>NC_135836.1:16060480-16675480 GCF_029677425.1 Wolffia australiana | reverse complement strand
ACTACGGAATCTGACCGACGCCCTAGATTGCCGCTCCGGCATGAAACTCGAGGGAGGCCACTACGTAAACTTGCAGGGACTCTCCTCAGACTTCTGCTCAGCTGGTGAAAGGTTAAGAGGGAAGCGCCTTGCCCTCCCCTTTGTCCACCTTGAGGTCAACCTGTCCAACAGCCGTGATCCTACTGCTGAGTCATCTGCTGGAACTCGGCGACGTGCTAGTCTAGAGGTACCCTACTTCTGGAGTTGGACGGTAGCCTGGACTAGAGGAAAGTGGCTTCCTCACCGCCTCTCAACAAGCGTGGAGATTGTCCTGTGTGGCCGCCCCTTGACGTCGCCAGTCTCACTAGTGGGCCAGTAACTCTTGTTGCCCACCAACTCTCAAGGAAGCCGGGTTACCTCGGCCTACACCTTCACTCTTCCTCTCCTCCAACCCTTTACATACGCTCTGGCATCTTTGCATTGCTCGTCGAGCCGCCGCCGCTCGCCAGCGCCTCTCCACCCCACCCGCTTCGCTGCCACCGGTCGTCATCAAATTCTGCACCACGAGCCCACTGATGAGGTACGTCTTCATCTTCCGACACTCGTTTACTTATTTCTTGCAGTATAATTTCGTCTTGACTCCACCGCGCTCGGGCTAGGTAGGTGAGAGAGGCTTTGAGAGAAAACTACGACATTTGAGTGTCTTACCAATGCGGACGAGTACGCCCGTTACGTGCGAGCCCTATGGATAGATTCCGTTCGGCCGTAGACGCCTTCGACGCTCTGACGAGGTTCGAGAGGCCATCGTCGCCCCACCCCGGCGACCCGTCCAATCTTGAAGCTCGGCGCCTCCCTCGAGTCAGAGCATGCACGTACGACACGTAGGGCATTCAACGCATTGTAGTTACATCGACCCATTAGGGTTTGACACCGTCGGACGACGACACTGTTGACGTATGATACCATAACCCTTTATCGGCAGCAAACCATCATATTTGGTGTCGACTGGACGACGTCTGACATCACTCACTCTCTCTCCTTATTTTTCCACAAGAGGTTGTGGGGGATACTTATACCAGGAAGGATATTTAGATTATATAATGAGCAAGATAATTGCAGGCAGCATCAAATAGTGAGTTATTAGGAAAGATATGCAATCGATTGATAAGGCCGGCATCAAATTGTGATTTTGTGGATATATTTGGGATACGGGCAGCATCATGGCGCCCTCTTGGCGGCAGTCTGCATCTTCTATTAGATGGAAATGAATAAACCTTGCTCCTCAAAGAAGATAATCTTCATTTTAGTGAGGAGCATAAGGAATTGAGAGAAGGGCGCCTAAATTTTGTCCCTACAAACATCACTTCATCAGGTAGGAGAGGTTGATTTAATGTTCACTTTCTGTATCTGGCACTCTGTTCAAATATCCGCATCCTTTTCGTATTGGGGTTCACTATCCAAGCATTTTTAATTTTTAAGCTGGGTTTTTTATTTCAGATCATATATTTCCGCCACATGTGACGGCGATGCCATCCGGTGACAGGACGAAGATGGGACGATAGAGTCGGTGACGCGTGACACAAATGTGATGGATTTGTCCAAAATCCTGAGACGTGTGATAGGACCAAAGACTTGGCAAACTTCTTGTCACGTCCCTGTCCATCACCACACGTCATCCGTCCTGTCACATCCGGGCCATCACGTCCAAGACGTGTCGTTCCATAGATATCACTATGCAGATAAGGACAGCCGACACTCACATCATTAAGCAAATACTGATATTGCTAAAGGTTTTGTGTTGATAATTGTTATCATATACCATTAAGAAAATTAAAATCAATAAGAAAGTAATAGAGTAAGGATGATAATCATGTGGATTATATATAAAATGATTTTTTAATATGTATGAAACATTAAAGGAATGAAAAAAGTTGAAGGTTATTTTGGGGCCCTAGCTATTAAATGTTTACGACAAACTGAAATACAATTAAACAGCTAGGATGGAAGAAATGTAGAACTAGAATAAGGATATGTTTCTCGAAGAATAATTGATGAAATGAGTTTTATAAGAGATTGTTAAATGAAGCTAAGATCTAGGGAAGGCTGGACCGAGATCAGAAAGTGTTTTATTCCTAGAGCCACCCATTGCCACTTCTGTCTCTCTTGTTGAATGGTTCAACTTTTGGTCAAACAATGCGGCCGACTTGATGTTGGACCAAATCAACCCACTTGACAAAGTAATGGCTTTAAAATATACTATTAACCCACTTGACAAAGTAATGCCCAAACGAAGAGGATGGCTCAATCATGGAGTTGACCAAAGCCAGATCAAGGATGCCTCGAAAGAGGCACCTGATACTAACCCATCTTAGTGTCTTACGTGCTAAGGAGAACGGCATGACTCCGCTAACGCTTGGCGCATCATTCATTGCATCAGCGCTGTTATCCTTGTCACAATTTTTTTCAAAAGCTGAGTCAACCATGATCACACAAGAGTCTCGAGGTTGCTTGGCTAGCCATTGTAGGAGTCACACACTTAGGTGTTGTATGCGTTGACCCTGGGCTAATGTTCCATTTGATGGTTGCATAATGCCTTCAATGCTGTAGGCTGAGCCATTTTGACTATGTATAACATACTCTACCTGCAAGTACATTTTCCATGTTTGAAAGACATACGTGAACATATGTCATGTGACATTTTATATTTTAAAAAATGAAACATCCCAATGTCAAGCACATCAAATGTTTTAGTGAGTTTGGAGTAAACATGAGATAACATATTTTGGCGTTGATAAAGCCAATATTTTCCTTTCCTTGATGCCCTATTACCCACTAAGCCATCACGTGGTGTGATAATTAAGTGAAATGAAAATAAGTTAATTAGTAAGGTATAGTCTCTATATGGCCAACACAAATGCAAATTAAATGTGCAGTACCTAAAGATTCTGGTTCCTTGTCAATTTTTGCCTCGATACCAATGCTAAATTTAAAACACACACGAGTGCCTCGATGCCTGGAGCCCCTAGCCGAGATTGCTCATAACTGATAAGAGTGCATCCTATTGAGAACAACCGTTCTGATGGAGCACTTATAGCAAACTATGATACAGATATTCGTGAGAAATATTTGCCAACATAGGTTACACAAGTACACCTTTAAAGCTCCACCATTTTTACACAATTTCACCACCTCCTTAATGTGTCGTACGTAGGAAGATATCTAATTTCTCTGACAGAGCTAGTGTTGATGGTCACGTTATGGTTTCAATGATGAAGGTCTGATTTATCCATGCTCATGATGGTGATTCTTGACTGCTGACATAATTCACATCACTTATCTATTTTGTGGCCAAAGCATCAATTGGGAAGGTAGCTCATGTAGAAGCCACAACTTTTGAGTAGGGTGCCTCATCAAACATCGTGCCCTTACATAATGAAGCTCGTATGGCAACAAGTACGATGTTGTTGTTCCAAAGCAAGGTCTCATAGATTGCTAGTTTTTTTTGTATGAATATGCACACACTTAACAATGATGCTCATTCATCCTGAGGTAACCGCCTCCGAATGAAAAATGTAGTGTTAGAAACTTGTGTCATGACCACATTCATATGCCACAATAGTACCCGCACTAGTTGGAGATGTCCAACCACTGACTCTGTTGACCGGATCACAAGATCTATTGTGTAGGCAAACATATCCAACAAGAAGGTGAGCTCCTTGAGCAACTCCCACTCATCAAAAGAGCTATTCGTGTGCTTCCCTTCTCATGTGAAGAATGCAACACATGCATCATATGTCTTGCTTCACAATAACTTCCTCCAATAGTCAAGCATATGTAACTTTGGCTTCAATTTGTGTGTCCAACTTAGTTCTGGAGAATACCTTTGTCGTTTTGTAGTTTGATGAATGGCCCAAACCAATGTTCTGACCTTTGTCATTGCCCCTCACAAAGAACTAGTGAGTCGACATGATGAGTCCTCCTTGTCTGGTCCATCCTCCAACTCGGAGTCACTACCATTGGTTGTCTTTATCACATCTCTCTCCACCTTCAGTATGGGTGTCACATAGAGATATCAAAACCTGCATAGACTGAATGACGATGTTCAATATGTGACACATGGAATGTGGCGTCTGACACTGAAAATGATGCTTTGATCACATAGTTCTTGTCCAAATATGGCCATCCTTCTTTTGCTACTTGATGCATTATCTATCGTTACTACACAAATCTGAAATGGAAACCATTATAAAGAATTTTTGTTCCACTAAATTTAATGTGATAGACGAGGATAGTGCTCAGTGTACGCCTTTGTGTTGAAGTTGAATTCCGCCAATACATCTAGGAGGATCACACCCATAGACTCTCCATCATATTTCCCACATAGCTCTCGAACTGAGATGACACTCTCATGACCTTGTCAACAAGCATCAAGGTTACGCCTATAGGCCATGACTTAGTGTTTCACAAATGATATATGTCTGAGATCTGATATTAGACAACCAATATCCAATATCTAGATGAAAACGGGGCAGTTTTAGAAACCAGATATCGTATTTCAGATGGTATTGGAAATCTGTCCAATATCAGATATTGGGATAGATATCCTAATTCTCAAAACATGGAGATCGAAACCCAACATCGTATTTTGATTTATTTCTCTCACTATATGTTGTCCATATGAAAAAAATAAACACAAGAGCTTGTCTAAATCCTGTTTTGTTTGACTGACCTATGACATCAGTTGCTGACCTTACCTCAGTTTGGGAATCCTTTTGGCACAAAATCTGACATTATTTTAATATCATAATATAAAGTAATGTATTAATATAACAAATTTACATATATTTTACTAAATTATATATCTTACTTAAATATTTATCGTACTAAATCATTTCTTTACTTTACATCTCCTTTAAATAAAGTCCACCTTGGACTTGTTATCATTATCTCAATAATACGATAAAGCAAAAAATAAACTATCTATTTATATGTCTTGTTCCCATGTAATAAAGGGATTTGTAATATAAAATATATTATTGATAATTATCAAGAGAGAGATACTGAGAGATAGAGAGAGAGGAAAGAAAGAGAGACCGAGAGAGATAAGAGGGAGAGATTGAGAAAGAGGGAGGGAGGAGAGGAAGAGAGACGGTCGAGAGATAAGAGGGAGAGACTGAGAGAGAGAGAGGAGATAGGGAGAGACCGAGAGAGAGGAGAGAGGGAGAAACCAAGAGAGAGGAGAGAGGGTGAGATCAAGAGAGAGGAGAGAGGAGAGAAATAGAGATCAAGAGAGAGAGAGAGAGGAGAGAAATATAGACCGAGAGATATAAGAGGGACATACTAAGAAAGTTAAAAGGGAGAGAGACCAAGACAAACACGTATAAAAATGTTCACATAACCTTGTGTCTCGCGTGATGGGAGTGCCACCCAAAGATGGGACAAGGACATGACGTGAGAGCATGTTAAATGTGACGCAATTGTAAAGGACTTTCTCAAAACATAGGGACACTAAGTGGATGGCAAACCAATCACACATTCCACATCTCATTCCATATTCATTTATAGAAAATATTCATTATAGTGCACGTGTGATGCTTGTAATGAAGTCCATGAATATATGATCGCACATAGTAAATTGTGATGAGATCGTAATACAGAAATCACTAGTATTTAAGAAGGCTTTCTAAATATTCCCATTCAAAGGATATGCGCGATGGAAATAATGTGGCTGTCAAGTCAATCACACATTCCATGTATATTTAAGTTCATTATTATTCTTTGTGATGTTTATAATGAAATCCATGAATACGTGCAATGACTGAGTGAATTATGATGAAAATATATGTAGCCAGCAAGCCAATCACACATTCCACATCTCGTTTCATGTTCATTAATAGAACATATTCATTATAGTGCACGTGTGATGCATATAATGAAGTCCATGAATACATGATCGGACTTGGTGAATTATGATGAGATCGTAATACGGAGATCACTAGTCTTTAAGCATGTGTTCTAAACATTCCTATTCGAACGATATGCGAGAAGGACATTGAAGTATCTGGATAGAATAACATTATCTAGCCTCACTCATATGATGAGTATTGCTGGTCCTATAGCCATTAGTGTGGAGACACTAAGGATAGATAGTGGGTGCTCCTTAGTGGAAAGAGTTCACTGAATTGATCCGTGCGAATCCCTGAATGGTATTATACCGAACTATCAATCAGGTTGATTCCCGTCACGGTTGTGTAAGCGATCCTTAGACCTGAGACACCAAAGATGTCTTGTGGACGGACGGTTGTACTTTGGCTATGGCCAACGAGTCTCTAATCATGGGATTCTAAACAGTCTTAGTTCGGGTGCATCAAGAAGTTCACGAAGGCGATTAAGTGGTCAAGATGGGATCGTCCACCCTCAGTATAAAAGGTGACAGCTCAAGGAAGATGATGCGATAAAGTCCTTGGCCAAGGTAGTGAAATATCGGAGAAGAGTTCTCCGATGATTTTTGAATGCATCAGTACTAACTCGGATGACCGATTAGGGTTTGACAGTTGACCATACCCTAAGTCGTCCAAGGAGCGTCAAGTGGATGAGGGATTATACATACACGGTAACTGATGATGAACAGGTTCCATGAGTGAGTCGATACACACTCCTTTGTATCTTCTAGGACACGAGGTGTAGCTTGGCACCCCACATGTTGGAGTCTCGACCTATCGATTGGGTTAAATCGATCCGACGTTAATTAATCTATATGATGATATAGTTAATTAATTTGGAAGGCCAATAAAGGTTATTGGGCCATTGGAGTTGTTAACTAGACTGATACATGGGCCTAGAGGGTCGCACGCAAATGATCTTTTGGACGTTGGAAGATATACTTAAGTTTTGGGGATTTTATGAAAAATACCCACTTAGTATAAATAGGGGAAGGCCCTGAACGGAATTCACCCAGGCCAGAATTGTTCAGGGGCCTTTCCCCTTCTTCTCCACTCTCCCCACACCCCCTCTCCATCCCTGATGTGATCGGGACGACGTAACGACGCCGACGGAGAAAGAACGGGGCTCGTCAACGAGAAGGAGGAGATCCGACATGCCGAGGACCGCGTGGATACGTCTAGAGGTTGCACACTTGAACAGCTCGACTTGTCTCGCTTCGGGATCGAACAAATCATGAATCAGATTCGTGCAAAGGTACATTATTTAATGTTTTTGTTGATGCCGTTCGATTTGCAAAGAGTCTTCCGCAACGCATCGTTTTGTTCTGTTCATCCATCTAAAGGCCTATAGAACCCAACATTAACTAGATTGATACATGGGCCTAGAGGGTCACGCAAATGGTCTTTTAGACGTCGGAAGATATACTTAAGTTTTGGGGGTTTTGTGGAAGATACCCACTTAGTATAAATAGGGGAAGGCCCTGAACGAAATTCACCTAGGCCAGAATTGTTCAGGGACCTTTCCCCTTCTTCTCCCTTCTCCCAACACACCCTCTCCCTCTCTGATGTGATCGGGACGACGTAACAACGCCGACGGAGAAAGAACGGGGCTCGTCAACAAGAAGGAGGAGATTCGACATGCCGAGGACCCCGTGGATACGTCTATAGGCTGCACACTTGAGCAGCTTGACTCATCTTGCTCCGGGATCGAAGAAATAACGAATGAGATTCGTGCAAAGGTACCTCGCTTCAATGTTCTTGTTGATGCCGTTCGATTCACAAAAGTCTTCCGCTGTGTATTATTTTGATTTCTTCATCCAAATCTAGGCCTCTAGAACCCAAAAATAACCACACCTGGGGGTCTGATGCACAACCACAACCGACCCGCGGTTCAAGACGGTGAGGTCGCTCAGGCAACGTCCAAGCAGCAGGCGGATATGGGACGAACATCACGGTTTGGCTTCCCCTTTAAGTCGACGGCCATCGGTGGAGGGTATGGTTGATCAGTGAAGCCACGAACGTCTCGCGGGCCTTGTGGCGGTGGTCGTCAGTGGAATGCCCTCACGGTAGCTGACCAAGTGTCGGGAGCCAAAGGTGACGCCAGCTGTTTGGCTTTAGCAGTCGTCGTGGGTAGAACCAGAGGCGTTTGACGGAACTCTACCAGACGGCAGATCAACGATCGCTCGGGTAGTCTTGGGAGGACTCCGGTGGTCGCGACCGATCATCGTGAACAGTGACTTATGACGACCAACCACAGGGAAAGACTGGCGGAGTTGCTGGGAAGGGAGGAGAATAACAACCCAATAGAGCAATATCCCGACCAAATGTTATTCCCCATGATTCTGCTTCTCCTTTCTTCTTCCTCCTTTCCTTCCTCCTCCCCTTCTTCTTCAAGCGTGAGATCTAGTAACTGAATCAAAATAACTTCCACAAATTCCAGATCTGAAAAAAAATCAGTGTCCATCATGGCCTTATATAGGACCATGATGGACCCATTTCATAGTTCACATAAGGGGCCCAGTAAGGGACCCCTTTTTTACAACTTTAAAATAATAAAAACATGGAGAAATCTAAAACGATTTGAAATAAAATGATAGGTAAAATGCGACGATACGAACGCGTCAAGATGAGTAATGTGCACTTGTCTTGTTGAACACAAAACAGAAATTAGACGAACGAAAACAGATAATTAAATGCGAACACGTGCACGGACGTGCTCTACCTGGAGTATTTAAACCCGGGCGTCTTCACAGATGCTTTGGTGTGCCGGTCGGGCTGGACACGGATCGGCGGTGATGCAGTTGATGACGAAGACGGCTCCGATGATGTTTTGTCGATGTCGTTTGGGTGCGTTCCATCATTAATGCTATGCATTATTACTTTCTAAAAAACAAATGATTGATAATTATGAAGTGAATGAATTATTTCTATGAGTTAGTATTTAACTAAACTCAATAACTGATAGCTATCAATTGAAAAAATTAGATATGTTATGTAGTATTTTTTAAAATACAATTTATTTATAATTACCGAGGAAAATGAATTAATTCTATGAGTTACAATTTCTTAAAAATTAATGATTGTTAATAATCAGGTGAACGGATCAGTTCAGCGCATTATTATTTATTAAAAAATAATGATTTTAATTAAAAAATTAATTGATTAATTATACACATTAGTATTTCTTAAAATGCATGTATGATCATTTTAGTGCAAGGAAATGTGTAAGTAAAATTATAATAATGCATTAATTAGTCTACTTAACTGGTCGTTTCATTTTTTCATCTATTGTAGTATCTTCCACATGGGTTCAACCTCCCTCCCATGTGTTTATATTGATTGTCGGAAGTATTCCTCTAAGTAAATTAAATGCATACTTACTAATGGATCCATTCTCTTAAGGTCCTCACGATACCACTTCATTGTTTCTTTATGTGCTTTATATACATCAAGCTACTGCATTTTATTTTTTGCATAAAGGCAATTTAAAATGGTAACTTGTTTGATAATAATATTCAAGTCATAATGATACTCATCTATGTAATTTATAAATATTATAGCTTATGGAATATGGTAAACCAAAATTCAATGCTTTTGAAAATGTGTTTGTAGACACATGATAATCAATATCAAAAAGAGTCCGTATGTTTTACTTAAACTTTTTAATTTTTCATGAAATTATACTTAATATTTAGATCTATAAAAATTAATATTATTCTTATTATTATATAATATTTGGGTATGTTAGCACGAATATGTAAAAAAATTGTTTCCTTTTCACATATCTTAACTTCCTAATATGTAATGGCTATAATAAAAATTATCATGACATAATAAATCATTTATTAGTTAAGGATTCAAACACGACAACTAAGATTGGATCAAAATAATACCAGCATTAATATCAAATAAAATTAGAACACTACTAATTTTTGTTGATTTGTATCATTACAGCTGAAATTTTAAAGTAAGATTAATATAACTGAAACTAGTAAGAGATTCCAAAATATTTTGGGTGATTTGATAAATCCCTCAAATGCAGCTCAATACAAATACATGACTTGTTTCTCCTTAGATGACACATGAGGTTTTTAAGTCCATGACCTAGAATACAAATACATGTGCACTATGAGATTGATCAGTGAGTGACAACTCTATGAATCCATAGAAAGAATTTAGAAAACATAGAGAGTAATTCTTCTCATCTTCCTCTGAGTTACATCACCACCAACTTAGGACTCACAAGTTGTATTCACCCATGTTTGTACTAGGTAATGTGTAAAAATAATCAATTTTATTTTAATGTTAATCTAATAATATTCATGGTATGTTAAATGCCATCTTTAATTATAATGGACGTGATGAAGATAAGCACACAGAGATATTAATTTATTGTCTCTATATTATTCCTGTTTTGTCGATCATTTATTAGGTATTTAAATGATCAAATCGTGGTCATATTTTAATTTTTTTTCTTGCTTTATAGGTGATCTACATCATTCTTGTTTTGGAGATGGGCTGATCATTATTTATTATCAACTAATTTTTATTCTTCATCAATAGTGTCAAAATAGTTTCTCAAGAGTGGAAACATATAGAAGTTACACATATAAATAATTATCATGGTATCTTCCCAAATATTTTCTATCCTTTTCATTCAAATTTTATGGTGATATAAGTAATCATGATTGAAATTTCACTATTTAATGAATATATCTCTTTTAATAAAAATTATTTGGAAATTTTAGAAGATTTTGAGCTATTATGTTTTCATATCATTAATCGATAATTAATATTTAATTTACTTTTTTAAATTTCTCATATTCTTTTCTGTATGATTTATGTAAAAGTTCAACATCTTCATATGTAATATAATAATCTAAAAAGGTCTTAATTTTTTATAAAAATTATAGATTCAGAATATTAATTTAGAAAACTCTATTTGAGGACATTGTATCCATAATAGGACATTCTATTCGGGAATAAATAACATATTATAGAGTGTTGAATATGATACGAGTATTACGTTTAGCTGGAGTAGATAAAATTAATCATATTACATAACATTAGTAAGTTATAGTTTCAACTCCAAATGTTTGTCATATATTCTAATAAAACTATGTCTATCTCTTAAAAATATTTTTTTAATGAACTGTAAAATTTCAAAGTTTTAACATAACGATGAAAGGCTCTAGAAATAGATGTGCTATCAAATGAATGATCATAAAATGGTTTCTACAAGCTTAAATATAATTGGATCACCTTATTTCATCAAATTAATAATAATTTATTACAAAAAATTAATATATATACATATTATATTTATGAAGGAGACATAAAAGGAATTTTTTTGGTTACTAATGCATGTGAAAGTTATGCATCACTATTTTTTATTTTACATTAAAGGTTCATTATCATGGCTCTTTTTTTCTGGGGAATAATCCATTTTATTTATATGTTTAATTAATAAAATAATAATTTTGTGTAAGATTTAAACGGAGGTTGTGTTATCTAATAATAAACTTTTCAACTTTTAATAAATTTCAGGTTTATATAAATAAAATTATTTTAATACATGTTTACGTGACTTCTCTGTTTAATCTGAGATAAAAGTTTCAATTATATTTGAAAAGTTGTACGTATTAGATTTGTTGAATGGAATGTAACATAAAAGTAATGAAGCCATTGCAGTCTTACTATATATGGACCAAAGACCTTGGTGGGCATGATTGGCATTGAACTCATATCTTTAAAGGATAGATGGAGTGTTTGATCAAGATGTGTCGGTGGATAATCCCATTATTTCGAACAAACATACTTGCTGCGTTTTGATGACTCCAATAAAATATGTGTAGGTATTATATTAAAGCTTCTATTGTATAGTTCATTCTTGCACATTTTCAAGTACAAGGGAATTAAGAATACATGATTCCTCCATCACTTGGATTGGTTATCGCAAAAATAACGGACATGATCTTTGGATACACGGGGTGTGAGACTTAGTGTTGCACGCATCTACTTTTAATGCTACCACACATTGTGCTTAAGGTAATTGAGTTAGATAGAAGGTTCTAATGTTTCAGTTAGGATCGTCATTCTTTTCTGAATCTGGTTGCCCTTTCATCCTAGGTTGGTTGAGGGTTGAATATCTAAGAGTCCAACTTTAAAGTCGACCTTCTTCTCTTAAACTCGCCTTCTATTCCATAATTATAGTGCAGGGACGCGGACGGGACGGTATTTCATCCCGGGACAAAAAAATTGTCATGTCCAGGGGGGTTGGACGAACTTGCGGACAAAAAATCGTCCACCGGACGATAGGACGGGACGATTTTTGTCCTGTCAGACGAGAAATTCGTCCATTCGATAGTCCTGGACGGTGGATGGACGAATGTGGTCGAAAAAAAATTGGCAGAATTTTTGTTTAATTCCCAAAAAATGTATGGATTTTCAAATAAATTAAAATCCCCACTTGAGGGTAAGTATTTTTTTAATTACAGTTGAGTCCATTTCCAATTTAATTAATCGAATTTACTTGGGGAGCTTAATAAATCAAAATTAATTATAGATATGGAGAAATATTATGTGTATGGGTTCAATTTTGATTCCTTAGTTTTAGATATGGAGAAATTAATTCTAGCATCCCTGAAGGTAACAAAAAATTGCGCTATTACTTATTATTATCGTGCTCTACTTATTAAAATATTATGTTTATGGGTTCAATTTTGATTACTTAAATCAGTGAATAGGGAAAACCGAGACCTAAAAAATCGGTTCCCTCTTTAAGAAATTGAATATTGCTTTTCTAGAGGTTAATTATTCGAGCTGAGCATTTAAACAATATAAAACTTTTAATTTTTCAAATTAATTTAATTTGTAGACATCAACTTACTTAAATGTTCATGCAGTCCCTTTAAATACTGCAATGCGAGAGTCACAGAGATGTCAACTCTTTTCTGGTATTGCTCTTGAGAATATACCTGACTTCAGATTATGAGTAAATGATTGTGAATGATATTTAAGAAGAGTAAGAAACATCTTTCACGAAAGGACATGACTAACAAAAGATGCTTACACACCCTGTGAAACAAGTATTTTCAGTTCGAGGAAATTAGACAAACAACATGAGAAGGGAACAGAAAATCCTGCTGATTACTTTAATATAAAGTATTTTCAGTACAAGGCCGGTAAGCACCGTAGCTGCCTCCCCCACGACCAAAGCCTAGCCACTTCCTGAAGGTAAATAGAGTGATCGAGGTGAGACTTAATAAATGGATTTAGATGGATGCATAGATCATTACAAAGATGCAAGGATGGATGGATAGATAAGTACAAAGATGGATGGATGGATAGATCATTACAAAGATGCAAGGATGGATGGATAGATAGTCACAAAGATGCATGGATAGATGGAAAGATAGTTACATAGATGCATGGATTGGTGGATAGATAGTTAATAGATTCATGGATGGATAGATAGATAGCTACAAAGATGGACGGCTGGATGGATAAATAGATGAAAGATAGATCCGCGTTGATTGATGGGCTGGGAGCAACTTGGGATGTGGGAGGGACCACGGGAGAAGCTAATCAACAGAACCCCACCAGGAAAAAAAGGTTGAGAAAAATAATAGGTCAAATGACGTGTTAACACCACTAAAGATTTAAAAGTTCTGGGCAAAATGAACCAGGTGAATGAACCCATAAATATTGAATAAAAAGATATGTAGAGAGATAGATAGAGAGATAGAGAGATGCATGGATGTGGAGATGAAGAGAGAGAGATGCATGGATGTACCAGGAATGAGATCCTCTTCCCCGGTTTCGATGATGCAGTGAGGGGAATAAAGAGGCTCGGGCCGGTCAGGGAAGTGGGTGTCGAGCAAGGCGAAGATGCGTAATAATATTCGGATTTTGGAGACACTCAAGCTGCGAATGGAGGATCGCCCTGTGCCTGGTGCCCTGGTGGTCTTCTTCTTCCTTCAGACTTCCAGAGGATGCCCTACAATTTCTTCTTCTCCCTTCCTTCAGAGGATCATCCTGCGCCGTGCGGGAACTATGCGTTAAAAATAGGAAAGCTTACAACTTATAATTAAAAATATAACTTAATTATAATTTTCCGTCCAGGATGAAGGACGGGACGGTTCCCGCGATTAATGGACGGGATAGTTTTTCCATCCTTCGTCCCTACACTTACATGGGACGTAGGAAGGGACAAATTTCGTCCCAAACCATCTGCGTCGCGTTGCGTCCCTGCACTACATCCATTAAATCCGTTTGAAGAAAGATCAAGTTGAGCACTCTGAGCCTAGTCGTCAGATTCACGCTGTTTTATCAGTAATTTTGACCAACTTTAGTGGTTTGTGGAAGACCACGAAAGGTGATATGCTAGGATAACATACATTTCATTTCTAGGACTGAGTAGCCTTAATAATGCTGTCAATCCTTCTTAAATGGAGATGCAGTTATTTCTAGCCAATCTCTTGAGTCCTGACCTTTTATCCAACGACAACCCATCAGATGTCACCTCATATTAGAATCTTCTACAGTTTTGTAGGTCCCTCTTTAGAATAAATTAACGAGGCTAGGTCGTTGACTCGGCTCGCATATCCCACTCCTACAACTTTAAATTCTCCCCATGTGAGTAAATTTCCCACAGCGCCAAACCGCTCGGGCTGCAATCCGAACCACCCACTTGGCACTTGCCAAGAGCCCAAGACCTTCCTACATAAAAATCACGACATTTAGTGCCAGAAAACATATTTTGAACTTGTGAGTAGCAACCTCAACGAACCAAACTCTATCCACTGACCAGTCACCCACACGAGAGACAAATACACCGCGTGAAGTTCTACCAGAAATCAAGAAATCCGACGGCTAAGAGAAGGTATCAAAAGTCAAAGCGCGCCTTGCACACGCGACCTCTCTCCTCCAAGATACACCTCGCAACTGGTCCTCAACGATAGAGAAACAGGAAGGAAGAGATCCGGGAGAGAAGAACAGAGAGAGCAAGAAGGAAAGAAGAGAGAGATGGGGAAGCTAGAGCACGAGTCTACGATCAGGCACAAGAGCCATGCACACCCCCTCGTGCTTTCCTCTACGTGGGAAGGCCTGGCGGGGGCAAAGTGCACTTGCTGCGGAGAAGCTCCAGGAGGCTGGGCTTACTCGTGCAACCCCTGCCGCTTCTTCCTCCACCTCGCCTGCGCAAAGACGCCAGAGCTAATCCAACACCCCTACCATCCCCTCCACTCCCTCGTCCTCTTCGTCTCGCCGGCTTACCCAGAAGGGTTTTTCAACTGCGACGCCTGCGGACTTAGCGGTACCGGCTTCTCCTACCACTGCGGCCACTGTCAGGTCGATCTGCACGTCAGTTGCGCGTCAAAGCCTCTATTCCTCGGCCATAATTCTCACCCACACGCGCTAACGCTCGCTTTCAATCCCCCCTACGAGACCCGCGGCTTCACTTGCGATATCTGCGGTCATATCGGCTCTAACCATTGGCTGTATCGCTGCGGCTCTTGCGAGTTTGACGCTCATCTTGGCTGCGCAACGTCAATTATCGCCCCCGCCAGGCAGCCAGCGGCCATGGCTGGAGGAAATCAGTTTGCCCAGCGACAGCCTCTGCGCGTCCCGGCGTTGTACCCAGACGTGGCTGTAGGAACCCTGCTTTGCTTACCTTGTCCGCAACAAGTACCGGTGGGCTATCCGAATGGTAACCCCGTCGTTGCTGAAGTTCCGCCGATGAACAACAATAACAACGCGGTGACGGCGAACGATATAATGGGTGCGGCAGTCCTTGGGTTCGTCGATGGGGCTGCCCAGCAAGTGGGACAGACGTTTGCTGAGTCTGTGATAGGCACGTTCTCAAACGATGGTGGCGGTGAAACAGGAGCTTAGAACGAGATGAAATGTGAATATATGGCAGGTGAATTGTGGCATTTACTTGTTCTGACTCGGTGGTTTTCTGCGATGATCTGGGCTGATATTTCTTAAGTGAACTTGTAGATTAAACTCTGCCCGGATGTTGGTCTTTTAGGTTCGAGCAGTAGTTTAACTGAATCATTGGCGTTATTTGTCAGGTTGTTTTAGCACCATATGAGTTGATCTGAGTGTAGGTAATGTATCTTGTGATGAAATGCAGATGGCGTTTCTGTCATCTCCTTTTTGTGGGCCTTGAGAAAACTGAGATTCAAGAACAACTTACCTTAACTCTGCAGATTAGTGTGTTTTAGGTCTGGAATAAAGGGGAAACATTATACTCTCGTAATAATTCATCTTGATTTTCAGACACAACCAGTTCAGTGACTGATCTGCCTTCTTGTGGACAGCTTCCCTCAAGCGAATGTGGATTCCCTCCATCCTGAGCTCCTGAATAAGCTTTAAATATTGAAGTCTTACCAGTCCCTTGGAGTAGATGTCGGTGGAATTGTAAACATGTCTCCAGCCTTCTGTCTTTCTTTGATGAAACATAGATCAATATCAACGTGTTTTGTCCTTTTTTGTAGAACCGGATCGTGGACCATGTTTATTGCTGATTTATTATTGCTCAACAACTTAATTGGACCCTGTAGTATCGTATTTAATTCACTAAACGTACAGTTTATCCATTCAGCTTCACTTACACATGCTTCAGATGCTATTTTTTTTTTCTTGCTTTTCCGAGTAATTAGATTTCCTCCTAAAAAGTACACATTCCTATAGTTGACCTACGATCTACCAATGAACTTGTACACTCTGTGTCAGTATAGATATTTAAATCCAAAACATAATTTCTGTTGAAGACTAACCCATATCCTATCTTTCCTTTTAGGTATCTCAAAATTATGAAAGCAGCTTTCACATGCTTAATATTAGGTCCTTGCATGAAATTGACTTAAATTATTTACATCATAAGATATACCTGGAGTAGTATGAGAAAAGTAAATATTTTACCAATGAGTCATTGAGATGCATGACATTAGGTCCTCAGCATCTTCTTCCATTTTCAGTTTGAGATTATAATCAATTAGTGTATCAATAAGTTGGGACTCTTGATAATGTGTTTCTATCAGCAATCAAGGGTATAATTCTGTTGTGATAAAACTAAACAAGAAGAAAGACATCAAGCTTCTACACCAAGAAAATATTTCAAAACCGCCAAGTATTTCATATCAAATTTCTGAGATAATTAATAGCATAAGATTTTTATCTCTTGTCATCTCCAGTCACAATGAGTCATTTTCATAAACTAATATGATGATGAGTTTTATCACCCTATTGTGTTTCTAAATAAAGAATGGTCATGGTTACTCTCTTCCTAGTTAAACTTTTTCATTATTTTAGTAAGCTTTCCAAACCAAGATCTTGGTGATACTGTCAACCCATAGATTATCTTCTGCAATTTGCAAAGCTTGTCATTAGATTCTTTATCATAACCAAGTGGCATATCCATTTATATTTCCTCCTCTAATTCTACATGGTAAAAAATCACCCTTTACACCATATTGACGTAACTTTGAATCTGAAATAGAGACTAGAAAGATAATTATCCTCACATTCTTCATCTTTTCCATGAATGCAAATGCCTCAAGATAGTCTATAATGCTAAATTGTGCATATCCTTTAGACACTAATCTACGTTTAAATCTTTCAACCTCTCCTTGTGGCTTATATTTAACAGTGAATACCCTTTTACATCCAATAGTTTTTTTCTTGAGATAAAACAACTATTGCCCATGTACTATTTATCCTTAATGCATCTAATTTTTCGCCCATATCTTGTTTCCACCTTTGATCCTTTTTTGCTTCTCCCACACTTTTAGATATTTTTTTCTTCACCCAACTTGGTGAAAATCTTTGATTTGATAATGAGGCACATTTATAGATCAAATAATCTTCAATAGGTTATAATAATTTTGTTGTACCTACCTTTTTTTCATTTACTTAAGGCTATAGGAAGGCTTAGTTCATCAGTCAGTCTTTCTTCTACACTATCTTTGTCAGGATTTTGGTTTTCAACATCATATTCATCCATATGATATCCAAAGTCATTTGCTTCTTCTCTGTCGGCTGATGGAAGTGAGTGAAGACTTTCATCAAGAATAATATTCATCTCAGTATTCTGGCTATCTAAATTTGGGATATCTCCACATTCATTGTGGATCCCGAGCTCCTATGCTCAACACAATTCTTGTAAGCATTTCTAGACCCAGTGCTCAAATAGTTCATGTAATTCCAATGAAAAGTAACATCTTTTGATGCAAACATCCCTTAGATCAGGATAAAAACATTTATACCCTTTTTGGATGTTAGAATAACCAAACAATATGCATTTAATAGATTTTGATTCCAACTTATTCAATCCCACATTAGGCTTATGAACGAAACACACACATCCAAATATCTTTGATTTGAGATTATTAGTGTTTTCAGTTACTTATTTTGCAATCAGTAGCGAGGGCTAAATTACACAAGGTTAAGCTAAAACACAGTGTGCAAGAGGATTTGCAGGTGAAGAGAGACAGTGGTAGAATTTTTTTGAAAGAGAGAGCGAGAGGAATAAAATAAAATAAAAGAGCATGAGATAAATAAGGATGAATACGTAATAACTTGAGATAATTAAAAATGATTTGAGAGGTAAGATAGCTAGCTCTAACAGAAAAAGGAGACAGATATGTTGGTAGGAATAAAGAATGAAAGATGGAGAGAAAGATAGATGAATACATATTACGTGAGAAACTATATTAAAATATAGTCAGTCCAGGGAAGTAAAAATAATTGAGGGAAGATAGGCAAAAAAGGAGAGAAAAGGGAAATACGATAACAGTGGCATACAAACTTGTAAACAAGAAAATATCATAAGAGGGGAGAGACTCTATTTGGAGATGTAAGAAAGTAAATGGAGATGGTGTAACTAAAATATATATTGATATTTTTTTAGGAGAAGCACATATAAATATCTATATTCTAAGAGTATCATAAATGAAAATGCAATGTATATTGTGCATCTACGTGTCATTTAAATCTAAGCTATATATGTTATCAAAACCTCATAATTACCTGAGCATATAAATCCATCAATATAATTATGTGTTATTATGTGGTAATCCAAGAAAATAAAATGAGATAGATAAACCACATCAAAGTTCAAAATGATCATTATTAAATAATAACTAGCTTGGACTGAGTGAAGCTGACTGTAGTTAGTTAATAAATTCGTTTAAAATTCAACCTTGGACAACCAAAGATTTAGTAGAACATGCTCGTGATGTATGGATAATTTAATGACATCCATTAAAATATTTATAAATCATGTATGCATGTCACAATACATTACAGTCCCAGATCCACCTTATAACTCAATTGTGCTTCATCATTACAATATATCCCTCATCTTTAAAGGTTCTCCTTTACCAAAATAATTCTCTTCATTACATAATATACTAATAGCCTCTCTTGTCAGTTGTTTTAACAGTTAAAATCATTATTTAAGTTATTAACATGTCTGAAAATTGTAATTGGTCCAATATCTGTGATTCAACTGTGACAATGCATTTTAGTTTTCATAAATCCATTCTCAACAATACTGCACAGAGCATCATTCTCCATCACTAGAACCCTGCTATTATTCTCTTTGTAATTTGAAAATAAATGCCATATTTCATGTGTAATCTGACCAGATTGGCTAAGAAACCTACCTATTTTTGGATCTGATAGGATTCTCAAAGAAAAAATATTCAATCTTCTTAGACAATGCTGTCCCCCTCTACACCTTCATGTGTGCTGTCATACTTCGTTTAAGTTACGGTTATGATTCTTCACGAGCCTCTAACAATCATCCTTGGTTGAGACATAACTGTGAGATAACACAGAAGAAGACAGTTTTCTATGAATGTAGAATGATCTCAAGTTTGAGAGGCCGAGTGTCATGGAGGAAGAGAAAGCTCTTAACATTTATCATAATGACGAATCCTTCATAACATGTATCTAATAGAAGAAAGTTTTCTATGAATGGAGAATTATCTCAAGTTTGAGAGGCCAAGTGTCATGGAAGAAGAGAAAATTGAAACCAAAAAGAGAAAGAGGACAAGCCAATGAGCAGTTGTACTCCAAAATAAGCTTCAATAAGCTTTTTTTGTGAATAAGAGATGGAGATATAGAGGTACATAGGGAGAGGACTATATATCTAGAGAAATAAATAAATGTAGGAAGAGAAATAGATGGAGGTAGAGCACTGCAGCTAGGTGCCTTTGGCAGACCGAGTGGAGCATACTTTGCATTAGAACGAGTAAAATGTAATTAGGCAATAATCACAGTTTGACACTTAGCTGACAGGTGCAGAGGAAAACTAATAGAGAAAGAACAAGAAAAGAATTATCTCGACAAGTTACTTATCTGTTCCCTTGAATCTCTTATATAACGGAACACATGACATGTTATACAACCGGGCTCCATAAAGGGCCTCTTACATTTCATACAAAAGAAAGCCTAATAAAGGAAAGTATAATAAAAGAATGCTCCCCAGCCAACACACTCCGTTTAATCAAGAAAAGTTGGGACTTTACAAAAGTTACCTCAACAGCAACCTAAATCCTCATTCTCTTGGTGAGCATCTCTCGGGCACACCATGTCCAGACCTGCTAATCATTTGAAGGACAAAGATGACTGAATTTTTGGAAAGGAAGTGAGAAAGATGAAATCCATACACTTACAGAGGTGATAGAAGATATAGAACACTGGGAAGCAGGCAATTTAGACCTTTGGAAACAAGGATGTGAAGCATGTGCATGTGATGTGAGAGATATAAACACTATAGTGAAATATGTATACAGATCGAATGATTACCCAAATCGTTGTGAATAATTAAATGGGCGATGCCATTTCTATGACTGAGAGACGAAGATGCAGATGTGGAGGAACAGATCCGGGTGAGCAAGGTTGTTTGCAACCCAAGCGAAGGGTGTGTCCAAGCTGGGCGCAATTCCTTGAATCCGTAAGATCCTGATTCTTGATCTTTGATCGGGATCAGCTCCTTTTAGCACCGACGATGGGGATCCTTCCGAGGGATCATCCTTTGATCCGTTCAGCGATTGGAATAATTCTGGCAGGAGAGATTCCATCGCCTTACGTAAGGTAAAAAGGCCATCTGAACATTGTAACAAGACGATCAATCAATATATTATCTTTGAGAAAGCATCTCTGGTTTGAGCACACCTTCAATGCGGTTCTCCATGGGTCGATTCAGGAAGGAAATTTTCTCCCAGCTATCAACCAAATCTTCTGTTTCTTCCAAATTTCTGATGTATAAACGGACAGGAATTCTACCTAGGCACAAATTTAATCCTCAAATTTAGTTCATTTGCGATAAGAATTGTGTTTTTCCAGCAGGTATACTTCCGGATCGTCCCGGACGGGGACGAAGGATGGGACGGGACGGACTTCTTCCCGATCTACGTCCGACATAATCTCAGGGACGAAGGACGGGACGGATTTTCATCCACCGACAAAAAATCCGTCCCGTCCAATTATCTCGGGACGATTTTTTGTACCGTCCAGTCCTCCTGGGACAAATTTTTTCGTCCTGGACGAAAAATGCTCTTCCGGCGGAGCCCCGACCTCCGCGGCTGCGCCACTCTCCACGCAGCGGCGCTCAAACTCCCCTTCCCCCCCTCCTCCCCCGCCTCCCTCTTCCTCTTCAAATCCCTCATCGCCGCCTACGCCCGCAGCGGCCATCTCCCCTCCGCCCTCTCCGTCTTCCTCCGCCTCCCCTCCCCCGACGCTATATCCTTCAACGCCGCCATCGCCGTCTGCTCCTCCGCCGGCCACCACCGCCGCGCCCTCCTCCTCCTCTGCCGCCTCCTCCGCCATGGCCTCCCCCTCCGCCGCGCCCTCCTCCTCCTCTGCCGCCTCCTCCGCCATGGCCTCCCCCTCCGCCGCGCCCTCCTCCTCCGCCGCCTCCTCTGCCATGGCCTCCCCCTCTCCTCTGCCGCCCTCTCCCCGCTCCTCCCCTCCCTAGCCTCCCCAGATGCCACGTGGCAACATCTCAACCGTCGGATGTGAATCCGGCGGTTGTATGCCCAGATTCGTTCGTCCCTCGTCCGGGGGCCCCAGACGGACGATTTTTTCGTCTCACGGGACGAAAACCGTCCCGTCCGGTGGCCAGCGGACGAATTTTCGTCCCATAAGTCGTCCGGAGACCTCGGACGGGACGATTTTTCATCCCGGGACGAAAAAATCGTCCCGTCCGCGTCCCGGAAGTATATCAGCAGGCGATTCAAGAAAAAAAGTTACCAGTTTGATTTGGCAACGAGTTGATAGCTTCCGAGGATACTTGTTGAGGTCGATAGATAGTTCTTGTCTTACAGTCTTCCATCAATGTACCGAACTTGAGTCTGGAAACGACTCTACTGTAGTTTTCCAGGTCACCTGGGCGCATATTTGAATTAGATGCTTTGGATAATAACTTGGAGATGAATCCATGCCGCTAATGCCATGCTTTTGTGAAAATGATTGAGTAAAAATGTTACCATTCAACATGGATTGCCATAGGTCATACTGGTCAGCTTGTGACATGTTCATGATACTCTTGCAGTTCCCATTTATTATATAGGCTGCCTAGTCCAGGACCAGCATAAAGTCAGGCACAGAAAATGAAGATCGAATGGCAAGATTACAGATCCATAATAGAATCAGGGTACTGTAAAATTGGAGTTCTGAAAAATGTGTAAACAGGTAGAATAACCGCACTCAGAGGTCAATATCCTAGGGCATGAAAATGCAGAAAAAAGGAGGACTCGTCGTTAAAAAAATAAAGGGCCAACCTCTACATTTCCCAAACTTGGTTGCCACATGCCAGAGCATAAAACATATTTTCAAAATGAGTTATGAAATCTCTTGAAAGAGAGATAGAAGCTTAAAGCATTGAATCAAGGAGAAATAAAGAGGAAACTGCGAAGAATAAAAAAACAGTTAGATCCGAGTAACAGATTTTCAAGCTTATATGAATGAAAATCACCTACTTCTATCTAAAATGCAAGTACTTTCAATTTGTTTAAGTTAATAAATTAGGACTGTGACAAGGTGGGAAAAGGGGGAAGAGATGCTTATTTCCATAACGGTCTGATGACACCTTGAAAAGAACACTGGGCCAGCATAGTGAGGAGGAAATCTTAAAGTATAGAAGACCTAATACATCAACATTTCATCATTTGCCTGTTGTAATGGTACCTCTTTCATAGAATTGATGAAGCTCCACTTTACAGCCTCTTCACTGGCACACGGTGTCAGACTATCTGCTGGGTAACCCCTGAAGTGGACCTGAACGAATGCTTTAAGAGTATGATGATATGTTGAACTCTAGTGGCAGCGACAGAAGAGACTGACAAAGGCTAAAAATGCTTTTTGAAAGACAGACTAAAAATGTTGAACTAATGAGAAAGTACAAAAATGTAGAATTGAGGCGGAAAATGATAAGGGTGCTATTCTCCATTATTGTGGGCATTTTCTTAGGTTGACTACCTCAAAGGGTTATTCTCTTGCATTTAACTTTAGTTTTAAGACACATATGATTGAGATCCATAAGTTCTGTAGGCAGTGTCCGCCACTTTAAATTTGAAATTATGTAGTTCGGAATCGAGGTGGGGGTTGATGGGCACACAAAAGACGCTGTCGCAGCTCTAATGTCCAACTTCGATATATTCTTTTAGAAGTGACAAAATGGATTTTTTTTCTGTAAAATTACATATGATAGAGATCCATAACTTCTGTAGGATCATAGGATCATATTTTAAGAAGTTCAGCGCACAGAAGATCATATGATTGAGATCCATTGCTTCTGTAGGACGTGTCCGCGCGTTCAAATTTGAAATTATGTAATTCGGAATTGAGTTCAGGGTATGATGGGCACAAGAAAGACGCTGTGGCTGGTCTAATGTCCAACTTCGACAGCTATTTTTAAGAAGTGACAAAATGAAACTTCTTTCAGTAAAATATTACGGTCATACCGTCAAATTCCAAGGTCTTTCAGGTTCAGCGCATAGAAGATCAAAGAGAACTCCAGTTGGTATATACCTGATAGAAAAGACATGGCAGATTAAGATTCAAAGACTGAATTTCAAGAGAAACAAGCTAATTTATGTGCGGTGACTATACGCTTATTTATGTGCAAAACAATACATTAGCACACGCACGTACCATTTGAGCGGAACACCCTTGTAATCAAACCACACTGTGTCCAGTCCAGGGGGCAATGCGCTGTCAAAATAAGGCTTTATCTGAGGGATCAATAGGGGAAGGTACCCAGCACGAGGTGCTAATGCCTGTTATCAATACCACGAAAAGAAAAGAATAATCACAACAAATGATAAAATCTGCTGAATCCAAAGCAATGGGTAAACATGCCCGACAAGAAAATCCTTCGATTACTATAATCAATAAAAATGGCAATTTGTCGCTAGACTCTCCAGTATTGATTTTAAACTCCTCAATATCTTTACTCCGACAGTATCGCCAAAGAACGGAAATTGGAAGTCGAAGGAACACAATTCCATCAGACTTAAATTTAGCAAAAAATCCGTGAGCAAAAGGGTAAACAGGAGGCAAGAGGATAACCGGATCGAATCATTCTACGCGAGCATCTGTACAGAGAGAGCAAGCACTGGAACAATTTTTTTTTTTTGAAAAAGGAAAGAAAATCACGAAAATTTACCATTGCAGGGGGCGGACGGGGCAGAGTGGTGACTTCAGATTCATGAAGGTGGACTTGTATGGGAATGGCTCCTTCCCAGACGTATTTCAACGCTTCCTCCGAGCACATCTCCATCATCCAATCCTCGAAGAACGCTAAAAATTCCCCAAATCTCACGCGCACTCGCCAAGATCCGACGCAACGAAGAACAAATCTCCGATCTCGGGGAAGATTCAGATCACAATTTACAAAACTCTCGAACTTGCCGTCACAGATGACGATGATGAAACAAAATCGTCATCCTTAGTTCGTTCAGATGACGGGAGAAATCGATCTGCCGTCTTACTCGATCCGACGGCTCTCAAGTCGTCCTAGCCGCCACGTCACCGATCCTCGTGAGTCCAGGTCACCGATCCACGTGACTTCGCAAACCTATAAATACTACATCTTCTACAAGGTTTTGACTACTTTTCTATCTTAGATCGAGATCGAAATCTAGAGCATCGACAATGTCTGGGCGAGGCAAGGGCGGTAAGGGGCTCGGAAAGGGCGGGGCGAAGAGGCATAGGAAGGTGCTTCGAGACAACATTCAAGGGATTACGAAGCCGGCAATTCGCCGTCTCGCCCGCAGAGGAGGTGTGAAGCGTATCAGCGGTCTGATCTACGAGGAAACTCGCGGTGTCTTGAAGATCTTCTTGGAGAACGTGATTCGCGATGCGGTGACCTACACGGAGCACGCACGCAGGAAGACGGTCACCGCCATGGATGTGGTGTATGCCCTCAAGAGGCAGGGCAGGACGCTCTACGGTTTCGGTGGCTGAGGATGAACAGCTTAGGAACCCTAGGAATGCTTCAATGATTTGTGGAAGTGCCATTGTATATCCTGCTTTTATCCCTTGGGCTTACTGATGCAAGTATTTAAAATTTATATGGATCACATCTAGTTTGCGTAGCTGCAGCATTTATATTCTGAGCAAGTTCCTTAATTTCTACTGTATGTGCCCCAATACAGAGCGTAGAACAGCACTAGAGATCCGTTTGGCTAAAACATTCTAATGGTAAGTTTTACAACATATCACTATGGTTTCATATAGGTATCCACATAGTCATGCACAATGTCACTATGTCTGGTTAATTGCTCGTCTATTATATCATATATGACTTAACAATAGAAGATATTATATCAAATATTAATTAAATCTTGTCAATTAGATGATACAATTAATATTTTATAGTATCATTTTGTAACATAGAATAACCACATTGGTATCCTACCACGGTGTTCACACTTATTTTAGAACATAATGCCCTGATCTTACTTGACCTCTTTGTGGCTACCTATGTCTCCTAATATTCTCAAGTTTTTTGCTCTGAAATGAGATATAGATAAAATTATCTAACGCCTCATTGGAAAAAGGAGTCCCAAAATGACTTAATGGACCCAAGAGGACAATCATGTGTAGTCCAAATTCAGATCAGAATCTAGAATACAAATTCGAACTCCAAATGTGTTTGATCTAGCAACCCTCTACCATTAATTGAAGATGATATAAAGGGTTTAGGGAAATGTTACTGGCCCCACATCATTCCTTGCTATCCATCCATCCTTTTCCACATCTTAGAAGAGATGATACACAAACAATAAACTATGAGTCCCTTGTGTTTTTTAGCGTTCCTCCATTATGCCTTATCATTGGCTAGCTAAATGAAGAAAATGAGGTCTAAAAGGCTAGTTTCTGAGGTCATGATTGTCACGTAGTTTAAGACAAAGTGGAATCATAATGGCTCTTTATAACAATTAAAAAACATATTGATTGAATCACCTTTCCACAGATCTGATCTAAGATTCCTCATTTCTCGAGTGAGTCATGTTGAGCTCAAATATTCAGTCTTTTGATGTATATGTGCAATATTTGATACACTGAGCCTCCCCCTTAATCTCGATGGACCCTTTTATTGATCCACCATAATTATTTTCTCATTCAGATAACATTGGAGAGGTGGGGTGTCACAGAGAGAGGGGAATATAAAGTATGTATATGCGAAGAACTGTCGCTTGGGTAAATTTTGTTTTGAACACAACATATTTTTTTCATAAAATGCCACACTTTAAGTATTTCTATTATCGAAAAGACTATTTGTATTATCCAAAAATATATTTCTTTCTGAAACTCCTCTGTATCAGTCTAGTAAGTGCCTCCAATGGCACAATAACCTTTATTATCCAACCTTATTATTTATCTTTAGGAACTTATAGATTGACTAATCATGGATTTGTTAACCCAACCGATAAGTTTATTTTCACCACGTAGAGTGACAAGCTACACCTTGTGCTAAAAAAGATACGGCGTATGCCAACTCTCTCATGAAACTCTTACAATCATCAGTTACCATATCTGTGTAATCCCGTACATGTTTGGTGCTCATTGGGAAACTTAGGATATGGTTAACTATCATACCCTATTAATTCATCTTGATTAGCCTTAATGCATTGGGAAATCATTAAAGAAGTATTCTTCGATATTCCACTAAATTGACATAGGACTTCATCACATCATCTTCGTTGTCTTCTCCTATATTGATATCAGACGATACCATCTTCACCACTCAATTACCTCCGTGAACTTTTTGCACTATCCGAGCTGACAGTTTGATAACACCCTAAATTCGACATTTAATTCAAGTAATTAGCACAATTTTATGCATTTAAAGAGTTTAAAATAGGGTTTTCGTCATATATCTACATGTTAATTAATTTTTCCAAGTAATTTCTGATTTTCCCTCATAATCTGTTAATTTATGAATTTTATGGAATTTATTTAAGCTTGGAATAATTCTATTTAAAGGAAAATGGCAGGTTAAAAAATAATTTTAATGTTAATTAATGTGGGATATTGAATTCTCTAGATTTTTCAAGAATTTTACCAATTTTTTTGGGAATTTATTTGAGAAAGAAATGAATTTTAAAATAGAAACATGATATATTTATAAGAAAATAGGAGTTTTTAAGCAATTTCTAAAGTCGGAGGGACTTTTCTGAAATTATCTTACAAATATGCCCTTAAAAGGCTCTTGGTCGTGTGTTGCAGGCATAAAAATCCAATAAATATATTTTAGGGTTTTATTGAATTAATCAAAACTATTTCTATGATTTTTCTAGGTTTTTTAGGAAATATGAAGGAGAAAGAAATCAAAGGGGGTTATACATAAATGTTTTTTGGGCAGCATCCGTTTGCGCGCGCCCATTTAATTAGGGTTTTTACTGTAAAATTGCGGGATATCGAGTTACTAGTGCTTTGTGGCATCGTCTCGGCCGTCAGAAAGGAATCTGATGGCTTTAATGCATTCAACGAAAATTCTTCCTTTGGGCGTAAGCTCACCGCCCGTGCTGCATATACAAAGTGCACGCATAGAAGGTGACATGGCGGCGCATGAGTGGATCGCGCTCGTAGAAACGCACACGTACGTGGAAAGCGCAATGTACTATGTTGATTTTTCTATTTTTTCTTATTTCCATTAGGGGTACATGGTGCGCCGAGGATGAACCGGCCAATTGAAGTTTAAAATGCACCAGACAATCAGCGAGTGACACGGCATTGCGCATATGAAAAAACTTAAATTAAATAAATGAAAATTGATCCAACAGCTCAGATTGGCCAATTTTCATTTATTAATAACTTTTGATCCTGAAGTTGGATTGAGGTCATTTTTTATGGATTTCCTCATCTCAACCTCCTCATTCTATCTGTACAGTTGGATCATTCAGATCAAGGCTACATCAATGAAAAAATGAATTACTATTTGGGGGTAAAATGGTAAATTTTACCATTTAATCTAAGCATAAAAGCAGAATTTTGAGTTGAGAATGTCATTCTGGAAGGGGCTCTTTCAAAGCTGCAAGACATAGAGGAGAACCAGCCTTGACCAACTGTAGTTGGTACTTTTTTACTGCATTGTATTTGATTTTTAGTGTGATTTGGATGATTTGTTACTGAATTTTTCATCGCTCTTCTTAATATCGATCTGAATTTCCAAATCACTAGACTTGAGCGAAATGTACAAGTCCTTACTATGATTAAGAGGAGTGAGCGGAATGTACAACTCTTTTTGACTCTTTTGATCCTTTTTATTGGATCAAAGAAGTCCTTTTAGAGATCCCTAATTCTTCTGGTCTTCCTATCTCGTCTAACCTCCTTTCTAAATTCCTAATCTAATTAGGGTAATCTGATCTTCATTGAAGATCACATTAACTCTAATTAGGGTCAAATTGTTCAAATAGATTACTGATTGAATTCCTTACTAGCTTCCCTTGGATGATACCTATACTTATCATTATACATCTGATAAGCCCAAAAATAGGGTAAATTTTATGCAATTTTAAACCCTTGTCGTCGTCAATTTTAGCTTATACAATAAAATTTATAAAAACTCTACTTAAGATGTGTAGTGATAAGTACGAGTGTCGTCCAAGGGAAGCTAGTAAGGAATTCAATTTGATGATATTCTTGGTAGTTTAACCTTAATTAGAGTGAATTTGATCTTCAATGAGGACCAACTCACCCTAATTAGAAGACAAGTTTAGAAAGGGGGGGGGGTAGAAGAGATGAGATGAATAGAAGAGATTGGGAGCTCTAAATTGGTTTCATTGATCCAAATAAAAGGATCAAAGAGGTCAATTAGAGAGGTTGAGAGGGAAGTTTAAATTTGAGTTTGGTTGGTTTTGTAAGTTTGATAATTCAGAAATGAAATGGGGGTAATTTAATCTCCTAAAAATTAAATCTAATTTTTTTTAGAGTTTTTCTTTGGGAATGCAGTTGAATGCCTACTTAAATCCCTCAAATTCTCCTCTCAATCCTAATCAGGTCTTGTACATGCCGCTCAAGCCAAGCGATTTAGAAGTTCAGATCAGAATCAAGAAGAAGAAACAAGAAATTGAACTAATTTCATTCAAAATGCACAAAAATCCAAATACAATGAAAGGGAAATGTACCAAACAGGTTGATCCAGGCTGGGGCTCCTCTCTATCTTGCAGCTGTGATAGAGAACCATCAAGAATGAGCTCCCCCTCTCAAAATTTAGCTTTTATACTTAGGTTATATGGTAAAAATCACCATTTTACCCCCGTTTAGTACTTAATATTTATCTATCAATGTAAGTTGGATCTGAATGATCCAACCATACAGATAGAAAGAGGGGATCAATACAAACAAATCCATAAAAAAATCATCTCAATCGGACTTCAGGATCAAAAGTTATTAATAAATCAATTTTAAACCAATTTAATCCATTGGATTTAAAATTGATTTATTTATTAGTTTCGTTTTTAAACACGCAATGACGTGTCGCTCTCTCATTGGCTGGTGCATTTTGAATCCTCCTTTTTGCAGAAAAGTCCTTAAAAAGCCTGGAATTGCTGTTGGACGCCGCCCAAAAGTAATTGTGTATATACCCCTGCCGCACTCTCTCTCCTCTGGTTTCTCCTAAAAACATTAAAAAATATATTAAATAATTGCAATAAAACCCTGGAAGATTTTAAATTACATCTTTACGCCAGCAGTGGCGACCGAGAGCTGTTTTCAGGGTCTTTTTGCGACGAAACTTTGCAAAAAGGCCCTTCAAAGTTTAAAAATGATATAAATACTTTTTTTCTCTTATAAATATACCTTTTTCCTTAGAAGAAATACATTTCCTCTTCAAATAAATCTCAGAAAAATCCTAAAAATTCGTAAAAAATTCTAGAAAATTCTCGAAAATTCACTGATTCATCCCCATGCTGATAAATGTCGAAATTAAATATTAAACTTGCATTTTCATTCAAAAATAGTTATTTTGAGCTTCAATAAATCCTTTAAAATTCATAGAATTAACAGAAAATACGGGAAAAATGAGAAATCACTTGAAAACACTATTTTCATGTAAATATATGATAACAACCCCATTTTAAGCTCTTTAAATGCATAAAATTTTGCTAATAACATGAAATAAAGACAGAATTTAGGGTGTTATCAACATCTTAAGTTAATGTTTTCTAAATTTTATTGTAAAAGCTAAAATCAACAACGATAAGGGATTATAAAATTGCAAAATTTACTCCTATTTTTGTCTTATCAGATTTCATGATTAGAACTCATAGGTCATAGTCAAAATGTAATTGTCCATCCACAATGTCTTTGGTGTCTAAAGTCTAAAGACCACCTACATAATGTTAATGTGAATAAACTTAAAAGTTTGATATAATGTCAACCAATGTTTCATACTTCTGAATTCAGTGAACTGAGAAGAGAAGAAGAAAGGGGGCCCCCAGGTTTGTTTAGTATGGGTATCTAAACTGGGTGCACCCCTTATTTACACTTATTCAGGTACTTTTAAAAGGGTCCTTGTAAATTTTGTACATTCAGCAGTGTCCATAGATCTTTGTGTTACTCTTTAGGCCCATATGTTGGTGTGATTAATTTTTATAATGTCCTATTAATATTTATTGGCCAGCATTATAATTAACTATATCAACATATAGATTAATCATTAAATGATGGATTTAATCCAACAGATGGGTTAAGTTCCCCTCCCGTGGGGTGCCAAGCTATACCTCGTGCTCTAAAAGAATAGTGATTCAACTAGTTTCTGGATTTTTTAACAATCATTGGTTACTGCCCATGTACAATCAGTCGTCAATGTGAGACTCTTGAATGACTTAGGGTATGATTTGCTATCAAACACTTATTTCCTCATGCTAGTTAGTATTAATGCATAATGGACATCACTCGAGAAATTTTTTTGCAATATCTCCACTTCCATGGCTATGGTTTTATGGTATCTTCCTCGAATCAATCTTCTTGTATACATAGGTCAGAGGATCCATATTTACTCGGTCATCTTTGTGTAATCCTTAATTTATATGAGCTAATATATATTTGAACCCCATGATTTTAGACTATAATTCATAGTGAAAATATACAAGTTCATGCATAATGTTATTAGTGCTCAGATCAAAGACCACTTATATGATTGTGGCACGAATCAAAATGATTGGTATTTAGGTATATTGAATGATTCATACAGATAAAATAATTGAGCTCTTTCCTTAAAGAGTACCCACCGTCTGGCCTTAGTGTCTCTACACAAAATGGTCGCAATCAGCTATACTTATCGTATAAGTTGGATCAGATAATGCTTTTATTTCAGATAATTCAATGTCCATCTTGAGTATTTATAGAATAGGAATAGTTATAATACATGTTTATAGATGAGCGGTCACCGTATTTAAATACTTTCATTGTCAAAATACTCAATGCTAGCACTATCTCTAGGTATATAGTTTCGGTACCACTACCGACATCAATCACCAAAGGTCATGTGACTACAACAACTATAGGCAATTGCCAAAGGTTGCTAAATGATAACATTAAATAAATAACCATTTATTATATATATATGCTTTCATGCCATATAGCTATTGTAGTAGCAAATTATTCAAAACAACTATGTTTATTCATATAATTCAAAGCAATATTCATATAAAAGTTGACTTTAAAATCATAGCTTCTAGATTATGATCATCTTATTATTTTAAACACCAAACCTTTTGGACATCATAGAGGTCACAAAATTTTATCATTCAAACATTATTAATTATATCAATTTCCCGGTGTCATGGGTGCAGAAAATTAGAGTATTGTACTTTAATAATTCCTTGGGGCCTTCAAGATCTTAGTGAATTCAAGGAAGATTTCTCCCGGACCATAGATGCCATCAACTGCTGGCATTCATAAAGAAAGTATGGGATCTAGTATTGTTTATGCCTAGGAGAAAATGTATAAAATTTGGGCAAAAAACTGAGCAGAGAGACATGAACATTCCACCAATGGGCAGTCATAATGACTACAAGGTATACTAGGATTTTAAACGAGGAAATAATGTCATTTATGAATATTTGTTCTCTCTTCATTTTAGGGCAACAAGAAGATAGAGTTATTTTTCAAAAAATCCTTCTCAAGTATAAATCACTACCTTCTTCTCCTACTCTCTTATCTTCTATTTAGCATCTAAAGCCAGCGATACTAAATTCTTCCTCCTAATGACCAAACCTTGATTACCCAACTAAGTATATACAAATTCAACTAAAAATATCTAGATATTATAATTTATGTTGAAAACAATAACGACTAATGAACCCAAAATTTTAACCTAACACTCTTTGTGTGGTCGATGGTAACATGAACTGTTGGCAAGAATTGGAGTCAAAGACAAATTGCATTATGCTACTATTGGTGTGCAATGCTCACTCATAGTGGTGGAGCCCCATCTTGATCAAATATGATTTGGTCCAAAAAGAGTGAATATCTGAGAACTAATATTATGTATCTTTTGGACTCATTTATATCACAATTCACTAATTCCAATGCCAAAATATCATGATTACGATGCATGCTATCATTAGTCTATGATTTTCACCATTACTGTTGCATTCCATTATGTCTCAATTATAACATTATGTTAAGGGTAATTACACCTTTATTCATCATTGAACTTTGTAATGATTAACAAATTTATCAAGTGTAGTTATTCTTGGGGCTCTAAAGGCCTTGAGCTGAATGAATAAATTGAAACGATCCGCAACAGAAGACTTACACGGAATCGAAAAAACATCAATAAAAACATTGAAATGAAGAACCTATGCACGGACCGCATTCGTGATTTTCTTGGATCCAAGAGTGAGAAGAGTTGAGCTGCTCAAGTGTGCAACCTCTAGAAATATCCACGCGATCCACAACACATCGAATCTCCTCCTTTGCCCTTGAAAACTTTGTTCACCCTCTGTCATCGTCGTTACACCATCCCGATCACATTAGAAGGAGAGAGGAGGTTTGGGGAGAAGGGAGAAGAAAGAGAAGGCCCCTAAACAATTCGGGCTTGGGTGATTTCATTCAGGACCTTCTATTATGTATACTAAGATGATATTTTTCTTAAAAATCCCCAAAAATTAGGTATATCTTCCAACGTCCAAAAGACCATTTGCATGTGACTCTCTAATTAAAAAATCCAACGGCCCAATAACCTTCATTGGCATTCCAAATTAATTAATTATATTATAATATAGATTAATTAAAGTCAGATTGATTTTGCCCAATTGATAGGTTGAGTCTCCAACACGTAGGGTGCCAAGCTACACTTTGTGCTCTAGAAGATACAAAGGAGAGTGTATCGACTTACTCATGGAACATGTTTGTCATCGTTTACCGTGTACGTATAGTCCCTCATCCACTTGATGCTCCTAGGACAACTTAGGGTATGGTCAACTGTCAAACCCGAATCAATCATCCGAGTTAGTACTTATGCGTTTGGAAATCATCCGAAAACTCTTCTGCGATATTTCACTACCTTGGCCAAGGACTTCTCATCGCATCATCTTCCTTGAGTTGTCACCTCTTATACCGAGGGTAGAAGATCCCATTTTGACCATCAATCATCTTTGCGAACTTCTTGATGTACCCGAACTAAGACCGTTTAGAATCCCATGGTTAGAGACTCGTTAGTCATAGTCAAAGTACAACCTTCCGTCCACAAGATGTCTTTGGTGTCTCAGGTCTATGGACCACTTACACAACCGTGACGTGAGTCAACCTGATTGACAGTTTGGTATAACCATTTAGGGATTCGTACGGATCAATTAAGTGAACTCTTTCCACTAAAGAGCACCCACTATCTATCCTTAGTGTCTCCACACTAATGGCTACAGGAACACCCATCCTCATCATATGAGTGAGGTTAGATAATGTTATTATATCTAGATATTTCGATGTCCTTCTCCAGTATCCTTTGAAAAAGAATGATGTAACACGATGTCCATAAGCAAACGGTTCGTGTTACACCACATGGAAAATGGTGTGGCTACGAGATGTGAACGTGATGAAATGATGTGCACTTTAAAAAATGAACGAGTAGTACAAGATTAAATTGCAGAAATGGCCGACGAGACAGTAAGGGAACACGAGGAAAATGTGTCACAGGCGAGCTCCCAATAACCCATGCAATCAGCTCGAATACCAACGAGGCGAGGAACGTCCGTAGTCCAAGAGCGTCCATACCATCAACGCAAATGAGTAGATCTAACACCGTCAAAGATCTATTCTAGCACGAGATGGTGGCTACTCCTAACACAAACATAATTCTCTCTTGAGACACTAAGCACTTAGAGATCGATACTGAAAAAGATAATATTGCTTATAAAAGGGGGGGGGGCAAGAAAGTGACCTGAAGACCGTCGTGAGTAGGAAGCAAATTGAGACGTACTTGAGAGACTGTCGTTGGAAATGGCTACGGCTTGATCAAGTCGCGGATGACCGTAGAGTATCAGTTTTAGCACAAGAGGTGCGCTAAAGGACCGTCGAGAAGTGATTGGCTGATAACCGGTCCACAGCGGTTGATTGAAGAAGGCGTGTAGAGACTTGCCAAGGTTGTGGGACGGGAAAACAAGTGGACGGAAGCCGATTGGTGAGGGAAACTGATGGGGAACTCATAGTCCACAACTAACAGGGGTTTGATCCACGAGGTTCGAGGTGATCTTGTTCCTGAGAATAAGTTCCACTGTCATAGTGTATCGTCGCTAGAAGATTGCAAAGGTTCCTTGGAAATTCTCCAGGCCAAGGTGAATCCACGATCAAGATGAGGACCACAGGTTCGTTGATGTTGTTCGCCGTTGTAGCTCGGGTGTCGTAATGTCAGGGATTGGAACCAAGTTGTCGATAACAGGGCTGACTGCATAGGCGGCGTGGCGGGTTCATCAATGTCGGCATTCGTGGAGTCGTTGGAATGGCAGTAGAGGAATGACCCCACGATAGGATCGTATCAGACACGGTGGATCTCGTCTGTCATTGATGGAAAACACAGCACGGTGAGAACCTGATCCGTGCGATGTCGTCTTAGTGGATGAGCGGATGATTCACGAGCAATAGTTAACAATTTCGTTGGTGAAATACAACGAGGGCGGAATGAGTTAACGATGATATCTTCGATTTGTAATTCTAAGACGGATGACCAAATCGTGAATCAAGGTTGTCGATTGGCAGACTGGCACTGCGATTGACGATTTGTTCAGCTTCTACATCGATCGAGAAAACCACCTTTTGTGGGCATCCACAAGAATCATCTTAGAGAAAGGATTGGAATGCCCTTTTCCCTGCGATTCTCACTTCAACTCACTTCAATGAGATTCCTAGGTTGTGCCAAGAGGGCAACAATGGTGGAAGATCTGGCGATGCACACTTCATGGTTGATCTCAAGCAAGCATAGAACAACTTTCTCCAAGGGGATTGAGAAGATGGATACTACGTACAACAAAAAAATCACCCAAGATAAAAAAAGCTGTCAACTGGTAAAGACAGATCTGGTTCTTAAAAAACAACAAGCATAAGCCTCCCATGTCCACCCTTCTTCTTATAGAGAGGAAGTGGCAGTTGTGGGAGGCCCAATTGGGCCCCCATTTAAGGGGAAAGCCTATTGGGCTTCCCCTTAAAAGGGATCTTTAGGGGGAGAAGAAGCATGATATGGATTTCTTCCCCTAAAGATGGTAGCTAAATCATAATTAAAATAAAAAAACACATGCAGGAGGCCGGTACTCACGCAGGAGGGGCCTCCCAACAATCCAAAGACAATTAAAAATGAAAAAACACCAAGACGGCATGGCACGCTCCAAGACAACACGTATGTTGCTTTAAAACTGATAGTGGAAGTGTCGGTTCTTCACGTCGGCTCGGGCTTCGTGTAGGGGCTGGCGACGAATCTGGATGTGATCAGCTGGATGGTCCTCCATCAAAAAATTCTTAGAACACATGATTAAAGACTCGTGATCTACGTATTACAATCTCATCTTAATTTGCTAAGTCCGATGATGTATGCATGGACTTCATTATAAGCGTCACATGTGTACTATAATGAATATGTTCAATTAGTGGACAGGAACAAGATATGGAATGCGTGATTGGCTTGCTGGCCACATATATTTCCATAAGTTATATTTAGACTTAAGCGGATGAACAGCAAAGTCAAAGAACAGAAGAAAACGAATATACAAATCAAAGTCAAATTTCAAAGATGTCCTAGTTTAGCTTTTCCAGTCAAACTAGTGATTCATCCAAAATAACCCTTTTGTGTGTAATTTGAAATCTCAGGAAGATGGGATTTAGTCAAGATGAAATTTAGAAATTAATGGAGAAAATTTCATTTACAATGGTCATATAAATTAAAAGATTTGGATTTTTGAATATATATATTTTTCTATATTCTTAACATTTTTAGGGAGAAAAGGAAAATATATTTATGCATGCTCATGGCAGTAGCTTACATAGCTGTGCCTACATGGAGGCACAACAACAACGCAACGTAGCATGAGGACACCATCAATTAAGGGTATTATTTTTTGTTGTAATTATTTTTTCTCTAATCAAATCAGCTTTATTAAATGTTAATCTCTCTCAAAGAAGCATATAGGAGAGTGAGGTCATTCTCAGAGACTGGCACTTAGAGACAATCACTTTAAGAGTTAGAAGAAATAAATAAATGTTAAAATAATAATTCTAGTAAGGATTATTAGTAGAGAGATTATTGGTAGATGTACGGGCCTCACTGAGTATATATGGACATGTGTAAGATAGTGAAATAGTTAGAGAGCGGAAAAGTTTTCACAAGAGGGAAAATAAAGTGAAAAATGAAATAGATGACTATATCATGTTAGTTATTTGTAAAAACACCTGAGAGAGTGAGTGTATGTGTGTTTTTGTGTGCGTTTATTAGATTTTTGTGAAGAAATTATACTTTCTATTGAATTAGAGTTATAATATTAGTGGAATAATTTGAATCTAGATCTGAGAATTGAGGCATTTTTTAGATTTTTATTGAATTAGAATCCTGATAAAATGAAGAAAAAAGTTGGAAAATGAGATAATCCAAAGATGTTTGATATGGTGCCTTAAAGAGAACTTAAAATTTCTAGTTGAAATTTGTATTTCGCATATATGTGTTTATAATTTATGATATTTGGATTCATCTAATTCTTCATGTAAGAGTTCTTGAAGCACCTTGGCTAACTGGAATCTATCACCATTTGGAAGGTAGGCATTGGCATTAGACCTCACAGCGGTGTATTTCTCTCGTATCTTTATCTCAACGACCATCATTCAGCCCAAGCCTGTCGCCACCTTATGACCAAAAACTTAAAATAAAAAAGAAAAGAAAGAGGAGGATCTTCCTCCGTTCACAGTTCAAGTTTTTAGCACGGTGAGAAAAAAGATAGATAAAAAATGCAAAATTAAGGTTTATAGGCCAGGAATGATCTACACATGCGAAGGCTTAATGGGATCACTCCAAGCCATTTGTGGAATCCAGGCGGCATTGTTCTCCAATTTTATCACCAAAAAATGGCTTGCAAACGATGGACCCATCAACAAAAATGAACAATTTTGCCCTTGGCCCTTCAATTTACATTTTAAAGGACTCAATGACAGTGGGTTAAATCACAGTCATGGACCCTCTTTAAGTTCTAGTGGTACTCAGCCATGTCATCATCGCCCTGTTGACCACTTCTGCCTGCTAGGTAATAAACCACAAATTAGACATAAACTGGTGACTACTTATCATTTAAGGTTTATATTTTTGCAATAAAATTTGTTCTAATCATAGGCTGAATAAGGGTTGAATCCACATATGGCAGGTATATAAAAAGTAAATGTTCAGTTAAAATATATTTCTATATTTTATAGTGTTATAATATTTTTTATATTTTTTTGAAAGCCAAAGTCAATCTTTTGATGTAATCATTATTTTCTTATAATTTATGAATTATTAAAAGTAAAATAAAATATTTCTTATAATCATTATATTTTTTTCTATTATCTAAAATATAAAATAAAAAAATTAATCAAGAAAAATTAACGAGTTGACTTGGCTAACACATATACAAGAGTTGACTTATGTAGTATAATTTATCTCATTTAATCTGTTTTTAAAATATTTTGATTTAATAATCATAAAATTAGGAAATCATGTACTCAATTTGTAGCATAAATAATTTAAATAATGAAATTAATTTTTTTATTGGCAAAAACACGATGTCGAGTGTGACCAACCCTAGGGTTGTGCTCTCATACCGATCCAGTCGTGCCCTGGACGCCACCAAGGGAGATTTTATACATGTCTGGTTGAGTGTTTGGAAGAGTTTATAGGCGTGAAATGAGCGTAAATATCCCAATAATAAAGGTACCCCACTTGCCCATGTCCATGACACAAAGGAAAAAAATACAATAGTGATACCACTACATGTCGCAGTGGATACCTCAAGTGCCAACAGCTCAGTCGTGTTCCCCATTGTTGGGATATTTACGCTTGATACCTCAAGTCTTATGTGTGTGCTCATCAATATCATCTTTGAGGTCCATGAAGGCCACTCTCGTCTCCAACGTTGCGCGCGATACACTACTCGTGGGGGTCATAAATCGCAAGAGTTCGATGTGTGCGGAGAGCTGGCAGGCCAAGTCTCTCGACGTGATGGTTGCCTTGGGCCTCTGAGGGAAGATCCTGCCAAGTAGTATAGAGGGAATGGGTGCAAGAGCATACTACATAATTGATGGGGGCATCTATAGTCTGATTCCCCTCTCGCAACTGGTACCAAATGCTGGTGAGGCGTGTGCGACACTATGTGATGTCTTGCCACACACTTTGGAGATGCCACTGGGAGCATGAGCCTGGACATAGCATATTGACTAAGAACTGTGAATCTGATTCTATGATGATATCGTGAATGTTTCGCTCCTTATAGAGGAGCAAGCCATTGCTTATCACATAGCCTTTGTTGATGTGTTAGTCTGAACCCTATAAAAATGTGAGAAACAAAAAATGATACTCCTTGTGTGGTTTCGAAGAAGACCACTTCCACCAGATCGACCCCAGCTCTTTTTGGCCACACCATCCACGTTGAGCTTGAGAGAACCCAATAGTAGTGATGTGGGTCAAAGCAACAATCATGCCCCAAATGCGGGGTACATCACACGTATGTAGTGAGCGTCCGTCAATAGGTGGTAAGAGGGGATGGATTTGCCGTGGCCATTGCTTAACATGGATCATGACATATTGTACACTCATGGTGGACCCTGCAAAATAAGAAGAGTTTTGCTCTTTCCATACCTCTCAAAGTATGCTATGGTAATGTGTAGATAAGGACTAAGCTTAGAGTGTGTTGATGAGATAAAGATCTTGACCAAACACTCTAGTGATGTTAGTGTTGTATGGGAACAGAAAATTGGATGCCAATGATGAGTAAATTGGTGGCAACATTCAGTAGCAATCTCATTATGGAATAAAATGTGTTCCATAGTCGCAATTTGAGGAGAGACAAAGCAACAATGGAATCACGAGCTAATGGAGTGACTAGTCTGGGCCACTCAATCATCATTAGGTAGGCCACAATGCATGAATTTCCAAAGGAAGAACGAGACGTGGGTGATAATCACTAGGTGCCAAATGTGTTGACCCCAAGCCTGTGTAGGGAATCTCTCTCAGAAGTTATTTGAAGAGGCACGACATGAGAAACTCCTATCAGGCGTGAGTGTTCAGATAAGATGCTCAGCGGAGGTCCCTATCTCAATGGCCATAGTCATCGTTAAGAAGTCTAATGGAAGTCCATGTTGCTCCCACTGGAGTCTTGTGTTCCCCTTTAGCAATTGGGCCACATACAACTGGAGTCGGTTTTGTAGAAAATTAGGGTAGTGAGCTAAGGCGGTAGCCGCTAGCGAAGTATTGTTCTAGGCACTAATCTTGCCTTGGTTGATGAGCCAATGGTCATTGTTGATATCTCTAGATAGTGGCGTTACCAAGTACATCACCATTTGGAGCCTATGATATTAAACTCACCCCGAGCCCACTCAACGTACTTGGCTGATATAAAGCGCCTGAACAGAGAGCTTGTGGCATGCATACGCCACACGAGCTTCTTTTGAAGGATTTCTTGGAAGTCGTAGGGGTGCCTGATCCCTAGACCCCCTCATCCATCTGTTGACATGCTTTCTGTCAAGAGACTCAATGATGTTGGTGGCCTCCTTCGAAGTGGCCTGACCATAGGAAGTACACATTTAGGGGCTCCATGAGTCAAAGAGCAGTGAGAGATACAGAGTGTAGCGCTAGAATATTCAACGAGATGCTAATAAGGATGTGATGTATGAGTTGAATAATACCTCCGGACGATAGAAAATTGAGTGTACATCCTTCAAGTATCTTTCTCAAATTGGTCAACAAGGCATCAAAATAATAATTTCATGCGTGACCAAGAATGATGGGACATCCAAGATAGTCAAAAGGTAGGCATCCTCGTGAGTATCGAGGGTAATTTTAGATGATCTCTGAGCATTTTACAGTTGTAAATGGTCCTACCATAAAGCTACTCTTTGAGACATTGAGGAGCTAACCCGAGGCCCTCTCGTACGTAGTGAGTACACTCATAAGCACCTCAATACATTTTTTGATCCATTTAAGGAAAAAGATTGCATCATCTGCGAATAGAGAATGCAAAATGATCGGGCAACCCCTTTTCAAAAAATATGGTTGGATGAGACCTCAGGCAATCACTCGTGTGAGTGATCGGTTGAAGGCATCTTCCATCAATATTAAAAGGGTGGGTGAGATAGAGTCACCTTGTCGTAGACCATGCGTGGTAGTGAAGAAAGGATAGGAGTTTCTATTCACGGATAGAGAGAAATAATTATCTCTAATGCAATTATAATTGAAATCGATGAATGCGTTAGTGAAACCAAAGTGTCACAACACTTTGGTAAGGAAAGGCCATTCAACTCTATCAAAGGCCTTCTCCGTATCGAGTTTGATGATGACGTTTGAACCCCAAGTTTTACATTTGATGAAATTAATTGAATTCAATAAAAATTGTAATATTAGGGAACATATTTTTGGACATATTGAATGAATTAATTCAAAAGTTAAAATTATCTTAATTTGAAATGTACGCTTAAAATGTGTAAGTTATTTTTTATTATTATAAAAATTTTGAGTTATTATTTATTATTTTAAACATAATTATCGTGTTTTAGTTTAACAAAAAATAATATGATAAACATATTAAGTATATTATTTTTTATTTAAAATGTGTAATTTTATTTTGTGTCATCTCGAGTGGAGTGAAAACCTATAAAACTAGGTGTCCTGAAGTTATTGTTTTCCAGAAGAAAATGATAATGTGCTGTTAGGTTTGACAAGTTCAAAATATTCAAGGGACACTCACATTTGTAAACTACATGACCTGTCAATGAGTTTTAGTTCCTATCTTAAGCATATATCAATATATGATAAATCAATAGACAAAATTTTATGTTATCCCATGAGATGTGATTTGTTGTTTTGCCACAAGGTTGTGATACAAGTTGCTGATATTCTAAAACCAATTACGCAGTTTCTTGTTTCTCCATTTTTAAACATCTGATGGTTGTATATATTTTAAAGATTAAGTAAAAATCCCTAACTAAAACAAAGTTTTTTTGAATATCCTAGGTTTTAAAAGGCCTAATCTCCAAAAAACAAAAGGTTGTTATGTAACTCACTATATGTTATATTAGGTAAAAATTGTTGACCAGTCCAAAGATAGTCTTCAGCTTTGAGAATAGTCTATGTCCTTGAGAATGATGCTCATGTCGGGCCAGTAGGGAATGTGGCAATGGGATATGATAAAGTTTCAAAAGTTAAAATATCACTCTCATGTAATTCAACATGACACGTCGTCCTTGGTATGCAATGAACTATTACAATAGGTTGAAGACATAAAACCTGATGTCATAACACATTGTATGATGTAGTCGGTTGATGAGTAGAGTAGGATTCAAAGTTATTTTTGAATTTCTTCATTTCAATAGACTTCAAAGATGATTCATATAACAATAAAAAAAATCATAACATACCTTTAAAGTCAAATCAAAATGTTGACTTAATGACTTTATCCATAACAAAATATGCTATCCTTTTGGTTCCTCAAATGAGTCATCATAAGCCGCATGTGACTAGCCTCTAAATGTACTAATGCAATCCATAACACATCAAACATACACGTCTTCTATTCATATAGCAATGACATTTCTCTATGATGACCTTCTCATCATTTTCATTACACCATGAGGCCCCATAGGAGGGACTGAGCAGGGCACTCAAAAAAAGTCTAGCAAGGGTAATTTTTTTGGGCTTCCTTTGATACTCAATGAGAATTTTTTCACAAAAAAATTTTTAGATTAAGTTTCTCTCATGTCTAATAAATATTGTGAGCATGACCCTCTAGGCCCATGCACTGGTTTAGTTAATTCTGATGAATTTAAAACTGCATCAGTAATAACTAGCTGGTTGATTATGTTTTAACAAATTGACATATCCCAAGTTATTCTAGGAGTGTCACAGAGATGATGGATTATACATGCATAGTAACTAAAGATATAGATGTTTCATAAAATAGTTGATAAATTCATGTTTATCTTCTAGAACATGTAGTTTAACTTAGAGCATGTGTTGGCTATTTGACCTATCAATCTAGTCACATTGATCTGTAATTAATTCAGTAATCTATACGTTAGATATAGTTAATTAATTGGGTAACCTAGTAAAGAGTTACTAAGCTCATGGAATCATTTACCAAACTTGTACATGGGCTTAGAGGGTCCTACACACATGGTTTCATTAATATTGAATGATATATTTGAAGTATAAAAGTTGTTATAAAAATCTGTATTTAGTATAAAAGGACTAAATCCCTTCTAAGTAACCCACAAGCAAATCTCACATTTGATGCCCCTCCTCCCTTGCTTCTTGAGTGTCCTCCCGTCCTTTTATGATTAGAATGATAAGAAGACCCTACTAGATCTATGGCGGCATGAACGAGAAGATGACCAGGAGATCTGATGTGCCATGGACTGTGTGGGTATGTCTAGAGGTCAGACACTTGTGCCTCATGAGACAGCTAATTTAAGCATATTTAGTGCCGTGCAAGGTGATTTGATCAATGATGCGTGAGAGTTGATGTTTCTTAAAACCGTGATGTATTTATCTATCTTTCTCTCTGATCCCTTATTCTACGTTTGGGTCAAGAAGATCAAAGATCAGGGCCAGTTTGTTCTCTATATTCCTCTCTCACTTGCCTCAATTTGCTGAACAACATACACTGTTTCTCTGTGTGGATAAGTTCATCTCATACCTTTACTTCAGTCGATTCACAAAACTAGCCTCTCCGTTCCCCCTTCAAGAGCCAAACTGCTTGCCCACGAAGGTCTGGCCAAAGGTCCATCCAGCAGGAGCCACGTTATAAGAAGTAACAGTGGCGCCATCGCCGGTGGTGACCTCGAAGGAGAGCGGCTGCCCCCGTAGCTCGGCGTTGATCTGCCAGTTCTGCCCCCAGTTGCGCGCCATCTGCAGCCACCCCGTCTTCGCCCCCTTCACCTTCACCGCCGCTACATCTCCCGCCCCCCCCACGTTACTGATAAGCACAGTGAGGAAAACTCCATACCCATCCACCGTAAACCTCAACCCCCCCTCCCGCGAGCACTTCACCCTGAAACGAACCATTCCTCCTCAAAATCCTCCCTCTAAACCAGCGAAAACTACAAAGAAAGAAAACCCACCGGCGGTACTGCACGGGCATGTTCCCGGCCTTCCAGATGGCTATCTTCTCGAAGGCTTCGATGGGCATCACAAGATGGCGGTTCGGAGGGTTGCAGGGCCCGTCTTGCAGGCCGTAGTTCGAAGGGCAGAAGTTCGTCGCCTACCCAGAAAAGCTTCATGAAAACCCATTTGATTTCACATGAAAAGACTTCAACTTGGCGGAGATTTCAGCCTCACCGTGAGCTTGATGGAGGTGCCGGGAATGCAGTAGCGGAGCTCCTCAACGCAGCGGATTTCGAAGCAGGCCCCGCAGAGGCGGCCCTTTTCGAAGAGGGTCTCGCTCAGGCCCGCCGTTCCCAGGCCATAGCCGACGCGGGAGAGGTCGCCGTAGCCGCAGGCGCCCGCTGCGGAGATCGAAGCCGTTAAATCCTGATCAAGATCTGATCTTTTGTGAGATCCGACGGTGCTCACCGATGCTGTCGCGGGGGTCGTCGGTGGAGTAGAACGTAGCGCGGGCTGGCTTCCATTCGCTGAGGGCGTCGTCGGGGAACGTGGACGACGTCTGGTGCGAGGCCGCCGTGGCGGCCAGGATGAAGTGCAAGCTGAGGAGAAGATGGGGGCGGCGCCGCTGGGTGGGATTTGGGGCCGGCATCTTCCCTCCGGCTATGGCTTTTGGTGAAGAGCGTGGACTGTAGCGGTATGATCACTGTCTCTTTCTCTTTGTCACGGGATTCCTAGTGGCATGATGGCGACGGTGGCTCCTGGAGGAGTATTTGAACCGACCCTTTTGAACTGGGCAGTGCATCCTGGCCGTTTGTTTTCTTTTTGACAAAAAGTGCTTCAGGTTCATGATGATTCTTGATATTGATGGGATTTTTTTTCTTCTACAGTTAGTCACATTTTCTTCTACAGTCCATGGGTGAGTGGCCTTTGATGATCCCCATTGAATTTAATCAAAACTATTTAATGATGACCTTGACTCTAAAGATTTTATCAGGTATGATGAGCAAGGGCGGTCTTCAAAGGGAATAGAGATTAGGAAATGAAATTATCTTTGAAACAATGATAAGGAGATGAGGAGGGATGTTTTGTAATGTAAGAGTGAGAGAGGTGTGGATATAGAGATATATGGTAAGAGAGGAGTGAGGGGTAGGCCTCATCAGGGGATAAAAAGGATAATAGGTAGAAGCGGATGCGAATGTATATGGGAATATAAACATAATGGGTTTGTGGACTAGTACACAATGGGTGGATGAATGATGGTGTTATGTCAATGAATTATCGTCAATAATGTGATTGAAAAGGTTTTGATGGGTCAAATGGATGGACGGGGAAGGGGGCGACCTAGGGGATGGGGAGCTCACTTTCATTATTGTGCACATGTGGTGCTCATAATGAAGTCCATGAATCCATGATCAGACTTAGAGATTATAATATATATTGTCGATGTAGCCTGGTCTCTTGCAGCAGAGGGCAAGGAGAACAGAGAGTAGGAGAGAAGAGAAGAGGAGAAAAGAATAGAGAAAAGAAGCTTAACTTTCATTAACACAATATAGGTATTTATACAGTCCATTTATAACGGCTAGTCTGACTAGCTCTAACGGCAGTTTGACTCGCCGTTATATATCTGATTTTAAATAAATCGGATAATAGGCCCATAAGTATTGGAGCATTAGTAATAGTCTAATTACATAAATTTTATAATTAACTTATACATTCGACCCTCCCCCTAAAACGGGGGACTGTATACTAGTCATTCTAAGCTGGGACACAAGGTATTGCATGTTCTTGATTGGTAAGCCCTTGGTGAAGATATCTGCACATTGCTCCTCACAGTTAACCTGCTCAGTCTTTAGGATTCCTTGCTCCAAATGGTCTTGTATGTAGAATCTGTCAATGTTCACGTGCTTCATCCTATCATGATCAACTGGGTCGTGAGCAATGTTGATGACGGACTTGTTGTCGCAACGGATGAGAATTGGCCTTGAATACATAATTCTTAGGTCATCCGGTAAGTTTTTGATCCACATTGCTTCATCGATCCCCTTTGACATTGCTCTGAATTCTGCTTCAGTATTCAATTATAAGACAACGCTCTGCTTTTTGCTTCTCCATGTTATTAGGTTTCCTCCAAGAAATGTGCAGTATCCGGTGGTTGACCTATAATCAAGACGAGAACCAGCAAAGTCAGAATCAGTGTATAGAACAATATCTAACTTACCTATCCTTCTGTACGTGATGCCCAGTCCTGGTGTTCCTTTCAAGTACCTGAAAATTCTGTTAACAGATTGAAAATGAGAATTTCTTGGTGAATGCATAAACTGACTCAGTACATTTACCGCATAACATTTGTCCAGTCATGTATGTGAGAGATATAGTAATTTTTCCACAATGCTTTAATTGATAGTCAACTTGTGGTTAACTTCAATTGGGATTTCACTTACATGACAATTCATATGTTTTGTTTCATTCAGGAGGTATAGAATATATTTTTGTTGTGTCATTAGTATCCCTTCACTTGATCTTGCAAATTCTACGCCTAGAAAATATTTAGGGGTCTGAATTATTTATCTCTAACATTCTTATCTAAATGGTCTTCAAGGATCTTAATTTCTCTAAAATTATTTCCAGTGATGATAATATCATCCACATACACTAACAAGATTGTTATCAGCCTCTCAGTTTGATGTTTAAATAACATAGTATGTTCCCCATTACTTTGGTTGTAACCAAGCATTTTCATAGCTTGGGCAAATTTCCCACACCATGCTCTAGGAGACTGCTTTAAACCATATATAGCCTTGCGAAGTCAACATACCTTACCCTGATTTTGTTTGTCTTCATATCTAGGAGGAATATCCATATAGATTTCTTCGTTCAAGTTTCCATAAAGGAACATTTTTAATGTCATACTGGTTTAGTGGCCAATCCAAGTTTCCTGCTAGGGAGATAAGAATCCTGATAGTATTAATCTTTGCAACTAGAGCAAAGGTTTCTTGGTAGTCAATTCCGTATGTTCGATTGTATCCTTTAGCTGCAAGGTGGGCCTTATATCTGTCTAAACTACCATCAGATTTACACTTTATTGTGTATACCCATCTACAACCTACAGATTTTTTATCCCTCGGCCAATCAACTATCTCCAAGGAATTATTCTGTAATAGAGCTCTCATTTGATCATCCATTGCTTCCTTCCATATGATGTTCTTCATCGATTCTTGTGGGGACTTTGGTATTGGAATGTCTTGTATATTTGTGAGGAATACTTTGTACCTAGGGGAGACTTGTTTATAATTTAAGTAATTTATCATCTGATAGGGTACATGTTTCACACATGCTCATGTTCCCTTGCTTAGGGCGATTGGCCAGTCTATTCCTTCATTATTGTGTTCTGTTTCTTTAGTTTTATCTACCTCTTCCCCTGCATTAGGGAGCACTCCCCCTTCATCCAAAAATGTGAGTCCTGGTGATTTCTCCTTTTTCTTCCTCTGATAGTATTTCGGATATGGGGTTAATTGGTGTACTCCTTCCTATTGTATTGTCTGAACTCCTATTTCATTATGTTGACATGGATCTGCATTTTCTGTTCCATGCTCAACTTCATTTGATTCGATGGATATAATATTAATTCCATTTTCAGGTAATCTGTATTCCTCAGATGGATCTTGGTTGGTGTCCATACTTGCTGGTGTTGTTGTTCACTAGTCAGTAACTGAGATATGTCTTTATCAGTCTCAGCTCCTTGAGGCTTATAATAAAAATATTTTTCATCAAATACCACATCCTTGGACACTATGTACTTATGGGTAACCAGATGATATAGTTTGTATCCCTTTTGAGTAATAGAATATCCAATAAAAACACATTTCAATCCTTTTGTGGATAACTTGTTCTGTTTGTATGCATGGTTATACACATATCCAACACACCCAAATATTCTAACTGGTAGTCTAGTCTTCAATCTCACATTTGGGTAATAGGTTTCCACTAGTTCTAAAGGACTCTTAAAGTCTAGGGTCATTGAAGGAAGTCGATTTATCAAGTGTGTAGCTGTCATTACAGCAAATCCCCATAGGTTTGCAGGAACATTTCCATGGATTAAAAGAGGTCTCCCCTTGTCCACTATATCTCTTAGTTTCCTTTCAGCCTCTCCATTTTGTTGTGGAGTGTAAAGACATGAGGTTTCATGTTTTATCCCTTCAACATTAACAAATTCCATCAATTCGTTGTTAAGAAAATCTTTGGCTTTGGCTGTTCTAAGTCCTTGCACTTGATCACCAAATTCTCTTCTAATAAAAGTGCATAATTCTTTTATATTCTTAGTCACTTCATGTTTGTGTTTCTAAAGAAACACCCAACTGTATCTGCTATAATCATCTACACATACTAGGAAGTATCGATGTCCCAGTATATCCTGTTGTGGAGAGGGACCCAAACATCAAAATGGATCATTTGGAAAGGCTTAGCCATGTGGGTATTACTAGGAGGGTAGGTAGTCCTTTTAAATTTTCCCAACTATCAAGCTTCACATATCAAATTCTCCACTAAAATGTCCTTGAACAAATGGGGGTACATGTGTTTTAGAAGATGAAAGGATGGATGACCCATTCTTTGATGGATCTCCATGAGTGACTTCTTTGATTGTATGGCTACATCTGCCACCTTGGTTCTATCTCCTCCTAATGATCCAGGATTCTGCCAGGGCAGATAGTAGAGTCCTTGTTGGACCTTAGCTAGTCCAATCCTCCACCCGAGTTCCTTATGACATAAATAGGCATCCATATTATCATATAAGACATTATATTATTTATCTTAGCTAATTGTTGTACTGAAATCAAACTTACAAAAAGTTTGGAAACATGCAACACGTTTTGCAGTTCACCAATTGGGCGTATGTTCAAATTTCCAAGGAACACTACTGGGAGTAGTGTTCCATCAGCAGTTTGAACATGCTTGCCAAGAGTGATTTTTTTGTATGTTATAAAGGATTCTCTCCTTGATGACATATGATCAGTCCCTCCTGAATCAAGGATCTATGCATTTGCTAGATCCTTAGTAAATAGAGCTATATCTGTTAGACGTTTCCTTTTACCAGTATTGGCCATAGAAGTAGAGCCGACGATGGAACCAGAGTTGGTGATTGTCTTCAGATTTTGGAGTTCCTCCATCATCTTCTGGAAGTCCTGAGCTGAGGGCAGATCATTACCAGAATTTTTTTCTCCTTGCTGTGATAGATGGGCTTTTGCAATATGGGGAGGCTTTCCATGGAGTTTCCAGCACTTGTCTTTAATGTGTCCCTTTTTCTTGCAATCGTTGCAAATTACTTCTTCTTTATTCACCTTTTCTTGATCTGATCTTGGTCGGCTTTGACCTTTAGTGACGTAGGCTGTACTCTCAATATTTCTTTGAGCAGCATTTAATCGACTTTCCTCTTGCATCACCTTGGTCACAACTTCATCAAATGTAGGCTCATCTTCCCTGTTGTACAATTGACTCCTGATCATCTCAAATTATGGTCGTAGCCCTTTTAAGAACTGAAATAATATATTTGTAGCTTTATGAGCTCTGTCAATAGGGTCTCTGGGTTGGGGTCGACAATGATCTAATTCATTATGGATGTCCCTCAATTTATTTGAATAGGTTAGGACATCCATATCCCCTTGTTTGAGAGTGTAGGATTGTATAATAAGATCAATAATTTTTGTTTTATAATAAGATGAATCGCCTCCCATGATGTCCTAGATGTTTCATAGGATGAATACCTGGCTTGTTTCTCTGATGCAATGGAGTCTAGTAGCCAGGCAAACACAAATTCCTCCTCCATAACCCATCTCTGGTAGTTCAGATGAGTCTCACTTGGACAATCTTCTATGAGATGATGTAGTAGCTTCCTTGGCCTTAAGGCAGCTTGGATATTTCTCTCCCATAGCAGGAGATTATTCCCATTGAATATATAGCACTTGGCTATACTGGAAGATGACTAAGCCATCTATCAGCAAAAGGTACTTGAGCTCCTGATGATGATGGACCTAGTTCCCTATTAAGCTTTGTCAAATCTTCTACAGCAGCCATGTAGATGAGAGGCTGAAAGCTCCTCCAAAAGGATGATCTTCAGCTAAAAAAAAAGACCACCAATCTTGTAAAGTGGACAGAAATCCTCCCATAGGATGATTCTCTTTAACAAGACTCCCAGGCAGTCGATGTAGCCTGGTCTCTTGCAGCAGAGGGCGAGGAGAACAGAGAGAAGGTGAGAAGAGAAGAGGAGAAAAGAAGCTTAACTTTCATTAACACAATACAGGTATTTATGCATTCCATTTATAATGGCTAGTTTGACTAGCTCTAATGGCTATTTTGACTAGCCGTTATATATCCAATTTTAAATAAATCGGATAATAGGCCCATAAGTATTGGCCCATTAGTAATAGTCTAATTATATTAATTGTATAATTAACTTATACATTCGACATATATCACTAGTTTTTAATCGTATGTTCCAAATATTTATGTTTGAAGGATAATCAAGAAGTACGTTGAAGTATTCAGAAGTAATAGCACTATCTAGCATTCCACATATGCTAAGTATGGCTGGTTATGTTACCATTAGTGTGGAGATACCAATCATAGATATTGAGTGCTCTTTAGATGAAAAAATTCACTGAAATTGATTAATATGAATCCCTGAATGGTTTTATACCAAACTGTCAATTAGGTAGATTCCCATCACTATTGTGTAAGTGATACTTCGACCTAAGACACCAAAGACATGTTGTGGATGGACAATCATACTTTCATTACGATCTATGAGTTCCTCATCATAGAATTATAAAAATTCTTAATTCGTGTGCATCACGGAATTCAAGAAGATGATTGAGTAGTCAAGATGGAATTGTTTGCCCTCGGTATAAGAGGAGGCAGTTCAAGGAAGATGATCCGATGAAGTCCTTGGCGGAGGCAATGGAATATCATAGAATAGATCTCTAATGATTTCCAAATGCATTAGTACTACCTTGGATGATAGATTAGGGTTTGTTAGTTGACCATACCCTAAGTCATCCTAGGAGGGTCAAGTGGGTTAGGAACTATAATTATACAATAACCAATGACATACAGGTTCCATGAGTGAGTTGATATACATTCCTTTGTATCTTCTAGAGCATAGGGTGTAGCTTGGCATCCCATAGGCGGGAGACTCAACATATTGATTGGGTTAAATCGATCTGACATTGATTTATCTATATGGTGATAAAATTACTTAATTTGGAAGGCCAATAAAGGTTATTTGACCATTTGAATCATTAACTATACTTATACATGGGCCTAGAGGGCCACACACAAATAGTATTTTGGATGTCTGAAGATATACTTAAAGTTTGGGGGGTTATATAAAAATACCCACTTAGTATAAATAGGATAAGGCCCTACACAAAATTCACTAAAGCTAGAAATTTTCAAGGGCTTTCCCCTCCTTTTTCCTTCTCCCCATAGCTACTCTTTGTTCCCAATGTGATCGGGACAACTTAATAAGGATGACGGGCATGAACGGAGCTCGTCAAAGTGAAGGATGAGATTTGACGCATTGAGGATTGTGTGGATACATCTAGATGTTGCACCACATGAACAGCTCCGCACGTCTCACTCGATGATCCAAGAAACTGCGAATGTGATTCATGCCTGGTGATATGATTAAATGTTTAAATGAGAATGATTTTAATTTTTCATCCTGATCAAGGCCGTAGAACCCAACAAATCAGCCATATGTGATTCCATGTGTCATTCAATGATGGTATGAGAAGAATATTACATTCTTTTCACTATGGGAGCTCCAAAGTTTTTAAAAGTATTTATCCAAAATAGAAACATCATCTTCGAAGTCTCAATCTCAATTATAATTTAATTATGACTTTTTACTAAAAATATTTTGAAAAGAGATAAAAGACCTTAATTATATAATCCATAACATTTTGTTTTGAGTGAAAGTCACTTTATGAATGGATTTATTCATATTTTTCCTAGATTTTTCATGATTTATTCTTAAAATAATTAACTATTATAATTTCACTTGTAGATTTTATTGGATTTCTTTCCTCATAAAAAAAATTATCTAATGCATTTTAAGGTAGATTAATTTTCAGAGATTTATGGGAAAAAGGACACACTACTTTACAACCCAAGGGTTTGATCTATGTTGGGTTTAGAGCAACCCAAAGGCATCCTAAGGCACATGTCCACATATGGTATCAGAACATCCAACATTTGTTCTTAAATAAGATAGGATGAATGTTTTTAGGTGATACTTTTGACCCGATGTAGGTGGCAGCATCTCTGGGAAATGTTGGTTATCACAAGGCAGCCAAAGTATGGTGGTGGCAAGCAATGGTGATACGATAAATAGGGTTTGACGATCTCAACCCGATCCCAATTTATAGCAAGGACCTAAACTTTGGTCTGGTTCTAGTTCAGTCTTGTTAGATCCTGATCCAATCTCAGTCCAGTCATGTTGACTAGTCAGTGACAACGTCAAAGAAAAATAAAATAAGATGAAAATAAGAATAAAAAAAGAAGGAAAGAAGAAAAAAGGAAGAATAAAGAAGATGAAGACGAAGAATAGAAGAGTAAGAGAGGAAGAATGGGAGAAGAAAAAAGAAGAAGAAGAAGAATGAAGATGAAAAAATGAGAAGACAATAAAATGACAATGCAGAAGGAAAGAAGATACGAATATGAAAATCGGATGTATGGAGGACAGAAAGAAGAATATACAAATATGTAAATAGGAGGAACGGAAGACAGAAAGAAGAAGATAAGAATATTAAAATCAGAAGAACGGAATACAGAAAAAAGAATATTAGAAGAATAGAAAAGGAAAAAGAGAAGAATAAGAAAGGAAGATGAAAATATTAATAAACTAATTAGAATAAAAGATCAAAGGAAGATGATAAGAAAAATCAAACTAGAAGAAGAAGAAAATAAATGAATAAAATAGGAAGAGTAAAAAAAAAATGAAGGGGCAATTGCAAACGGGGAAGAGAGGGTGCGCAAACATGGAAGGACAAGCGCCACAAAAAATGATAGTCTACTTTACCATTTGTTAATTCTAAAATTTTAATGCTAAAATGTAAGGTATTTAGGAAGTCAAAGCTTTCAGAGAATCACCTGTATACAATAAATGAAAAATATGATTTAATACATATTGATTCAATTTTAAAATTCATAGTATATATCTCCCATTTCAATTCATATCAACAAAATAAATACTATCAAATATGGAAATAGTAAACAACTAAGATATATGCTATATTCAAACCCCAAAAAATATGTCTTTTAATTAATTGAAAATTTTAATATCCAAAAATGAAGAATATAATACCATTTATTTTAAATATGGGTACAAAAATACCAAACCCATTTTATAAAAAATAAGTGATTGAGAAATTTGTCTAAAAAATATGTATTGTCCCAAAACTTTTAAATTTTTTGGAGTAAAATTTATTTAGAGTTCTTATTATACCATGAGGTTTCCTAATTAAAGATAATAGGGATTGTAAATATTTGGCTTCTGATTGATATTTTATCAATGCCTAGCACTTATTTCAGCTTTTGTTTATCCTTTGAATTAAGTTGTGACTTAAATAATGCAGTTGCATATTCATAATGACAGTTTATGAATAACCATAACTTAATATATAATTTTATAGTTCTCACTTTCTTCTTTCTATTATGTTATTACCATCATATTTATTCTTAATTTATTTCATTTCCGGATAATCTCAGAATACTCATCATATCAAATTTATTAATCATTAAATATTTTAGGTGATAATCAAATCAAATGTTAATTTAAAATAAATATGAGAATAACTTGTTGATTCCTGAATAACTGTATTCACTTTTTCACGTATATGACAAATAATTGAAGTTTATCAAAAATAGAATCATTAGCTTAAACTTCACAAATATCTGGAAATCAGGAAATTGGCTTCGGAGAACTCTCATATTAATAAAGCCATGATGAAATAATCTAATAACAAGCATGTGAGGATAATAGAAATCTTTGAGGACCTTTAATTATTTCTTTATAGATATAAATTAACACTATTTCCTGGAAATTTGAAATCAAGATGGTAAGACCATTTATAGTTGTGTGAGTTTTTGAATGTGTAGTTAAGACCAAAACACAGGGTCGTTGCTCAAGGTGAATGGGCAGAAACTCAAACCTTATATGGAGGTTGAAAATCCTTACCCAATCATTTATATGGATGTCATCGGACCACCTCCTGGGATAGACTTTGGTAAAGTTTCTGCGTAGAAGCCTAGGGAATGGTTTATTTCTTATTTGGTTGAATTTTTTTTTCTCTCTTTCGGTTAGTGCATGGATATTTTGTTTGTTTTGATTTAAGATGATGTTGGACCCAACATAATGCTGAGATAGAATAACCACATGATATTGTACACCACTCAACTTTGTTTTCTTAAAATATGACCTGAACTATTTGGAGGGGGTTTAGTGGCAAATATGTTATCATCCATGTCTATTGCACAGAATATGGATTCTGTCGTAATCATGCATCCTTATAAGACAATATAATCTGATGTTGGAGTAAGGAATAACATGAATGAAACATTTTATTGGTGGAGCAAAAAACCGTAAGGTACTACAGTGGTGATTCTCATAAAGATTCTTAGAATTTTATAGTCTAGAAATAACTCCTAGAATCCTCTCTAGGGTTCAATGGGAGATAGACACAGGCAACCATTGGGGATGGAAATTAAAAAAACTGAGAAATGGGACTTTTCAATTTCTCTTTATTAGATGGAGTATATCTTGAGTATGGTTTTGGAAGTCTTTGATTTATTCTCTTCCTCCTCTCTCCCTCTTCCTTTTTTATTCTCTTGCTATCTTCTCATTATTTTCTTTCTATTTTTTGTCTGCAATTATGCAAATACTTTCTTCCTTTATTGATATTTTTTCCTTCTTCCTTCATTTCTTCAGTTTATGTCTCTCTTTCCCTTTTCTCCCTCTTCTCTTTTTGTCTTGTTTTATTCTTCTTTTCATACTTTCTTCAACTTTATAATTTATTTATACTATTTTATTCCTTTATTCAGTTTTTTCTTCTTCTTTTTCCTTGTCATTTTGTCACTTCTTTAGTTCTTCTTTTCTTCAGCTTTTATCTTCTTGTTCCTTCATTTCTTCATTTCTTTGCTTACCATTATATCCATTTTCCCTTCTCTCCCTCATCTGATCTTCTCTTTGTATTTTCCTTTTTCTTCCTATTTCCATCTTCAATTTCCATATGTTTTTCCTTAATTTCTTCAATCCATGTTTCTTATTCTTTCCTCCTCTTACCATTCTCACTCTTCCTATATTTTTTTGCTCTTATTCTTCATCTTTGTTTCCTTTTTCTTCACTCCTCTCTTTTCTCTTTCCTATCTCCTTTATTCTTATTTTCCCTCTTTTTTATCATTTTTTTCTTTGAGCTTTTCATAAATTAGGGGTTGTATGTTCCTGTTATGTTCTTTAAATTCTATTTTTGAATTGAAAAATATTTTTTGGAAAAGTGATGAAAAATATAAGATGGAACAAGGTGCATTGTCCCACATACTGACTTCCCTACAATATTTTGTTGAAAGTGAATTGAAAAAAAGTAACACAAACAAAAACACATACTCACATGAATACATGTTAGGTGTTATGGCACTCAACATCCATGGAAGGCAAAATTTTAGGTAAAACATTTTCAGTGACATTATTGAATGTAACAAATATTAAAGCAGGACTCCATGATATTTTAAATTTAGGGTTTTCACTCATCGTTGGTGATTGAGATTATTCAATAAACATATACCAGTACTTACCTATGAATATTTAGCTAGTGATGAGTATAGATCGTCTCCATAGGGAACGGTGGTTAAGGATTCAATTTTGTTACCATAGTGTTTGTCGATATGCGAAAAGATAACTATGAAAAATTTACTAGGCGAGGTAGTAATATCGAGTAAAAGGATATAAATATATATAATTTAAACTTAAAATTATCAAAGAAAAGAGAAAATCGATGTATAATTATGCGAAACAATACATGAGTGAGGTAGAGATATGATATGATAGTGTTCGAGTGTGTGAATGGTGAGATGGTAGAGAGAGATGAGATTACGGGGACTTAAGGATGTAGGGTAATATTAAAAAGGTGATAGTAAACCCTAATTAAGCTAAAACGCTTATGTGGCACACGCTGACGCGCTGAGACATCAGCCGCGGTCTAGTACTTTATAATATATTTAAATAATACAGTCTTATTATTCTTTTTTGTCTTTTCCCAGAAAAGTACATGTGGCAGCTCCAAAAAGTGCGAGCGAAGAAGACCAGAGGATGAGGAATCTCAAGGATTTGACAGTTCAACTAAAAACGGCAAAATAGGGAGCGTTAGAGCCGATGGCAAGGAGAGAGGAACTCCCAGTGTTCTGCCTGGGAGAGAGGAAGGAGCAAAACACATAGATCAAGATATTTTTGAAACAAATTGCAGAATGGTGCGATTTGGTGGCCTTTTGAATTCCCAAAAAATGCCATTTTGCTGCTCTTATAGAGGCAGAACACTGGGAGTTCCTTGCTTCAATGATAGTAGAACATAACACCAGGATTTGGTGGCGATATCTAGAGCTCTGATTGAGCTGACATTTTCAGCATTGCTTTGTCTTCCCCAATCTTTCCATCCATAACATTTGATCTATAAATAAAGGCCTAGATCACTGTGAAATTCATCTTGAAATTCTTTCCAACTCATGTGGGTTGATTGAAAGATAGTGAGATTTGAGTTCCATCAAGTGTATTCTTGGTGTCTTGGGGGTGTGGGAAGAAGCATTAGAGAAGATGGGGAGCTTAATGGCACTCATAAATTGCTGTGATCCTTGAACAATGTAAGAATCTAAGGTAAGTGTCTTCGCCTTAGACTGCTCTTTCCGACGCACGCACGCCACGTGTACATGCGATGCCACGTGTACACGTGGCACCATGTCACGCAGCCACATTGCACGGCCATCTTTGTTGACTATTCCAAAAGAGAAAGAGAAGAAAAAGTTATTTCTTCTTTTTGCCTCAGACCATGCACACATTTATTGTGAAAAAAAGATCGCCTTCTTTTTATTCGTCCGCGTCGCCCTTCACCTAAAAAAGTCAAAAGTGATTCACAAATCATTAATCTCGCCATCGCTAATCACAATGCCATGACTGCTTAGCAAAATGATTAGATGTCACCAATCATTATCGTTAGCTATGATTCGTCGTCGTTTGATGAATCAAACAGAAACACGTGGCGATGCGAAATAAGTTTTTCAAAAGAAGTTCAAAAATCCATATTTAATAAAAAAAGTCCAAAAAATACATATTAATATATAGTTCGATGTAGAAAAGTGTTTCTTTCTGAATTTCATGTCAAACAATTCCAAAAAAATCATATTCTGACTCCAAAAATTATATTCTTGCAGAATCTATTGTCATAAAAATCCCTAAAATAACTTTTAAAAGGCCAAAAATTCATAGTATCATTCCAAATATGAATTAATCAATTGAATCTTGATAACATGCATATATAGTTTAATTAATGCAAATAACATGTAAATATGGTCAGATTTGGTACAAAAAATGAATCTTATCACTCCACTCTAGAGACATCATCAGAGGTTACATCGTAAGTACTATATTACCCTAAAGGTAAAGGGGAGTTCAAGATTAGCCAACAAGTCAATATCTTATTTATTCACTAGATGGTATGAACAAATATAAACTGGCTGCACAGCGGAGAAGCCAAAAAACTGGTATGCTTCATATATGTGTATGATTCATTAAATATGGTTACCAAGAAGAACTTCATTTGACTTCTATTATATTGTGAAAGAAGAGATCTATGTCCCATCAATGGTGGGTTAAGGGAAAAAGTCATTTGCTGTATAAGGACATGAAGAAGGTCGTACAAATAAAATTCTCCAACTTTGACAAAGTCTCACTCATGCTTGATGCATGGACTTCTGTAAACAACGTAGCCTTCTCAGGGGAATTGTGCATTGGGTAGATGTAGAATTGAAAATATTTGAGCATATGCTTGGCATATGTGAATAAAAAATCCCTCAATAGGAAACAACATGAACAAGAGTCTCCTTCAAATTTTGGAAGATTTTTTGAAGTCGAAAGTATGTGTTATGTGTGTCAATATAGTTTATTAATCTTTGGTTTTTGATCATTCCCTGTAACTATGATGCCTTGTATGCAGGTGTGCATGATGAACACAGAAAAAGGCATCAAATAATAAGATTATGATCATTATTCTTGAAGAAGAGTAAAAGTAGGTGACTGAAAATTATGTGCAAGAAGATAAGTGCTTTGTAGTCCGAGCCAGCTTAAGCACTCTGTGTCACTGAGGCACCATAAAGGAAGACCATTATTGATGACACTAATTGATTCAATTATAGCGAACAAGATAAAATAACTAACTTTTATGGCTCATCTTCCTTAGGTGATGTTATAGTTCATCTCGAGGAGATAACCACTGCATTATGTGGTTTGAAGCAACAAGAAGAGCGTTACACAGCATTATGCAAGCATCTTGGCTGACCTAACCAGAGGAAGGTCCCCTTAAAGTCACCAAGATGAAGAAGAAAGATTCAATAAGCCAAGGATTGCATGGATACTAGAGACTTGAACAGCTAAACATTACTCAGTTGAGAAACCAAGAAATCACAGATTTGATCCGTTCTAGCGTGATTCAACAGCGGGTTTTGATTTATTTTAATGATCCATTAATAATTCACTTTATATTATAGGACTTTAGTTGTTCCTATATTACATTGATCACAGCCTCAGAACCCTATATTATATTAAATACACCTTCCTACTTTCTTTAAAGGCATCCTTTCAATCACATTTCGGATCTTTTCCCAAATCTCATGCATATGAATATATTTTAACGCCACTAAATTATGTCTCTCATTGGACAGAAGCTATTTCCACTAGAACTAGAGAAAGAAAGGAGGTATGAGATCTATCAAACAAAATATATTTTCAAGAGTTGGTACCCTAGAGCCTTTTTAATGATGATCTCATTCTATGAATTTTCATCATAGAGTGACCACCCTAATCATTGATAACACACAGTATTGATACGTTAATATGATCATACTTACATATTTATTCACATTAAGTTGGTTATATATAAGTTTTATCAGCCCTATAATGTTTGAATCCATTTTCAGAATAAGTTTTTCAATTTTTTGAAGTTTTAATTATTTTCAGGGATTTTTTCCTGCAACATTTTCTGCAAGAAACTAATTTTTGAGTTCTAATATGATTTTCCTAATTTATAGACATTTTATTCATAAATATATGATTTTCTAAGTCAAAATATGTATGTACTTATATTTTATGGGTTTATATATTATTTTATAATTAATTTTAAGATATTTTTGGTTTTTTATTCCCATTGTGCCATGTTTCACCATTCGATGCGTCAAATGGTGACCAATCAGTGATTGGTTAACAATTGGAAATAGCCAATCATTATGACAGCACAATTAGCGATGCCATAATTACATTTATTGATAGCGATTTATCTTTCTTTTATTTTACAATATGATGTGGCCCAATAAAAAAGCACTTTTACGCGATAAATGTGAAGTGGAGATGGAGGCTCAAATTTTTTTAGATAATGATTTTTTTCCATCCACCAGTCTACTATTGTGGCACTACCAACATGTAACGAGACATGTGGCATTACATGTACATGTTGTGTTAGACATGCACACGTGTCTCACTTTTATTTGCTTTTTATTATATAATGTAATAATAAATACAAGTAATCCTATTTTTTTGTCTTTTTCAGTTGGGACATGTGATACCACGAGAGCCGTTGATCAAGGATGATGCGGGCCAATCCAAGAAAATGATTTTTTTAATGCTACGATGAGAAAAGCCTTAAAAATGACATGATGGCACTGATGAGGACTAGGAGATAGTAATCTTTGGATTAAATCAACGTCTAGGAATTGTCCAACTTTAGGGCTTGATATCCCACAATCCAGAACTCTGACCTAGAAAATTGAGGGTAGCTTTGTCTTTCTGTCATCTATCCATCAATAAATTTAGTTCCTGAACATTGTAAAAAAATATCTCTAAGAACACTTCCTCCTAGAGAGGCAAATTGAAAGAAAGTGAAGTTTTGAAGGTCCATCAAAATTTGGTGTCATGTGGTGCTTGGAGAAGGTCAACAGAAAAGTGGGGAGGCTAATCTGCATCAAGAAGATGTTGTGATCTTGGCAGAACATAGGGATCTAAGGTTAGTCTCTTGCCTTACATTGATCATTCCCCAACACATTTACTTAGGTGGTCAATATTCATCATCACTATCCACCATCATCCGTCATCCTCTATCGCCATCTGATAAGCCTAAAAATGCACGTAAATATGTCGTTGATTTTGGATTTAGACTTATACAATAAAATTTATAATTTCCCTTAATTACTAAATATGAAATATAGAGCAAGTAAGGGGTCGAACCACAGGGAGGCAGCAAGTGAGAATTTTATCCAATTTCAATGAATTAATTCAAAGATGAATTAATTTTGCAATTACTAATCTTAATTATACTTAATAATATTCTTTAATTAATCAAAATTAAGTAAGACTTAATTTTGATTTTAAATATTTCGGTCAGAAAATTCAAGATAGGAATATTTTAATTTTAAGATCAGATTAATTCAGATTATTAATTTCCCAATTATTATAAAATTTAAAAAACAATTTTTATGAATTAAAATTGGGAATTAAATAATCAAAAAAGGGATTTTTAAAAATTGGACTTCAAGATGGATGAATTTTCGATTCAAATTTTATTTTTAGGTTTTTTCTATATTGAACTAAATTCCTAAACAATAAAAATCGAAATCTAGAGAGAGAAATAAGACAAATTAACCTAGAGAGAGAAAGTGAAGAATTTGGGAAAAAGATGAAATCCGACCCTAATGATGCAGAAATGATGCAGAAATGTTCTAAATTGATTTAGAATTAAGGATCAAAAATCAGATCTTGAATCAGAATCAAAACGAAGTGCTAATTTCATTCAAAACAAACTTCTAGGGCATGTACATTTCGCCCATGCCTCGGCGTTTTAGAATCATTCAAGAAGATGATTGAAATACAAATCAGAAACTTACAATTTTGAGTGCAGAAACAAGATCTGTTGACTTCAAGAACCCCTCCTGTGTCCTTCCTGGCCAATTGCTTGGTGATAACCTCTCAAAAGCAATTTTCGCCCATTTCCAGACCTCCATATAAAGAACCAACCGTCTGGATTATAGAGGGAGAAAAGATATGCCCTCAAAATTTCAGCCCAATCTGACGGTTAGATCTCAAGATATCGCAGTTTTATTGAGGATTAATCCTAGCCGTTGGATTAATTTATCTCTCCTCCAATGAGTTAGGAAATGGCGCTTCCTGATTGGCTGCCACATTTTAACCTCGTTTTCCACCTTCTTGGATCGCGATCTGACATATCGTTGTCCGCGTCGGCCACCCGCAATGATTGGAGATCGAAGCTTCTTTTGAATGGCTGAGAAGACTCCACGTCACCTTAAATAATAAAAAAACGAAAAGGACAAAAGGTTCCTTTTTTATATAATATTTTTTTAATTCTTCCAGACGCAATTTTTGACCGCGTCTCTCTAAAAAAAATAATAAACAATTATGGAGGTAAGCTTATCGGCGCCGTTTTCTTTTTTTTAAAAAAAAAAAGCGGCGCCGTTTTGTTTTAAAAATGCGGCGTCGTTTTCTTTTAAAAATGCGGCGTTGATGCGGCGAATCAACGCCGCATAAATAAATAAAAAAATTTGCACGTGCTTGTCGGTTGCTGCGTGTGTTAAATGCACACGGCAACTTAACGCCGCATGCACGCGCTGCGCGCGTGCATGTTAGTGGGCGTATTTTTTAAAAAAAAATCTCTCTCTCCTTATTATTTGACAATAATCGTCCAATCATTCGCCCAAATTTAGGGGGAATGACGTGGATGCCCTTTAGTATATATAAAATGCCCAATAAATTAAATATGTATTATTTAAATATATAAAAATCATTTCTTGGCTATATAGAGGTCGAAAAATTAAAATATGGAAAAAATGCAGAAAAAATTGAATAGTCCTTACCAACCTTTGGCCAAATATTTAAAGCCCTGAAAAAATATTTCTTCACTAAAATGAGGTTAAATTCTCTGTGATAAACGATAAAAAAAAATAATAATAATAAAATGAAATTGTAAGTGATTTATCTTTATTTTAATATGATAACATGCAAATATAGTCATTAAAACACATAAATATAATGTAAAATTCATTAATTAAGCATGCTAATTTGCAAGTTATCACCATCCACCATCATAATATCATGTATCATCTAATCTTTCATGATCTCTTCATGTGCTCCCCTCTATATTTGTCTAAGAAAACCTAAATCAAAATCTTCATCCATTTGATTCATCACTCTACTCCTCCATCATCACCACGTCTTATACCATCATCTCTATCACCTCTTGCCTTCAAACCCTCCTATCTTCTTTAAAACCTAGAGTATTCAACCCTCAATCAGATATTTTTATTATCATTTCTCCTTTCTTTTCATCTCGTATTATCTCCACCTCTTCACTCTTCCTACTATCTTGTTTTCACTCGCTTCATTTATGATGCATTATCTAGAACTCATGTAATCATCTTATTCTTATTAAATAATTCTCATGTAATATTCATTTATCCCTATCTCTGATCACCATCTTCATCCATCCGCTACCTCTTATGAAATATGTATCCCGTCTCATCATCTTTAATTCACCCTAATGGGAAAGCTATTTCGCTAAGATCTGTTCCCTGTGGAGAAGACCCTGGCCCATCACAAACTAGTTAAATTACATTATGAGTAAAGGATTATAGGTTTTATTAATTAAGATCAAATCCACAATGATGTAATTGTTCCCAAAATTTGAGTTTATCAATCATCCACTAGCTAATGGACAAATAGAAAAGTGTAATAGAGAGATCAGAAAATTCTTCAAAACATTTGTAAGCTTGATGTAAAAGATTGGTTAAAGAAAGTTTATGATGATTTATTGGCATATAGGAAATTATATAAAGCTCATCTAATCATGTCAACATATAGTTTAGTCTTTCGAAACAAATGTCATCTTCCTGCGGGCATAGAGCACATTGGGCCATTAAATAATCAAACATACCAATGGTCAAAACCAGGAAAGTAGAATTGTAGATTTGCATGAATTACATGAAATTCAAAAAAAAATCTTTTGTGACAATAATTTAAGTAGAAGAGGATACCACGTAAACCAACAGATTTGGCTCTACAATTCTCGATTTAAGATTTTTCTGGGTATATTCAAATGTAGGTGGGATGTTCCATTTATTATTGATGAAATTTTTTATTGTGGTGATTCATTAATCTCTAATCCAAACAGGAAAGAAAATGAAAGTTAATGGCCAAAGGCTTAAGCCTTACGTGGAGAATGAGTCACTTGCCCAAGAAATCTCACTCAATCTAAAGGAAATGGACCACAACAGCTATGATCCACCTAATTTTACAACTTAACCTTTCATCTACTGTCATTTTATTATATTTATTTTTATTTTATTTTTTTATTTTCTTATATGTAGAACAGATACCTATATAGGAAAGTAAGCACTCCCCACAGCACTTTGTAGGCTGTCTTGAAGCTGAAAAGGCATATCTAGATAATTCCAAGGAAAAAGCAAAAGGACTAGCATTGATTAAAGGGCATAGTATTTGATAAGCATGAAATTTAGTTGCATCCATTCATCAAATATCTATATCAAAATTTCATATTTCCAAATAAATCATAAAAATATTCTTCTCTCATTAAATATGTTCTAAACATGTTTTTTGCACCCCTAAAATGCATCATCTTAGACATTCGTGCTGATAATATGAGACTAGACCCAATTGATTTAACTAAAGTCAAGTGGTGAATTTCTCACAGTTTCTTGAGTTAATGTTGATTCAGGACTCTGGAGAAATTTTATGCAAGGACTTAGGAGCAATATCCTTTAGCCATTAAAACATCTATATGTTTCAACATGCTACAAGCTATCTTAACAAGGTAAAAATATGTAGTCCATCTTATAATGACATCTCAGACTATAGCATAAATGTTATTTGTTGCATATATCCTTTTGTGATAGGGATTTACATGATTTATTCCTTTGTCCTTCTCAAAGACATGGAAAACTTTCTCATTGGCCATACCAAATAAGGTGTCTCAAGATGTTTCCTTCGAAACATTTACTTTTGATTTGCTTAGAAAGTAAGTATGTGTCATGAAGGAATTGAATGACAAGATCAACAATAAATTGAAGGGAGAACTATTCTGTGAGTATATCTCACTTTCTTATCACTTCAGTCATCATCATCACATCCTCATATTCATAAAATCCCCATCATGTGAGCCTTGAATAAACTCTTGGAATTGAGTATCCATAAGTCCTATTATACTCTCTGAACAACTATCATATATTGTTACATTGTCTTAGGTTCTCTGTCTTAATGCTACCTCAATAGCTTATAGCTCATTGATGGTGTCTTAGCATTGAACCATCTCATACTAAACTCTTCGCCTTTAACTATTTACTCGTATCCCATCAACACCATCTAATGTTGATTTAACATGGGAATCATTCGTAAGGACATAAGTTAACCTTTTATACTTGAAGACTATCATCAAGTTCTTGATCACATCATAAGTTATCAACTTGTCAATGAGTTGCATCAAACAATCAATGTAGTGGGATATTTGATGATGAGTGTTTGTAAGAGATCAGGTCAATCAAGACCTAGTAAGTTTCAGCAGATGTTTGATTCATCAATTAGACTCCCACTAATATTTATCATTCCATACAACCCTCACGAGTACAGAAGTGAAGAAACTGACATTCTCCTAGTGGGGATCAAAATCACAACACATATTATGACCTAGAGTATAGCCCCACCAATCATAATACATATTGTTGAACACACATCTCATGGGACTCACAACCAATTACAACATCTGATCGTCCTTTGGTCCCCACCGCTCAGGAGGCCTGGAGTATACCCCCACCAACAACTGAGTTTGGTCTGAGCAATCCCTTCATTACTTGACAAAAATAGATTTGCATGTAATCCTGGACTATAGCCCCACCAGACTACATGGTTCCTCGTCTCGGCCTTGTGTCATAAACTAGTAGTTAGTCCCCCCCTCCCGCATAAGTGAGCCTGGATTGGACTCCACCCACCCAACTTAAAGATATTTGGATCCTAAGATAATAATGAAGGAGGACTATGCTTTAGTTTGTTGTGTTCACAATATGGCTTAGACTTTAGTTTCAGGGGTTTAATTTAAGTCTCTCTATTCATGAAGAGCACTATTTAATATATCATATTACATCTGTCTTCATCTAGGGGCATATGAATTTTACATATGTCCTATGTATGGTGTAAGGATGTGAATTTTACTATCAATCATTGTCAAAGCTGTAAGCCTAATATCTCGATATATTGGTCAAGCATGTTCTAGGTGATGACTAAGAGTGGGGGGGGGATAAATTAGTCTACTTTTTTATTTATGTTATCTAATAGTATTTTTAAGATTCCTTATTTAATATAGTCTCTCAACCACTCTTCTCACCTTAACACAGTATTTTACCATGCTTGGGGGCACAAAAGTGCCAATAATGCAGCTATGGGAGATCGTCTAGATCTCAAGACAGACAGGCTCAAGTTCCCGGTGAAAGATCTATAAAAAACCGCAATTCACTATATGCAGGGTGAGCGTCACTCTCACCTTACAATTACACTTAGGTCAAGAATTAAAAAACTAGAGATGTCTCCTCCATAGCACCACGGAGCTTCTAACGTCCACCGTCCTTGTCCTGACCCAAGCTAATCTTCTCAGTTCAGTGACCACCTACCTGCAATAGTACAAGGCCCAATGTTTCCTAGTTGACCCTTGGTCAACACACTAACTTCTTAGGTTCACCACGTTCAGTCCAAATATATTTCCTAACTAAATCGATTAAAAAAACTAGACTATCAACTTCAGAGTAGCAGAATGATAAATCACTTACTATCAAGTTCAGGTTGATATTATCTAATGTAATATAGATCAAATGCAGAATCTTAATAATCAACTTCAATCAAATCAGAATCGTAGAATGAAATCTGTTGGAAATTCAAATTCAATTTAATACTACAAGTCAAAGCAAATAGGATCAGAGTGGTCAAATAAAATGTAATAACAATCTCAATTTAGTTCAATAGTCTTAATCGTATTCAATCAGTTCTGAATGGTCAAAAGTAAGTGATCAAGTCAAAATTAAGTCGATTTCACCGATTGATTTAGACCACGATGTGATCGAATCAAACTAGATATACTGGATGTGATCAGTTACGATTAAATCAATGATAACATCAAATTTGATCAATTGAAATCAATCATTAGAATCAAATGTGATCAATTCAGAATAATGGATATAGTTGCTTTTTAATTACTTAATGAGAGAAAATAGTGTTGGTCGACTCCAATCAAGGTTATGATTGAATGTATTAATCAATTAATCATAAGTGATCAAGTCAAAATTAGGTATAACCGGATGAGATGAAGTATTATCAAATCAATGACAGAAACAAATGTGATCAATTTTTCAACCTAATTTATGATTGAACTGAATTAACAAGTATAATCAGAATCAGTTGAAGAGTATGATCACAACAAGATTAATTGAATCGATCTGAAATGATCAAATTCAATTAACAGGTAATATCGAATCAAATTATCTGCTATGATCAAATTAGATGAATAAACTGACTTGACCAAGTCAACAAATATGATATAGATAAGATGAATGATTAGCAACAGATTGATTATCACAACATCAATTAAACAAGAATGAATTTCAGAGTAGATAACCAATGATTAAATCTGGATAAGCAGCTCTGTCTTCAAGATATTGAATCAAGAATTTAAGAATCGAATTTGGAAAATCAATTGCAACTTTCAATTAGAAGGTTTCAGAGATCAAAATAGAAAAAGCAATTTCAAATTTCAGATTTAGTAATCCAAAACAAATTCAAATAGCCAATTATGAATTAAAGATTAAACAATCAAGAATCGAATTAGAACTGTCAATTTAGGATTTCGGAATAGTAAACTCAGATTTGAATATTCAATTATGAACTTCATGTTGAAGAATCAAGAATTATAAAATGAGTGATGACTAATCTGAATTACTAATGTCCAAATTTTGATTCAAGATACAGATATTTGATTGTAACTATTATTACATTCACAAAAAGATTATCAGGATTAAATCAATTAACAAATTTTTCAGGAATTAGGAATTGAAAAATAAAGAACAGTTATTATGAAACAATCTCACCAATCTTTATTAATGCAGATCCAAGGAGTGAATGCTGAATCAATCCCCTAGAAAGCCCAAATTTCTTTGAAGCTTTAAGCTCTCAATCAAGAACAGATGTCAGATCCCAAAGTGGCACAGAAAATTTTGGAGAGAGAGTGGACGCTCAAAAAGTGAATCACCTTTTCAAAAGATGCTTTTATAGTACCTTTTACCCTAATGGGCTGAAAAAAGTTATTGGTTTCTTTTCTTTAATATCAAAAACATAAATTAGGAGGAATGGTTAAAGGCCCTTTTTTAAAATTCTTGGGTTCAACACCCAAACAATCCTACATATATATTTAATATTTTTAAACAAATTTTATATTGACAAATTATTATTAATTATAAGATCAACTAATAGTATTCTTTTAACTTCTTTAGTAACCTGCATCAAAAAGGATTAATTATTAAATTCAAAATGTTGATAAACCATTAAAATTTACCTGATCATAGTTTTATTCTCTTGAAGATCCAACACTAGGGACCCAACATTATGTCCATCTACATTTTTGTAGGTTCTCATTCCATCCAATATTCCAAAACATTGCAACTTATAACTTAAATAAATGAATGCAATGTTAAAGACAAATTTTATCACATTAAATCATTGTTAAATTTTAAAAAAACATGACAGCAATGAAAAAAAAGAAGAAACAAACATTTAAATAATTTCAAATGGTTATAGGAATTTTGTTGACTTCAATAATTGAACTCTTAAATATATGCATTTAACTATTCCCAAACTATATGCATTCCCTAAGTTAAGGAATTTTATTGGCATCCAATGAATCAAATCTTAATTTATTTGATGAATAAAATCAAATACATATTTTTCCAAACTTTTCTGGAAATTATTTATCATTAAAAAAATTTAATTTTAATTATTCATAACAAGAAACAAATTATGATTTTTTCCATAATTTTTTTGAATTTATTTCATGCCTAAAATAATTTATTTCTAAATTATTTTAGTTAGAATAAATATCCTTCTTTTGTGGAAATAATATACTCAACAATAAGTCAATGGCCCAGTGTTAATGGGCGTTCCTCACCGACCAGAGAGATCTGGGTTTGAATCTGAGTTGGCAAACCTTAATTGTCATTTTTGCTCTCACGCAGGCCTTGCAGGCCACCACCTAGTCCTGCCTCCATTTGGCATTTGCATGGCATGCCTTGCACGCTTTATGCTTAGCTGGCACTTACTACGTGGGCCACCCCTCCTAGGATGTATGGGCCCCATTTTCCCCTTATCGGCCTGGTACCCACCCGGCGGGATCCCCACCAAGATGGCACATGCCACGTACGATCCCCCGCAAAAGTTGCGTCTACCACACGTGATGCCTGCTTTGGTGGCACCTGCCATCTAGGCAACCCGAATACACTATGGGCACCATGAAAGTGACCCACTTATGTGGTGGGCTCCACATGAGCAATGGCCTTACGTTGTCCCGCCACATAGGACGACGTCTTGAACATGGGTGGGGCCCCCAATTGTAGATCAGGTCAGACATAGTTTGCGCTGGGTGGTGCCTGCTCAGCCATAAGCAGGCCCCATCGTTGGGTTGGGTTATTGGGTCGGTTGGGGCAGCTCAACCCAATGCAGCGTGGCTCCAACCGTGAGCCGCCAGGGCGCGCCGTCATTGAACATGCCTAGTTCAGGCCGAACAGGGCCTAATCACGCAACCCAATTCAAATTTTGAACAGGGTCTGTTAAAGCTCTAGAGGGCATAGAACGGAAAGGAGCGTCATCTCAAACGTGAATGTGCCAAAAAGGAAGGTTTACAACCTTTTGCCACCCCATTTTAGACAATTTGGATGTCATGCTTCATCCTAGTCAAGGAAGAACTGAGATCAGATACAACTATTGGGATATATAGGCCTCGATGTGGATGCACAGAAGAATTCCCTAAAACAAAAAACTTAAACAGAATCATCATGGCATCATTAAAACAGAATCATTAAAATAATCTCGACACGGTTTGCACCCATGATTTTTTGGATCCTCAAGCCAGAAAAATTGAGCTGATCTTGTGCACATCCTCTAAATCTATCCATGCAGTCCATGGCATGTTGAATCTCCTCCTTTGCCTTGAAGACCTCTGTTCAACCTATGTCATCGTCGTTACACCGACCCAATAGCATCATTAGTGGAGTGGAGTGGCAGGTAGAAGAGAGAAGAAGGGGAAGGCCCCTGAACATTTCTATCTCGGGTGAACTTCATTCACGGCCTTCCCCTGTGTATACTTAGCTGGTATTTTTCATAAAACCCTCAGAACTTAAGTATATCTTCCAACGTCGAAATTATCATTTGTTCGTGACCCTCTAACCCCATGTATTAGTCAAGTTAACAAATCCAACATCCCCATAACCTTTATTGGCCTTCCAAATTAATTAATTATATTATCATATGATTAATTAATATCAGATCCATTAAACCCAATTGATAGGTTACGTCTCCAACCCTTAGCGTGCCAAGCTACACCTCGTTCTCTAGAAGATACAATGGAGTATGTATTGACTAACTCATGGAACATGTTCATTATCTGTTACTGTGTATGTATATTCCCTCGTCAACTTGTTGCTCCAATGATGAGTTAGGGTAGGGTCAACTGTCAAACCCTATTCGTTCATCAAAGTTAGTACTAATGCATTCAAAAATCATCGTATAACTCTTCTTTGATATTTCACTAGCTTGGCCAAGTACATCATCGCATCGTCTTCCTTGAGCTGTCACCTCTTATATCGAGGGTGGTCTACCACATCTTGACCACTCACTCATCTTCATGAATTTCTTGATGCACCCAAACTAGGACTGTCTAAAATTCGATGATTAGAAACTTCTAGGTCACGGGCAAAGTACAATTGTACGTCCACAATATGTCTTTGGTGTCTCAAGTCTACGGACCACTTGCACAACTATGGTGTGAATGAACTTGATTGACAGATCGGTATAATACCATTCAGGGATTCGTGGGGATCAATTCACTGAACTCTTTCCACTAAAGAGCACCCACTATATATCATTAGTGTATCCACACTAATGGCTACGAGTCCAGCCATACTCATCATATGAGGGAGGCTAGATAGTGCTACTCTATCTAGACACTTCGATGTTCTTATCGAGTATCCTTCGAATAGGAATATTTAGAATACATGCTTAAAGAATAGTGATCTCCATATTACGATCTCATTATAATTCACTATGTCTGATCATGTATTCATGGACTTGATTATAAGTATCGCACACGTATTATAATGAATATGTCCTATTAATGAACATTGAATGAGATATGAAATGTGTGATTGGCTGGCTGACCACATATATTTCCATCAATATAGATATGGTAGTATTTCATACATCACTGTGCATAACAAATATCATGACGGGAAAGCATTTCTCGCATTGTGCGTCTCCATTAAAGAAATCAAATGTATCTATATTTTACATGAATCCCTAATGCAGTTATCTAAATTGGGACTACTACATTGAACCATGGGTAAATGGGGAAATTCAAAGTAATAACCGTGTTAATAAAGTAATATTCCAAAATTTTCCATAATTGAGAAATTCATCATCAATTTAACGTCTGAGGTTGATGACCACTTGTCGTCAAGTTTATCCATTTAAAAATTGTTGTACATCTAGATTTCAAATTTTCTGAATGCTTTCATTATTATCTCTCTGAAATGTTTTCTATTTTGTTAGAAGAATATATGACATGTATGAAAATTATACATTCCATGTCTTGATCAATATTCATTGATACAATATAATCATTATAATGTGTGATGATTATAATTGATTAATATGAATACGAGTTGTGACTAAGTGTATTACGGCGCGATCATAATGCAGTCATGATTAGTCTTCAAACATGTCATCTAAATATTCCAGTTCAAATAATAGTCGAAAAGGAAATCAAAATATCTGGAAAGAACACCACTATCTAGTCTAGCTCGTATGATGAGTATGGTTGATTCTATGGCCTTAATGTGAAGATGCTAAAGATAGATATTGGATGCTCTTTAGGGAAAGAGTTTAATGGATCGATCAATATTATCTATGAATGGTATTATACCTAACAACAAGATTAAGAAGTGGTCCTTAGAACTAAGACACCAAAAAATCATGTAGATGCCTAGTTTTACTTTGAGTATGCCCTATGAGTCTCTAGCTTAAATGTATAAATATGGTGACTATGTGCTCAAAATACAAATGTATAAATATGGTACTAATAGGATATTGAATAAGGAAGAAGTATTTAAATCCATGGCCATGGCTGTGGAAATATCAAAGAAGGTGCTCTTTGATGATTTTACTATGCATTAGAACTAACTAGAATAACTGGTTAGTGTTTGATAGTTAATCACAGCCAGACTCATTTAGGAATCTCAAATAAATGAAGGATTATACATCCATAATAATGGATGATGGATAATGTTCTTTAAGAGAGTTGACATACTCACATGTATCTTCTAGAGCACAATGTGTAGCGTAGAACCCCACAAGCTAAAAACTCAACATGTTATTGGCTTCAATTAATCATTTATTAATTAATATATGTCAATTGATGAATCGAATAGTAGGTGCTAAATGACATACTTGAGTGAACTGTTTAATGACAATTCATATTTAAATTTATCATTTAAACATCATATAGCACTTAATTCATGAAGTTGGCCTAAATTAGTAATTGAATATTTATAAGTATTTTATAGACTACTCCACTTGAATCATAGAGTTAAGTGGAATGAATCTCACTTCTCTTTTAGAGTTTTTGATATTTTCAGGTTTTAGGTCTCATTTGAGTGTTATAGGGCTAAGGAAAAGAGGTTCAAGAAGTCCCATCCACGTTCAGAGCTCCAGGAGTGGCCCAGAGTTACAGCTTGCATGACTTAAATGAGCCTTTGTTCTCATTAAGGCCAAATCTTCAAAAAAAGGCAAGCCAATTGAGCAACCATAATGAGGAGAAATCAGAGGATTCAAATCTTATTGGAGGACACCTCTTCACCAGGATTGAGGCTGCTAAAAAGATCTGGACCATTCAAGACCTTGGGAGATCCAAGGGTCATCATTTCCCTCTCTTCCCTATATAAACCCCTCACAATCCAATGTATTATTCACTCTTGTTTCAATCTAAATCCAAGATTTAGTGGCCTGTGTGGAATTGTTCTTGAGTCCTCTTACCTTTAGTGAGAGTTGGGTAGAGCAGGAGCATTCCAAAGCAAGAGCTGTTGGAGAAGTGGAAGAGTCTTGATCACCTTGGGCCTTTGCGGGTGTGACAAAGAGGTTTGATTACTATTTCTTCCCCTCGTCTCTATCTGTTCACCTTTGTCTGCAGGTTAGTCTTAGATCAGCTAGCCAACATCGAGACTGTTCTAACGCCTCGAATATCTAGAAGGTTAAATTTATTTATTTTATTTTAAATTCAAAATAATTCTGAAAAATCCTTAAAAACTCCCAAAAATCATACTTTATCTAATTTTTCCTTTTTGGATTAATTTTAATATAGATAAAATATTCTTAATTATATTTTTTAGTAAATCTAGTTACTTTTCTTTATAGGTAATAAACTATAAGTGCAAATCTACCAAAAAAATATTTTAAACTGAAAATTCACTAACTATTACTTTGCTCTTTGGGGATCCACATTTTCTCTCCCTAGGCTAGTAAGGTGTATAAATATTGTTTTTTTAATTCAGATTACCTAAACGACTATAATTAGTGACGGTTTTAACACTGATACACCCCAAAAATTGAGTTATCACCAATATATTTAATAAATGTTATTATGCTATTTATGTTAATAATTAGACTAATAAATTTGCCTAGAGGGCCACACACATTAGATTGTTGGATATTGGTGGATATACTAAAAGTTTGAGGACTTTATCCCAAAGAGCATAAATATAGGGATACACCCTCATTTGATAACTCTGGGAGACAGTTTTTAGTTTTCCCACTGTCCATGAAAATGGGAGCACAAGGAAAATGACTCTAAATATATTGTCTAATAGGCCTTAAATGTGTTCATTTGGTTTCTAATATTTAGGTCTTGAACATAGAGCGAATAATGTGACATGACGTTAGTGAAAGAGCGGAAGTTTTGAGCCCATGGTATAGATAACACAGATCACAGCGTTCAACTTGGAAGTTCCAAAAATCAATCAAGGGTGTTGGACTAATCAACTCTCTCTCTCTCTCATATCAATTCCTACTCGTCAACATAGTTTGACCTACCAGGTGTTCTGTCACATGGAGCACGTAATTTAAGGCAATTGTTGACTGTTATAATGGCTGTTGAAAGATATATTGGGCTTGAAGTGTAAGCCCAATACGTGCATATATGAATCCCAAGGAAAACCTCATGAGAAGTGACAGTCTTTTTTCTCTGATGGGACTCCTCCACTCTCTGATTTATCTTCTTCTTGCATTCTATAATAGCCTAAAATCTATGAGTTAAAGTTATAATAGAACTTGATTGCAAGGGAAAAACATAATGAATTACCTGATTGAACCAAAGAAGCGGAACCAACTATGTCGCTGGTCTGAAGTTGACACCGAAGTTGTAGTTCCTCCTTCAATTGTGTGATGTCATCAATGTTATCAATGTGTTGCTCAGATTGTTCTCCTTTTGATTCATGACACATCACATTATTACTCTTACCAATAATTTTTATCTGTCCATGTCATGTCCTCCATGAATCTTCTGTTAAGTATATTTGGTATGATGATGCTTGCGGTAGTGACTACACCATAATTGGTCCTGGTAATCTCGAGTCCCTTTAGGTTGAGTCTTCTTATGTGCCAGTTTAGCATATGAAATTTGAGGTTGGATAACTGGTGGAGAAGGAAGTGGATTTCTAGTGGTATTCTACAGAGTTTTAATCATGCATACAGTTTTAATCATTAGTGTAATAATGTAGTTAGTGCCAAGCCCGATGCGACTTTCCTCTTTTCTAACTTGTTGGAATGTATCGTGAAGATTGAGCTTATGTTCTCTATTGAAAAACTGAGCTCTGACAGTTTCAAATTCAGGCCGAAGCCCCATGAGATTCTTATAGACTCTGTCATGGAGGACATATTGTATGTCCACAAAGTCAGTCGTAAGAGAGCGTTAAAAGTCAATTTCCTTCTCTTTGGCTTGGAGTTCATTAGATAATTCTAAAGCCAATCAATTCTTTTGGAGAACAGTAAAAAAGATATGTTATTAGCTTGGCCCAAGATCCAGTACATGATTGGACCAAACATATGGAGATAAATCGGCATTTCATCAAAGACAAGCTGGAGTCTGACCTCATTGAGATCACCTACATCTAGGGTTGGTCTTTTCTTGCGACTGGTCCGAAAAGAGTCCGATGTGCAGTCCGGTTCATTTTTTTGGACTGCACATCGGATAGTTCTACAGTACTTTACACCGTACATCAACCATAGTTATGTGCAGTGTGAATGTGCAAATTTGTTCGGTTTATTTTTAATGGCAGATTACAGTGGCGAGAGTCTCACTTCCGATTTCCCTCTTCCCTCTAAACACTAAAGACTGAAGTTTTGCTTCCCTTGGAGAAGTGAACACTGAAGGTCTGAAGCTTTGTTTACCTCGTCTGAAGCTTGAGAACTCAGTTGTCGAGTTCAATTGGCAAGTTGAAGTTGCAGGTTAGATCTTTTTCAACTCTTCAGGCAGTTCAGCTGCAGATATTTTTGTGCTTTTTTCAAACTGATTGGATATGATTTTTTCTGTAGTTAATCTGAAGATTTCTGAGCATTTTTGGTGATCAGTGGACAGTGGATTTCTGAAGATTTCTAACCCTTCTTTGTCTAATCAGGTGCGTTTAATATGCATTTTACTTGGAGTTTCTCATGGGTCATTTATGTTTAACTTACATCAGTAAGAGCTTTCACCCCCCATAATTATTTAAGTTTAAAATTGGTTTTTATAAACGATGGTTCAATAAATTTGATCTACTTGAATTATAACCAATAGTTTGTTTATCTGATCCAGAGATCTGATTTTAATCAGATCTCTGGACTGAAATGACATTAATGTTATTACATTCAACCAATGCTTATGTCCTTCTCTTCTCTTTTCTTCTCTTCTCCTCTCCTCTCTTGCTTATGTTCTCTTCTCTTTTCTGTTGTCACTGTCTTCTCCTCTCTTCTCTTCTACTCTGTCCTTTTCTCTCATTCTCTTCAGTCTTCACTCCTCTCACTCTCTTCTTTGTAATCACTCTCTTCTATTCTCTTCTACTATGTCATCTTCTATTAGTCTCTTCAGTCTTCACTCCTCTCATTCTCTTCTCTGCTGTCACTCTCTTCTATTCTCTTCTACTATATCATCTTCTATTAGTCTCTTTAGTCTTCACTCCTCTCACTCTCTTATATGTTGTCACTCTCTTTTCTTCTCTTCTACTCTGTCCTCTTCTCTCCCTCTCTTCAGTCTCTTCACTTCTTTAACTCTCTTCTCTGTTGTCACTCTCTTCTCATCTCTTCTTTCACGAGCTTTTCTTCTCTCACTTCTCTGATCTCACTCTCTTCTCTTCTAGCCTCTTCTCCTCTCTTCTCTAATCCTTTTCACTTATCTCGCTCTCTTCTCTTCTTGTCTTTCACTCTCTTCTCTTCTCCTCTCTTCTCTTCTCTAATCCTCTTCACTTCCCTTACTCTCTTCTCTTCTCTAATCCTCTTCATTTCTCTCACTCCCCTCTCTTCTCTTGTCTTCTCTAATCATCTTCATTTCTCTCATTCTCCTCTCTTCTCTTCCCTCACGAGCTTTTCTTCTCTCATTTCTATCATCTCACTCTTTTCTCTTCTCCCCCTCTCTTCTCTTCTCTAATCCTCTTCACTTCTATCACTCTCTTCTCTTCTCATCTCTCACTCTCTTCACTTCTCTCATTCTCTTCTCTTCTTATCTCTCACTCTCTTCTCTTCTCATCTCTCACTCTCTTCACTTCTCTCATTCTCTTCTCTTCTTATCTCTCACTCTCTTCTCTTCTCTTCTCATCTCTCACTCTCTTCTCCTCTCTTCTACTCTGTCCTCTTTTATCACTCTCTTCTCTTGTCTTCTCTCATTGAATGATTAGTGGGGAAAGAGTTACCCCTCCTGAAATAACCATCACGGACAGAGGAGTTACCCCCTCCTCCGTGGATAACAAATCCTTGGGGAAATAGAACTTGAACTGACCGCTTCGCAGATGCTTTACCCATCTCACTTTTCTTATAACTATTAGGATAAAAGACAGTGAAACCTCACATGGCCCAAATTTTACAGTAATGTCTGTGGAGGATGAGTCAAATGATAATGGCGCAAACAAATAACAGAGAAACCCCATCTTAATATATGTGATGCGCTAAGGTACTTCACATCTCTATAATGACAGAAATTCAGATGCAACTTATGCGATGTAATTTGATAATCTTATATTTTAGGGTTTTAATTTGTCATTGGTAATTGAGATTATTCAATAAAAATATATTTAACCGTACGAGTCATCTCCAGGGAACGATGATTAAGGATTTAATTTTCTTACTATAGAAAATGTGATGAAGACGAGAATAGAAAATGTGAGCTAGTGATATCGAGTAAAAGGATGTAATAGTTCTAATTCAACTTAAATTAGTAAAGAAAAGAGGAAGTGAAATTAGAATTATGTGAAGCAATATGTGGGTGAGATAGAGAACGTGAAGGATACGATAGTGATGAATGTAGGAACGATACGATAGAAAAGATAGAGACAAGATTAGGGGAATGTAAGGAAGTTGAATGATGGTAAAAAAGATTATAGTAAAACCTAATTAAGCTAACAATGATAGTGAGAAAGATCAATGTAAGGAAAATATGCTTACCTTAGATCCTTATGTTCTGCCAAGATCATAATAATTGCAAGTGCTGGTAAGCTCCCCCTCTTCTCTAATGCTTCTTCCCAAACACGCAAGACACCAAGAACACACTTTTTGGATCACAAAACTCACTATCGTTTAATCTGCTCACTCAAGCAGGAAGCAAGTTCAAGATGAATTTCACACCTCTATTTATAGATTAGAGGATTTGGATGGAAAGATGAGGGGGAGACAAAGTAGTGCTGAAAATTTCAGCTCAATCGGAGTTTTTGATCGCTAGATATTGCTGTTTGAAGTTGGAGAAATCCTAGCCCTTATTTTTCTCTCTCCTCATCATCGTCTCTCACAATTCCTTTTTTGTTTCCAATGAACCGTCATGTCATTGGAAATTCTGTATCTTCTCATCTTCTGCGCTCACATCTTTTGGAGTCGCCACCTATACCTACAATTGGAAAAAGACAAAAACAGAATCATTCTATTTATATTATTTAAATAGTTTACTTTATTCTTCTCAGAGTTGATGTGGCAACGCGTCAGTGTGCGCCACGTCAGAGCTTTCTTATTTTTGCCCAATTTCTGGCTGACACACGCATGCCACGTGTACACACGAGTGCCACGTGTACACATGGCACCATGTCAATGTTGGGTTCTAGAGGCCTTAACATAGATGAAAACGATGATTCCACGCAGGGAAAGACACGTAACAGAATCAAAATGGCATCGATAAAATCATGAAATGAAGTACCTTTGCACGGATCCCATCCGTGATTTCTTGGACTTGGAGTGAGACGAGTCGAGCTGCTCAAGTGTGAAGCCTCTAGACATATCCACGCGATCCTCGGCTTGTCGAATCTCCTACTTTTCTTTGACGAGCTCCGTTCAATCTTTGTCGTCATTATTACTTTGTCCCAATTGCATCGAATTTGGAGAGGGGATGTGGGGAGAAGGGAGAAGAAGGGGAAAGGCCCTTGAACAATTCTAGCCTGGGTGAATTTCATAGGTATTTTTCAAGGGCCTTCCCCTATTTATACTACATAGGTATTTTTCATAAAAACCCCCAAAACTTAAGTATATCTTCCGACGTCCAAAAAGACCATTTGCATGTGACCCTCTAGGCCTATGTACCAGTCTAGTTAATGACTCTAGTAGCCTAGTAACCTTTATTCGCCTTCTAATACTACATCATTATATAGATTAATTAATGTCGAATCGATTTAACCCAATCGATAGGTCGAGTCTCCAACACGTGGGATGCCAAGCTACACCTCGTGCTCTACAAGATACAAAGGAGTGTGTATCGACTCACTCATAGAACTTGTTCATCATCGGTTACCATGTACTTATAATCCCTCATTCACTTGATGCTCCTTGGACGACTTAGGGTATGGTCAACTGTCAAATCATAATCGATCATCCGAGTTAGTACGAAGCATTCAAAAATCATTGGAGAACTCTTCTCTGATATTTCATTTCCTTGGCCAAGGACTTTATCGCATCATCTTCCTTGAGCTGTCACCTCTTATTATAGTTCCAGGACGATGGACGGGGCGGATCGGAAACGGTTCGGGATGAAATTCGTCCCAAACTTCATCCCACGATACCTCCCGGACGATGGACGGGACGATTTTTCGTCTGGGAGGAAAAAAACCGTCCCGTCCCGAATGTCCAGGATGGTTTTTCATCCCGTCCGGCCGAAAAATTGTCCGTCCCTTCGTCCGAGACGAAAATTCAGACCCATTTTTTCCCCGCCCGCCCGCCATGGGTTTCCCGCTCGTGGAACCCTAAAGGGCCTGTCTGTCCAGTGGCTGCCTCCTCCGGTCCTCCCTGTCCCGGATCCCCTCCTCCAGTCGTCCCTCTCCCCGCTCAGCCTCCTCCGGTCCTCCCTGTCCCCTCTCCGCCTCCTCCGGTCCTCCTTCTCCCCTCTCCCCTCCTCCGGTCCTCCCTGTCTCCTCTCCGCCTCCTCCGGTCGTCCCTCTCCCCTCTCCTCCTCCTCCGGTCGTCCCTCTCCCCTCTCCGCCTCCTCCAGTCCTCCCTCTCCCCTCTCCCCTCCTCCAGTCCTCCCTGTCTCCTCTCCGCCTCCTCCAGTCGTGCCTCTCCCCTCTCCCCTCCTCCGGTCGTCCCTCTCCCCTCTTCGCCTCCTCCGGTCCTCCCTGTCCCCTCTCCGCATCCTCCGGTCCTCCTTCTCCCCTCTCCCCTCCTCTGGTCGTCCCTCTCCCCTCTCCGCCTCCTCCGGTCGTCCCTCTCCCCTCTCCCCTCCCCCGGGCGCCCCCCTCCCCGCTCCCCCTCCCCCGGTCCGCCCTCTCCCCGCTCCGCCCCCTCCGGCCTTCCCGGCCCCCTCCCCCCTTCTCCGGTCCTCCCCCTCCCCTCTCCCCTCCTCCGGTCGTCCCTCTCCCCTCTCCGCCTCCTCCTCCTCCTGTCCCCTCTCCGCATCCTCCGGTCCTCCTTCTCTCCTCTCCCCCTCCTCCGGTCGTCCCTCTCCCCTCTCCCCTCCTCTGGTCGTCCCTCTCCCCTCTCCGCACCCTCCGGTCCTCCCTCTCCCCTCTCCGCCTCCTCCGGTCCTCCCTGTCTCCTCTCCGCCCCCCCCGGTCGCCCCCCTCCCCTCCCCCCCCCTCTGGGCGCCCCCCTCCCCCCTCCGCCCCCCCCCGTCCTCCCTCTCCCCTCCCCGCCCCCTCCGGTCCTCCCTCTCCCCTCTCCGCCTCCTCCGGTCCTCCTGTCCCCTCTCCCTTCTCCGGTCCTCCCCCTCCCCTCTCCCCTCCTCCGGTCGTCCCTCTCCCCTCTCCGCCTCCTCCGGTCCTCCCTCTCCCCTCTCCGCCTCCTCCGGTCCTCCCTGTCCCCTCTCCCCTTCTTCGGTCCTCCCCCTCCCCTCTCCGCCTCCTACGGTCCTCCCTGTCCCCTCTCCCCTCCTCCGGTCCTCCCTTCCCCCTCTCCCCTCCTCCGGTCCTCCCTCTCCGTTCTCCTCCTCGACGGCGGCGGCGGCGTTCTCCCCTCGCGGCGGTGTCGTCGCTCTCAACGCTCCCCGCTCCACCTCGACCTCGGTAGCGGCGGCGGCGTCCTGCGGTCTAGGCTCTCCCCGCTCCACCTCGACCTCACCGGCGGTGGCGGCGTCCTGCGCTCTCGGCTCTCCCCCCTCCACCTCAACCTCCGCGGCGCCAGCGGCGTCCTGCGCTCTCGGCTCTCCCCGCTCCACCTCGACCTCCGCGGCGGCGGCGGCGTTCTCCCCTCGCGGTGGCATCGTGCGCTCTCGACTCTCCACGCTCCCCTCTCCACTGCGTCAAGCGGCATCGGCGCTCTCCACTGTCAACGTATGTGCCCATCTTTTTCTTCTTAACACAGTTACCGTAATGTGTTGCCATCTCTAAGACTTAACACAGTTACGTTCTGTATTATATTTCTTCTTCAGCAGCCGTGCGCACAGTTGGAAAATCAAGTTTGGTATTGCGGTGAAGAGTAAAATTTGGTCCGTGGTGCTAAAAACCGGTTGGTAACACCCTCAACCTGCTACTTCGTGTAGATTGTTTATTTCTATTACACGCCAATGGATAAAATTTATATCCTTTGAGCAATGCTCCGCTAGACGTAGATGCTTGCGTTGTCCCCGAACTATACCCGTGGCTTACGCTTAGACATTTAGGTAGATGGCAATTTATATTCTTCCTAACATGTAGTAATTAGATTGTTCATTATATGCACTCCTACTTAGCTGTTCAAACAGGTTTTATTCTGCAAGGTCGCCATGCACGGTAGTCGTCCCATTCCGCGCCGTAGTATCTGACTGCTCCTCCAACGGCTTGCCTACCACCACCCCAATGACGACGTCGTCACCATTTCCTCAGATTCGGATTCCGATATTGACAACCCGAAGCCTTCCACAGAACCACTACCGGCTGGACTTTGTCTTCCGTCTCCAAGAACCCTACTTCCACATGGCACGGCCCGACAACACGCCCTTATCATGGAAAGTTCATGCCGCCTTTTGTCCCGTGCATCCCTTCCTTTCCCGTGCGTCCCTTCCTTTTTGGGGTTCTGGATCCCCCCCAAAAGTTACCAAAAAATTGTTTCGCGAATACAGCCTTTTGGGAAGCCCATAACTTTTCGTCAGATATGATCGGCGTCGTACGAGCAATAGTAGCCCAACCTTTCCGCGATGACAATGTCGACACCGGTGCCCCAACATCTGAAGTCCCCTTGGCGGAAAGCGGCGAGAATGGGTGGCTAGTCGAGTGACATCTGCCGCATGCTTATAACCAAGCTTACTTCTTTAAAAGTTGAAGGCTAGTTGTTTTTTTTGTATTTCTCTTATAAGTTGGACGAACACAGTTTTCGCTGAATTGAATGTTATGCTTTATGTTTATCGTTACTTCTGCTCTCGTTATGTGTTACGTCTCTATGTTCTTGCCCTTCTCCAGTACTGATTGCGTTTTACTACTGAATTTACTTCATAATGTAATTCATACTTCCTTTTTTATAAGTGATATTGTCTCAATAACTGCTCAGGTAGAGCAATGGAATCGAACTCTGCCAGCACCCCAAAATCAATGGCTAAAGCAACGCCGTCGATGTCCACAAATTGCAACGCAATCGAGGTTGATGATAACTTATCGACTCGTAGCAACAGACAAAATCGATCAAGAGTTTTAGATTATTTTGTTGAATCTAGTCCGGATGAGTATCAGTGCACGCTCTGTCAAGCTGAGAACCCCCTCTGCAAGCTCGTCATCCGGAGGAACAAAGACAAGAGCACGAATTTTTTTTGGCGGCATCTCGAGAAGACGCACCGCAGAGTTCATGATGAAATATGTGGGCGCAAAGTGAAATAGAGAACCATTCTGCATTACGAACTATTCGCACGTAAGGGTTACTTACGCGGCATCACTATGGAGCAGACGAAAGAAGAGTTCGTTAGGTTCATCTGCGACAATGATCTTCCTTGGCGGCTTGTAAAGAAGAAGTCCTTCCGAAGGTTGTGGTTCTATGGGACACAGGCGTTGGGCGACCTTCCGGGTCCCGATGCGGTCAAGGCGACAGCCGAACGAATGTACGTCAATGTCCAAGGGAAGCTGGTGGAGATGTTTGCGGAGGTCTCTAGCGTATCACTTACCGTGGACGCTTGGACATCCCAAAACAACATCCCCCTTTTAGGGATCACTGCTCACTGGGTCGACAACAACTGGAAGATACGCGAGCTTCTTCTAGGGCTGCGTCAGATAAAGGGATCACATAGCGGCTCGAACTTAGTGACGCTCGTCGTGGAAGTGGCATATCATTACGGCATTGAGTCGAAGATATGTGCCATCACCACGGACAATGCGTCAAACAACAAAACAATGATTGCTTCTATAGTGCAGCAGTTGAAGCCAGTGAACCCCCAGTTCACGATAGACCGACATGTACTGTGCTTTGCCCATATCCTGAACCTCGTCGTCCAGGCCGACCTCAAGGTAATTCGCAATCCGGAACCCCCTACAGCAAATTTACTACGTGTCCGAGATAGTCGCCCAGTGACACCGTTGGACACGGAAGACCCGACAGACTCAAATGTTGAAGAAGAGATGGCGGCGGTAGTTGCACCTTTGGGGGAAGCCGTTTCACGCGTGAGAGCCATTGTGAACGCCATTCAGGGATCGACGCAGCGTATGGAAAAATATGTTGACATGTGCAAGATGTTTGACTTGCCCGATTCCAACAAGATAAAGATCGACTGCCCCACGCGTTGGAACTCAACCTTCAAGATGTTAGAGCGTGCGCTTGGGAAGAGAGAAGTGCTGGACCACTTGGCTATGCGGTTCCTCTCGACGCCGAACAGAGATTACGGGCTGTGTCAGGAGGACTGGGAGATGGTAGACGAATACCTATGCGTCCTTGGGCCACTATGCCAGGGGACTGACTTTGTTTGCTCGACGAAGAAATTGCCGATAATTGAAGTGACATCATTAGTGAGAGCTCTCAACGCATCTTGAGCATGCCACGGAAAATGCGAGGGCAACTTTGGATGCCGATCGTCGGAATGCCCTACGATCAGCGTGTGGTGCTATGCGGAACAAATTGATGCAGTATGCAACGGTGCTTTGGGCCAACACAACCATCGCAACAGCCGCAACATTAGATCCTTTCTCCAAATTAGATGTGGTGTATCCGTCGTGCAGACAGAATGTGATTTCCTACCTAGGCACTCTATTGGAGTCTACGGCTTCTGCGAAAGGAGATGGAAGTGACACGGAGCGGGTCACGGTGTCCCTAAATCGACAGCCAAAGCAATATTCAGCCAAGCGCCAGTATACACGTCCGTGTAGCCGTCAACGCCCGAGGTCAGCGCCACGGCAAGAGCTGGATATGTATGTTAACATCCCATGCAGCGAGGAGGAAGATAACCCACTCAGTTGGTGGAAGGATGTTGGTATGCGGTACTTGCCAAATCTGACGGTAATTGCTCGTCAATTTCTTGCCGTTAGTCCAACCAGCGCACCGGTGGAGCGACTTTTTTCGGTTGGCCGAGGCATCACAACGTACTGAAGATCAAGGCTTGATGCAGAGAGCATTGAAATGTTGATGATGCTTTGCGCCTGGTTCCGTCGAGAGGAGCAGGACTCCGACGACTCCGATGACGACTCCAACGATGATGATGAGAGCTCCAGCGATGGTAGGTTATGCTACAGCTATTTCATTCTTTTCCTAATCATTTTTCTATTTTATTAAGCCCCCATGTTTCATGTTGCAGAGTAACGGGAGACATGATAGGATCACGTTGTCGAATGCAAGCAGGGCAGACATCGTCATTGTAAGTACAGTCTTCGTCTTAACATTGTCAATACTTCCTTGTACATCACTTGCATCCTTCTCGACTCTACAGTGTTCACCGTCAGAGATGTGCGTCGCTCCCATGAACAATATATTGGTCTTCGCAGACTGTGTGTGTCAAAATTATTGTGTCAAATACTTGAATTCCCACTGAACATTAATTTATATCTCACAATTACATGCCCATTTACTTTCAGGAAGAGGGTGTACGGTTCATCTCAGGCAGCAGATACGGTGTGGGCATGGTGCGTCCTCTGCGTAGAGACAAAGCGGCTCCCAGACCAACCCCCAGACGTCGTATTACTTATCTGTTTTCTTCGCACAGTACAACTAGCTTCTAAACAATTCAGTTACTGGCTACCAATTTTCTGTTTTGGATAAAGTAAATGTGTGAGTTTTTCATATTCATTTACGTACTCCATCCGAGGCATAAAAAAGTAGGGGACATGAAGGTGGTGGAAGTGTCCCTTGCAGAATCATAAACAGAGGTGATTTTATTCTTAGTTCTCATTTAACTCAGGTGATTTTATTTTTTTAATTTCATCAGTATCATAAAATTCCACCCTAAAAGGTTGCTATGAAGGTATACAAATGGGCATAAATGTAATGGCATCTTCAGGGAAAAGGGTAGCGGACATGAAGTTGGTTGAAGTGCCCCTTGCAGGAGAATAATCTCCACTTGAAACATTTTGGAGACATGTTGTTTTGGTGGTGGAAACATCTCTAAGGAATGAAATGATAGACTAAAGCATATAAATTTATGCCGACCTCTAATTATTTTCAGTATACTACATTTCACATATTTATTTTATTTACTACGCCATGCAATTAAATTAACCAAAAAAAGGGTGAAATATTCCAACAAATATAGCAGAATTTCCAAAAAAAAATGTGCAATCGCAACATAGTGTAATTTTTTCGTCCGAAACCGTCCGTCCAACGTCCCCAATACTCAGACGGACGAATTTTTCGTCCGGGGGGACAAATTTCGTCCTGTCCTAAGAACCTCCGGACGAATTTTCGTTCGTAAATTTGTCCGGAGGTCTCGGACGGGACGAAATTCGTCCCGCGGGACGAACAATTCGTTCGTCCCGCGTCCTGATACTATACCTCTTATACCGAGGGTGGATGATCCTCTCTTGACTACTCAATCATCTTCGTGAACTTCTTGTTGTACCTGAACTAAGACCATTTAGAAACCCATGATTAGAGACCCATTGGCCATTGCCAAAGTACAACCGTCTGTCCACAAGACGTCTTTGGTGTCTCTGGTCTAAGGACCACTTACACAACCGTGACATGAATCAACCTGATTGACAGTTCCATATAATACCATTTAGGGATTCATACGGATCAATTCAGTGAACTCTTTCCACTAAAGAGCACCCACTATCTATCCTTAGTGTCTCCACACTACTGGCTACGAGATCAGCCATACTCATCATATGAGTAAGGCTAGATAGTGGTATTTTATCTGGATACTTCGATTTCCTTCTCGTGTATCCTTTGAATAAGAATGTTTAGACCATATCCTTAAAGACTAGTGATCTCCATATTATGATCTCATCATAATTGACTAAGTCCGATCATGTATTCTTGGACTTCATTTTAAGCATCACCCGTGCACTACAATGAATATGTTCTTTTAATGAACATGGAATGAGATGTGGAATGAGTGATTGGCTTGCCGGCCACATATATTTTCATCAGTCAATGCTCCATGTGGTCTGCCCACCATTATCGACTTTTAAAAAGAGAGAGAAGAAAATTTTATTTTTTGTCTTTTTGTGCCTCGATCCACTAAAAGCATTTATTGTGAAAAATCATCCCTTTTTTATTGGTCCATGTCACCCCTCCACTGAAAAATCCAAAAATTGATTTGCTAATCATACATACAATCATGGCTTCGCTAATAGCGATGCCATGACTTCTCGGGTAAATGATTGGTTGTCGTCAATCATTGCCGCTAGCTATGATTTGTTGATGTTCAACGAATCGAACATCGACACGTGGCGGCGCGAGATTAAAGGGTTAGAAAATCTGCTAAATTTCATATTAAATAAAATAAAAGCCAAAAAATACAAATATATATTTTGACTTAGGAAAATCATATCTTTCCAAATTCAATGTCTAAAAATTCCAGATAAATCATTTTCTGTTGCAAAAAGTTATATAATTTAAGATTCTATTGTCAGAAAAATAAAAATGCATAAAAATGAAGAAAATTTAGAACATCATTTTAAAAATGGAAATAAAGCATGTATATATGATCAGATTAAATTACTAAAATTGCATGTTATCATAATTTTAGACTGCAACAAATATCTATACAATAGTCCTCTTTGGAGATATGGAAAGGTTTCATTGGAAAGTGTTCGCATCCTTGAAGGGCAAGGGGAAATGAGTTCCAAGGGAGATGTCAGTAACTGAATATTTTGATGCAGCAGGTAGTAAGAAGAAGTATTATATTGGCCTTACGCTTGAGCATATGAAGCAAGAATTGGTGCGCTTCATACGTCTTTCTGATTCACCGTAGAAAATTGTTAGAAGAAGAACTTCATAAGACTTCTCCGTTATATCACACAAGAAGAGCTATCAATCCCTTCAGTGTAGGCTATCAAAGCAAAAGAGATCTATCTCTAATGCATGTATATGAAAAAAACAGGACAAAAATTGGCTGACGTTGGCCGTGTATCACTAATAAGGTGGGGATATGCACTTGACGCGTGAACTTCAGAGAACAACATTGCATTCTTAGGGGTGATTGTGCATTAGGTGTACCTAGAGCAGAAATTGTGTAAGCGTGTGCTTGGGATATGCCAATTGAAAGATCCCCACACTATGGAAAATGTGAGTGTGTCTGTGAACCTAAGTTCGAATTGAAATTGAATGTATGAATCACATTGTCATCAATAATAGTTTGTACTATGTCATTTTCACTTTAATGATGTAATTTTACGTAGGTGTGTGCAGTGACCGCTGACAATGCATCAAATAATAGGAAAATGATTACTACTCAAGAAGATGAATTGAAGCATCTAAATCATCATTTCACCGCATGTAGGCACGTGTTCAACGTGGCACACGTCATCAACCTTGTAGTCCAGGCCAGGCTGAGCTCACTACGAGTTACGGAGTCACCATCGGAGCAGGTCATTTTGGATGATTATAGTCTTGGCGCCAATGAAAGTCAAAACATATGGCGACTTTGGTTCATCTACGTTGGGCAACCGTTGTGCTCTGGCTGAGGGACATTGTCACTACAACACATGGGTCGACACAACTTGACGAGCACTACATATCATTGTGCTAGCAGTTTGGCCTACCGAACCAGACAAAAATCCCTTCAGATTGCACGACTAGGTGGAGTTCAACATATAAGATGCTTGTAGCGAGCGTCAAGAAGAAGGATATTCTTGATAAAATGGTAGTGAATGTGTTGAAGAAACCTGTGCTGGATGAAAAAGAAGGGCTGATGATCAAGGATTTTGCGTGGATACTACAACCCCTTGTGCTTGCTACCGCCCTTGCATGCCAATCAAAGTCACCAGCATCAAATGAAGTGAATGTTATCCTCAAAGGGATAATGAGATATCTCGCCATTGTCATGCGTGGAATCAGAGAGTCAAAGATTTTTCAAGTAAATAGTGTCATATAATCATGTCAGCTAACTTCCATCTACAATGTGTGTCTGGCAATGAAGACCAAGCTAATGAAATATGCAGCCGCCCCCACTCGCAACCAAGCCTTCATCATTTCTGCACTCATTGATCCATACATTAAGTTATAGTAAATTGACCGTGACTATCGGGACAAAGTCATGAGTTCTGTGCAGAATTTATTAACTATGCATTGGGTCAACAATGATCAAAGCATGGTTGATTCAATTTCTTCTAGATCTTTTTGTCCCACCTAGAGAACTACAGTTTTGTTTAGTGACGCACTTGATGAGTTATTGCTAGATAATGATCATATACCCCCCTCTGATCCAGTGCACGAGCTAGATGTCTACATTAGCATACCTCCTATTAAGGGGGCAGAACCGTTACAAAGCACTTGTATCCAGGATTAGCAATAATTGTGAAGGAGTTCTTATTAGTATCGGTGGAAAGCGCAACCTTAGAGAGATTTTTCTCCGCCAATCGTGCCGTCATCAACTACAAGCGATCAAGGTTGACAGTGGAGAGCATCAAGCTACTCATGACACTAAACTTTTGGTGGAGAGTGGATGACGATGTCAACAATGGTAATGACAAAGATGATGAAGATAACAACGAGGATCCAAGGGCTGCTTAGCATGTTAAAGTTTTGAAACTCTGTTTTGAATACTGTTTGGTGATATGCCATTCAATTCTATTGTCCACAATTTTTTCCCTCCATATTATCGTATAGAATACACTAAGTTTGAACACCATTATAATTGTTATATAGTTAGAAGTGGAATAAAATAGTTATAAGTTTAAATTTAGAATCATAATTTTTTTATACTACCATGAGCCCACGTAACAGCTAATGTTATTAACATATTGAACATCATGCACTAAGTTTTACCAACATTATAATTATTATCTAGTTAGAGGTGGAGTCAAATAATTATAAATTCAAATTTAAATCATAATACTTTTAATAATACCATGAGCCCATGACGCAGGAGAGCTACGGAATGGACGACTAAGGAATGGACGACTGGGTTGACGGGACAGACTATGGGTAGATGGATGACTAGGGATGGATCGGGTACTGGAGGGATAAAACAGCCACAGAAATCACACGATCGAATTCGGACTTTAAAATCGATGAAAATCTGGTGGTGCAGCTCCTACCCTTATCGAGGGCGGGAGTCTGTCTTCCCCCACCGCGACGATGCCTTAGCACCGAAATCAATATCCGAATTCGCGTCGCAAAGAAACACTTGAGAAAGAGAGAGAAGAAGTGGAAATCCAAACCAAGTCTAATTCTGACGGCAGTCGAAACTTCTCGAGAAAACACTAAGCAGGGAACACTTTGACACCAAAGAGTTCAGGCGTGCCTCGGCACCGTGGTGCATGAAGAGGATGCGGGAAATTCTGATCATGACAAGGCTGGGCGAGTTCAGGCGTTGAGAGGCCCACTGGACGACAAGATCTGGACGTTCCGGGCATTGAATGGCCCTGGCAGTGAGTAGTTGTCGTTGTCGTAGAGTCAGGCGTACGCGAATACCCGCGCGCGCGAAGCGCGCGGAGTGCGCGGAGGGCGCGGAGTGCGCGGAGGGCGCGGAGTGCGCGGAGGGCGCGGAGTGCTCGGAGGGCGCGGAGTGGGCGGAGTGCGCGGAGGGCGCGCAGTGCACCCGGAGCGCTCGTAGAGCGTGGCTTGAAGCGTAGGACGGCGTCTGGACTGGGGCAGCCTGAGTGCGGCCTTGGGCAACCCTGTTTGGACGGACTGGGCTGCTCGTGGGCGGCCCTGGCAGGGGCGGCCTAGGTGGCTTTGGGCGGCCCTAGGCGTGGCCTGGGCGGCCAGACTGGGGCAGCCTGAGCGCGGCCTTGGGCAGCCCTGTTTGGGCGGCCTTGGGCTGCTCGTGGGCGGCCCTGGCAGGGGCTGCCTGGGCGGCCTTGGGCGGCCCTGGCAGGGGCGCCCGTGGGCGAGGCCTGGGTGGCCTGGCTGGGGCGGCCTGGGCGGCCCTAGCAGGGGCGGCCTGGCTGGGCCGGCCTGGGCGACCTTGGGGCGGCCCTGGCTGGGGCAGCTTGGGCGGTCCTGGGCGGGCCTGACTGGGGCAACCTAGGCGGCCTTGGGGTGGCAGGTCTGAGTGAAAGAGAGGGAGGGGGAGAGAGAGAGAGATGGAAATGAGGAAGAGGTGGCCGGCGACGAACACTACAGCGGCGATGGCGACGGCGGTGACGGCGACGGCTAGGGTTTGAGGGTAGAGGGAGGCTGGGCAGTCCTCCAAGAAGAGTTTAACTGAAAACTCAATTCTTGAAATATGATTGCCTAAGTGTTTCTTGAAAACAGTGGCCTATATATAGGCCTTGGAGGAAAGAGAAATGACGAGAAATTAGAGACGAGAAATCAAAGACATGTGTCATGTCACGCCAAAGGGCATTTGTGGATCTGCCTCTGGCGTCGTGTCATGACGCGCGTAGGGACGTGCGCGGGTGGAGACGTGCTTGTCGAGGGTTGCGGTGTGTTGACTTTGGTTGACCGTGGTGGGTTGACTTTGGTTGACTTTGCCGTTGGGTCCATAGCAGGCGTGTTGACTCCGGTTAACTGTGGCATTGGGTCCATAGCAGGCGTGTTGACTCCGGTTGACTGTGGCGATGCATTTGACGGTGATGTGTTGGCGTCCTCGCCATCAATTCCCCCGGGGTGCGAAAAACTCGACTCAGTCGAGTAAGCGTCTGAAAGCTCCAACAGGGTCACCAAGTCGGGGCGCAGGTGAGCCAGGTCTTCCTCCGTAATCCATGTGTCGTCCGTCGCTGCTTTGCCCTGCCAACGAACAAGAAACTTCCACACCATTCCATCTTTGGTGAAGGTGATTACCTCATCCAGTATTTCCTCGATGATTTCATGCTAGTCAGAGGGTAGAGATGGGGGAGTGGACAAGTCAAACTCGCTCATCAGAAAGTCCGAGGGTAGAACAAGGCCATTAGATGAAGGAGGTGGGGCTTTAAACGCGACTAAATCCGAGATATTGAAAGTGGTGCTTATTCCCCAAGAGGGGGGTATGTCGACGGCATAGGAATTTTCCCCAACTCGTTTGAGGATTGGAAACGGCCTGGCACTACGAGCATGAAGCTTAGTAGCCCGTTTAGAGGAAAATATTTCCGGCCTAATCCTCACCATCTCCATTTCACCTTCTTTAAATTTGCGAAAACGACGATGCAAATCTGCGGACTGTTTATATGAGGCATTACTATTTATGATACGTGTACGGATTTCCTAATGCAGACTTCTAATATGATCAGCAAACTCATGACCGTCATCTGAGACTCTAGCATGTGGTAACATAGGTATGAGGTCGGTAGGGGTACGAGAAAGATGACCATGCACAATCTCAAATGGACTCATACCGATAGTGTGGTTGACTGACGCGTTGTAAGCAAATTTGGCACGCGGAATGACAGAATCCCAAGACTTGAGGTTGTCTTCCACCAGCGATCGTAATAGGTTGACGAGGCTCCTATTAACGACCTCGGTCTTGGTTGGGGGTGAAAAGCTGTGGAAAATTTGAGCTTGGTCCCCAAAAGATGCCAAAGGGTCTTCCAAAAGTAGCTAGTGAATCGGACATCTCTGTCCGATACTATGCTTTTTGGAAGTCCATGGAGACGCAACTACTTCATTGAAAAATAATTGAGCGACATGAGAAGCATCAGAGGTTTTAAAGCAGGGAATGAAATGAGCCATCTTCGAGAAATGATCCACAACCACCATGATGGAATCATGGCGTTGGTTCGTCCTCGGAAGCCCTAGCACAAAGTCGATGCTCACATCGTCCCAAGGTTTTTCGGGGACCGGGAGAGGGGTGTATAGGCCGGTATTTTGTTTAACCTGTTTGGTAAGGGAACATACACGACATTGGGAGACTATATTAGCTACGTCTCGCTTAAGAGATGGCCAGTAGAACCTGTGCTCGACCATAGCAATTGTTTTATCTCTCCCAAAATGACCACTAAGGCCTCCGGCATGTGTTTCCCACACAAGAAAATCCCTAAGAGATGACCGTGGGATGCATAGGCGACGATCATAAAATAAGAATCCATTCTCTAAAATATAATCTTGGTTATCAGGGTTCGGGTATTTGCCTAAGATCTGTAGAATGGGAGCAAAATCCAGGCAACCAGGATATAGATCCTTCATCTGATCAAACCCAATAACCTCGACTTTCATAATATTAAACAAATGGACTCTTGTACTCAAAGTATCGGTGACTCGGTTCTCGACTCCCTTCTTATGTTTAAGGACAAAGGTATAAGACTGAATGAATTCGACCCACTTAATGTGCCTAGAGTTTAGTTTCTGTTGGGAATGGAGATACTTTAAGGCTTCATGGTCAGAGTAGAGGACGAATTCCTTAGAGAGTAGATAATGATGCCAATGACGTAAGGATTGGACAATCGCATAAAATTCTTTGTCGTAGGTAGAATACTTAAGCTTAGCATCATTCAACTTTTCACTAAAGAAGGCGATGGGATGATTTTCTTGACTCAGGACTCCTCCTATTCCTAACCCTGAAGCATCATAGGCGACCTCAAATACTTTATCAAAATTAGGTAAACGGAGAATAGGGGCTTGAGTCATTCTAAGTTTGATCTCCTCAAAGGATTTTTGCGCATCTACAGTCCATTCAAAATGATTTCCCTTAAGGCATTCAGTCAACGGTGCAATGATGGTACTAAAGTTGGATATGAATCGACGGTAGAAAGTTGCAAGATCGTGAAAACTACAAACATCATGGGTATTTCTAGGCGTTGGCCACTGGGTTATGGCATCAATTTTGGCCGGATCAACGAATACGCCTTGGCCAGATAGGATAAAACCTAAGAACGAAACATGACTGACAAGGAAGGAACATTTTTTTGGGTGAGCATACAACTGCTCGGTTTTCAATACTTCGCAAACTAAACGTAAGTGATGGAGATGATCGGGTGTGGATTTGCTGTAGATAAGGATATCATCAAAATATACGAAGATGAAATTTCCTATGAACGGTGTAAGTATGTGGTTCATCAATCGCTGAAAGGTGCTAGGTGCGTTCGATAAACCAAAGGGCATGATCTTCCACTCATATAGTCCGTCTTTGATCTTAAAGGCAGTTTTCCATTCGTCTCCTGGTCGGATACGAACTTGGTGATAACCGCTTTTAAGATAAATCTTGGAGAAAATTATCCAACCTGCCATCATATCAAACATGTCGTCGATGCGGGGAATAGGAAACCTATACTTGACCGTAATCTTATTTATAGCTCTACTCTCAATGCACATGCGCCAACTCCAATCCTTTTTGGGAGCCAATAGTGCAGGAACGGCACACAGGCTAAGACTCTCTCGGATGAACCCCTTGACCAAGAGTTCTTGGACTTGGCGATGTAATTCCTTGTACTGCGTAGGGTCCATTCGATAGTGAGGGAGGTTGGGTAATGACGACCCCGGAATGAAATCAATAGCGTGCTGAATATCACGCATCGGAGGTAGGTCATTGGGCAAATCATTAGGGAAAACACCTGTGAATTCCTCGAGTAGCTGAGAAAGCTTGGGAGATGGGGTAGAGGAATCCTCAGAGGAGTGATCAGGTATCATGGCCAAGCACATAGTCATTTCACTGTCGAGTTCCTTTTGAAATTGATAACCACTAATGACGCACAAGCCTACGGATGGAGATTTTGGTGAGGTTCTCTGCGGACTATGAGTGTAAGGATGCCATGTGATCTTCTTGCCCTGATGGATGAAAGAACAGGTATTGCTCCGTCCATAGAGGTGTACATCATTATCATACAACCAAGGACGGCCGAGGATAATGCTGCCCACCTTCATGGGTAAGACATCACATAGTATCTCCTCTTCGTAGGATTGAACCTTCAAAGGGAGACGGCATTGGTTCTTCACAGGGATTGAGGTAGCATCGATCCAAGACACAAAATAGGGGTGAGGATGATCAATCAAAGGTAACCCCAAACGTGATGTCATAACATCGGAGATGACATTAATACAACTACCACTGTCTTTGATCGTCTTACACATCTTATCACCAATTTTAAAATATGTGTAAAATATGGATGTCCTCAATGCGGAATTATCAGTGGAAGGCTGAGTGAGGTTGCAGCGGACAATTCCCCTAACTGACATAGATGGGTCGTGACGAGGAAGAGACGGTGGGCAGTCTGTGATGCCAATGAAACTCACTAATCCATCATCATGCACAAATTCATCGACAACATAATTCTCAACTCTATACTCCTCATCAATAGGTGGCTCATCTAGGGTGGGGTCGCTATCGAGGGGCTCCTGTCCTATGTGTAAGGCTCGTGATGGACATTGGGAGGCTCTATGACCTCGACCCTGGCATTTAAAACAAGTCAAGCTGGAAGGACCGAGTTGTGCAGAATTGGGTTGAGGAGGGGCCCTAGTGGTGGACTCGAGAGAAGGTGATGTACGAGGGTTTGGTGTAGTAGACGACTAAGTCAGAGGGGGTGGACGAAGTTTGGTGGGAGTACGAGTGGCGGTAGGAACTGATGGTGGTGGTGCCGGGAGGGCTAAGGGAGGATTATGCTGGGTCGCACAGTTGGAATAAGAAGGATTAGATAAGTGTGACCGATCAGTGAGAACAGGGCGATTGTACACAGGAGTATGATATAAATTCTGACAGTGCTCTAGGTCTTCTACAATCTGATAAGCCTGCTCTGGGGTGGCGGCTTTGCGGACTAGCAGTTCCATCTCAAGATAAGGGTTAAGACCGGTTCTACGAGAAATAACGACTCGGGGATTCTCCTCAACTCGACACCTCATATAGAATTCTTCGAATTGGGTAATGTACTCAGAAACGGGGCGTCTACCCTACTGCAGTTTGTGCCATTGGTCAAGAAGGTTATCTAGATAGGCAAGTGGGACGTATTTCTCACGCAGTTTGTCCTTCATTTGGGGCCAAGTATCTATGGGTGCCTCACGACGGTTATAAATCAAAAATTCAAGATTCTCCCAAAAGATCTTCGCTTATCCTCCTAATCTCATCTCGGCGTATTGGACTTTCTGCCACTCTAACATATTATACCACTTAAAATAACTATTTAATTTGGACTCACAATCAAGATACTCCTTAGGGTCCCTAGATCCCTCGTAGTATGGAACATCGACTTTGACGCTACGCTGAATCTGCTGCCATTGGTTGTCGTGATCCGCACGGTGTTGATCACGAGGGGGAACCACATCCTCAGGTGGATAAGGATCGTCCTTGTCTGGACGATTCCTGTTCCATCCACGATACTGATCGTCAGGCGGATAAGGATCATTCCGTGGGGGGTGATTCCTATCACGCCTTGGGATCCTCTCCTCCGGTGGATGGTAATCGTCTCGGGGTAAACGATTTCCATCATGCACCGGGGCTCTATCCACAGGCGGATAGGGATCGTTCCGTGGGGGATGATTCCTGTCCTGGCCTGGGGTCCTAGGCTCAGGCGGATAGTAATCATTCCGTGGGAGACGATTACTATAAGGGACCGGAGTGCGAATATCCAGAGGAATCAGATTGTCTCACTCGGGACGATTCTGATTTCGGCTTCCGGATCTATCCTTGGGTCGTATAGGATCATCAAGGTCACGATGATTCCTATCACGGTCTCGAGATCTAGGATCAGGTGGGTAGTGGTTCTCGCGATCACGGCGATGTCGATCCAGACCTCTATTCTCGAGTTGGTAAGTCCGTTCGCTCACCGCATCGATCAAATTGGTTAGACGGTTGTCCATATTGGTAATTCGTGTATTAACATCATGAAAACCATTCTAGACACCGTCTAATACACGATCGATGTCCCCTCGAGAGGAGGTCAGTGGGGCGGACGATGACAACTCATGGACGGGGATGGACACCTCACGACCGTCTTGGTGTTGGTCTGTCATCGGAGCGGAGACTCATTTTCCTGAACGCAAATGCATGCAATGGGACTGACGAATGAAGAATGGAGACGTCTACAATGGCGGAAATGACTGGGCTGACAGGTTAGGCTTTGATACCAATTTGACGTAGGACAGCTACAGAATGGACGACCAAGGAATGGACGACTGGGTTGACGGGACAGACTACGGTTGCAGCTTGTTGACTTTGGTGTTGACTTTGGTTGACCATGGTGGGTTGACTTTGGTTGACTTTACCGTTGGGTCCATAGCAGGCGTGTTGACTCCAGTTGACCGTGGCGTTGGGTCCATAGCAGGTGTGTTGACTTAGGTTGACCGTGGCGACGCGTTCGACGGTGATGTGTTGGCGTCCTCGCCATCAGCCCACTTAACACCTATTGTTCTTAACATATTGTACATAATGCACTAATTTTTGCCAACATTATAATTATTGTCCAGTTAGAGGTGGAACAAAATAATTACAAATTTAATTTTGAACCATAATATTTTTAGAACCATCAAGTGCATTTAACTTGAATATATATATATCCAATATTTTAAGAACATTATAACCATTGTCTTGTGATTAATAAATAGTTGTGGAATTAATTTCATAACCATCAAATGCCTTTAACTTGAATATATATCTTCAATATTTTAAGAACATTACAACCATTGTCTTGTGATTAATAAATAGTTATGGAATTAATTTCACAATCAAATGCATTTCACTTGAATATATATCTTCAATATTTTAAGAACATGATAACCCTTCTCTAGTGATCCATAAATAGTTATGAAATTAATTTCATAACCATCAAATGCATGTAACTTGAATTTATATCTTCAATATTTTAAGGAAATTACTTATTAAATATAAAACTTAACATATTGAATATAAAGCACAGTAATGGCCAGGTTCAAATACCTCGGCTGAAAAGCATATTGTTATCTGTCTTGCGTTTTGATTTTTTCTTGCCTTTGTCATTTTTGTCTTCATCATTGTCTTTGTTGTTTTTGTATTTGTCATTGACTTCGTCATTTTCGTCTTTGACATGGCCATCTACCTAGCGTTTGAATCGTTTACTTTATTTGTTGTTGTAAGGAGGGTCCTTGTGTTAACAGACCCTCATGTTGGACCCCTTTTTAAAGGGCTAATGGACCCACTTGTAAGGGCCCATCATGGCCCTATATAAGGCCACGAGGGGCAAAAGTTAATCTTAGATATGGAATTTTTGTTTTTAGCAGTTACATTCGTCCAGATCTCGCACCAAGAGGAAGAAGGAGAGGAAGGAAGAAGGAGAGGAAGAAGAAGAGGAAGAAGGAAAAAGAGAAGATAGGGTATCGCTCTACCCGTTGTGCACCCACCGCCAAACGTGCACGAGAACCAGCTGCGCGCACAGACCATCCGCCAAACCCCACCGTGGCTTGCCGCCAGCCTTGAGTCAGCACACCGTTTGCACGACACCATGCCTAACAATGCACGGCTGCTAGGCTTCTAGGAACGTGTCACTTCTGTTGAGACTCCCTGATGCCGAACGTCGTCTGGTCAGTACCAAGGACGAAGCTCGGGTACCGAGATATGGGTGTCGGACGTCGACGGTGTCATCGTTCGATGGATAGATAAACCCTAAATGAGTGTATGTAACTATGATGCAAATGAAGCCGTTCTACTTGTCGTACGTGCAGGTCCAGACTCGGTGAGAATGCCAAACTCCGAAGGGGTCACTGGTGACGGCGACGGTGGCCTCTTGAATCTCATCAAAGGGAAAATGACGTCTACAGGCTGAACAGAATCAATCCGTAGGGCTCGCACGTAAAGGACGGACTCGTCCGTACCGTAAAGACGCTCAATTGTCTTGTAGTTATCTCTCAATTCCTTCCTCTCTCACCTATCTAGGCCGAGTGTGGAGAAACCAGTATGAAATTATTCTGCAAAGGATAATTTAACGAGCGGCGAGGAGGACGATGTACCTCAACGACGCATGGCTCATGTGCAGTCTTTATCAATTGTGGCTGGTGTTGTTGCGGGCAACGTGGGGTGGAGAGCAACGTGCTAGAGAGAGTTGGTGGAGGGTGAATAGGGGTCCGACGAGGAGCAGTGCCACAGTACAGGGTGAGGAACCCTGCTAATACGTCCCTATAGTGTCGGTGCCGATAGGGTTCGTTGATAGACGCGAACGATGGGACATTTCGGCAATGGAACGTGGGTTGTGATGACCATCAGCAGCCACAAGGGGGTTTGGCAGTTCGGTGGAGGCCAAGGCACGGCCTGGGAGTCGCTGCACGATTGACGGCGTCGGTTGGCTGGTGCAGTTTGACCGACATTAGTTGACCAGCGTCAACTTGATTGGCATCAAATTGACCGATGGTGGTTGGCCGACATTGGGCTGATCGACAACGGCGAGGACCATGTCGATGGACGGCGTTAGCTAGGCTAGCTTCAGCTGATTGTTTCTGACCAGTTCGGCGCTGGCTCATTTGGCAGAGGGTCTAACCTGCCATGGTTTGACCTATCTCAGCCTGGACGTTGTTGCCGTACCGAGCGAGACCTTGACAGATGACGACGGTCTCATAGGAATTGCTGGTGATTCCAGATTGTGAAGTTCACTCCACAAGGATGGCCTCACCTTCCTTGAGCCAAATTTCAACGCCCGAAGTCCGAGTCAACCACGAGGCACGATGATCCAGCGGTCAATCAGTGCTGATCGGGTGAACAGGAGGGCTCCGCGTCCAATTCCGAGCCCAATTTGGCATAGATCTGCCGTCCAGGGGTGATTTATTGTCCGTCAGCCGCAGTCTGTAGAGGCAGTGGCAGAATGACGGGCGGGATTGTGACCTGTAGCACTGACCACAGTGCGGTCTTCCTCTCTGGGAGAGCGGTAGAAAACCGTCGCATAGATGGATCCGTGAGGAGATAAGATGGTTGGGGGGGTGAGGAAGGGCACTCTGAGCTACTGTTTCTAGCAAGGCCAAGCTCTCCATCACCCTCCCACGTCCTCTTCCTTCCCGTCCTTCTTTCCCCTTCTTCACCATCCCTTCTTCCTGATACGGGAGGGGTGAGACCAAGTAACAGGAACACAATTCCTAAGAAAACAAGATTACCTGGTCTGAGGTTCTTTGGGCGCCCCCTCTTCCCTTATAAGGGGAAGTCAATTTGTTTGGTTGTAATGGGCCCCCATTACAACCAAACAAAATAAAATAAAATAAGATGATAAAACGACTGACACGGACTTGACGAAATGATTGGATGGGATCAAGAAAAATGTAAACACGAATAGACAGAGGAGACAACAGAAATCAGAACACGATAAAAGTGAGCATAATTCTATCTGGTGGTCGATGACGATGGCGGGTGGCGCGGACGACATCTTTGACGAGTCAAGATGGCGTGCACCATCACTTCCTGATGATGGACGTCGTTGGAGACGTCATCTAGACGGGTACCGAGACAATGCTTAGATACCGATTGATGTCGGACCTCGTCCGGTCAGGTATGGGTCTACGAAGATGTGACTACATGATGCAAAAGACTCCAAGCCAAGCTCCGGCGTGCATGCCCCGACTCGTGGGGTTCACCAAGCTCCGGGCTCCGCGGTCAGCCACCGATGATGGTGACAACGACCTCCTGACCCTTGTCTAAGTGACAACTGTGTCTACGGCGGCGAACGTAGTGAGTCCGTGGGCACTTTCACGTAACGGGCGGGCTTGGCCCATACCTAGGGAAGACGCTCTGTAGATTCTCTCGTGTCCATTTATCCTCTCACCTACTCTAACCCAAGTGCGGTGGAGTGCAATCGAAAGATATACAACAAAAGATAAACTAACGAGTAGGATAGGGGAGCGAGGTACCTCTATGGTGACGTCATCCCGGAGTCGTGGTACTTGTTAATGGGGGAACCAGTGGTTGGGCGAGGGGGGGGGAGGGGGGCGGGGGGGGAGTTGGTGGAGCTGTGTCGGAGATGGGCACAGTGTCGCTCCACTGGCGGCATGACGTGGCTCAAGAGTCGTGACGCAGGAGTAGAGGAGGCGAGGCAGAGGCGCAGTAACGACGGCGGCGCAGCCGCTGCGATGGAGCAGGCATCGGTGGTGTTCGGCGGTGGTGGTGGCAGTGCGAGAAGCGGCGCGGGTGGCAGCGCAATGGCGGCGTTCGGCGGTGGCGGCGCAAGCAGCACGCGGTAGCGACACGGTGGCGACGCGGGAAGTGGCACGGCCGGCGACACAGGAAGCGGCGCGGCCGGCGGCACGACGGCCGCGTAGGCAACAGCGTGGTGGCGGCACGGCGACGGCATTTGGTAGAAGGTGGTGGCGCTGCTCTCTCTCTCCTCCTTTTTTCTTCTCTTCCTAGTCCTCCATCTTTTTATTCTTCTTCTTCTTTCTCTCACGATCGTGAACGATCCTTTTTCAAAAAATTCAACTAGACTTAAAAAAACTAGGGCACCCCCTCCATCGCTTATAACAGGATGGTGAAGACCCTAAACAAAGGGTCTATAAGAGGGGGCCTATTAGCATAGGGGCCCCTCTTAAAATAACAAAAATAAAAAACAGATAGAACAGCAGTTTGACGAGGAAAGGAAAGGGTCATGCGTGGAGATATGGCCTAAAAATTGAAATCACAAAAGTACCTTCGCCTTCCACCACGTGGAGCTGTGTCAGAGATGGGCACGATGTCGCTCGACTGGCGGTGTGATGTGACTCATGAATCGTGACGTAGGAGCAGAGGATGCGAGGCAGAGGCACGGCCATGGCGACGGCGCAATTGTGGCGTTGGCGTGCGTGTCGGTGGCATTCGGCGGTGGTGGTGGCAGCGCGAGAAGCGGGCGGGTGGCAGTGCAACGGCGCTGTTCGGCGGTAACAACGACGCCTCAAGCGGCGGCGCGAGCAGCACGCGATGATAGCACGGCGACAGCGCTAGGCGGTGCGTCCAGTGGCACGACTGCGGCGCGGGCGACAGCGCGGGTGGCAGCACGGTGGCGGAAAAGCAGCGGCATTCCATGAAAAGAGGCGTCGCCACTCTCTCTCTCCTCATTTTTTTCTTCTCTTCCTCCATCTTTTTATTCTTCTTCTTCTTTCTCTCACGATCATGCACGATCCTTTTTCAAAAAATTCAACTAGACTTAAAAAAACTAGGGCACCCCCTCCATCGCTTATAAACGGATGGTAACGGGCCCAAACAAAGGGTCTAGAAGAGGGGGCCCATTAGCATATGGGCCCCTCTTAAACTCGACTCCAATGAGTTGGGGTCATAGGAGGCGGTGGTTGATGAAGATTCAGCGCCCAGCATCGTAAGTTGTCCTTGGGCTTCCATGTAGAGCCTGCACAAGTGCGCTCCCGTCCCTGCACCAAAAATCTTTGCGAGGCCTTGTCCCCTACATGGTTAACTATCTCTTGGCATATACCTTTGACTGACGCATGCCAATCGGGCGATAGTATCTGGGGGGTAGACATGGTCGTTCTGTTCTTTTGGTGCGAATTTGTGCGAATTGTTCGTTCTGTTCGGTTTTCCGATCAGAACAAAAACGAATTCAAACAGAACATCGAACAGACCCGTGTTCTGTTCTTTTGTTCGCTTTGTGCAAATTTTAGTCTAAATTTGTGGGAATTTGTGCGAATGTGCGAATTTTGTTCGTTTTTTAAAAAGAAAAAGAACAGAACAAATGACAAGGGCCTGTGCGGTTCTTTTGTTCAAATTTTGTGTTTGTTTCAAACGAACAGAACAGAACGACCATGTCTACTAGGGGGTAGTTGCGGCAAACTCCCTCACACTGAGTTGGTCTAAAGAGGCTGGGTCAGGGGGGAAAGGGGGCTCGGTACGGAACAAGGTTTGCCATGTTACATGTGGAGCTAATCCTACACAAGGGAGGGATGGCGATGATGCAGGTGAGATTTCTCACTCGTTGGAGGATTGAGGACGGGCCGGCATTACGAACACGTAGCTTCGTTGTCGTCCTAGGAGAATAACTCTCTAGTATGATTCTCACCACCATATGGTGTCCCATGTCAAACACTCGGAACTGGCGATGCGAGTCGGCAACCTGCTTGTACAATGCAATGAGACTCATGGTGTTAGCATGAGAATACTGATGCAAAGATAAAGCATGTAGGGCGGACGCAAAACCATGACGTTCTATGGGTGCTAATGCGTTGGGTCGATGAGGAACAAGGCCGAAGGCGATCTTCGTAGGACTCAACCCGGTGGGGCGACTCACTAGGGAGTTCAGCGCGCGCTTGGCGCTGGGAGTAGGACAATGGTGCACTACCATTGTTTGAGGGATGGCACAGCAATCGCAACACATGCATGTTGTACCATTCCTTTCTAGCGCGAAGAGTGTAGGGGTCACCCCAGGATTCCAACTCTCTTGAGTGAGTCTAGGCAGGACGACATGCACTTGCCATAGGCAGGCTCCGCGGGCTACTAAGTGAGCAGCACGGTCGGCCGACTGTGGTGGGGTGTCGTCGTTATCGCGTCCCAGCTCTCAAGGGGGGGGGGGGGGCACGGGGCGAGATGACGGAGGATCGTTAGCCCGACCGATCTGGTCGGGGCACTCTTTGTTGTCAATTTCGTGGTGTAAGGGTACCACGTAACTCGTCGTACTCGGTGCATGAACGAATATGTGTTCGTCCACCCAGAAATGGTGACGTCGTGGTCATATAACCATAGACGACCCAAGATGATGCTTTCTACCTTCATAGGAAGGATGTCACAGAGGACGTTCTCATCATACGTGCTCGCCTTTAACGGCACGTGGCAGTGCTGCTTCACCGATAGTGACAAAACGTCAATCCACAAGGCATCATAGGGAGACAGGTGGGAATGGGCAGTCAACCCCAATCGGGTGACAATTGTGTCGCAGATGGCCTTGATACAACTGTCACTGTCCACGATCAACTTACACACGTTGTCATTGAGGTTGACAAACATGTAGAAGATTGACATGCGGAGGGCCGCATCGGCCCTCGGGTCCGTCCCCGGTGGGACGGTTGCAGGTGTAACTAACGGTGGCACATAGTTGGGGCTTGCAACCTGATAGTGCTGGGGAAATTGACTGCTAGGCTGGCCAGCTTCGGCCAGTGGGGCATGGGACAGGTGTCGAGGTCGCAACGAGCTTCTACGATCTGGATGTACCCGACTCGCCTGTCAGGTTCCTTGTACTCGTTTGCGAACTCCTCATCCATGTGGTACTCATCGTCGAGTTGTTGTCCCACCTCTTCCACATGGTCCTGGTCGACGCCGTCAACCTCGATCAGGAGGCCGACGACGGATATTGGTTGGCTTGGTGCCCTTTTCCTTGGCGCTTGAAGCATGTTATGTGCTTGGCTTACGATCGGGCTTCGGGCCATGGTGTTAGTGGTGATGGCCTGAATTGGTGGGGCGGAGCCCACTTATGTGGTCGGGACGTTTCATGGGCCTCTAATAACTAGTGAGGTCTGTGTGGTCACGGACGGGGTAGTTCGAGCAAGGGTGGCTCGAGGTGCAGATGGGTAGGGTGGATGACAACTTCATCGTACGAGTGCTCTAGATGCTCCATGATGTGATAGGCTTCGTCGACTTCAGCAGGATTTCATTTAAGCATCTTGCTGCTTGGGGTCGGTCGAAGCCCATGGGCAAATAGACCTATAATGATCCGCGGGTCCTCCACGAATTGACCTTGCATCTGGTATTCTTCGAAGGCTCCACGTATTCCATCACAGATTGTTGACCTTGCTTTAGGTCGAGCCATGTGAGGAATACCATCATTTGGTACTGCTTGGGCATGTACTTGCTCCTTAGTTTATGAGCCATCTCAGTCCATGTCGTGATGGGCCTTCCTCGTTGCCTAGAGGCAATGTGCTCGTTCTCCTAAAAGATCTTGGCTTGGCCGCCAAGCCTCGTATTCGCATATTTGACACGTAGGTCATCGTCCACGCAATACCATCGGAAGTAGGAGCTCAAGCTCGATTCCCAGTCCATGAACTCCTTCGACTTCCTCAACCCTTCAAAGAAGGAGACATCGGCTTGGACGCTCTTCTAGATCTAGGCTCGATGCTCTTCACATCGGCACTCATAATCATCTGGGTGAAGACCATGCACCAGGTACTCTTTGAGACGGCGTCCGAAGGGTCGTTGAGGTAGAGTCAGGTAGCTTTCATGGTCAACCCATCATCAGCGTTGACCATCATGTGGGACGCAGATATCAGGTATCCCGCGCGGTGGGTATCGAGGAACCTCGGCAGGTTCATCGTACTGGTAATCTCGGGGCCGAATGTATTCATCTCGACGAGCTAGAGGATCAACCTTGAATCCATGATCGTAGTCGAATCATGGATCTCGAGCATAGATGTTCGAGGGGACGCATGCGGGATAATGGTCAAGACAGGGGTCTCTTCGGGCCTCGTCCTACCACCTATCTTCATCACTTTGTTGTCACCGTACGGTCTCTGAGGGTGCTCCCGGGGTTGTGGGACCGGTGGAGGGTCACGAACTCAGTCAAGTGCCACGGGCGTAGGTGCAGGGGTGGGTGCCGGCAATTTCGTCTGTCGAGCCACCAGCTGCTCCACTTGTTCGGCGAAGGTGTTCATGGTGCGGAGGTAGATGTTCCAGTCCTCGGTCAGGTTCTCCTGATGTCGAAGATGCTGTTGCGTTCTTCCTTGATTACATCATGCTCCTCGGCCTCGTGTGACGGGAGCCCGGCGTGTCGGCTCGTTCATGGGTTCTTTACCATGCGAGTGGTGACTCGTCGTTGCCACTTCCTTGTCGTCACCAGGAAATGAAGTCCCTAGTGACTGTGAGGAGCTATGCTGGGATTGTGCTCATCCCTGGCGGACGCAGGTGTGTCCGCATGGACCGGACGATCCGGCGGCACCCCTATCGGTGGGTGTAATCCGTCCGGGTTCCGAAAGATGTGGTGATGCACTACCTTCGAGGATCGGAGGACAGTGTTTTGTGATGCGCGTCGAGCTGCCTCTCTCAGTTGGTGGTAAGTCGGCTCATCGTGGGGAGGTCGAACCTCTGGGTTGCATCTGTCTGCTGGATCACGTCTCAACGGCCATGGCTAGTTCCTCAAGAATCCTAGATGCGTTTTCGAAATGATGAAATGAAGATGCTATGATGCGGGTACAAAGACGTTTTGCGAGCGACCACAGCCTGCTCTAATACCAAGATGATGTCGGACATCGTCCGGACGGGTATTGAGACAATGCTCGGATATCGGGTTGATGTCGGACCTCGTCCGGTCGAGTATGGATCTAGGAAGATGCGACTACGTGATGCAAAGACTCCTAGGCAGATGTACGTCCATGCCCGACTCGTGGGGTTTGCCAAGCTCCCGACTCCGGGGTGAGCGACCCATGATGGTGACAATGACCTCCTGACCCTTGTTGGAGCGACGACTGTGTCTACGGCGGTGAATGTACTGAGTCCATGGGTGCTTTCACGTAACGGACGAGCTCAGCCCGTACATAGGGAAGACGCTCGTTAGATTCTCTTGTGTCCGTTTATCCTCTCACCAACTCTAACCGAAGTGCAGTGGAATGCAATCGAAAGATATATGACAATAGATAAACTAACGAGCGGGCGATGGGAGTGAGGTACCTCTATGGTGATGTCATCGCGGAGTCGTGGTACTTGTCGATGCAGGAACTGGTTGGCTAGTGTGTGGTACTCTAACCGGTTCGAAAAGGAAAACGAATGGTCGTGCATGGAGATATGGCCTGAAAATTGAAATCACGAAAGTACCTTTGCCTTCCTCTTGGCGTGCCAATCTAGCGGAGCTTGAGCCAATGGCTGTCGCGGACGACGGCATAGGCTTTGGTGTCATCCTTCATGGAGTGGGATGTCCTGCTCCATCACTCCCGGCATGGACTTGTACCAGGTCTCACCGAGCGCGATGAACCCTAGTTGGCGCCTTGTTGTCACTCGCCGTCAACCCTGAATCAGGGTGTAAACGGCCTTCGCGCGTTGACCGTGATTTTCCGCCCTTTCATCTCCCGCGCGCGGACGCGCGATGGCATTGAGACTTTGGCCTTCGTAGCGAATTTTCGTTGTGGTCAACAGAGTAACTGTGCGACCGGACAACTCAACGCTCACGCGACGATTCCCCGAACTCAACTTGTCGGCATTGCGGCCTCCGACCATGGGCAAGGACCACTGACCACGCAATAGCCTGTCCCTGGACACCAAGGCACTGACCCAGCATCAATCCTGCGCACGGCGAGAGTCATCTGGGCGCTGCACCCACACGAAATCTGTCCCACCAAACCACATTGATTCGCGAAGTTGTCCAACGTCGATTGCGTGATGTGGTGTGTCCTGTGCTCCTTAGGTCATGCGGGCACAGTTCTCCATTAACACGGAGGTGCGTGCCTTCGCCCACGTGTATCTGAGCACCGCAAGTTCAGTGCGTGCCTCCGAACATCTCCCATGGTCATTTGCATTGTTGTGTGTGAGTGTGATTCTACGCACTGTCCCGACTCAAGCTGCAACCAGCTGCGTACGTCCCAGCCAGACTCATCTAGCCCGTGAACCACCTGCCCGGCCACATGTCTCCCCGAGCTACTTCACTACCCTTCGCCTGTTGCATAGAGTATGCCCGCCCTAGGACGTCTGTTGTCGCTCGCAACTGCACCGGCTAGTATAAGGTCGCGCCCATAAAGCACCACCATTTGCTAGAGCTGCCTCGCTGCTGGCCCATCGCCTCTCACTGCCGTCAGTCAAGCCAAGCCGTGGCTCATCCACAGCACGCCTCCACCTACATGTCTGCACTGGCCCGTGCACCGACAAAGCCTCCGACGATGAACGCTGCCACCGACGAGTTACGTCGTTCCCCCTTGTCTTGTCAGTTATATTACGTCTTTCAGTATATTTTCGGCTGCACTCCACCGAGCTTGGGTTAGTTTAGGTGAGAGAATTGTTGACCTTTTAATTGATGTTGGGAGATATATTGGGCTGGAAGTGCAAGCCCAATACGTGTATATGTATCCGAAAAAAACCTAATGAAAAGTGAGTCTTTTCTCTCTAATAGGATTCCTCCTCTCTCCAATTTCTCTTTTCCTTGACACTACCCAAACATGGTTAAACCCCAATTATATTTTTCTTCTCTAAAGTATCTGACAGTGTATCACTAGTGGGAGGGAAGCCAATAGGCTTGCCATCAAGTGATCATCATCAATGCAGGCAAGGATAGGAGGAGAACAATGATTCACCATCATCATCATCATTGTTGTCGTTGGTTTACGTCCAGATGATGATGGACTCGTCATCTGCCTCTGTCTACATATTGCTAACAGATGAAGATTACAAAGTGTTATCATTCTTTCATCACTTTCTCTATTTTTTTCAGTTTCATATGATGAGGACAATGACATCAAATATTGACGACCATGGTCTTGGTATCTTCACTTGTGTACTTGGCCATGAGTATACCCAAGTAGAATTCTAAGTAAATAATAAAACTTGGGGATAAAAATTTGAAAAGTTGAGAACGTTGCAGAGTCATCATCGTCGCCGGACACTACTACTGACCGTTGGATGCAGTCGCACGTGGGAAAACGGTAGGGGTACTATAAATACTCGTGCGATATTAGGATTCAGAAAAAAAATTTCATCTAGGGTTCATCTTCGTTCATCCCGCCCAAAGGGAGAGCCCCAATTTCTTCGTTGTTCTTCGGTATTATGATTGGTACGCGTCGGAAAACTGATTACCAGCGGCCACACTCCATGGCTGACTGCGTATGAGGCGACGCGAAATCAGTTTCAACCTTGTTCTTGCCTGAAGCGAGATTTCGGCATCCACCGCCGTCATTTCACAGGCCATCGTTGATATATCTTCCTTTTAGCAATTTACATTTCGTCCTTCCTGCTGTGATATTTTCCGTTTTGTGATGTGATGATGATCCTTTCCCCGACTGATCGACGCTGATTAGTCTATGCAACTAGTAATTTCATCATCTCCTCGGAGATGATGCAAATGCAAGCCAGGATTCTGAACAGCAAACGCCATACAACTTCGAATCAACCGGTAGTTCATAGATCTAACAGATTCTTCCTTGTATTCGATTGTATTCCTTCATGTATAGGCGCCGTTGATAATTTCTTTGCACCACCAAAATAAAGTTCTACTTTGGATGACAAGTTCTTAATTTTAAATTTGTCGTGTGTTGTACTGATGATCCTTTCCCCGACTGATCGACGCTGATTAGTCTATGCAACATGTAATTTCATTATCCTCTCGGGGACTCTGAAAATGCAAGCCAGGATTCTGAACTACACTTTACAAGCAATCTAATAGTTAATGGGAAATCATGTCAGTTTTAATGTACGTATAGTCTCCTTACAATAAGAAATACATCGAAGCAGAGACTTTTTGTAGTTTATTCTCCACTCCAATGCCAATCTGAATCTTTCCATCGATCTCTTCTGCTTCTCCAACGAGGAAGTCTCATCAACCTGAAGAATCTTCCGAATTTCTTCATCCTGAAGAATCTTCACCGGACAAACTACATTTCCTTCTGAAAACTGAAGTTGCAATTTTATAACCTTGTTCAATAGTAAACAATCATCATCATGGATAGTGGGAAGCCCGTCTAGCGCTTTTTGGCAGGTCTTTTGGAGCCAATTCATCACAGAGATCTCGTTATCAACTGAAATCTGCAATCCCGAGTAAACTCGCTGCCCAATTGTTCTTCGTAGATGCACTGGCGCAGCCCAAAGTCGAAGAGTTAATAACAGAGCGAAAGAAGGCCTTCCATCTCCATGAACATAGACTGCATCGCTTTGCCACTGACTAGAGCAACGGATCGAGGATTCTACCGGTATGAACGCCTTATCGCTCGGATTTTTTGAGCCCAGCAGAAACCCATAGTGTTCAAGAAGCTCCAAATTCGTATAAGAACCATAGCATAGCAGGACCTGTAAAACCGATCGATTCAGCAGTTACCAAGATTCAAGAAATAATTTTCAATGGAGCTTAGGCACCTGTTCTCCTTTCCTATACGATTTTCTTGCGTAGAAACAATAAGCTGCCTCGATCTCGTCATATCCGCCGTCTGTTAATCTTTGACTGTTTGTTTCTTCATCCGCTTCATTTCCAGGTATAGCGTAGTTGAATAGATCGCCCACGGGGCAGAGGCAGCCTGCCGGGTCCCAGGGTAAATGCAGAGCCCGAGAAGAAACCTGTAAAAAATCAAAATAACAGTCGATAAAATTAACCGTAAATTTTAAAGTTGAAGAAATAATTGAACTTACAGTGGCTGAGGCCCAAAGCCATGATTTGAAGGTTGTCAGGCGAGGATTGATTCCTATTTCTTGCAATAGATCGAAAGCTTCTTTCCACTCCGAATGAACCCTAGCAAGGACCTGCTTAGAACTCCAGATCGCATCTTCGGCCTAATTGAAAAAAGAAAAAATTTCGATCCTCGATTGAGCAGATGATTTAAGTGAACAAGCGCCAAGAGATGAGACCTGCAGAAACTCGATCTCGAGCTGAGAAAAATAGGCCAATGTATCGTAGATCCGCGGCAATTGGGAGATATACAAGTACCATAGAGAATTTCTCCCTTTCCCCACTTCTACCAGTAAACAAACAGTTAATATCTGCACAAGAGAGATCACAAACAAATCGGTTAGAACAAAATCATCGAGAATTGAGAATAAAATAATCAATCGGAGAGAAAGGAAGAGGAATGATGGAGGAAGAAGTTGCCGTGCCTGCGCAGGGGATAGCTTCGGCCGCCGCGTTATGCAGTCCGCCACCGCCGCGTTCGCCTTCATCACGGTCTGGCTCGTCAGAAGCGCGGCGTTCGGCACTTTGAGAACTCTCTCACCGATCGCGAGGTCTCTCTCGGCAGCCAAGCCTCGTCTGGGGGCCAAAATCTCGAACAATTGAGATCGAATTTGGGAGATTTGTAGCCCTAGAGGGAAAGATTCTCACCCGCCGGCATTGGGAAAGTGAGAGATGAGGAGAGTGTTTCCCAGGCAAGATGAAGGCGATGGCGAGGAGGGAGATGAAGAGGAGCTCGCGTCGGAGATGCCTGCCTGCGCCGCCCAACGGAGGAACTCCTCCCCCTTCTCTTCGCCGGAGACCCGCCGCATCGGAGCTTCTGGCCGCCGTCGTACTCCAAATAAAGTTGTTGGGCCGGTTTTGAAGGTCGGGGTTTATATACCCGACGTGAAGACAGTGTCTGGACCTGATGGGAACTTGGCCCAATACCGGTTCCCCCCCCCCCCCCCCCCCCCCCCCTGATTACAGTATTGGGACTGATGCCGTACCAGATACCAAAAATCAAATTTTCGGTATTCATTTTTTCCGACATCCAGATATCGGATAACGATATCAGGTACTATTTGCTACAGTGCCAATATCCGATATCGGTATCCATCCCGATGTCGTCATCTGCCTCTGTTTCACAAGGCGGATGACGATATCGGATATCGGATATCGGATTCCGATAGCCAACTTAGAAGGGTTGTATAAAAATATTATTTAATCATTATTAAGCAGCAGTTAGACAAATCGTCGTGCGGAAGAGGGTAGTTGGATATTGGAATCCTCCACGTGAGACAGAGGCGGATGACGACATCGGGACGGATACCGATATCAGATATCGGCAGTGTAGCAACCGATCCCTGATATCGTTATCCAATATTCACATATCGGATGACGATATCAGGGATCGGTTGCTACACTGCCGATTTCCGATATGGGATAACAGCAGGATTCCGAGTTTAACATCAAACTCCGAATCCTTTATCCCATATGGAAGAAAATAGAAATTTTGGGCTCTATTTATTAGATAAGTTACTAATATCCTAAATATATTGCATATATAACCGGCTTAAAATATACTGAATTTTTATTAAAATGTTACTAAATTGTTTAACAAATGTAATACCTTATCTAATATAAACGGCGCACGATCTCTACTTTCTTCCATATGGGATAACAGGATTCAAAGTTTAATGTAAACTCCGAATCCTGTTATCCCATGTGAAAGAAAATAAAAGTCTTGCATTGTATGTATTAACCGGGGTTGAATATATATCAAAAGTACATGGCATTGGATGTACATAAATCATCGAATGTGATGAGTAATATTATTTTTTCTATCGATACTGGATATCGATATCCAGATCGTCCTTACCCCTCCGATATCCATCTTCAATATCCGTCCACACTTTAATGACGAATATCGACCAATATCCGATATCAGGAATTGTCCCGGTTTTATTGCCGATATCCGATATCGGTTGTCCGATACCAGATATCGGACGGATATCGGTCGGCGAACACTACTTGTACCTAATAAAGTTCCGGATCGTCCGAGACGTCATGATGGACGGGACGTCCCGTCCTAGGTCCCAATTTTTAGAGTTTCTTTAAAATCGTCCCTTTCAGGGTTTGTCCTGTCCCATTTTTTTTTGTCCATGTCCCGTCTCATCCGAAACTGTCCCGGAACGAAACAGGGCGTGCATCATCATTAGACCACTCAGAAATTGACATGTGGCAAGCATGTGTCGGGCAGGTGCACCTGTCACGTCCATACTATACTCCTACAGGACGAAATAACCGTCCCATCCCCCGTCCAAGGCCCTAGATGGGAGGGTTGTTTCATCAAAGGACAAACCAATCATCCAGTTCGGGGACGAGCGGGCGATTCTTCATCATGTCAATCGTCCGAAGTCCTGGGTGGGACAATTTTTTCATCTACGAACATAATTACCATCTCGTCCGCATCCACGGACGCAGTTTCCTTTTGTTTCCTTCAGAGGGTTTGGACGGGACGGATGACGGAATGGACAGAGGATGTATATTAACCCTACATACTTGATGATAGAGATGTAAGCAGGCTATCGTTTTGTCCGCTATGGCGTTGTCAAGATGAATGACTGACGACGTTAAGGGATGGAAAGGATGCTAGGCATCGTGCGTTGGACATTACGAGATCTGGAAGGAGGGATGAGGGACATGTCATATGGCCTTGGGGAGGTGTGGGACAAGAGACGACACTCTCGTAGGATGGCCTGAGAGAAAAATATGTCTTTGATTGGATAGGATTGCCTGCATGTGCTCGGGGCTGCCAAAAGCCTTCATTTCTAAAGTTGAATCTGATAATTTATTTACTAATTTGCTAAATGTTGTCCGCTCATGAAACATAATTTTCCTTTTCTACAAAAAATAACCCTTATTGGCCACGTCCTTGGTCGCAGCTTTCCAGGGGCATCATATATATGAAAAGAGTGATATTATATATGGTGTGAGGGGCCCCAAGCACATAGAAGCATATGACTCAAAAAGATTAAAGACTTAGATGTTATTGATGCAATGTGAGATGTGAAGGGGAAAGGTGATATGGCCTAGGGATGAAAAGAGACAAACTTGAGTAAGGTAGAGGTCATTGCCTTAAATCTCGGTGCTAGGTGTAATCATTAACCACTCACGGTCCAAGAGCGGCCATTGCCTAACAACCCAAGGCAAATACCCTTAACAAGTCTTAGTTCAATATTCGTTACTAGGAGGAACCGGTGTTACACTCTTGTTCAGGATGTAATTGGATTTTGTTTTCGTTCAAGACGATAAGTCAGAAGCGATGATAAACTCAACATCAGAGTAAAATTATGCCGTTGTGAATTTGAGTTTAATCAATAATATTTATAAGCTTTTACTCATAAATAATTTATCTAGATAGCCATGAGCAAGGTCTTCTCCATAGGGAATGGATCTTAGGGAAATAACTCTCTCTATAGGGTGTATTGAAGATGACAATAAGGGATATGTATAATGTAAGAGGTAGTGATATGATGGAGATAGTGAAGTAGGAGTAGCGTGATGAGTGAAATGGGGGAAGATAGTGGTTTAGGTTTTTTTAGACAAAAAGAGTGGGGACACGTGACGAGATTGTGACAACATAGGTGTTCCGTGAGGTGGATGGTAGATGGTGATAAGTAGGGATGATGATGGACAAGAGTGAAGGATGATCTGCCTAGATTGGTAAAGAAAGACCAATGTAAGACGTCTATGTTCTGCAGGGATCAAGGCATCTTCTTGACACAAATCAGCCTCCCCAGTTCTCTGTTGATCCTCTCTAAGAACTCAAAACACCAAGGACACTCTTGATGGACCCTCAAAACTTCACTTTCTTTTAATCTGCCTCTCTTGGAGGAAATGAGCGTAAAGATGTTTTTAACAAAGATTGGGAGCTCAATTTATGGATCCAGTTGTATGGATGGATAGAGGACATAAAGATAAAGCTATCCTTAGGAGTTCTGGTTCGTCATATATGAAGCCTAGAAATTGGACGATTCCTAGCTGATTATTTAATCAAAAGATTTCTCTCTCCTCATTTTCGTCAACACTGTCATGCCGTTATGTTAGGGTTTTGTGTCATCGTGACATTTATTCAAATGATTGGCTCAAATTCATCCTCATCATTCACAATGAATGGATCCTGTTGCGCCACACGTCATATAAAAAAATATACGAGATGAATGACAATATTTATTATAATAATATTTATTATAATACTATTTATTATAATAATATTTAAATATAGGAGGATGTGTGATGTGGTGGCATTAAGAAAGTGTGACGTGTCATCACCCTCCATCCTCTCCTCCAATAATAAAATGACATGCATACGTTATGTGCACACATGTGTGCCACATGTTCATGTGGCACCATGTCTCCATGACACGTCATCGCCCTCCTTCCTCTCCTCCAATAATAAAATCACATGCATACGTTATGTGCACATATGCGTGCCACATGTTCATGTGGCGCCATGTGTCCATGACATGTCATCGCCCTCCCTCCTCTCCCCCAATAATAAAATCACATGCATACGTTATGTGCACACATGCGTGCCACACGTTCATGTGGTGCCTTGTGTCCATGACACGTCATCGACACCACAACTTTTCAGCAGTCAAAAGCTAAAGAATAAAAACTTTTTTATTTTAATTTTGTGCCGGTCCTCGCATCTCATCTATTGTGAAAATTTTGATCCTTTTTTTATTGGGCCACGTCACCCCTGCACTTAAAAAGTTAAGAAAGAAACAGTTAATTAATGGTCTACGATGAATGATTGGTTTTCGCCAATCATTAACCTTAAATATGCATTCGTTGCAGTTCGTTAATTCGAATGGCGACCTTGTGGCATTGCAAGAATAAAAAGGACCCAAAAAATCTAAAATGAAATAAAATTGTAAAATGTATAAATAAATGTGAATGTCAGCTTAGAAAAATCATATCTTCACAAATTTAATGTCGAAAAAATTCAGGAAAAAATCATGTTGTAACTCAAAAAATTATTTACTTTAAGAACTTGTTGTTTGAAAAATCCCTAAGAATATGTAAAAATTCAAAAAATTCAAAACATCAGTTTAAAAATAGATTTAATAATTTTAAGCTTGGTTACACACAAATATAATTGACTTAATGCAAGTAAACATGTAAACATGATCAGATTAATCTACCAAAAATGTGTGTTATCAGACACCCAAATCAGATACTCCATCCTCAATGATCTCCAAGCAATACATCATTATTGTGGGTCGTTGAATGGAAGTGTGTATCATATCCAAATGGAAATCATGTCAAGATATTCAAGAATGTATCCACCATGTGCATTTCAAGGAAAGTCCTGCCACGACAAGAAAACAATGCATGTTGAAATATATCTCATGATTGGCTAGTTTGTAGACTATCCAATACCCTCGAGTACTTGGTAATGAGTTGTTAGTAGGTCTCCTACATAACCTTATGATGCTCTCACAAATTCATCTTAGACAAAAGTGTGAATAAGAACATTCATGGAGTATATTGACTAACAAGTGTGAGCTAGATGCAAGGATGATAGCATGAAAATTCTGGTCCTCACATAGTAATTGCTCATTATGCATCTCTGTCACATTATTAGTCAAAACATCATAGAAATAAGAAAAAAAATGATTCTTCTTATATGATCTAGTAATATTACTCTACCTTGGACATGCCACGAGTTTTCCTAGGCTGCACCATCTAGGTTGAGCTTCAAGATTCCAAGAGGTAGGGGATGCCATCAATTGAAATGCATAGTGATCATGGTGATGGAAATAGTGTGGTCATCAAGCCAATCACACTTTATTATCATGTTTAAGTTAATTGAAATAAATATTTATTCATTACTATTCTCATCTGATTTTAGTAATGAAGTCCATAAATTCATGAAATGAATTAGTGAATTATGATGTGACCATAATATAGTTATAATTGGTCTTTTAACATGTAATATGAGTATTCCTACTCAAAGGATACTCCAGATTAACATAAAACTATCATAAATGGATAACACAATGTAATCATTCTTTTATGATAAGTACATGTGACCCTTAGTGTAGATGCTCTATGGGTGGATGGTGGGATCTCTTTAGAGAAAGAATTCACTAAATTAAATTCCTGAATGGTATCCATCATACCTGATTATTAACCATGTTGATTCATGCCAGAATCACGTAATTGGCATTAAGACCTAAGACGTCAAAGACATCTTGTGGATGGACAATTATAAACCTGTAATCATGCAATTCAAATCATTCTTTGTTCATATATATAATAAGTATGCAAAGGTGATTGGACGTCAGATTAGACCATTCATCTATAGTATGAGAGGAAGTTAGTTCAAGGCAGAAGATGTGTTAAATTTCCTCGTGAGGGTAGCAAAAATATTGGAGAAGACATTCCCCAATGGTCCGCGTCACATGTCAATACTAACTATAGTAATAGTTTAAGGTTTAATAGTTCACTATACCAAAAGTGATTGGGAGTCTCAAGTAGACAAAGACTTACACATGTACGATAAATGATGAAGGTAATAGTTCCTTGAGAGAGTTTAATTACTCCAATCTATCTTCTAGAGCATGAACTATAGCTTCGCATCCCACAATCTAGGAATTTAATATATTTATTGGTTCAATATTCTTATATAATTCATGTATTTGAAGCTATATGTCACTATAGTTAATTAAAATTGATTTCCCCCTTTTATTCTCCCCTTCTCAAAAAATCCATCTCCTTTAAGTGTTACCAGATGGTGATAAGATTGACCAAATCTTCAAGAAGAATTGAAGAAGTTCAAGAAAAAGATCCATCATTCTATTGTTCATGAGGATATGTATAGATGTTGTACATGTGAACATCTTAAAGATACACTTTTAGAAAATAAAGTGAGAGTTGAGTCAGCTCCACACAAGGTGATATGGTCAATCTTTTGTTTTATAGCTTAATTTTGAATTATTATTTTCATCCCGCTGCATCTGATAACATTTTGATAATCAATCAAGCCAACATAACCAAACAACAATAACATTCTGGGGACATATGTGTCAGAAAAAAGACGATGTGATAAGGATGGCTTGGTAGGGAAGGATGGCATTATAGATGTTGGGTTCGGTCCCTTGGTTCATCCATGGTAGACACGTTTTCATGGATGCAAAAATGTGTCGATCGATTCACAATCAATATTTAAAATAAAACATTGAACGTACCTTGTGGGGAACTCATTCCACCCTTGACTTTGCCGCTCTGAGATCGTTCTGAAGCCATTCATGTGTCCGACCTCTAGAAGTATCCACACGATCACTCGGCGCTTGGATCTCCACGTCTTCTTCTTCAACTCTTCTTGAAAATCTTGAAGATCTCCTCACCATGAAGACACTCTTCCTTGGATGAGTGGAGAAGAGAATAGAGAAATGGGGGGGGGGATCTCAAATCAGGCTTGCATGGGTGCTTAAAATGAGACCTCTTTCCCTCTTTATATTTCACTTAAGGTTTTTCTCAAAAACCCTACAAAGTAAAATATATCCACCAATGCCCTTAATACCTTGTGCGTGTGACACTCAATGCCCACGTATCATTAAAATTAATAACATTAGTGGTCCAATAACATTTATTGACCAACCTTATTAATTATCTATATCAATATATATATTAATTAATTAATTAAGGATCGATTTAACCCAAACGATATGTTAAGTTTCCAGCTCGTGGGGTGCCAAGCTACACCTCGTGCTCTAGAAGATACTGAGCAGTCTCGAACTCTCTCATGGAACCTTTATTCTCATCGGTTACTATATATGTATAATCCATCATCCGTGCGAGACTCTCGAACCACTTAGGGTATGGTTTATCATCAAACCCTAATCCATCCTTTGATTAGTATTGATGCGTAATGGGGATCATTGGAGAACGCCTTCTCCAATATGCTCACTACCCTTAGCCTAGGATTTTTCTGCATCGACTTCCTTGAGTCAATCTCATCTTATACCGAGGATGGATGATCCCGTCTTGACCACTCAATCATCTTCGTACGCTTCTTACTACATCTGATCTATAACTTATTTGAATCCCATGATTAGAGGCTTGTAAATCATTTAAAATAAAGTTGTCTACTCACGAGATGTCCTTGATGTCTGTGGTTAGTGGATTACTTTTACAACCGTGACTTAAATCATCTTGATTGACGTTTAGGTAAAATAAGGTTTAGGGATTCGAAGGGATCAATTTAGTGAAGTCTTTGTCCAAAGAGCACCCATTATCTATCCTTAGTGTCGCCACACTAATAGCCATAGGATCATCTTTACTTAGCATAAGTAGGATCAACTAGTGCTATTCTATTCGGATTATTTGATGTCCGTCTCGACTATCTGTTGAATAGGAATATTTAGAATACATGTTTAAAGATTAGTGATCACTGTATTATGGTCTCATCATAATTCACTAAGTCATTGCACGTATTCATGGACTTCATTATAAACATCACACGGAATAATAATGAACGTAAATATTTTTATTCAATGAACTTAAATAAACATGGTAGTGTGATTGGTTTGACAGCCACATAATATCGATAAGTATTGATGTTGATGCCATTTCGTTAGTCTTCCACTGCAAGGAATCGTCATTTTCATCCAAACCAATACTTGTAGAGACCAACACTACTTTGGTAGGCTGAGAAAAAGAAAGTAATTTACGAATATTTCTTATTGAATATTTCTTATTGAATCCTCATGTAATTACATAATGCCTTGACCCTAGCAAAATATAAGGATCTATATTTAGTTACTTGCACTTACATTTTCATTTTTTTCTGAACACCTATCCATCCATCCAATAGATATTACTTGCGCTTCCATCAATGATCACTATCATCTTGATTGCAACAAACATTGTCATGATTGTCAACTACATCATGCACGTTGCAAAGAGTTATCATATATGACAATTTACGATGACAATTGACAAACATTCATCATTTATGATAATCGCTGTCATTGTCCTTGTCAGTGATAGTTGTCGTCCTCATCAACAGTTTTTGCCTCAACATTGTGAGCCATCATTCTTAACGACAGTTGTAGTCGTTGTCAATAACATCCGTCGTTCTCCTCAAGAGTGCACACATTGATATTGTCTATCATCATAAAAACAAAAATCATCATTGTCGACAAGCAATCATTATCATTTTCAACAATCCTGATGTATTCAACTATCCTCTTCAATGATTCTTCCATCAACATTGTTTGTCATTGTGGCAGAGACCATCATCATTATTATTGTTGACAAATAGTGATCTTTTTTATCACAGACCATAACTGTTATTATCGTCATTGTCATCCTTGATGATAGCCCTAGCCGTTGCCAACAACAGTCATCATCCTCATCACTCAAAATAATCGTACTTGGCAATGATAATTGTCGTTTTCATTGGTGACACTTTTGTTGATACTTTTAGTCACCCCATAGTGATAATTGTCATCATTGGCAAGAATCATCAACATGGTCTTCAAGGACACTTGTGGATGACAATCATTTTTGTCATTGTCCTCTGTGACAACCTTTTATTGCAATTTACACAGTCATCATTGTCATGGCTGACATTCACAATCATTGTCAGTTGTTGACCTCGGCGATGTCACTTACAAATTGTCAGTTGTTATCAACGAAAAGTCAAAGAAGACGGTCATAGTCATCAGTAACCACATATGCCGTCCAGTCTACGTCGTCCGTCATCCAATTATATTAATGACATCCGATATGGTATTGGAACTTACAATCTACTCTTTGGTTTACTAGTCCTTTATTCTAGACTGATTCAAGAGTCAAATCTGTTGGTACTTGTTCATGGGGGTATGAATAAATATAATTTTGAACCATTGCATTTTCTATAATTAATGGATATCGCTGTCGATATCGGTATCGGACTTTCGTAGAGGAAACCGCAATACTTTGTTTGAGATTTGGGGAAATTGGGGAAATTGAGGCGAACGAGAGGGGAGGAAGGAGGGAAATCGCGCAAGGTTTGGTCGATCGATCGTCGGAGAAGGGATCAATGGCGGAATTGGAGGAGGTGAAGCTCGGTTCATCGAAGCCGATGATCGCGACTCAGGAAGAGATGGTGCAGGCGAAGGTTCCGATTCCCTACCGCGATCAATGCGCGCATCTCTTGATTCCCCTCAACAAGTGCCGATCGAAGGAGTTTTACCTCCCGTGGAAGTGCGAGGACGAGCGCCATACCTATGAGAAATGCGAGTACGAGCTTGTCATGGAGAGGCTCCTCCAGATGCAGAAGATCCGCGAACGGGAGGAAAGGCTGAAGCTGAAAAAGAAGCAGACTGCCGATGGCCCGCTCATCCCGTCCACGGCCAATGCTTAGGGTCGCAGGTGTGCTCATATTCGATGACTTCAATCTGAGCCCTAGACTATTTGCAGCTAATTTCGTCGATTCGTCTTTGTTGTTTAAGATGATCTTGTCTTTTCGAATTCACTGGCGAATTCTCCTGGGTATGTTTGAAATTCAGGGCTTCTAAATCAAGATCTCTCATCTTAAGCTGAGCCTCTTACTGTATTATTTAGGAAAAAAAATTCGTTCAAAAATTTGTTTTAGGAAATAATGTGGTGCGTGTTTGAATATAAATCCAAGATTATGAATCATCTTATCGGATCATAGACCTGACTTTAAAAGTCCAAATGGGTGACTTTGCCTCTTTTGCTGGATGTGAACGGGTTAGAACGTCATTGGCTCTCCGCTTGGGATTTAGTTGGAAATTTGTCTTCTCAACTTGGAATCTATCTCCAAAACTGCGAATTTATTGCTCGAAAGATATTAGTTGAACCCTTATTGTCCGCACTTAACTTGGAGTTTATGATCTCCCATAAACTGATGAGACTACAAAACTAAGGGATTGGGGCATTGTTTACTAAGATAGAGATTATAATTTGACCGATTAGCCCTGTTCCAACCGCAGTGGTGTATTTTCGGGCAGATTTTACATTTGGGGTAAAATCTAATTCGTATGTCTGTTAAATTTAATCCCCAAAGGTTCAATTTGACAGTTCATCTCCATAATGTCTATTGTAAATTTAAATTCATGATTTCTAAGAATCACGATTTATTATTATTCCATTTTAATTTTCAAAGAACCAGAGAAGTACACTTGCATTTAAGTATAAGCCTCTGGCGTATACGATGTATTCGTATTGCTCTAATTTACTTCCTTTTCGTTTTATGGCGGATTGTTTTTCTCCTGAACTCTTTTGACGAGACAAGAAAATGTCGTATTTTCATTGAGTCTCCTGTGGATTAGGCCCCATTCTATAATTATCGTGCCCAAAACTTCAACTACTCGAATGAACTATTTTTAAGTTGTTGCCCTTCATATTCTTGGAAATTACGACTTGCAAATACTTTATAGTAGTACATTCATAGCTTTATACGAAACGGTATTGTAGAAAAACCTTCGCATCCAGTCTTGAATCTTTTTCATGATGGTCATGGCCAATATCTCTGTTGCATGAATCCATTTTCTGTCGGAATATCGATATGAAAATATGTTTTTTGGGCCTTTATCTTAAGTTACCTTAACTACGTAGCTGACAGCTATTTCACTTTCCGAGACATCAGTCGTGCCCATTCCTCTCATCAGACTTGAATCGTTTTCATGATGGTCATGGCTAATATCTCTGTTGCATGAATCCATTTTCTGTCGGAATATCGATATGAAAATATGTTTTTTGGGCCTTTACCTGAAGTTCACTTAACTACGTAGCTGACTGCTATTCCATTCTCCGAGACATCACTCGTGCCCATTCCTCTCATCAGACTTGAATTGTTTTCATGATGGTCGTGGCTTATATCTCTGTTGCATGAATGCGTTTTCTGTTGGAATATCGATATGAAAACAAGTTTTTTGGGCCTTCTCAGGAATTAAGTTCACTTTTCTTCGTTTTTTTAAGAATTAAGTTCACTTAACTACGTAGCATTCATCTATTCCGGTCTCCGAGACATCGCTCGTAGTTATTCTTCTTCCTCTTTCCTTTATCGACTCTCTAAGAAAGTCATAGATCAAGTTAGAACTGGGCTTTGTCGTGCAGGAAAATTTATTGTCTCTTAATCACCCATTAATAGTGGACGAATGACAAAATTTAGGAAAAATAGTAGCTGAAAAACCTTCAAAATAATATTTTCCTTGGATGCATAACTGCTCCAGCGGCAGAATTCAAGCTTTTCCGGCCATCTCAAGTAATCATATCAAAGATCTTCCTCATTACACTCTTGTTAAATACCCAGAATCGATCGTCAAATCTCTGCGCCTAGTAGTTCGCGTCAGTAATGTTATAACTGCCCCGTGTTTTATTCCATGTTTCCACAATATATTTGATATCTTTTAAATCAACGCGATGAATTTATGTCTAAATTCTTTGACCGTCGGTCGCGTTCAAACTCTTTATTCACTGCACTGCAGGCGCGGGCTACGCCGGCGATTCGGCCGGCCGACGAGCATGGAACTCGTAAATTTCTAGTTTTTCATCTATCGAGTCCGAACCCAGTTAAAATTTCTGCATGGTCTTCGAATAAAGCCGTGGTTTTCTTTCTTTTGGTTGTTTGCACTGCATTTAATAGCATAATCGGAGTCCATCAATGTTGACCGGCGGGCCCGTCGGTCAGCTCATCGTCGAATCAGAGGTTATAATTAGTTATGCATTTTAATGGCGTGTCGGTGCTTAATTAGTTCTGAAATCTGATTGGCGGTGGGGGCCGAAGAGGACCACTCCGCCACCCTGAGAAAACCGCTGCTCGCGGTTTTCTCTGAATAAACTTCGCGCAGCGCAAGACGGGCTGCGCGCCGTTAATACTACGAGGTGGGTGGGCTGCCTCTGCATGCCATAATACGACCCCCTCCCTTTCTCTCTTATATGCATGTCAGTCGCTGCATGTATCAATTTATCAATTGCATTAACATTAACGTATCTATGATTATACCATCGTATCTCAAGGCATGTATGTGGATATCGGTTCTTTGGGTTCGTTTTCTGACACGCCTGCAGATCCAATTTGTCCGGCGAGTTTCTTCTGGCGCGAGATAAATGGGCAACGGAGTGGGATAGTTGTCTCTGACGGGCAAAGGAAGGAAGGAAGAACAGAGCGTGGGCCATGCAGGTATGCCATAATATTAATCCAGCCATTAAAAGCTCCTCTTCAATGGCGCCTGTGGTTCATGGTTGGATTCCGGGGCAAAACTTAGTCATTCAATGGAGCAGACAAATACGGATTGCTGGCCACGTCAAGGTCTCTCTAATGCTCTGAGCTACACCTTCCTCAGCCCGGTTCAGTTATCCTCTGCAACCCCGCAGGTGTCCCAAAGTCGAGTTCTGTTCTTCCTCGTTCTCACTGCAACCCTCCCCACAACCTCTAGGGGTGATGAGAGAGACATAGATTGCAATATATCTATCTCTCTCTCTCTCTTAAACCAGCTATCTATACATAGAAAGATAGATTGCGAGATACATGGATTGATAGATTGCTAGATTATAAGAGAGATTTAAAGATGGCTAGTTCAATAGAGAGATAGATATATTACTAGGTTAATAGATAGAGATAAATAGATAGCTAGATTAATAGAGAGAGTTAGATATACTGATAGTTAGATATACATAGATAAGATTGAGAGAGGGAGATAGATAGCTAGATTGCGAGAAAGAGAGATAGATAGATAGCTAGATTAATAGAGAGAGATAGCTAGATTGAGAAAGAGAGATAGATAGATAGGTAGATTGAGAGAGAGGTATTGATAGATAGGTAGCTAAATTGAGAAAGGGAGAGATAGATAGATAGACAGAGAGAGATGGAGAGATAGATTCAGAGAGAGACAGAGTGACAAAGAGAAAGCTGAGAGAGAGAGAGAGTGTGATATAGAGAGATGGATTGAGAGATGGAGACAGAGACAGAGACAGAAAGGGAAAAAGAGAGGTGGAAGAGAGAGAGAGAGAGAGAGAGAGAGAGAGAGAGAGAGAGAGAGATAGAGAGAGAGAGAGAGAGAGAGAGAGAGAGAGAGAGAGAGAGAGAGAGAGAGAGAGAGAGAGAGAGAGAGAGAGAGAGAGAGAGAGAGAGAGAGAGAGAGAGAGAGAGAGAGAGAGAGAGGAGGGGGGGGGGGGGACTCATGACTGCTAAACGGAGACAAGTCAGACGAAGATGGAAGGAGGAATATAGGACAATCTTGTCCATTTAAGACGTCAGGGGGGGGCGATAAGATAACTCTATCCGCGGGACACTGTGCCCATATAAGTGTAATACGTCCTCAACTCTGATAGAATAAATGAGTTTACCAGTTGAAACAGCGATCCTTCACATCATCTCTAGCTGCCAAAACCTTCTGCAAAACCAGCTAGAATACGCAAGAATCCTACTTATTATGTCTCTCTCTTCCTATGTCTCTCTCTATCCATCCTTGTGGTTATTTCTATCTAATTTGTCGCGCCGGCGGAGGAAAATCCGTCTTCTTGTTTAGGGTTTCGTACAGATGGGCAAAAAAGAATAGGAGCCCTGATGGGTACGTAGTCTACGTCAGAGGATAGTTGTGCTTAGAGACCACGACGGGACAGACCGATTGACCCATCATAAACAATGCGGAGGATATCTTCCCCTCACAGTTACACAGAGAGATGAAACGGGCAACGGATCGACCCCCTCCAGTTACTGCCTCCCATTCAATGCCCTCTCCCCCACCTTATCATCTCTTTCTCTCTCTAAACAGTGGCCCCCCCCCCCCACCACGGCCCCTGAACACGCCAAGAATTCTGGCTCTCTCTATCTCTTTCTCTCTCTATCTCGTCGAACTTGGTCTGGGGGAAGAAGACGTCGTTTTCGTAGGGGATGATCAGTGTCTTCTCCACATCATTCCTTCAAGCAGTAGCCTCATTATTCCGTTTGGCAGGCCTGCGTGCAGTAGAGACAAAAGGAATTAAGGAGGTGTTAACAGGGCCTCGCCTTTCGTCGTGCCCCTTTCCCTCGGACGGCGGAGCCATTACTCGATCCCCTTCTTCGACTGTTAGCACGTCATTTCCACCGGATTCACGTATAATTCCTTCTATCCACTTCTCTCTCTCTCTGCGCCGCCATGCACAGTTCTCGTCCCTTCTGCAACCCTCGGGTCCCCCCCTCGCCCACTCAATCCAAGTTGCTCCATCCTTTCACTCGCGCTACTGTTCGAATGCACTGTCATATAAGATAATTCTTTGTGAGAGAGATGGGAAGATAGATGTATACCCTTATAGATATGGAGAGGGAGAGAGAGAGATTTATAGAGAGAGGGAGAGAGATGCATTATATAGGCAAAGTGAGAGAGGTAGATTGATATAGTATGTCAAAAAAACATTCTGATAGGGATATATTATACACATGAGATATTTGTGTTAACATATGCATAGTATTAAGAATATGTTTTATTATTTATAAGATAATTCTTAGAGAGAGAGATGGTAAGATAGATGTATACCCTTATGGAGATGGAGAGGGAGAGAGAGATTTATAGAGAAGGGAGATAGAGGGGGTGGAAGAGATGGAAGAGAGAGGGAGAGAGATGCACTATTTAGGCAAAGTGAGAGAGGTTGATTGATATAGTATGTCGATAAAACATTCTGATAGGGATATAATTCATGCACAGTGAGATATATATGTTAACGTGTGCATAGTGGGATGGATATATTTTATTATTTATAAATAGTGTGAGAGAGAGACTAATATGCATGGATATGTCGCTCTGTAGATATGTCATTGTAAGATGGATATGATATATACTTAGAGAGAGAGAGAGACAGAGGCAGAGAGAGAGAGATGGATATATATATAAAGAGAGAGAGAGGAGATAGAGACAGAGAGACAGAGCGAGGGTGATAGAGGCAGAAAGAGACGGAAAGAGATAGATAGAGAGAGAGAGAGAGGCAGAGAGAGACAGAGAGGCAGAGCGAGGGAGATAGAGGCGAGAGAGAGACAGAAAGAGATAGACAGATGGATAGGGAGAGAGAGACAGATCGAAACAGAGAGGCAGAGCGAGGGAGATAGAGGCAGAGAGAGAGACAGAAAGAGATCGATAGATGGATAGGGAGAGAGAGACAGATCGAAACAGAGAGGCAGAGCGAGGGAGATAGAGGCAGAGAGAGAGACAGAAAGAGATCGATAGATGGATAGGGAGAGAGAGACAGATCGAAACAGAGAGGCAGAGCGAGGGAGATAGAGGCAGAGAGAGAGACGAAAAGAGATAGATGGATTGAGAGAGAGAGAGAAAGGCAGAGAGAGACAGAGAGGCAGAAAGAGAGAGAGAGAGAGAGAGGGGCAGAGAGAGAGGGGCAGAGAGAGAGAGAGAGGCAGAGAGAGATGAAATGATGTATCGCGGAATGTTACGACGTTTTCTGGCCCTCCTCGTTTCGTCTCTTCTGTTGGTGGCCATCCCTTCGCCACTGTGGCCACTACACGGCACCAAGGCTCGTGCTAAGGAGAAATGGCCGAGACGGCGATACCTTCCTCAGTAATCACTGTTCCCCCGTCTCCTCTGTCCCGGCCGCTACCTAAAATAGTTGACTTTTCTTGACTTGATGGAAATGACGCGCAGTATGCATCACCCGTCAGATCATCTCCCCTTTTACTGTAAGGACGAAGGATGGTACGACCTGTCCGATTAGGGTTCTTCGGTTCGTCGAGTTAGAGAGAGAAACGACTTCTGCCTTTCAATTTGTGTTTTCGATCTAAATTTTGCAATAATAATCTAGTGCTCCAGTGCCAGTGCAAGTGGATTCTGTATACACAGCGCGTAAGCGTTTCTCTGACTCTCCCAGGCCCTTCGATCATGGCGATGTTGCCCTCTCGATAAACCCTGATTTTCTCTCTGTAGATTCTGCTCTCTCTCTCTCTCTCTCTACAGGCGACGCAGCTCTGAAGATGAAATTTGTAGGGTTCTACAGAAGTCCAATAGCTCGTGACAAGAATTCGATATGCTCCGCGCAATATTCTTGTGTCAGACATCCGTTTTCCTCATAAACCCTGGAACATCCCCGAGTTTTCATGCGCGGGGGCAGCCTTTTTAATTGCCTGTCCCTGCCTCGCTTCTTACACTCCGATTAGACTAAACGCGTAAAATTCTATTTTTCCCGGTCAGCGTACAATCTAACGATAGCATAAAATTCCCCAGCCGACGGTAAGAAATCGCATGTCCCGTATCGTCGTTCTCTGCCGAGGGTCCTCACCAACTCATGATTCTCTCTTTTCTATCTCTCTCTCTCTCTCTCTCTACTTAGTTGTCAGATACACGAACAAGTCAAGCACACGATGGCCCGCTCGTGTAGCTCGCTATTCGAATGTCGCTATAGCAGTGGACAAGCTCAACAGTATTTAGGGGCGAGTAGCGGAGTTGCTGTAGAGTAGAGAGACTCCTGTCTGTGCTCTCCGGCGATGTGATAGATATTAAGGGAGGCAAGAGCAAAGTGTAGGAGCGAAAAGCGTTTCAGTTCTTCCCCTTGAACGGCAACGCTGCTTGTTGGGTTGGAAGATGGGCAATTGCGGCAGGAATGGCGCGGTGCGGCAGTACATACGCTCCAAAGTTCCTCGCTTGAAGTGGACTCCAGAGCTTCACCACTGCTTCGTCCATGCCATCGAACGCCTTGGCGGCCAAGAAAGTAGAGCTCTCTCTCTCTCTCTCTATCTGTGTGTGTGTGTGTCTCTCTCTCTCTGTGTCTTTCGCTCGCGCTATGTCTTCTTCTCTCTCTCTCTGTGTCTTCCTCTCTCGCTCTGTGTCTTCCTCTCTCTCAGTCTCTGTGTTTTCCTCTCTCGCTCTGTCTTCATCTCTCGCTCGCTGTCTTCCTCTCTCTCTCGTTCTGTGTCTTTCTCTCGCTGTGTCTTCCTCTATCTCTCTCTCTCTCTGTCTTCCTCTCTCTCTCTCTCGCTCTGTGTCTTCCTCTCTCTCTCTCTCTCTCTGTGTCTTCCTCTCTCTCTCTCTCTCTGTGTCTTCCTCTCTCTCTCTCGCTCTGTGTCTTCCTCTCTCTCTCTCTCTGTGTCTTCCTTTCTCTCTCTCGCTCTGTGTCTTCCTATCTCTCTCTCGCTCTGCGTCTTCCTATCTCTCTCTCGCTCTGCGTCTTCCTCTCTCTCTCTCGCTCTGCGTCTTCCTCTCTCTCTCTCGCTCTGTGTTTTCCTGTCTCTCTCTCTCTCGTTCTGTGTTTTCCTCTCTTTCGTTCTCTGCGTTTTCCTCTCAGTCTCAATGTTTTCGTCTCTCTCTCTCTCTCTCTCCTTTTTCTCTCTGTGTCTTCCTCCCTCTCTCTCTTTCCCTTTCTTCCTCTTTCGCTCGCTCTAACATGGTCTCTCTCTCTCTCTCTATCTATCTATCGTTCCGTCTCTTGGAAGCTTCTTTCCTTTGTTTGTGCTAACATGGTGGTCTTACTCACTGGTTCCAGAGGCCACTCCCAAGCTCGTTCTTCAGTTGATGGATGTAAGAGGGCTCACCATCTCCCACGTGAAGAGCCATCTCCAGGTACCTATCTTGCGAGCGATAAACAGATAAATTTCTGATTTTAGTTCATAAGTCTCTCGTCCGCTAACTTTGGTTGTCTTCTCGTGTTTCTGCTGCTCACCAGATGTACAGGAGCATGAAGAACGATACGGCAAAGCAAGGTAGAAATCAGTACCAGCGAAATATTCTTATTCTAATCTAGTCGATTGTTTTTTATCGTGTTCTCTTCTGTGGGTCTCTGCCAGAAGAGATCTCCACACGCGTAAGAACAAAAAAGCCGCGATCTTAACGGGGTTTCTTTCTTTTGGACGTGGCATCAGATTCGCTAACCGGTCAAGGAAGAAAGCGTCATCCTTCTCCGAGCCCCGACGCAGAGGCTAAGTCCCGGCCAGACGCTCTTCTCAAGTGCGTCAGACCCGCGGAATGCCAGTCTAAATCTCAGAGTATCTCGCCGCCTTCTCTGAAGAGGTCAGCCTTGAGCCGCAAAATTTACTGCGCTTGACATTTCCCTCTATCCTTAGCCTCTCCTCCGTTGCTTTTCTCTTGCTTCGTTATTTCTGGAACTGACTTCCGTATGAACAGCGCTGAGTTCTACGGAGAAGCGGCTTCTTGTGCCTTTTTCGAAGAACTCCTTGAAGGAAGTTCTACGGAATGGGGAATAAAGGGCAGCTTCTGCTGGCAGAAGAGCGCCGGCGCAGACTTCCTTCTGCAAGACTACGGTCGCCATTTCAATGCATTGGGCTACCTGCTTCAGGAATCCGGTCCTTTCAAGGTATTATTCCCCAACTCTCTCTTCTTCCCCTTTACTTCCCTGTTCCCGCAGAAACGGACTATTAAAAGCCTGCAGCTTTGGTAGCTCATGCAGAACTTACGTACGCTTCCTCTTCTCTTACACTCTTGCAACTCACGCCAGATAACATGAAAAATAAATGACCGCGGTTCATAAATTATAACCCACGGACCGGGTAACCGAGATTCGACGTTGGTTTTCCGTGCAACCGTTCAGATCTTGCTATTAACTTGCCATGATGGTTCAGGAAAGAGCATCTATTTCTCCCTGACCGGCTGGTTAATACTTAATAGTCTCTTTTCTCGGCGCAGGCGATATGGGAAGCGAGGGAGAAAGACGGGAGCTCGGCCTTGCCGCAAGACGAGTCGGGAAGTGGGCGGAAATCGGACGGTGGAGAAGCGGCCGTGGACTGCTCTCTCTCGCTATCGCTGCCGCGATCGTCGACAAGCGAGACGAGCGAAGTTCTATCGTCTTTCCCGGGGAAGAGCCACGGGGGTTCCTGTGCCTTGTCCGATGGAGCTGGACCCAATCTAGACCTCTCTATGGCCGTCTGTAGCAACGCGTTTTAATTGGCCTAGTTTCTCTCCAATTGTACAATCTCCGGCCCATTCTGGCCCATAACGTTTGGACAGTCGTGGCAACACCATGGCCGGGCAAAGCCTGACGCGTGGCACTTCCTGGGAGACCCAGAGATTGACCTTTTGCATTCTTCGTGATCGCTTTCTTCCACGTGTCCGCTTCACACTCGCTCAAGCCTATCACACGATAACCCTATCCTTGTTCCGACGTCTGCTTCCTTCCCACGCGTCCTGCTCGAATCCAATCGTGCAAATTAACGAGCGTTGTAATTGAGCTGGACGAGGATTGGTGAAAGGACAGGTGTTGAGGACGTCTGTGGGGAGAGCAAGGGGAGAAGTGCTGGCGAGTGGCTATCTGGTGTCGCCGATTCGCCGTTTATACCGTATTCATGCTCTTCTACCGATCGTTTTCCAAGAGGGAAAGAGTTTAGGCTGTCTCTTCGGCTGGCCGCACTGAAAAGAACCGTTCTTCGATACCCTCTCCGGAACGAATTTCGGTATGTCAAAGAACCCGCCAACTTAGCTTCGTCCTCTTACTTGCAGTATTTCCCCTAATTCTTCGTTTCTCGCATGATGGGTACCTCGATTTTGCTATAATTGTTTTGAAAATGGTTTCTTTCCTTTCTAATTGATCGTCTGCGAACCCGGGAAGAAGTGGGGTAATGAGAAATTAACGACGCGATGAACTTGTCGAGTCAGGTGCCTTCTTCTACCGGCTAATCTATCATGGCCGTCGCCCTGGGGCGGCTGGTCTTGCCCATTGAGGTCTCCTCGAGCTTCTGTTCCATGGAGACGGCTCGAAGGGGGAGTCATTTCTTTTCATCCCCGAGCCTTGAAGACGAGAGGCGCAAGACGAAGAAGAAGAATCAGAGACGGGCCAGGCCCATGCTTTACTCGAGTGTTAAGATCGAGACAGAGAACAGGCGTTATCTACCAGTAGTTTCATCGAGTTTTGTCGCTAATCCGGCCGGGGAGGTGGTCATCCCCTCCGAGCAAAGAGTCTACGACGTCGTCCTCAAGCAGGCAGCTCTAGTGAAGGAGCTGAGTTCGACCAAAGCCGCCGAGAAAAAACCCGATCTCGTTCTCCCTGGAGATCGGACCCTGCTCAACGAAGCGTACGAGCGTTGTGGCGAAGTCTGCGCCGAGTACGCGAAGACCTTTTACTTGGGTAAGTTTCTCTATCCAATGATCCTTCTTATCTCTGGTCTCTTATCTACGGTCCTTTTCAGGAACTCTGCTCATGACCCCCGAGAAGAGAAAGGCTATCTGGGCGATATATGGTAATTCCTCGGCTATTTTCTTTCTTTTTTTTTGTGTTTTTGGGATCTGTGAATCTTCCCATACCATGCTATTCATTTAGGCTAAGTCCTCTGTGCTAAAAGCTCTAACTTATAGTCATTATTCCAACGCGTGCTTCCAGTTTGGTGTCGAAGGACGGATGAGCTTGTGGACGGCCCCAATGCATCACACATTACTCCCGCTGCACTCGACAGGTGGGACTCCAGACTGGATGATCTCTTTGCCGGCCGCCCATACGACATGCTCGACGCCGCCTTATCTGATACTGTCGCCAAGTTCCCTGTTGACATTCAGGTAACCTCTCCCTCTCTGTTAAAATTTGGCAGGATGTTGATCTCCAACACTCCCCCCACAAAACCTGGTGCTGGCCTATAAAAAACCCAGAGGACATTTTGTCCAAATATCTATTTATCTCTCATGCATCATCTCATGGGCATTGACTGGGCTATAGAAGATCTACGTATCTATCTGGGTTACTCGTTAATTTTCAAGTGTCCTATTTTTTTTTTTTTACTGGTGGATTGGTATCAATACATCATGTGATCTGCCAAGGGAAGTCTGTACCATGAATTTCCCATAATCGATCTAGCCTTGGTGCACTAACTGTGGAGTTTAATAATGATATGCACTGTGTCAAGCTCTCTGGATCTCTATTTATCTACCTATCAAGCATCACCTAAAACAATGACTGAGGGGAACAGCTGTGTGTAGCCTTTCAGGGACATGATTGAGGGGATGCGGCTGGATCTCAAGAAGTCGAGATACATGAACTTTGACGAGCTCTACCTCTACTGCTACTACGTCGCTGGCACCGTGGGGCTGATGAGCGTGCCAGTCATGGGCATCGCCGGCGACTCGCAAGCCACCACGGAGGCCGTCTACAACGCTGCTCTGGCCCTCGGAATAGCCAACCAGCTCACCAACATTCTCAGAGACGTTGGAGAAGAGTACGACTCTCTCTCTCTCTCTCTCTCTCTCTCTCTCTCTCTCTCTCTCTCTCTCCGTGTAAATCATACTCCGGAGTTGAATCTAATTGTTTTAGGATTTATTTTTTCCAGCGCGCGCAGAGGTAGAATATATCTGCCGCAAGACGAGCTCGCCCAGGCGGGTCTCTCCGACGAGGACATCTTCGCTGGGAGGGTGACAGACAAGTGGAGAAACTTCATGAAAAATCAGATCAAGAGGGCAAGGCTGTTCTTCGACCAGGCAGAAAGCGGCGTCACAGAGTTGAGCGATGCCAGCCGGTGGCCTGTAAGTGCAATGCTTCATCCTCTTCATCTCTTCTCTTCAATCTCTCTTGAGAGAGTTAGATTGCGTGGAAATATCTAAAATTCACCCATTTAGATGCTTTTTCGTTCTCGTTGCCGATACTAAGTAGCCATAAGAAATCTCCATTTTTCATGATCTCCGTCTCGATACAGAGAGAGAGAGTGTGTGTGTGGAAATATTTACATTTCACCCTTTTTGATGCTTTTTCCAGACACATTTCCTAAAAAGGACGAGTAAAAGTTTTACCCATTTTTCATGATCCCTCTCCCACAAGAGATAAAGTGCATATATTTACATTTCACTGTTTTAGGTGCATTTAAAATTGTATTCTTATCCCATGATCTACTTCTCTCTCTTCTATCTTATGGATTGAATTGGTTCTCAGGTGTGGGCGTCCTTGTTACTTTACCGGCAAATTCTGGACGAGATTGAAGCGAACGACTACAATAACTTCACAAAGCGAGCGTACGTTAGCAAGGGCAAGAAGCTCCTCGCCCTTCCCGTGGCTTACGCGCGGTCTCTTATCCGCCCGTCAAGAACACCTCCGCCGACCTTCGGTAAGCGCTTGGGCTAGCTACGACAGATGCCGTCGTCCTCTCACCTGTACATACCGCGAACTGAGCGCCATATAGACGTGTGGTGCGTTGTCTCTGCTGAGCTATCTTTGTAGTGTTTGAAGTAGCAGCAGAAAAGTTGTGATTTTTCTACGCCTAGAAAATAAGGGCTGAACCGTATTCGGACGTGAGCTAATCTAGAAGATAATGAAAGAAATCAAAGAACCAACGCAATGAGAATACCTCAAGGCAGCGGTCCCCAAGTGTTGCTTGCATGAAAGGATGAAAAGACGAGCAGGCAGTGGATGTTCCACACGACGATCCAAGTAGAGAATTCTAGTGATTTAGGGAAGTTAACAGCCAGAATCTTGTTAGAGCGGGAGAGCATTGTCTTTCAGGGTCGCAGTAATCAAATAAAACTAGATCGGGGGTCAATATTCCAGAATGGTACTCAGGCTACACTGTCCAACCTACATCTACAAGTATCAAGGGAGGAGACATACTTGTGAAGATTAAGCTTTAAGGGCATTCTAGTAAAATACTTTAATGTGTATTTTGACGAATGTTCTAAGTAATGAATGTCTAAATAAGGCTTATGATCCAACCACAATAGGTCTTCAACCAACTAGTTGACTGATTGTAAGTGAAGATAAAATGACAACCATAGTTATATTAAAAGGCTACTTAGTTTGACCATATGGGAACAACTCAAATCACGTATTTAGGACTTCAATTTTCAATTACATGAAGATAAATATATATTCTAAAACTGTTAAAAAAATTGACTGAATCTGAATCCATTTAATTGGTTTAATAACTTATTTCAATTCCTAATTACTACCTTCAACTATTTAAGGCTGAATTTTATAATGATTTAATGAAAACTAATTAAATAAAGATGTTAGTATCCAATCTTGATATCTTGATCACAATGATGTGGTAAACATATCTAACAATTAAAGATTATTATAAAGCTGAAATACTCTTCATAACAAACACTTTTTGCTCTTAACACTTGAAAGATAGTTTGAACTTATGGCAAAATAGTAAATATAAAAATCAAAATTAAAATGATGATTATTTTATATTGTCTAATCGTAATCAATACATATGATTATTAGACTGTTGATAAATTATCATTATGCCCTTTCGGATTTCTAAGTCTATATATAAAGTTTTGAGCCCTAATTTAAAACCCCTTCTCCTTGCCCTTTGATAATCGCAGTCCACAAGCTAGAGGCATTTTTCAATCCCCCGAGCAACTTTTAAGTAATTTTTAAGCATTCGTTGAAGAAAACATTTTTTGTTCATATCAATCCAAGTCCATCGAACTTTTTTTGTGGTTTTTGGCACAGGGTGTTTCAAGATTCAAAGGAAAGAAGGCTGGCCTCCGAAATTCACATGTCCTCGAGCTTGTGATAAGTTTGAGTTCTTTAGCATAACTTTTAAATTTAAGATATTCTTTTAACCTATCAATAGTTGTTGCGTACAAATCCAAATAGCTTGGACTCACATCTTTTAGTTGAGTTTGTAAGAAGTTACAAGAGTGTAAAGTTGGATGTGGAGGAATCAGGTAGTAAACTTAGAATGTGAAAAGATTGATCTCTAGATATTTATCTGCTTTACTTTTGAACATTTTGCGTGACATAATAGGTGTGCAAAATTTTGTTACAAACCCATTCCAGGGGGAATCTTCTCATCTGGTGCAGGAATGAAAAATATATTTGAGTTTAAAGCATCAAAGGTCAAACAAAAATCAAGGAATTTCATCCAAGGAAAAACGCGGAGGAGAAGAGGACTTGAGGGAAGAACAATACAACCAGGGAGGTTTTAGTATAGGGAATTCATAATTTGTATTTGAAATTAAAAATATTCCTATTTAAATACATGAATTTAGGCCTTGTCTTCAATACTACTAGATGAGTTGTCATATTAAGTGTTGTTGACGAGAAGATACAATTCATAAATGTATTGTTCTTGCTAGATCTTTGTGGTCATTAGGGTTAATGCTTTGGGGGCAATAAGAAGAAGGCTTTAGGGGCGAAGTTGAAGTAGGTCAAGCAATGTAGTTCCATGGAAGACTTTGGGGGTCGAGGATCGATAGATATTATGTGGCTGTCAAGCCAATCACACCGCCATGTTTATTAAAGTTCATTGAATAAAAATATTCATGTTCATTATTATTCTGGTGTGATGTTTATAATGAAGTCCAAGAATATGTGCAATGACTTAGTGAATTATGATGAGATCATAATACAGTGATCACTAGTCTTTAAACATGTATTCCAAATATTCCTATTTGATGGATGATTGAGGCGGGCATCAAATTATCCATATATAATAGCACTAGCTGATCCTACTTATACGATAAGTATAGTTGATCATGTGCCTATTAGTGTGGCAACACTAAGGATAGATAGTGGGTGCTCTTTGGAGAAAGAGTTCGCTGAATTGATCTGTATGAATCCTTGAATGGTATTATACCTAAACATTTATCAAGTTGATTCATGTCATGGTTGTATAAGTGATCCACTGACCTAAGACACCAAGAACATCTCGTGAATGGACGACTATATTTTGACTACGACTTATGAGCCTTTAATCATGGGGTTTTAACAAGTCACAGCTCAGATGTAGTAAGAAGCTTACAGAGATGATTGAGTGGTCAAGATGGAATCATCTGCCCTCAGTATAAGAAGAGATTGACTCAAGGAAGACAATGCAGAAAATCCTGGCCCGGGTTGTGAGGATATTGGAGAAGACGTTCTCCAATGATCCCTGTCACACATCAGTACTAATCGAATGACGGATTAGGGTTTCACGATAAATCATACCCTAAGGTTTTTGAGAGTCTCGTGCGGATGATGGATTATACATCTATGGTAACCAATGTGGTAAAGGTTCCATGAGAGAGTTCAACACTACTACATATCTTCTAGAGAAAGAGGTGTAGCTTGGCACCCCACGAGCTGAAAACTTAGCATATAGATTGGGTTAAATCGATCTTTATTTAATTAATCTATATGTTGATATAGTTAATTAATAAGGCTGGTCAATAATTATTATTGGACCACTAAAATTATAAACTAGAATGATACATGGGCCTAGAGGGTCACACACATAAGGTCATAAAGGCATTGGGGGATATATTTTAATTTTAGGATTTTTCAAAAAAAATTTTGGGGCAAAAAATACGGTGCCAGGTATGGCCAACCCTGCGGTTGTGCCCGTAGGCCGATCCATCCGTGCCGTGGACGCCACCCAGGGAGATTTTATTTATAAAGTGAAGTGTTTATCAATGTTTATAGGTGTGGAGCGAGTATAAATATCCCAATTACACTTGGATCACACTCGTCCATGCCCATGTGCAGGACAAGAAACAATACATAAGTGATACCTTACAGGTGCTTAGAGAACTGCTCGCGTCGACGCCTCACACGAGCCCCCCGCATGATGATGGTGGAGAGATAGTGGAGCTATCCCCGCCTTTAACAAGTGCATCGATGAAGTGCGTGGCGAGGACCTCATCTGAGGTGGGCGCAGTCCACCCAGCTGTCATGATCGTCGGATCAGGCGTGAGCGCCTGCTAAGAAAGGAAGGGAGGAAGGGAGTCGTGTGTGTACCACGTGGTTGGTGAGGGCATCTGTTGTGTGGTTGCCTTCTTGTAGCTGATGACGAACGCTAGTTAAGCGAGGGAGGCATCGCATGATGTCCTGCCATACACAAAAAAATTTAATTAAAATATAAAGAGGAAAAGGGATCTCATATTCAAGCACCCAGGCCAGCCAGATTTGAGAGCTCCTCACTTTCTACACTCTCTTATCCACTCATCCAAGAAGAGTGTCTTCATGGTAAGAAGATCCTCTAGATTTTCAAGAAGATTTGAAGAAGAAGACATGGATATCCAAGCACCGTGTGATCGTGTGGATACTTCTAGAGGTCGATTATGAATCGATCAACATGCTTCCACATCTATGGAATTGTGTTTTCCATGGACGCACCAAGGCATCGAACCCAACAAGGATGACAAAGCTTCTTCGACTTTCTTCTTTTTTGATATCCTTGTTCAGCCCTATTCCATGGTGATTTTCTTAGAGGGCATTCACATAAACACATTGATGCGAAACGCCGACGGCCGGGATCGAGCGGCGCGTTTCGCGTCACAGGAATAATGATGATATGATGCAAACACAATGAGATTTTTATGATCGAGCAGTTAAGACACAAGGAGATAACGCGATGGACGGTGACGATCACCAAATAGATTGATCCGAAAGTCAGACTCCCAATGACCCTCAAGATCACTAGACGTCTAGACGAGAGGGGCGTCTAACGGCCCTGATAAGTTCGGAATTTAAAGATCAAGTGACAGACCGTTTACCTCAAGAAAGTCCTGCTCCCACAACAGTGGCTTGTTCCTAATCCGTCGTCGAGTGATGAGTGGCGGCAGAGGATGCGATAGCGGAGGACGGCACTGGAACAGGTAATAATACTGGTTAAGGAGGGAGAGGAGACGAGCTGACCTTAAAATATGTAGTCCACGGCGTATTGAAGACGGGCGTTGAGATAGCGTTCCGGGGACGGATTCGTCTTGTCGTAGGCCGGAATGCCGGGAGGGATCAATGTGGCTTGGCGCAAGTGACGGGGCGGCACCGGTCGCAACTGGCAGTGGCGGTGGCGCAGAGCCACGGTACAGGGCAGAACGGGCGCAGGGGGTTGATGACGCGGGCGGCTCGGCGCGCGTGGAGCCACAGAGTGCGGCAGAACTGTGGCGATTGGCGGACCGCGGCGGGCGCGAACTCGCGGCGCACGGTCAGATCACGGCTGGCGCGAGTCGCGGCGCTGGCGGCGCGCGCTGGGCGCGGAGTCGCGCGCGGAATGGGTCCCACGGCGCGCGTGGGGTCGCGGCACAGAGCGGGTCCCCGACGCGGGCGATGATGCGGGGTGGTCGGGAATCGGGGTTCGGGGCGGGGCGGCAATGGGAGAAGTGGCGGTCGAATCAAGAAAAGGGGGGGGGAAGCCAAAGGGTGATGCAAGAATGGGGTGGTTATGGTCAAGAACGATGGAAGATGGTGGGGAATGGTCAAGAACGATGAGGGTGAAGAGGAAGATTCAAGAAACGATGGAGAAAGGAGGGTGGGCGATCAAGAAAGGCAAGAGGAGGCGGTTGGGAATCAAGAAATGATGGGGAAAAGAGGGTGGGCGATCAAGAGAGGCAAGAGGAGGCGGTTGGGAATCAAGAAATGATGGGGAAAAGAGGGTGGGCGATCAAGAGAGGCAAGAGGAGGCGGTTGGGAATCAAGAAACGAAGGGGAAAGGAGGGTGGGCGATCAAGAAAGGCAGGGTAGGGGGAGGGCAATCAAGAAAGGCAAGAAGAGGTGGTTGGGCGATCAAGAAGGGCAGGGGAAGGGGAAAGGGCGATCAAGAAAGGGTAGGGGAAGCGGTTGGGCGATCAAGAATTTCAAGAAAATGGGGGATGAGAATGGGTGGCGTTCAAGAATCGGCGGGAAAGATCAAGAAATGGGGTTGGATGATCAAGAAGCGAGGGTGAAGGGGTGGCGTCCAAGGAAATGTGGGCGAGATGGGCTGGATGAAGGAGAAGGGGGGGGGGTGGATGGGTAGAGCCAAGAACCTGGCGTGGTGAATTCTTGGTGGGTCGCGGGTGGTTCTCCTCGTTGGAGATGATTTCCCGAATGCAGCGGGGCGCCGTAGTCGTCGCGAACCTTCGAGGACACCCAGAGTGATCTCGATGGGTGCTCTCTCGATTCTTGATTTCAACAGCTTCTTGAAAATCTTCAACGTACCGGAGTGATCTCGACGGTACGGTTGAACACGTCACGCCCGGAGTGATCTCGACGGACAGGACGTGGGCTCTACTCCTCGGAGTGGTCTCGACGAAGAGGTGGGGCTAGCCAAACCCCCTACGCTACGACTACGATAGGGGGAAGATTCTTGAAACAATTTCAATTCAAAAACTTCCAAGTAGTCCCTTGGGCATGCCCTCCCCTTATATAGGGAGGAGGGGTGCCAAGGAGACGTGGGGAGAGGTTGAACCGTCATGAGACGTGGTTCGACCTCTCCTTACAAAATCAAAATACAATCTTAAAATGAAAATAAAGACGAGGATGGGCCCTACGATACTGGCCCAATCCATAATTCGAAATGCAAAGAAAATACACATAGAAAAAACATAAATTGTTCGAACCTACCCGGAGTACTTAAACCCCGGGTTGCGGACGTCGGCACGAGCTGTCCGACGTGGCTGCTGGCGAGTCGTCGTCGGTCGTCCGGCTGATGTCGTCGTCATCATCAGGTCGTCGTCGGCACGATGGTCCTCCATCACACATTCTCATAAATAACAAATTCTTTGGAGGTTTAAATTGTGTATTTGTTGGTGGGTTTGGCTAGGTAACATAATGGAAATGTATGGGACTACAAATCCTAGAATGATGGTTCGACCCCGTCCTTGGCCTCGGGAAGTGGCGAGCAGCACTCCACTTTCCTCTTTTAAAGAGAAATCTTCCTCTTCTTTTCTGCGGGGGTTGGCCTTTATGTTAAATTCTTTAGGTCACATCATTCTTCGGGACGGATACCCCCGAACAACATTAAGGATAACCCTAAGTTGTGTAAAAACAATTGTGTCTCACATTTCCTCGACCTCATTTCACAAGTAGAAAAATCATAGGTTAAATAAAAAATTTAAAAAATAATATATATAGAGAACCTAATTTACCCCTCCCTCTTAGGTTATTCTTTAGCTACTTAAACCAACAACCTGGGATGATTGGCGGTGATGTAGGGGGAGGGGGTAGAGGCATAAACACAACAATGATGGAGTACAACGGTGGCGGAGCGAGGAGACTGTTGGAAGCTAAGAGGGGGGGTGAATTACCTTTTCTGATTTTATATTATCTAAATAGCTTTTAATGATTCCTTGTTTTAACTCTCACCTCCTTTCTCTAAGACACCAAGTTTACTTGGTTCCTCGATCCGCTAAGTGATCGAGTCAATCCAAGGTCCCCCTTCAAGTCCAAACTAGGACTTAGGATATCCTTATCAAGGATCCTCCCTTGTAAGGTACCCTCACCCAACTTACAGAGTTGCTGAGGAGTCTTCCGGTGGCACTTCTCGTTCCTTGGTGCACGAGCTTCAACCCCGAACGCCTTCGGGTAGACCGTCACGAGCACTTCCTCGTACGCCTACTTCTCTCGTCACCGTCACGTCCTTGATGCCACCCATGTCACCTCCCCGCCTTCTGAATCTTCTTCACCTGCTCAGATTAGTAAAGAGGAAAACAATGCCACTCCCCGTGATTGATTCAACAGTCAATCACCGCACTCAATGATGGATGAGTATATGATAATATCACAAGCACAAGAATCAAATCTTCTTTCAATCTCAGATCAAATTACTATCAAAAATATCTCTCAGATCACAGAAATCAATTTCAAATATTTCTTTCAAAAGATCAAGATCAAAATTCCACTATCCTTCACAATACTATATGAAAAATCACCACTAAGACTATGATTGTGAAGGAATCTATCAACCTTTTCACTAAATGAGTGAATGATCAACATGAAAAACTTCCCTTATGAGTAGAGAAGCACAGCCACACCAATTGCAGGGGGAGAACTTCACAAAGAGGAGCACTTTCTTCACACACAAAGAGCTCAAGAGAGATGGTTTTCAAAGAGGATGCATCAACCCTTGCTTTGAAGGGGTATTTATAGGGGTAAAGGGGTATATTGTAATTTTCTGAGAATTTCAAAAAAAATTTGAGCTCAAAAGGAGCTGTAATTAATTTTTTATGATTTTTACAAAGTTTTATAGAAAGTTTCCTTAATTAAAAAATTAATTATAGTAATTAATGCTAATTAAAGTAGTTAGGTTTAATATAGGAATTCAAAAGTCAACCGTCGGACCTGACCTTTAGAATAAATCGAATTTCCTAATTCGATTTTTCGGGTCCAAAGTACATTATATATAAATAATTTATTTCTACACTAAGAGATGACTTCTTGCGCAGTGGTAAATCGCCTCATTACTGAGGCGGAGGTCTTGGGTTCAAATCTCGTTCTCCCCATATATATATATATATTTTTAATTCAAACTTTAGTAGCGGACCCGACCTCGGATTTAACTGGTTAAATCCGCCCGTCGGGTCCGCCACTAAGGCTAATGGGCTCCGCCCATTTAGGCCTTATTAGGCCCTTCTTAAATGAACTAAAATGCCAGAAATTTATTTAGGAGTCAATTTTGCACTATTTAAAAGACTTTTAATTGTTTAAAAATTTCATAAAAATGTTTATAATATTTTTAAAGTATTTAAAAATATTTCTAAGGCTTCTGAAAATAATTTCAACATACTTTAAATATGAAATGACCTTTTAAAATATTTTAAAGTATTAAAATAACATTTAAATACTTTAAAACTATTTTCAGAAACTTTAAAAAACATTTTTCATTCTCCCAAGTACTTTATGATTATTCTAGTTTATTTTATAGTTTTAACACATTTAAAAAACATAATCTTAAAATATTTTAAGCTCTAATTATAAATTAGTTTCTTAATTATAAATTCATGATGTTAATGTAATTTAGTGTACATTAAAACACAAAAACCTCAACAATCTCCCCCTTTTTGATGTACTACAAAATTACTAATATCATGAATTTTAAAAAAATAATTTTCTTAAATCAGAAACTCTCCCCCTAAATAAGAATACTTATGTCTCCCCCTATCATGATATTTTCTCCCCCTTTTTGTAATCATCAAACAAGGGTAATCATCAAACATCGGAAATGTGTGCTACCCATGCACTAATGAGCAAAGACATGTATGAATGAGACCTCACCGCGGTAGATGCATTTAGATAACAATCAAATGCATCACCTAAACATCTAGGAAGTGCATATAAGGAGGATCTTACATGCCTTCATAAATCCTAAAATTAAAATCATACCTTATAAGGGAACCACTCGAAGCAACTTGCCTTTTCTCCTAAGATTGTGGACTTCCTGAAATCTTTCAGAATACAACAAGTTCTTGCAAAAAATAGGTTAGGCTTAAACTTAAGAATGTCTAGGTAGAACAATTTTACTCCCCCTGACTCTATGAGCTGGTGACGCCGTTTGTTGGAGACAACCACATGTGGAACCTGTACGGTGTGGGATAAAATAAAACCGGCGAAAAAAAAAACATATCGGGACAGTTTTATGCGTCATGATAGTGTCAGAAACACACAAAAAAAATGAGAAGATAATTTGGAGAGACTGAATAAAAATTTTAAATTAAAACAGAGGAAGAAATGAAAAAACCATGGGTGTTTAACATAAAATTTATCAAAGTGAAAGAAAGAACATGAGTAAATCGATCCGTCACACTAATCATGACCTGTCCCTTTTGAGTGCATATCTTAGCAATATAATGGACACCATTGGATGCCAAATGGTTGCTTAGATATTTTCGGACAAAAACAAAACCGAAAGAAATCCTGAAAAACAAAACAAAACCAAACGATATCAACAAAAATCATATGGTCTTCATGATAACTGACTTCCTTTCGTCATCCCTAGTTCTCTTACTAGTGTACTAAATCTTTCCCCTACTAAAGGTTTAGTAAAAATGTCTGCGATCTGATTTGACATTTCTATGAACTTCAATTCAACATCATTTTTACTAATATGGTCTCTAATAAAATGATGCCGCACCTCTATGTGCTTCGTGCGTGAGTGCACGATAGGGTTTTTCGCCAAATTTATGGCGCTAGTATTATCACACAGAATCGGAGTCTTCTCAAGAAAGATTCCGTAATCCTCAAGTTGGTGTTTCATCCACAAAACTTGAGCCACACATGCACCCCCTGGAATGTATTTGGCCTCTGCCGTCGAGAGAGCGATCAAGTTTTGTTTCTTGGAATTCCAAGAAATCAAACACCCGCCAAAGAACAAGCATGATCCGCTTGTGCTTTTTCTCTCAACTTTGCATCCTGCAAAGTTAGCATCACAATATCCAATCAAAGTCATATCCTGATTTTTGGGAAACCACAGACCCATGTCAGTGGTTCCAACCAAATATCGGAAGATATGCTTCACAGATTTCAAATGAGACTCCTTTGGAGCACTTTGAAATCTGGCACAAAGACAAACACTAAATAAAATATCTGGTCTAATAGCCGTCAAATATAATAAAGATCAAATTAACCCCCTATACTTCTTTTTATCAACACTAACGCCTTTCTCATCGGCGTCTAACTTAACTCAATTTCCCATTGGAGTTGACTTTGATTTCAAATCTTGAAACCCGAATTTCTTAATTAGTTCTTTAGTGTACTTTTCCTGTGATACAAACAGACCATCCTTAGTCTGTTTAATCTGCAATTCTAGAAAATAAGTAAGTTCACCCATCATACTCATCTCAAATTCTTTTTGCATCAATGATGCAAACTCCTCACATAATGATTCATTATTAGATCCAAAAATGATGTCATCTACATATATTTGTACAACTATCATATCATTGTTCATTTTCTGAATGAACAATGTGGTATCAGCTCTTCCTCTTATGTATCCATGATCTGTGAGGAAGGTACTCAACTTCTCATACCAAGCCCTTGGAGCTTGTTTGAGTCCGTACAATGACTTGTGTAACCTATAAACCCAATCAGGATGTTCACTATTCTCAAATCCTGGAGGTTGCTTGACATACACCTCCTCTTTAATTATTCCATTTAAGAATGCACTTATTACATCCATTTGGAATAATTTAAAGTCATTTACCGATGCAAATGACAGGAGCAATCTAATGGCATCTAATCGTGCCACAGGTGCATATGACTCCTCATAGTCAATGCCCTCCTCCTGCACGTATCCCTGAGCCACTAGTCGAGCCTTATTCCTAATGACTTGATTTTGTTCATTACTCTTATTTTTAAATGCCCACTCGGTACCTATCACATCTTGATTACTAGGTCTAGGAACTAAACTCCAAACTTTGTTACTTTCAAATTGATCTAATTCCTCATGCATGGCATTTATCCAATCGACATCCATTAATGCCTCATCAACTCTCTTTGGCTCAAATTGGGAGGTAAAGGCAATGTTCATATCTTCTCGTCTAGAAGAATGAGTCCTTACTCGATCTTCTAAGTCCCCAATCACATTCTCAATAGGGTGATCTCTAACAATTCTTAATGATCTCGGGATGTCTACCTCATCTTGATGATTTTCTTCATCTTGATCCTTTTCGATTTCAGAAATATCATCATTAGATCCATTTTCATAAGCGGTGTGGTGGTAAGACACGGCAACTTAATGGTAGAGTGTGACGACACGGTGGGGGAGCATGGGGGCACAATAATACGCAACGTCAGCGCAATGGCAGAGCATAGTGACATGGTAGTAGGGAGCGATAGTGCAACAACATTGAGGTGGAGTGCTTCAATGTGACGATTGGATGCGGTGGCATGACGATAGGGTGTGATGATATAGGCATCATGAATATTCATGGAAATATATGTGGACGGCAAGCCAAGCACACATTCCATAACACATTCCATGTTCAATATTAGAATATGTTCATTTTAGTGCACATGTGATACTTATAACGAAGTACATGAATACATGATCTAACTTAGTGAATTATGATGAGATCGTAATATCGAGATGACTAGTCTTTAAGCATGTTCTCTAAATATTCCTATTACAAGCATACACGAGAAGGCCATCAAAGTATCCGGATAGTATAGCACTATCTAGCGTCACTCGTGTAATGAGCATGGTTGTTTCCATTGTCATTAGTGTGGAGACACTAAGAATAAATAGTTGGAGCTCTTTATTAGAAAGACTTCAATGAATTGATCTATACAAATACCTCAATATATTATACCAAACTCTCAATCAAGTTGATTCACTTCGCAGTTGAGTAATTGGTCCTTAGACCTGAGACACCAAAGACATATTTTAGATGGACAATTGTACTTTGACTACGACCTACATGTCCCTAATCATGGGATTCTAAATACTCTTAGTTCGGGTGCATCAAGAAGTTACTGAAGACAATTCAGAGGTCAAGATGTGATCATGCACCTCGGTATAAGATGCAACATCTCAAGGAAGATGATGTGATGAAGTCCTTGGCCAATGCAATATAAAATTGGGAGAAGAGTTCTCTGATGATTTCTAAAAGCAGCAATACTAACTCGAATGACTGATTAGGGTTTGACAGTTGACCATATCCTATGTTATCTTAGGAGATTCAAGTGGATGAGGGACTATATGTACACTTATAATCAATGACAAACAGGTTCCATGAGTGAGTCGATACACACTCCTTTGTATCTTCTGGAGCATGCGGTGTAGCTTGGCAGCCCACGTGTTGGAGACAACCTATCGATTTTGTTAAATCAATATGACATTAATTAATCCAAATGATGGTATAGTTATTTAATTTGGAAGGCCAATAAAGCTTATTAAGCTACTAGAGTCGTCAACCTGACTAATACATAAGCTTAGGGGGTCACACGCGAATGGTCTTTTGGACATCGAAAGATATACTTAAGTTTGGGGGTTTTATGAAAAAATACCCATGTAGTATAAATGGGGAAGGCCCTAGATGAAATTCACCTAGGATAGAATTCTTTAGGACCCTACCACTTCTTCTCCCTTCTCCCCATCTCCTCTCCATTCTCCATGCAATCGGGACGACGTAACGATGAGGATAGAGGTTGAATAGAGAATGTCAAGGCTAAGGAGGAGATTTGACGTGCCATGGACCATGTGAATATGCCTAGTGGCTACACGCATGAGTAATTCGCCTCATCTTGCTTGAGGATCCAAGAAATCACGGATGCAATCCGTGCACAAGCGCTTCGTTTCATGTTTTCTTGATGTCATTGCGTGGATGTGATCTGTGCACAAGTGCTTCATTCTATTTTATTGATGACATTTGCTACAGGTGTCGATAGATTTCTAGGACTCCTCGCGTTGAAGATAGAGTCAATTGATTAATCCCAGTAAGAAAAAAGTCACAGAATGTAAATAAATCTTTACTCTACCAAAAGAGAGTTTCAAGGAATCACATAGAAGTAGAGCGTGAGTGGACGGCAAAGGAATCCAATGACTATGTTTCGGTCGATTATATTTAAAAAATAATCAATCTGAGGGTTTAATGCTGGGCGTCATCAATGGTGTCGTCCGGTCGGCTATCGAGACAATGCTCTGATACCAAGATAATGTCGGACGTCGTCAATGGTGTCGTTCCCTTGGGTATCGAGACAATGCTCTAATACCAAGATGCTGCAAGATAACGTCGGTGATGTTGTTCCAAAGGTATCGAGATGATGCTCGGCTACCGAGTGATAGCAGACGTCATCAAAGACGTCGTCCTTTGGGTATGGATCTACAGAGATGCAACTACGTGATGCAAAGACTCCTAGGCGAATATACGTGCAGGCCCTAACTTGTGGGGATCGCCAAGCTCCGGGCTTTGGGGCGGGCAACAGATGATGGTGACGGTGATCTCCTGACCCTCATCGGAGTGACGACGGTGTCTATGGTGCCGAACAGACTGAGTTTGTTGGTGCTCTCAAGTAAGAGACGGGCTCGACCCATACCTAGGGAAGATGCTCAGTGGATTCTCTCGTATCCGTCTATCCTCTCACCTACTCTAACTTGAGTGCGGTGGAGTGTAATAAAAAGAAATACGACAAAAGATAGATTAACTAACAGGTGAGGGGAGCCAAGTACCTTTGTAGTGACATCATCCCAGAGTCGCGACACTTGTCGATGCAGGAACCACCGGGCAGAATCGTTGGAGCTATGCCATAGAGGGGCACGACGTCACTCGACTGGCTGTGTTGTCGTAGCTCAGGAGTTGTGACGTAGGAGCAGAGGAGACGAGACAGGGGCGTGGGTGCAGCAATGGTGGCAGCTCAGTGTTGACGCAGGCGGGCTGCAAAGAGGCGTCACGAGCAGCGGTGTGAGTGGTAGCGACGGCGCGAGTGGCAGCGACAGCTTTGTTAGCAGTGGCGTGGGCAGCGACGATGCCGTCACAAGCGGTGGCACGAGGGGGGGGGGGGAAATGGCGGCGCTACGTCAACGCGGCTCAAAGGTGGCGACGGTGGACCATGGCGGCGTGACATCGCACATCGGCAATAGCATTGGGCGACGTTCGACAACGGTCAGATGATGATTGCAGGCAGTATGGAAAGCACGGCTAGTGGTGGCTACGGTGGTTCGTACACGTGGGCGCGCGGATGGCGACAACCCACGGCGAACAGTGGAAGTCTGGCGATAGTGGTTGCGAACGGCGCGTGAGCGTGGCTAGTGGGCAGCGCAGGGCCGTGGCAGCCGCGGACGGCATGGGAGCACGGCCAGTGGTGGTCACAAGGACTGCGGGCGGTGCGGGGGTACAGCCGGCGGCGGTCACGGTGACCGCGTGTGGCATGGGAGCAGGCCGGCGGCGGTGGCCTTAGGGGGGCCGCGGGTGGTGGCCTCAGGGCGGCGATCGCTGGGCGATCGCGGTGCAGCGGCCTCAAGGTGACGGCTTCAAGCTAGCGTGATGTGGCAGCCTCTGGGCGATGTGAAGCAGCGACCTCGGCATGGGGGCCTCGGGGCGGCGGCCTTGGAATGGCCTGGCGGCAGCCTCAGTGCAGCGCGAGGTGGCGGGCGGTGCCGGCGACCTCCCCTTTTCCCCTTCTTCCTCCTCGTCTTCCTCTTCTCCTTCTTCTTTCTCTCTTTCTCACGAACGTGGAGTGGTGGGTCCCTTGTTTCAAAATAAAACTTTGACTTTGACCGCCTTGCTAGGGAGCCCATTCCATCCCTTATATGGGGAATGTTATTGGGCCCCTTAATAAAGGTCCACAAGATGGGCCCATTAGACATAGGGACCCCCCTCAAAACAAGCAAATAAATTAATAAAAGATGAAAACAAAGGTTCTAAAAGAAAATGAAGAAGTAGTGCGTGGGATATAGCCCGAAACTAACTAGAGTTGGGATACCTACACCTTCCTCTTGGCGTGCCGATCTGGCGGGGCTTGAGCCAGTGGCTATCGCTGGCAACGGTGTGGGCTTCGGCATTGTTCCTGATGGAGGGGGATCTCCTGCTCCATCAGGGTTGATGGGGGACCATCGCTGCAACCTCGACACATGACGACATCAACCACGCTGAGCAGCTCGAGTCAATGTTCGCGACCCCGGCTTCATGTACTGGGCGTCGCTGATCTTAGTAAGTATGGCATTTTATTTCTTGTTTTTTTATTTTCTGGATACTTTTGGAATTGGGCCACCGTGCTTTGGGCCTTATCCAGTGTTTTCGTTCATTTTCCTTTTCACTATACGTTAAGGGGATTCTCGTCTCGCAACAGTTTTCCCCTTTTTTAGCCCACTCTGGGATCCTCCCTCTCCTAAATAAAGGGATGGTATGCCCAAGGACAGTTCAGGGTTGTATCCTGAAAATTGAAAGTATCTTGTTCTTAGAGTTCTCTTTTCCCACTTAGTTAGATTAGCAGTTTTAGATCGAGACCATGGATTCCTCGCTGCTGTGCCAGCTTCACCACATCGAGTTCACTCCATGGAAGAACCGCCGTCGACAACACCTCTTCTTTGCCTTTGAGCTCTTGGGATCAATCAAGAGGTTGGTTTCTTGAATAGTTGTCATGCAAGAACCATCAAGAATCACCTATTCCTGGCATTATTCTTGAGATCCGTCACCGCCGTCGTCATCGCCAACGCTGCCGTCATTGCCACCACTATTGCTATCATTGTCGTCATCGCCAACGCTGCCGTCATTGCCACCACCATTGCTGTCATTGCCGTCGTCGCCGCTGATGTCATCGCCACTGACGCTGTCGCTGCTGCCGCTGCCGCTCGCGCAACCCTATGCCCACCACACCCAGACGCACAGCGTTGCACGCCCTACTTGAGCACAACCAGCCCCTTGCGTGTCATCTTCTTGTCGCCGCGCGGCCTACACGCCGCTGAGCGTGCCATCTCCACTGCGCGCACCACACGCAGTCGTGTGTGTGCGATCTCCTCTATGCGCATTGCCCTGCAACTGAAAACCGCGCACACCTGCATCTGCTGCCGCCATTGTCGCACGCGCTGCGTATGACCATGCATGCGCGCGTGACTTTGGGTGTGCCACAAGCACTACACGGCATCCCTTGTCGAGCGTGCAATGTGCACAGTCACCGATAGTGATTCAGTGTTGCATCACGTGATTCACAGGGCACCTCAAGAATCATCCTTGCTCGCGACCATGGCCCAACATCATGAATCAATCGTCGTTTCCTTGCCTACGCCAGGTTCCATTCGACTTCCTCTTCTTCCTCAGTATTATTACCTTCTTCAGTGCTGTCTCCCGCTATTTGTTACTCTGTTGGATTTAAAAGTAATACAAAAAGGATAGCAACCATTGTTGAGTGATAGGGTATTCCTTGTGGTTGAGGATTGATTGCTTGATAAGGAAAGTTGGGACGCTACCGGGCTTTCAAGCTCCTTGCGTCATAGGTGTTTTAGATAATCTCGCGGGTCATTGAGAGTTTAACTGTGATAATTTCTCCTGTTGAAACCTTAGTGAATCGAGTATCTGGATCATCAGTTGCTTTACTCATTTGTCAAGAGTTATTTTCTAAAATGCATCCATACCATCTTGTGCACTTTTTCCTATTTTACTGTGTTGTAACACATGCCGATCAATCCCAGCAACTACGTGTTACATCAAGGGTCTTTCTACAAGGGTCAATGTACGTGTGTGCCCTACCTTGTCCCAAACGATGAAGAGATCGTGTCCCCTTGAGTCACCGGTGGACTGGAGACGCGGTCCCTACCATCAAGTCCTCTTGTATTCACCGCGAAGAGAAGATCCTTTGTTCTAATAGAGTGAGAGGAAGTTATTCTAAGGATAAGCTTCAAAGAAATCACCAATAAGAATGATGAAAAATAAGGAGAAACCCGACCAATTAATACACACAAAATAAAGGCCGTAGTGGTCCCCAAGATCATAGAAAAATATGCATGAGCCTATTTTCTAGGATATCCAACAAAATATTTCCGAACACTTGGTCAGCCCATCAATCCCATTCAACCTAACTACAGGGTTTACTAAAATCTAATACAATGATAACAATGTGATATCCTTCCTGTTATTTTTCTGTTTCATGATCCCGAAGGAAACTAACCCAACTCAAAGTAACTTCGAGGGTAGTTACTTTGATCACTGTTCCAACAACAATATTATTTTGTGATTCAAATATTTTGAATTAATGAAATTTTTTGCTTTTGGTATACTTGATTAATGAGAGTATCACTATAATAAAAAACAAAGTGAGATAACATTGTCGCATCAATTACTTGGAAAATTCTATAACTCCTTTGTCGGGGACTTCAAAATTATTCAGATGGTGAAAATATTTTTGCACAAACACCAAGTATTTGGAATGATACAAAAAATTTTATTGCTTTTTGAAAATCCTGCAATCAGTCTCTACATGGTACACCTTCTAGAAACTATCTCAATAAATAAACACGCGATGATTATACTTTAATTCTGTTACACCATACGGCTTATGGAATCAAGAAGGAAATTTATAATAGAAGTTGACTTAAATTTTGACTTGATTTTGGTTGCTGATTGGGGTAAATTCTCTACAGTTTAATCTAACGACTAAGTCAATAAAATATTGATCTTAACTAAACTGGATTGTCAAATAGACGAAATGTTGCTCTGATATCAAAAGGTTCTTTGACAAGTACTATGTCCTCAAGAACTATTTCAAACTCCAATACTTTGGTCGGTTATAGAGGCTTTATCACAATCAAAAATGATTTTTTTGTAGCCTAATGAACTAATAAATAAGATTAAACTAAAAAAGATATAATGATCAAATCACCTTATGTGAAACCAGTTCTTCTCTTGCTTGATTCCTTGGAAGAATATCTTCATTCTAATCACCTTTCTGACCTCTAGATGTATTTGAAACATTTCTTTAATTTTGTATATCCTCTTTTATCTCTTCGAACCTTCTGGAAGATCTAGTTGATATTATCACCATCTAGTCTTGCGGTAGGGCCCTAATTTCAAGGCCTTCCACTGTTTTTAATAAGTGGAACTTCTTCACAAAACCCTAAAGTTTAAGTTTAATTTACAACATCCAAAAAACCATTTGCTTGGGACCCTCAGGCCCATATATCAGTCTATTTATTGACTTCAATGGCCCATTAATCTCTATTCGCCTTCTTAATTAATTAACAAATATCACCATAGAGATTAAGAAATGACATTGATTTAAGCTAATCAATAGGTCAACTTTTCATTCTATGGACTAGCAAGCTACACCTTGTGCTTTAGAAGATACACATGATTGTATTGACTCACTCATGGGACTTGTGTATCATCGATTAGTGTGTATCTAATGTCTCTCATCCTCTTGACATTCTTAGGATGACTTAGGTTACTATCAACTGTAAAACCCTAATTAGTCATCTGGGTTAATACTAATACGTTGAGAAATAATCAGAGGACTTTTTTTTGGTATTCCATCGCCTCGGCTAAGGACTTCATCACATCATCTTTGTAATGAGGGTGTACCATCCCATCTTGACCACTCAATCATCTTTGGAACTCATTTCTGCACCTGTACTAAGACATAATAATTCTGTGGTTAGAAGCTCAAGCTTAAATACTAGTGATCTATGTACTATAATCTTATCATAATTAACTAAGTTTTATCATGAATTCATAAACTTCATGATAAGCATCACTCATGAACAATAATGTATACACTATATTAATAAACACTAACTATGATGTGGAATATGATTTTGGCTTGATGACCATACATATTTCCATAAATTCAACCCTACACCTTGTGCGCTAAAAGATACAATATTATAGAAATTCTCGCATGAAACATTCACCGTCATCGATTACTTTATTTATAAAATTCTTTGTTCGCACGAGTCTCTCGAATGACTTAGGGTATGGTTCATTGTCAATCCCTGATTTGTCCTTCTCTTTAGTTCTAATACACAATATAGATCATTGGACATGGAATCCAACACATATTATTCATTAATTCAATCTTATCTCATGCTAAGGGTGGAAAATTCCATTTTGAACATCCAACCTTCTTCACAACCTGACAATTAGGTATAATACCATTTAGGGATCCATAAGAATCAATTTAGTGAAATATTTCCCTAAAAAATCACCCACCATACATCTTTAGTGTCTCTATAGTACCACCTCAATATCGACCATACTCATTATATAAGTAGGATTGGAGAGTACTAGACACACTTATCATATGAGTATCCTTAAATATGAATATTTGTAGTGCATGTTTAAAGGTAATTCATCTCAGTATTATGACCTCATCATAGTGCACTTAGACATTGCATATCACACAATAACACTAATGAAAAATTATTTATTTCAGTGAACTTAAATAGAAGTGCCATTGGCTTATAGACCACATAATATTTATCATTTTTAACATGTCAAAAAAGGATCGAAAGGCTAGTACCCGATAACAGGTTGAAAGGCTGCCCGCGCCCTTGGCAGCCACCCTGTGCCCCACCCGCCCGCGACTGCTGCGCCCTCGGCCGCCTGCGCCCTTGGCAGCCACCCTACGCCCCAGCCGCCCGCACCCCCGACCGCTTGCACCTGCCTCGCTCCCGCCCCCCCGCGCCCTGGCTGCCTATTCCCGCTGTGCCCCCGGCTGTCAGCACGCCCGCTGCACCCCTGGCCGCCCTCGCAGCAACTTGCCGCCGCACATACCGTTTAGGTTTCGAGGCGCTGCCCCAAACCCCGCAAGGGGGCGACTCCCCCCTTGACCCCCCACCAACTGACCGCATAGATGGATCCACGACACCCTGTCGAAGCGCACGCCAATCGCCAGCGCCAACGACGCATCAATAATCTCTCGCATTGCCACGACGCACTACTCTAGTGCCGAGGTACTCTCTACACTCTTTGGTGATCGTGTTCTTTATCCAGTATTCTTCGAGTGTTTATCCACCGTCGTCGGATTTGATTTGGATTTTGAATCTTCAAGCCACTAGTTGAATAGGTCTTTGAATCTTCTAGCGATCGCCGTCCAAATTTATTGAACATGTTGCTTTGTTTTCACCGCGGTGGTTGAAGACAGTACTCCTGCCCTTGACAAGGAAAGGGGCTGCACCACCATTACTTTCATCGAATTTAAATTCTCGGACTCGATCGTGTGATTTGTGGTCTGTTTTATCCTAGCCCTCCCCTACTTGTCCTAGTAGCCAGCTCCCATCGTCATGCTGCATCCTCTATCCCCTAGCCATCCTACATCAGTAACACAATGACACAATGAGAGAGTGAGAAGGAATAAGCAAGTGAGAAAGGGAGAAGAGTGAGAGAGAGAGAAAGTGATAGAGCTATATGGAAATAGTAAGAGTTAGACAGGTGGGAGACAGTGAGGGGAGGGAGTGAGAGAATGAGAAGGAATGATAGAGCGTGGGAGAATGAGGGAGTGAGAGAAAGAGAATGAGAAGGAATGATAGAGCGAGAGGGAATGAGCCAGTGAGAGAGTGAGATACTGAGAAAGAATGAGAAAATGATAGAGGAAGAGAGAGAGGGAGAAAATGAGAAGGAATGAAAAAGTGAGAGAGGGAAAAGAGTGAGTGTGTGTGAGAGAAGGAATGAGAGAGTGAGATACGAAGAACGAATAAAATAGTGGGAGAGTGAGAAGAAATGAGAGAGTGAGGGAGCAACAAAGAATATCAGAGTGATAGAGTGGCAGTGAAAGAGATGAAGTTAGCTAGGGGGAGAGTATGAAATAGATAGAGTTAGAGGAGGAGAGTGAGAGTAAAAGAGATGAAGTTAGTGAGAGGGAGAATATGGATGAGATGTACTTAGAGGGGTAGGAGAGTGAGAATGAAAGAGATGTAGTTAGCCAGTGGTGTAGGGGTGGGGAGAGTATGAATGGGGTGTAGTTAGAGAGGGAGGAAATGGAGAGTGAAAGAGATGAAGTTAGCGAGTGGGGAGAGTATGAAAGAGATGTAGTAAGAGAGAGAGAGAGAGAGAGGAGGGTGAGAGTGAAAGAGATAAAGTTAGAGAGGGGTAGAGTGTTAAAGAGATGGAGTTAGAAGGGAGGAGAGCAAGAGAGTAGAATGAAAGACATGGAGCTGCGACGGAGAGTGAGATTGCAAAGAGTTGGAGTTATAGGGGAGGAGTGAGAGTAAAAGAGATGGAGTTAGAGGGGGGTGTGAGAGAGAAAGGTATGTAGTCAGAAAAGGGGAGAGTGAGAGTGAAATATATGGTTTCAGCGGGGGGGGGGTGAGAGTGAAAGAGGTGGATTCAAGGGGGAGTGAGAGTGAAAAAGATGGATTGAGTTGGGGGGGGGGGGGTGGAGAGAGTGAGAGGGAAAGCCAGAATTAGATAGGGGGGAGTGTGAGACTGAAAAAGATAGATTTAAAGGAGGAGAGTGAGAACTTGAGAATGTGAGAAGTAATGACAGAGTGAAGTGAAATAGAGAGTGTGGAGCGAGGAGAGTGAGATGGAGAGAAATGGAGAGGAAAGTTGGTTAGAGAGAGACAATGAAAGCGAGAGAGTGAGAGAGAGAAATTTTGAGAGCATGTGAATGCTAGATGGAAATACATAATAAGAGAGTGAGGCACAGTTTGAGAGAGGGATTATAAGTAAAGACATGAATGGGAAGATGGATAAATACAGGGGGAAGATAGTGAGAGAGTGATGAAGAATGATAGGTTAGAGAGCGAGAGAGAACGGATGATAGATTGAGAGATATAGAAGATGAGAACAAGAAATGACGAGAGATTGAGAGATAACAAAGGTGAGAAAAAAAGAGGATGCAAGAGTGAGAGAGTTAATGTGTGAAATAATTAGAAAGAGAGAGAGAGAGATTGAGAGAATGAGCGAGGGACAACTTATCAAGTTGGCCGGCTGTAGTGGGGCCGATGGTGACTGGCTAACAGTTGCAAGGCAGCGGTCGCAAATGGTTGAGCAGTGATCACACAGATGGTGGTGGGATTGAAAGGGATCGAGGGGGAGCATAAATCATAAGGGATCTCCCTGTATCTTTTTATTCATTAGTTTATTATTATTGGTCTTCGTTCCATTTTATGTGAAATCCAAATCAAGACTAGAAGTTTGTTCTGCCCTAGAAATCCAGACATGTGTCTGGTTTGGTCTGAACTGACCGAACTTCGGTCAGACTGTGACCTTCCCTAAGCCTCATAATACCCTGTACATTAAATAGGATAATATAAAGCTATTAATTAAGCATTCAAAAGAAGCCATTTGGTTAGAGGGCTCTTTGGGGAAGGATGTCGGGATATGCAGCTCACAAGATGTTTTTAGACAATTATAGTGCCATAATTTGGAAAAGGATTCAGTGTTTCATGAATGGACAAAGCGTGTTGATGTTGATTATCTTTTTGTAATATTTTTAGATGGGGATGTGTCTATGAATAAGATTTTAACTTTCCAAAACTCTGTAGACCTGATGACAAAACTTCTTCCACGACCAAAGTTTCAGTACTCCCTCAACAAGACCTAGCTTTGTCATTGAACTTATTGTTCTGGCATTTTTGGCGGTGAATAGGCCAAATAGGATACTTGACCTTTTGTCATACTCACCATAACAATATTCCTTTTTCCCATTTGGGACAATTATCTTTTTGGCCTCCCTCCTATAAAAGTAAGGCCTTTTGTTGCATTATAATAAATTTTCAGAAGAAACCTTTGAAAGTAAGGCCTTTTTCTCAAAATTCTTCTGATTCTGTACGTTTATCATAAAATTTATGATTGTTTTAATTTATCTGATATAGTTTAATATGAACAATATTCACATATATCAGAAAACTTAATAATAGATATTGTATATCCTTTGTCCCTGCATGAAAAATCTAAAAACAGGAATATAAAAGACCTCAGGATGTTATGAACATATGACAAAAATAAAAATTGGATGATGATTCTTCCTTTTTATTCTTCAGAATTCAATATTTGCACAAACATCACATAGACTATGCTCATAGTAGAGAAAGAAAATACAATGGTAATCCATTAGTTTTTAAATTCTTTGGAAGATAAGGCGAAGTTTTGCTAGACATATAAGGCATCAGGATGAATAGTAATAATCAGATATTAAAAAATCCAAGAAAAGGTGAGGTTATTTTCCATTTGTTAATATCCAAGAAATGTAGTTCTCACGCATAGATAAATTTAATAACCCTTCATTCGGGGAAGTTCTAAATAATCCTAAAGGACAAAAAGTTACAATTATGCTATGTTTAAAATATGCAACTATAAATTATATAAAATATAGTTATATAACCTTAAAAATGAATTACATTACATCTACTCATCATTTAACTATACTCCAACAAGTTGGATAAATTAATGATAAATTAATGTTAAAATATAGTTATTTTCTTGTTTCTAAATAAGAGAGAGTATGGATAGACTTGTTTCTATGTTTTATTTTACCAAGGCATTCAACTAATGACTTGGATTCAGTTTGACCTGAACTTTTGATGAGGAGAGAATAATTCAATTCTGGATCCACTTTTTGAAGACATTGACTGGATGATCAAAGTCAAATATGTGCATTATTCCAAACTAAATCCCTTTCCATAATCAAAATTCAGTTGCTGTATGGAATGTATTAAGATTTTCAGCATGGGTTGAACGAAGCCAAACTTCATTAACCAAAGGTACCAGGCCATTTAATGGTAGCCATTTGATAGGTAAGGTCTTCCATGAGTTTCAGCTGCTTCAACTGAAGCTCATCTGCTTTAACAGGTAAGGTATTGGGAACAATGATCATACTGCTTCAGATGAAACATTCATCTATTTCTTTGATCTCCATGAGATTGCTGAATGCTCCATAGAATAAGAGAGGAAGTGACCCCTAGGGAAGGACACGGTCCATTCTCTGTTTGATTTTACTGAAAACCTAAACCTAGACCTGAAGTTTGGTCCGTCTCGGTGTGGGTCCGGTCTGGTCTTCAGTCGGTCAAGTTGACTAGTCAAGGTGCAATTCCATGTTAAGTTGACTTAGCCATCTCACTACATCTAATGTCGCCTTTGGAGCCGAAGCTGTGTTGGATAATAAGAGAGTGAGAGAGGGAGAGAGGTAGAGAGTAAGAGAGGAATATAATTAGAGAGCAAAAGAGTGTGAGAGTACGAGAGGGATAGAGAGGGAAATTGAGAAGGAGATAGTGCAAGACAGAAAGAATACCAGAGAGAGTAAGACAGCGAGAGAATGAGAGGGCGAGACTGAGAGAGAGTTATAGAGGGAGAGAGGGAGAAAGTAAGAAGGAGATTACAAGAGAGAGAGAACAAGAGTGAGAGAGGAAGAGGGTAAGAAGGAGAGTACAAGAGTGAGAGATAGAGAATGAGAGAGATAGAGAGGACGAGAGTGAGAGAGGGGGAGAGGGGGAGAGGGAGAGAGTGCAGGCGAGAGGGAGAGAGTTCAATAGGAAGAAGAGAGGGAGAGAGGGAGGAGCAGGCTAGAGGGAGAGAGTGAGAGAGAGAGAATGAGAGAGGGAGAGAGCAAGAGAAAAATAGAGGGTTAGCAAAACAGAGAAAAAGAGTGATAGAGGAGAGTGAAAGCAGGAGAGCGGGTGACAAAGAGATGGAGAGAGAACGTGAGGGTGACAGAGAGGGAGAGAGGAGGATAGGGAGAGCGGGAGGAGAGGATGAGAGAGAGAGAGGGCCTTGACAGGAGGAGAGGGAGAGAGTGATGTCAGACGTCGTCAAGGACGTCATCCGAGCGGTAAATCACTAGGGAGATGTAACTACGTGATGACGTGAATCCTACATGGACGTACGTACAGGTCCCGACTCGTGGGGAGATTTGCCGAGGTCCGAGGTCCGAGTGGGCGGCCGATGACGGTGACGTTGACCTTCTGACCCTCGTTGGAGTGACGACGGTGACTATGGCGTCGAACGGAAGACTTTCTGTTGGCGTTTGCACGTTATAGATGGGCTCGACCCGTAACAAAGAATTCACTCAATTCGTAATTTTCTCGATAAGTCATCTCACCTAATCTAACCCAAGAGCAGTGGACTGCAGCCAAAAATATACTTGAAGTCCTAATATAACTGACGAGCAAGGGGAACGCCGTACCTCGTCGGTGTCGGCGCTCATCGTTGTTGTCTTTGTTGGTGCGATGGGCTAGTATGGGCAAACGAGATAGAGGTGTGCCGGAGGTAGGCACGAGGCGATAACACTGTGCTGGGGCATGTCGCTAGAGGAAGGTGGAGGGGTCGAAGATGGTGATGGCGTGGATGACCAGTGCCGACGAGTGCAAGCTGTCATTTCACGATGACCTAGGTATGGTGCGGTGATGCTCAATAGTCCGGCGTGCTTAGGAAGATCCGACCAGCATCAAGACACGATCAACACGCTGTGCCTGGTGGTGATGAAGAAGGCCGAATTTAATTGACCGCCGAGCAGGAAAACAACTCTGTAGAATTGTTGTCATCGGACAAGGACGGTTCTCAAACGGGGCGACCGGCCCTAGTGGGCTGTTCTGTCGCCCAGATATTGGCCGTCGCCAATGCATCGAACAATTATGCAGTGTATAGGCATATGGGTTGCCAATGGTTTTGAGCACGATCAGTAGCAACCCAAGGAGTGACGATGCTAAGCTCAACCTTGCGGCAGGAGTCAGCCAGAGTCGCAACATGTGCTATTCTCTGGTGACTGCATTTGGCGTGGGCAGGTCTAGAAGTCAACTTGAGGCACGGCAGTACATGTGCTATCCAGGTTGAACAATCCATGATTTTCCCTTCCTCTCCCACTTTTCTCCTCTTTCTCTTCTTCTTCTTCTCCTCCCTCCTCTTTCTTCCTCCTCTTGGTGAGATCTGGACGTAGAGTAACTACCAAACAAATAATTACAGATCTGATGAGAATTGGTCCCATCATAGCCTTATATAGGGCCATGATGGCCCCTTACAAAGAGTCCAATAAGGGAGGTCCATTAAGTGATCCCCTTTTACAACATAAATGAAGAAACTAGGTAAATTAATACGACACAACAATAAAAGATACGGATGGATACAGCGATACAAACATGACAAAAATATAATGATACTGACGATGAAAAAGAAAGCATGATAAATTGGCAAGTGAAACAAGCACGAGCCGGCGAGAGATTTGATTCAGTCGATGGCGCGATTGTGCTTCTCACCTGGGATGTTCAACCTGGATTTCTTCACCATAGCCTTGGTGTGCCGGTCGTGCGGCCCGCGAGCCGGCGGGTTTTCGGTGACGATGATGATGGCTTTGATGACGTGGCGGTGATCCTGGACGGGTGCTCTCCATCAGAGAGGGTGAGAGAGAGAGATGAGGAGAGGGAGAGCGGAGAGGGATAGAGGGAAAGAAAATGAGAGGGAAAGAGTGAGGACAGGAGAGGGGGAGAGAGATGAGGGAGCGAGAGTGAATGAGAGGGAGAGGGGGGAAAGAGAGAGAGAGAGAGAACGAGAAAGAGAGAGGGAGAGAGAGAATGAGAAAGAGTGGGGAGAGAGAGAGAGAACGAGAAAGAGAGAGGGAGAGAGAGAGAATGAGAAAGCGTGGGGTGGAGATAGAGAGAACGATAAAGAGAGAGGGAGAGAGAGAGATAGAATGAGAAAGAGAGGGGTGGGAGAGAGAGAGAACGAGAAATAGAGAGGGGAGAGAACAAGCGGGAGAGAAAACAATCGAGAGGCGGAGAGAGGATGAGAGATAGAGAGGGAGAAAGAGCAGGAGAGGGAGGGAGGGCGAGAGAAAGAGAGCAAGAGGGGGAAAGAGGGAGAGATGGCAAGAGGGAAAGAGGAAGAGAGTGAGCAACGATATCGAATCGTTATCCCTCTCTCCCGTACTCAGTATTGGATGACGGTATCAGGACAGATGCTGAATCGGGTATCAGAATTTACTGTTCCAATATCTAGATATTGGATGACGATATTGGATATAGGTTGCTACAGTAACGATGCCCGATATTGTTATCTGTTTTGATGTTGTCATCCGCCTCCGCCTCTCAGAATGGATGACAATATGGGATCTCGGAGTTGGATATCGGATTTTAATATCCAACGAATTAATCCTTGTAAAAATAGGTTTATTCGTTGAAACTTGTAAGTGAGAATGGGTTGGAGAGGAAATCGTTCGGCCAACAGGTAACAAGAGAATTTTTACCACATATAATGTATACGCTTCAAAAGTTGCTTTGTTCTTCCTTATGGGACAATAAGATTCGGAGTTTAAAATTACATCTACAGATCAGACATCGGTTATTGATATCCAAATTTTAAAATTTGGGTGCTGTTTGCGTTTAACATCTAAATTCATGTTCACTGTTGCCTTTTTCTCTTGATACAGGATATCTATATCTGAATATCGGATTGCAGTATGTAAGATCCGCCTCGTCCCTAGCCTAGTTGATATCAGTCCTGATATCTGTTATACATAGGAATGTCGATATCCGTTCGATATCCGTTCGATATCCGATATCCGGTATCAGAAACCGCACTGTCATTTACCGGATATCAGATGCTGGTTGTCTGATATCGGATATGGGACAGATATTGGACGGTCTATCACTAGTCAGCGAGGGCGACGGTCCGGTTGAGAGGGACAGATATCCGTCCAGTTCGGTCCGGTCTGACCGAAAAGAGGCCCAATTGTCTTAACGAAAACTGGTCGGTTGAGAGGAAAGAAACGGAAGAGATCCCGACTGAAAATCTGGCAGGAACATAATGAAGATTTTCGGGAAGTACGTATACCCGAGACAGCTGGTGCTCGCCGCTTCCGGGTACGTAATATCGATCGATAATTTTCCCCAAGTTAGGAATTAAGGCTTTTCGCTTTCCATCTCTTCTACACCCAGTTTCCTCCTCGCGTGATAGGACTGATTTCTAATTTCAATCAGATATGCATCGATAATCATGTACTGGGTCGAAATTCATCGATTATCTCCTGCCAGAGACGACCCATTTTCCAAAATCGCGGTTTTCCAATCGTATGCATGTTACAGGCTGTTATTCGTTGGTTCTACGACGTACGATGTCCACAGATCCATCAAGAACAACGCGCAGCCTCCATCAGAAGAGCAGATGCGCTATCTTGAAGGCGTTTTAAGATCATCCAGCCCGCCTGAGGGGGGTCCTACGTCAGAGCAAAGGTAATTCTCAATTCTCCCCTTGACGCTAATCACAGTTGATCGGCCCCGAATAAAAACGCCAGAGTCACTCACCGCCGTTTCCCTCTATTGTTTCCCCATAAGGCAGCTACGTTGACAAATTCCGATGTATTGTTTAACTTGGATGTGCTTCGATGCTTTGTTTTATTGGGATAAACAGTCAACAGAATACATGAAGGATACGATTGCATTTTTTTGTAAATTTATGGGAAGCTTTGAAGCAAATTAAAACGTACCTGGTCCTTGACGGCTGAGTAGATTTTCTGATTCAGAATTTTTGAAGTTGGAGATGGCTCATACTTGTTTGGCCATGCGATGAAGGTTTTTGTTTAGAAGGAAACTTCATCTCTGGTGTCTCTTAATAATTCGACAAATTAGATTATCATCCTCTAGTTCTACTTAAATGTAACCAAGTATATTTGATTCTCCTAGTCTATAACCGTCTCTTTAAGTAGGGAAAATCAAAATGAGAAAGGGAGTAAATTTTATTTACAAACTTGGACTTTTGCAACACCTGTCCCGAAGGTTACTTTCCCCCCAAGAGTCTTAACCTCAACGTATAAACATCAACCTCTACTGCAGCCTATAGTCTTCCTTAACTTCGGGCTCACCGTTAGTCTCACAAACTTCCAACACGTGCAGCCCTGAACTTTTGAGTCAAGTTGCAGATGTCTCCGAGGTTGCCCTTAAGTAGAAGGAGATATCATCACTGCATGTCAGGAGTTGGTGGTGCTTTCTGATTGCTTGATCCTTCGCAGATCTCAGTTTAACTTACAACTCAATAGATGAAGTTCAATATTCCAACTTTGTTCCATCTTTATTTTCAGTCTTTACCTTGATTGATATATCATATAATTCAGATATTATGACTAAATAATTAAGATTATTTTGTAAGATAACTGAAATTGAAACAATTTGACCATCTAATGTCTTTATGATTTTATCATTTGTTACCCTTAACTTTCTTCCGTAGTGTTCCTTGCATTTGGTTCTTTGGTACAAAATTTATCTGTTAGTTTCATTAAACACATGAAAGAGAAACCAGTTCCCTATAAATTCATGAGAAAAATATATTTGGTAATAAATTATTTCTTAAATGTGATTGGTTTCATTTATAATGTGAAAACATTATTGATTCAGCAACAAAATTTGAGTGAGCTTTTCGCTAGAGAACCCCCATTATATATCCTTAATGTTTCCACCCAACTTGTTATCATATCCTTGATGTTTCCACACAAATATAGAAGGATTAGATGATGCTATTTTAACAAAAAGATTTGAATGTCTTTCTTTAATATCCTATGAATATGAATGTTTAGGCTACAAGTGTAAACATAAGAGACTACCATAGTAAGCTCTCATCATTGGAGATATGTTTGGGCTTCATTATAAGCATCATTAATGTATGATTTGTATTAATTATTTTTGAACACATTTGAATATACGGTTGGATTGTAAATTCCATCATAAAGTTGCAGTCAAAACTTACCCAGACTAATATAAAGATCCTAGTTCTATATACACAAATTTTCCTTCATCAATTTAAGGTATTTTATAACACAAAATGTTCTTTGAATTCAGTATTTTTAAAAACATTTAATACAAATCAAAATGAACCTGCACTATGGATTGTTCAAGAAGAATGCCAGTGAAAAATTAAAGTAAAATTTATTTGCATGATTGTTAAATTGATATGATTTTACATAAGCGTCAGGAATTCATCTCACAATGGTTCTCACCTTCAATGGTAGAAAATATTCCGTACATTCTCTCTCCAAAAATAGGTAAAGATATAAAAGACATAATAATAAGATACATAAATAATACCCTAAATACACAATCTTTTACCAATAAATAGTATTTTTTACTGTTTTTTTTATTATTTTGGCACATATAGAATGTTATTGCAATCTAAGTGAGCATAGATATTGTACAAGAAGAGGGAAATGAAAGGAATGAGATCAAATATGTTTAAAACTAAAAATGTAGAATATGTTTATGTGATTTATTATATATTAACATAATATCAATATCTGATTCAAAAAACAATATTTATTGACTTGAGAAACACATTGATTTGAGTAGACATCACTAGATTTTGAAAGATGATTGACTGCTGAGAATTTTTTGCAAATAAATTTGAGTTGAGACTATTTATTACCTCGAAGGAGAGACGGTGATTGCGCACATTTCTTATGGTCTGGTCACCTCAAAGGAGAGAGTCGCCACCATTGGGTTTCTTGGGAGAAAGCTTGTCAGCTGATGGACGAGGCGGGTCTAGGGATTAGACGTCTTCTGGATGTCCAAGACATGCTTCAAAAGAAGCTCGTGTGGTGTATGCGTACCACGCACTCCCCATTGGGGAGATCCATCTCATCGAAGTATGGAGTGTGGGCGCATAGTGAGATGGATATCCGAGCCATCTCAAGTGACAGACTTGGTGGCGACATTGGCTTGAGATAGCAATAATCACACTTTGGCGTGTCAGCCGCGGCGTAATTAACACCTGGTATGATACATGGCTCATTGACACACCTTAGCCCGTCACCCCCACTTCGAGCCCCATCACCTTATATTGACCGTAGCACAGCTACTCCTAGGCGACATGCGCCACCTTTGGGAGCAACATGGCATTCCCATAAATATGTTATCCCTTGCCTTGAGTACTCCCTTTGTGTACTCTGAGGATCGTCCTATTTGGACGCTTACCCATGATGGGTCATTCTCTTGCCGCTCTTCTTGGGAGCATTTATGTGAGAAATCTCCCACCAGTACTAGGGTCGCCGAATCTGGCATCCGGCGATCATTACTCGTGTCTCCTTGTTCCTCCGAAGACTCTTGCATCGTGACCTCCCGACTGATGATCCAGTGACGCGTATCAGTCAATCTCTCACTTTGCGTTGCCATTGTTGTCCCACATCTCCCCAGGTTGAGACTATGAAGCACCTTTTCTTCCATAGTAAGACAACTCTAGATTGTTGACACCAAATCATACACCATTGGCGTCCACTCCTTGGTATCTCCTCTACTCTGACATCGTTAGAGTGTTTTGGCAAGATGTATCTCTCGCCAATACACTCCAAATGAAGCCCTCTCCTACACGTCACCATACCTTACTAATATGGGAGATTTGGAAAGGGCAAAATTCTTCTTGCTTTGTAGGAACTCCCATGTGTGCCTTGGATATCACGCGACGAGTCAAGCAATGGATACGGCGTACACACCGCTTACCACCTCGCACCCGAAGCTCAGCCCTAGCCTACGACCTCCTTCAATCTTGGAGTATTCCGGTGACCCTCGCCCCATCCGCATTCGGCTACAGATTGTTCGTTGGCACCCACTGCCAATCGACATCCTCAAGCTAAATGTGGATGGTGCAGCCAAAGGGAACCCGGGGCCAACAAAGGGAGGTGGTATCCTAAGGGATCATACATGGAGTACTATCTTTGCTTTCTGCTCTTTTATGACATACAAACTAATACAATAGTAGAGGCTATGGCGATACGTGATGGTATACTGTTATGCGAGGAACAAAACATTCACCATATCGCCGTAGAATCAAACTCACATGTAGTAGTTGACATGCTTCGTGCAGGCAAATGCTCCCAGTGGTGACTACAACACATATGGCAAGACATCATGTGGTACCGCCCTCGCACAACTAGTGTTTGTCACCAGCTGCGCGAGGGAAATCAGATAGCAGACGCCCTTGCCAACCACGCGGTACACACACAAAACCCTTCCTCCCTTTTCCTTTGTCAGATACTCCCTTTGACAGGCCGTGGATGCTATCATGTTGAACACCTCGGCTTATCGGCCCTTCATATGTGTCTCAAGCCACGCACCTCCATGATGACATCTTTGAACGACGGGGTGGACTATGCACTCCACACATTGCATCGTTACGAGGGCTCCCCAGCTCTTGCTGGCACGAGTGACCATCTCCCGGCCTTCACAACCATCAAGTTCACCTATGTACCTTTTTCTTTCGTGCAACATGGGCATGGGCGAGTAGAGTTCGTGTGTAATTGGGATATGTACACTTGCTCCACACCTAAAAATGATGAAAAACACTACATTTTATAAATAAACACCCCTGGGTGGCATCCAGGAGACGGATGGGTCGGTCTACAAGCACAACCGCAGGGTTGGACGTACCCAGCACTTTGATTTTGCCATTTAAAAAAAGAGACTAGTTATTACCTTGACATTACTACTAATACAAGAGAATGGTTTTGATGACAAACATTAGATAAAAATGACAATTACAGATATAAAAACAGAAAGAGACGATCTTATCAAGATAATAGGCTTTGAAAAATATTTTCTTTATTAAATTATGCACCTTAATTTATTGGCTTAATTCTCCCATGTACTCTTAACATTTAATTTCGATTGGTAGAATATTGGATTTAAGTGGAGTTGGAGAACTTGAGCATGATGATATCTATAGATGATATAATGTTGAAATTAGATTGAATGAATAGAGATTATATTTGATTGCAAAATAGAATGATATATTATTGATAAATGTTGCTCGACCATCAAATTCAACTGAAAAGGAGACGGATTGAAGAAGTGGAATTTTGAGGCTTTAATTGAAGAGTCATCTGAACGATACTTGATATAAATTTTTAAAATTTAAATAATTTATTAAAAAAAGACATATTTGTGATTGAATAAAAATCTATGTATTGGGTTTGTTCCTGGAAACCTGTTCGCCGACACTGAGGTAGAGGAATTATCTGTTAGGAAACTTGATTCGTGGAAGCCTTGGTGGTAGATAGGGGAGAGAAGTTCTCAATGGAAGTTATTTCTGATTTATCTTTTGTATTCTATTATCCTTTGTTTATTGTTTTTAGGCTTTAGCGCCCTAGACATTTCGTAGAGTGATATTGTGAGTTTGAGACTCTAGGATGAGATAATACTGATGGGCAGCTGTTTTTTATTAATATTTGGTATTGTATTATCCTTTGTTGAATGTGCTTAGTCATTTGGTGCCCTAGACATTTGAAATAGTGGTAGTGTGAGTTTGAGACTCTAGGATGGGATAATTCTAAAGATGGATGTCAATCTGTTAAACTTGTGGGGATTGAATTCACATTTTAGAGGACCGGCCTTGATCTTGTTGAGCAAGTTGAGAAGCCTTCACAGCTTCAACAGAAGTCTCTAAGTATATTTGAGTTGAGGGAAATGTAGTGGGGTCAGCCCCTTGAGAGATAGAACACTATGTACTATATTGCCATGAGAATTTACAAAGTCACCTGTGCCTGGCTGCATTAGTGCGGCCTACATAATCTGGCCCTTGTCTATGGCATCAACATTGCCAGAAAGGCACCACACCTAACTTTCCCCGTTGTCTTCCCTGACCTGGTGCTGGAATGTTGATTCCACAACTCCGCTCCCATAGAGTACACACGTGTAGTTAATTCTGCCTAGAGCATAGAGCACCTATTGGACTTACGTAAAGGTTGGGCTCTAATGCCTCTTCCGAATCTGATACAATATATGCAGCATCAGGAAGATGTGGTACCAAGCATGAAGCCTCCCTACCTCACATTGACACCATCCCTTGCCACCCAATACTTGTACAAAGATCGACATCGAATCTACATAAGTCGTCACCCAAGACTAGGACAAGCATTGCCACCCTAATGTTGTGCACCGGGTGCATGTAGAGTGCACACATCTCTGCTTTCAGTTGTGGCATGTATGCCATTACTCGCATTAACATGGCACGAGCGCTACCCTGTTGCGCATGTAGCGCAATGTTGGCAGCCACCACCGCCAAGAATGAGTGTAGCCTTGCTACTACTGCAGAGTTGGTAGAAAGAGGCTCAACCCATGTGAGATGCTGCCAGGAGAGTGCCTAGATGGCACCTCACCTCCGTGAGCAATGCTGCAAAGGCGCGTGCCTGTGGGCACCTAGGGCCCACGTGCAGTTGCTGTACCATCGGTGTGCAAGACAAACTGGGGGCCTCACAATAAGATTGAGGCTAAAACTGTAGAAAACTTTGTTCGAATTCTAATACTCTATTCCATTCCTTTGACAATATTATATTAACTTTGTAGGCATCCTCGAAGTACCTATCTAGTGCTCTGTACTGAAGACACCCCCACTCCTAGGTTTTTTCGAGAAACTTGAAACCAACACATATGAACCAAGTTACGGATAATTTTATAATTTTGTATTAGAGTTTGTTGCATTTTTAAGGCAGAATAAACATCCAATAGACTTTAGTGGTTTTCCTCTCTATACTAATCCCTCTCACAGGGTGGTGAGTCTCCACATGTCGCCCAGGTTGTTGTCGTTTTCCATGCCTCCTCTTCATTCTAGTTATTCTCAGATCTCTATTCGTGATACAAATTTTTATGGAACTTGGATTTTATGCATTGGCCCCACACGGTGGTCCATTGGGGTGAAAGGCTGTTAAAGACACATACTCCCTCGAGCCTACCGAGCCAACCTCTAAGCAGCCGTCGTCGACAACAGCCGACATCACCAACTGATGCCAAGCATCGCCGACCTTAACTTGACAACATGCGGTATGATAATTACACTATCAGACTTCATTTGAATTTCTTATCTGTTTTACAAACTCAATAATGTTGATTCTGGTATATGCCTTGATAACCTGCAAATAAGCATAATAATTTGTTTATTTCATGCATTTTAGATCATAATTAAGTTAATTTTATGCATGTTATCATGAATTTTATGTAATTTTTACCAAAAATATATATGTCCACTAAATAATTATTTTTGCATAAAATCAGTATATTTTGATGTTTATAATGATTGAAATGGACAGTATATCAAAAATAACTAAAGTGGTGAAACTTTCATCCAAAATGGAGTCGTAGATAAAGAGATATTTAATTTTAAATTTTAGAGAATTTTCTGGATCATATTTTATATTTTCAAGTATTTTTTTAAGGTTAAAAAATTACAAAATCAAGGCCCGCTAAGGAGGGGTGATGTGGAACAACTGGTGGCTCTCTTTTCTTGTGGAAAAAAGTTATTTTCGTGCCCTAAGACGAGGGATGATGTGGAACAACTGCTGGCTCTCTCTTCTTGTGGAACATATCAAATTTTTGCCCTACAAGGATGGATGATGTGGTATGCTCTGGTGGCTCCCTATTTTGGTGGAATTACTCAAACAAATGAATTGCTAGAAATGCTCAAAATTAAAATAGCCATTACTGCTGACCCCATGGGTACTTTTGGATCAAATAGCCACCTCTTTTTTCTCTTTCCATCACCTATGGTTAAGCCTATAAATAGATCCCAAGATTAGACTCTTCTTGTACTTCGTTTTGTCTTCTCCATGTGGGAGACCTTATAAAACAAAGGTGTATGAGTACCAATTTACGGTTTCCCCTCTTCCAAAAGTGAGTTTCTTCCCTGTCTTGATCTAGCTTCTTGTCTATTGCAACACGCCAAGGCATTGGGTGCAATATACGGGTCCATGAAGTGAGATTAATGCTTGGGAGCATCATCGAAGGAAGAGGTAAGTCCTATAAATTTAATGAGGAGTTTTATTCCATTTACCCCATCTTTCTGTCCATTCCACATTCTCATATCACTTCACTCTTTGTTATAAGTTATCAAACCCTATGAGTATGGATTAATGGCTTATACCACCCATGCCTAATTAGGGATTTCCATAGGAAACCACTGATTAGGGTTTCTTCATCACATCGATTCATTCCTCTCATACTATCCTCACTCCATGAGTTTAATACTATCTTAATCTCTGTTATAAGTTCATAATTCTTATGAGTAAGAATTAAGAACTTATACATAAATTAATTTAATTAAAATCACAATATATATCTAGTATCTGTACTTTCCACGCTCTCTCATCTTAACCACTTTCTTAATCATTACGTTGTTCTCAATATCAATCTTAATCACAAAGCCTTATCAGTGATTCGACCCCTTACTCACCAACTGACATCAGTAATAAGTGAATAAGGGTTAATTATAAATATTTTTCCATAAGTCTTGTAATTACACATCGACTAGGTTAACCACCTAAATTTTGACTTAGCATACCTGTACAAAGCTATGCCTAAAAATACAACAAAAACATTCTATTCTTCTGGTGGTTCTATTTTTTTGTCATTACTATTACTAACTTGGTAACAGAGTGCGCTCTATCGGGATCTGAAGGCGCATCATCTAATGAAGACGTCGATCAATGCCAACATGGGTGAAGAAAAATATCATCAGAGAAAGCTTCAGCACCTCATGTCCTCTAGTTGGATCAAGCTCACTCAGACAAACTATCCATTGTGGATGCACTGTGTGAAAGCCACAGTTGTGGCGCAAGGGCTAGGTAATCACCTAACCAATAAAAAGCCCACTTCCATTCCAATGTGTACAGATCCAGAAAACATGTGGTGGAAGATGGGTATGGCAGTCATGACCATCATGATGTCGTCTATGAGCGACGAAGTTATCCCTATCATACAAGAAAGTATGAATTGTCTTGAAGCATGGAGAACACTTAGCACTGAACTCTCCTCCAGCTTGGATCCAAGAGTCATGGAGCTCACGATAAGGTGCACAACATTCGATGAGGTACGTGAACTATTGATGAATTCATTTAGGAAACACGGAGCATTGGGATGTCCCTCGGCCTAGTTGAATGCACTGGTCAAGAACACACACTAAAGTTTGTTCTTCTACGGGGACTTGGCCCAAAATATCAGGCCTTTTAAACTAGTGTGAACACATAGTGGTCTTTTTTCATTTGATGCCATAGTTGCTATGCTAAGGTCCAAAGAGAATATGCTAACCTTCGGTGACTTAGAGGAAGGGGAGGAGCAGATACGTCCGGAAGTAAATCAAGTTCACTCCGAACAACATCAACCACGCAAAATCAATGACACGATGGTCGTGGTCATGGCTGTCATGGATCACAAACCTCCCATCAGCCCATGAGAATGAGCTCTCGATGCTAAATATGTTCAAAGATTGAACATCACACTGACATATGTTATGATTGCTTTGGCACATGTACTCCCCGGAATATGCCTCCATCGCCAAACACAGATCAAACTACCCTCTCGTTCAAGCGTATTTTCTTTCCCTAGGTGCCACATCCTCCCCATCAACTCCCACGCTAATACATTGGTATTCGGATAGTTGAGCAACCCACCACGTCACCACAGATCCTCGAGTTATCAATCAACCAACACCTTACCATGGATCCAAAAAACTTTTCATCGGTGATGGTTCAGTTTTTATCCATTTACACTATGGGAAATTCATTTCTCACTACAAAATCGTATCCGATTCTTCTTCAAAACACTTTCATGTTCCTAAGAATCTCTTATCTCTTCATCAGCTCACTCTTGATAATAATGCCTATGTTGAATTTATCCACATGATTGCTTTGTCAAGTATCGATGGAAAAGGGCCATTCTACTCGAGGGTGATGTCCGAAGTGGATTATATAACTTGAAGCCTCGAGCGTCTCCACAATATTTTGTCAGGTAAGCTTCCCCAGAGCTTTAGCACCATCGACTTGGTCACCCTACTTTAAAATTTATGAACAATATTATCTCACATTTTGGTTTTCTTTTGATGAACTTTCCTCGACGTCACATATGTGAATCATGTGTCGAAGGCCAAACCTTTACCTTATGATCACTCTCATCATGTTTTTTTGAAAGCTTTGGAACTTATCCACTCCGATCTCTAGGGGCCAGCTCCTGTTACTTCTTATCTTGAATTTTCTTATCATGCTACATATATTGATGCATTCAGAAGATATACTTGGCTATTTCCTCTTAAAAGAAAGAGTGATCTCTTGGACGCCTTTCGTCTATTTCAAAAATCAGTTGAATGACACTTCAATTTCAAAATCAAAGCTTTTTAATCAGACTGGGGTGGAGAATGTCTTTGCATCAAGCAATACACAAGGATGGCATTCAGCATCACATCTCCTGCCCCTATGCTCATAAAAAAAATGGTGTCACTGAATGCAATCAGCGTCATATTATTGAAACTGCTCTTTCTTTGATGCATCATTCTGTTGTTCCTCAACGGAACTGGGATAAAGCCATTACAATTCCAACTTAACTCATCATCCATCTTCCAATGGCATAGTTACAGTTCAGATTTCCTTGCGAGGTATGTTACAATCAAACTCCAAACTACAGTTTTCTTAAAAGTTTTGGTTTTCTGTATTTTCCCAATCTCAGGCCATATGCTACTTCAAAACTGAGGTCTCGGTCTGACCAATGTGTGCTTCTCGGCTACAGCTCTCGCCACCTTGGGTACAGATGCCTTAACTGTCGCACAAATAAAATCATTATTTCTAGAGACATCACGTTTGATGAAACTGTATATCCCTTCTCTTCCATTACCATTCCCATAGCACCCTTGTCCAACTCTTGTCCAAACTCACCTGATGTGTCTTCTTGGCCCGTCTCATCTCCTTTAGCCCCCAAACCTGAATCGTCACCAAATAACATCTCTTAGTCGCCACCCCAGACATAAACTTGCCCATTCCTTCACACATCACCACACCCTCCAGCACTCCACCAGTCACCCCACTTCACACCACACCACCTACATCTACACCTCCTAGACATTTTTGGAAAATTTCTGAGCTATATAATACATGCATCAAATACTCTCTTCCCTCATGCAATGTATCCATAAATCTTCCCACAGAACTCACAAACATAGATTCCACTCTTCAGGATCCTCTCTGGCACAAAGCCATGTATGACGAATACTTTGCTCTTATCACCAACCATACATATGATCAAGTTCCTCCACACTTCAACACAAAATAGTTGGCTGTAATTAGGTGTTTCATGCAAAATTGCAACTAGATGGCTTTTTTTATTGGTGCAAAGCTCACCTCCTTGCCCAAGGGTTTAGTCAAACCCCAGGTATTTATCACAAAACTTATAGTCATGTTCTTAAAATGACCTCCTCTGCACTCTTCTTTCTCGTGTTGTCAGTAATCGGTGGCACGTCCACCAACTTGATATCTCTAACGATTTTCTTCATGGTGAGCTCACTGAAACTATCCACATGCAACAACCTCCATGATTTGTACTCTCTAAACAACCTCACCATGTCTGTCATCTCTGAAAATCACTATACAGATTGAAACAAGCGCCTCGAGCTTGGTTTCAAAAGTTAAGCTCATTCTTTTCCATTCATGGTTTCACTGGATCTTGTATTGACTCATCATTATTATTTACAATTATTGACCAGATACCACAATATAGTCTTATTTACGTTGATGATATTTTAATTCTTAGTCCTAAATCATTTTTTATCTCATACAAATACTCCGTATGACAAAAATGGCCAACTACAAACTAGTTAGCACTTCATGCTCTCCAACAAACTCATCTACACAGGAAAATTGTCAGTAGTTTGCAATACCTGACTCTTACTCATCCTGATATTGTATTTGCGGTCAATAAAGCATGCCAATAGATGTAGGATGCTCTACCATGTCACTAGAGACATCTAAAACATATACTTTATTATATTTAAGGGACTTTTAAATTTTCCCTACAATTTTGTGCGAACTCACCAAATACGCTTTACATCTTCAGTGATGCAGATTGGGCTGGTGATCCTGTAGATCGAAAATCTACCGGCAGTTTTTTAATTTATCTAGGTCTTAATCTTATCAACTGGGCCTCCAAAAAGCAAATCACCATGGCCCAATCCAGCACTGAAGCAGAATATAAGGCCATAGCGAATACTACTACTGAACTTATTTGGATAAAATCTCTTCTTCATGAACTACATCGTACAACTATTTCAACTTCCACACTCTGGTGTGACAACCTCAGTGCCACCTATCTTAGTAAAAATCCAGTATTTTGTGCTCGTACAAAACATATTGAAACAGATTATCCTTTGGGAATACATTTCACGAGGTTCAATGTAGGTTTCTTTCATTTCTATACGTGATCAACTCCATGATCTCCTTACAAAGCCTCTTGCTCTGCATCGCTTCTGTCTTCTTCAATCCAAGCTCAATCTTCAACCAGGCTTAACCTTGCGGGGGGTATTAAAGACACGTACTCCCTCGAGTCTATCAATGCAGTCTCTAAGCAGCTGCCATCGCCAACTAACACCAAGCATCACCGACCTTAACATGATAACAGGTGGCATGATGGTTACACTACTGAACTTCATTTGAATTTACCTTATTTGTTTTAAAAACTCAGGAACGTCTGTTCCTATATATACCTTGTTGGGCGCAAATACTTACAAAAGCGTAGTTGGACGTGAACAGCTGCAAACGATGTTGAGGATGATCCCAAGACGACAAGAGGAGAAATATTGAGGTGTAATCGTTAGCCTCGTTATGTCCCTGCGTCGTCACCGTCAAGAGAGCACCAACTCCGAGAGAGAGGGAGAAAGGGAAGGAGGAAGAGACTTCTAGTTCAAAAACTTTCAAGACACTCTACTCAACTTAAAGAGAGAGAAAAGAGAATACATCAAGGGTGGTGTTGGGGATGGTGAAAACAAGAGAAATGGGGGGCCTTTTATTGGCACAACCCATGGCCTAAATGCCCCCAAAAAACTAATCACGATCCTAGAAAGCAGGCACGATCCTATTCTCAGGGATGTGCTGGGTCATCCTACTTTCTAGGATGTACCAAGTAATCCTACTTTTTAGATGTACCAAGTCAACCTCCACCATCCTGAATTATAGGGATGGAGGGTTTGACATTTTCAACATACAACAAAAACATTCTATTCTTCTGTTGGTTCTGTCTTTGTTGTTATTATTACTAACAAAGGCAAACAAGACTTCATTTTAGCTGGATGAACTCGAGTACAACAAAATTCACTGGGCCGGGCAGTCGTCAGGAGCAATCACTGACCGATTTCCCCTTCAACGTTAGGGATCTGTTGCAAGCAGTCGTCAGGAGCAATCACTGACCGACAAAAGTTCCCCTTCAACGCTAGGGATCTGTTGTAAGCATCAACATCTTTCAATCATGAGCACTGTTTTTTTCTTGTAGACTCTAAGAGAGAATCCAGAGATAAACGGAGGACCAAAGAGTAAGCGCAGGAGCCGCGAGAAGGTAGCTCCAAAGGAAGAGGACGGCGCATTCCTCCCTGGCGACGTCAAACAGTTGCGCCATTGTTCCTGCACGACGTTTCCTGTCACGCCCCCGAAGAGACGAGCATAGAGATGAAAAAGGGGAGATAAACTCTACCGATAGCCATGGCGGGGGGGAGCGTGTACTGCAAGAGCAGCGCGTAGCGGAAAAGAGGGTCTACGGGGAGAAAGCCGAGCCTGGAAGCGGCTTCAGTGATAGCGATCCCCGCCGCCGGAAGGAAGATGAATTTCACGACGAGAACGGCTAGAATGATCGAGAGACTCACCCTCGACTTCCTCACGCCTGTTAGGGTTTTCGGCCAGCTTAGCTTCCCTTCGCAGAAAAATCCTCATCAAATGACTAGTTCAAAGGTAGATCTTACCCTGGGTGAGATTTCCTCCGAGAATTACAGTGATGCACGGTATAGTCCCTTGCCTGAACAGTCCAAGCCAGTAAGAATAAGTTACAAACAGACAGGGAAAGAGAGAGAGAGAGAGAGAGAGAGAGAGAGAGAGAGAGAGAGAGAGAGAGAGAGAGAGAGAGAGAGAGAGAGAGACAGAGAGAGAGAGAGAGAGAGAGAGAGAGAGAGAGAGAGAGAAAGAGAGAGAGAGACAGAGAGAGAGAGAGAGTTAGCGAGAGAAAGAGAGGGACAGCGAGAGAGAGAGAGAGAGTCAGCGAGAGAAAGAGAGGGACAGCGAGAGAGAGAGAGAGACAGCGAGAGAGAGAGAGAGGGAGAGAGAGAGAGAGAGAGAGAGAGAGAGAGAGAGAGAGAGAGAGAGAGAGAGAGAGAGAGAGAGAGAGAGAGAGAGAGAGCGAGAGAGTTGTGTACCCCATGAGGCTGATGGAGTCGTAGACCGCGCGGAAGGGGGCGGTGGGACCAATGATGAGAGATTTGAGCCATGGACTGGCGCCGAAGAGCAATCCTGTAAGCTGCAGTAATTCCAGAGACAATAGCTGATTAAAAGAAGGGAAAGATGGGTCGGAAGAGAGAGAGATCAGCACGGCGTACAGCGCCGGCGGCGGGAGGAGACTTGAACTGCATAAAAAACTGGACGACGACTTCCGTCACCCTCTTAATAAAACTACGCTCCTCGACCTCAGCAATCTCCCCCTCCAGAAGGCCCTTCAACGAACCAAAAACCAGTCAAAGATCAACGTTTTACACGAAGTTCGCCTCTCTAGAAAGAGAACAGCGCATACACTAGAAGAAGCTGCAGTTGGCAGAAGCGGCGCCGCGTCAATGGCTCCTTCTTCTACGCTCGCCGCGACTAACTTTTTCTTCTGAATCTCGTACGCGCTTCTCATGAGGCTGTGGGTGATAGTCCACAAGTAGAAGCAGCCGAGCTGAACGCAGGCCACATGAATATTTTACATGAATAATTTGTGAGCTTTGCGAACTTTCTGAGATGTGTTTTTACCGCCATGGAGAAGGAGGCGTAGGATAAGCCGCGGGCGCGACAGACATCAGTCTCTCCGAAAGGACTGAGGCTCTCGTTGCAGATGGCAGGCAACAAGACCAGCATCAAGTTCCCGAGGTTACCTGCCAAAGGAAGAAGACGATAATCTCCGAATATTTCTTTCAAAAAAGGGACGGTCAGTCTCTGAATTACCTACCCGCGGAGCAAACGGCCATGACCGGGCCTCGAAGATCAGCCTCTGGTCTTACAATCGTCACAACTATCCAGCCGAGAGCCCCGCCGATAACGAAGGTCATCCCGATATTGACCACCATGAACCACCTGCCCTTCAATGTACCATCCTCATTAAGAGTACTTCGGAAGAGGCAAAAGAAAGAGAACGCACCGGGAGACGATATCAGCTAGAGTAATTGTCTTGGCCACGCTGGAAAACATGAGCGACGGTGTGAACGCCATGTACACCACCTGCTCTTAACCACATAGATAGAAAGATAGAGAGAGAGAGAGAGAGAGAGAGAGAGAGAGAGAGATAGAGAGATAGAGAGATAGAGAGATAGATAGAAAGATAGAGAGATAGATAAATGGCAAGATAGAGAGAGAGAGGGGTCATGGGGTGTCTCATTGCAAAGGCTATCATGGGTTGAGGGAAGGACGGAGGAGGAACCTTGTTCATGCGAGTACGGGCGTCGACTGTGAGGACGCCGAAGTAGCGGCTGGCGAGGAGAGAGCCGACGAGACCGACGAGCATGACTTGCACCACTGGCTCGCTCGCGGCGACCAACAACGCCCAGAATCCCATTGCTTCTGAATCAGACCTCTTCTGGTCCAAGAGAAGGCGAAGAAATTGCAAGAGTACACGGAATTAGGGAAATTATCAGTAGAACGTTCACGGCAACCCCGCGCGCTGACCTATTCTCACTTATACCAAAGAAAATACTATGGGTCGGCATTTAAGTTGGTTGGTAAGTTGATAAGCATACATTCACAGGTTCACACATGAATACATGTGTTACAAGAAAATTATAAACAAATATTCCCGCACATGATGCCTTTAATACTCGAAATTCGGGAGGGGGGCCCTCCTCTTTGGATCTCTCAATTAAATTTCTGGGCCCGTCGCTTGCTTTCCCTGCCGGGGGTTGCACCCATGCACCGACGGACGCCTAAAGATCGGATTTTTTATCTCAGATTTAGAGAGAGAGAGAGAGAGAGAGGAGAGATGTAGAGAGAGACGCACCATATCCGTTTCCGTCAATGATTTTAAAGACGATCCACATGATACCGTCTTCGGAACATGGTGGGGATGATCCCCGGTGAAATGGGTCGTTTCAGACTTTTAGAGAGAGAAAATACTCGGATTGGAGAAGGAAAAACCGAAGATGCGGTGGGTATTTAGCTACGTTGCAGCCTCAATTTCTTCCGACGCCGCAGTCACCTCGTTTGCGTCATATTCGGCGCGTAGCTGGGAAGACACATCATCAATGGCGGAGTTGAGCTGTGCGATCTTCTCTGTCAAAACCTTGCGGGTCTTCTGCAGTAGATCATAAAACCCACAAAAGTTTAGTCTATCTCTCTCTCTATCTCTCTCTTTGTCCCACTATCTCTCTCTCTCTACAATGAATATGGAATAGGAAGTCTTACCTCCAAGGCCTTCTCTTCGTCGTAAATGAACTTGGGTAGTTTTCTCATCAGATCTTTCCTGTCAGTGCCCTCCAAAGCTTTGACAATCTGAAGAAAATGTAAAACTCTCTGTTAGGCTCGTAAATCAAAAGCTGACGGTTGGGTTTAAGTCAAAATTATCGACTTATGATCAGAGTGCATATTATATTTCCGGTAAAAAAATGAAGGGAATGTTTGAGTATGATGCCTGAGGGGCGTAGACGCAACCCAAAGCCCCGACTATAAGCCCTCCCAAGATGAAACCCCCCATGAAAGAACTCGCATTGCTTGGTCTTCCGCTATCTCCGCTGAGATTGACCGAATTACAATGTATTTTTCAGTGATAGAGGAAGCTGTCGCGTCGGCAATGAATTTTTAAACAACGGAAATAAAAATGGAACCGTTCTCTGTTCCATTGTTGTTAAATTCTATTAAGGTTTCAAATTTAATCTCCAATTAATCTTCGATGTCCATATTTGTTTCTTCCACTTTAAAATGACTTCAGTATGTCCTTAATCGATCTTGGCCTCAAGGGTAAAGTGTGTCAGGCTGGGGCTAACAGAATCAGTTCCAGGAAATTAAGAGAAAAAAAAAGATGTCAAAAAAGAAACAGAATTTAAGATGCATGTACCTGTATCTAGCTTGAATGGTAATGCGACGAGCACTTACCATGGACTTCATTCGTCTGTCGTGCGCTGGGACAAGTGAAAATAAAGGAACAGAGAATTTAAATTTGAATGGCAAAAATTGGAAAAAAAACAAGTTTTCATGGCGGAAAGATGAGATTGACGACTTTAAAAAAACTTGACTTATAAACCCCCAAAATTCGCGCTTTTATCTTTATCGATCTACCATGTTCATTGAGCCCATTAAAAGGAATCGCAGACCTGAGAGAAGAAAATTAAAGAAATTGGGTTCAAGTCTGATCGAAATGATGGACAGGTCCTCCGCCGATCCGCATTGAAATTTAAACTTCAAGTCAAAAAGAGGAATTCATAGTAGAATACATTCCAATCGGATGCTTTCAAGTTAGTTGGAGTAAAGGTAGATAAGATGGCCTGATGATGGTCACCAACAACCTAGAACCATCCACAATACGATTCAGATGCTGGATCGATTCCCGAATTTGAACAGAATTTTGGGGCAAAATCATATGACGAACTTTGCTGGGATTCGTCACGGAACTTAAGCTAGTGAATAAGAAGAAGTAAAATAAAATAAGGGAAGCTTCATCGAGCCTCCACTAAGATGTTCAAATCGACGTTTACTCGAGCAAGATTTCACCAGATTGCCATAAGATTAACGAAAACTTAAAACTCGGACGATGGATGGTGTCAGAAACAGTTTTGAAGGAACGGCCGGACGAAATCAAGACAAGATTTTTACCATTTGTTGCCCTTCTGTTGAAATCCCTGGAGGAGATGGAGGGAATCGTGAGAGAAGCCATATCTTGTTCGCTCGCGGAGCTTGCCCAGCGAGTGCCAAACCTGCAATCAGGACGGTTGCGTTGGAGCTTCTCTCGTTCTCTCTTTCTCGTCGATAATCTCGATGGGCTAGCAGAATTCCGGATGACGCCATCGAGATATGCCACGTAAGCTGCTCGTCCTCATCTCGACACGCCACGTGGGCCACCAAGTCCCTCTCTGTGTTTTCTCCCTCTCTTTCTCTCTGCTTCTCCCATCTTTCTCTCTCTTTCTCCCTCTGTTTCCCTCTCTCTCTCTCTCTCCCTCTCTTTATCTCTCCCTCTCTCTCTCTCTCTTTCCCTCTCTCTCTCTCTCTCTTTCTCCCTCTCTCTCTCCCTCTCTCTCTCTCTCTCTCTCTCTCTCTTTCTCCCTCTCTTTCTCTCTCTCTCCCTCTCTTTATCTCACCCTCTCTTTCTCTCGCTCTCTCTCTTTTTTAGGCATTGGGGATTCAGACAGATCGTTCGAATGTTCGATCAGATCTGGCATTCGAACAATTGAATCCGAACACCGATCTGTCCAGTTCAGATCCGATCCAAACCCGAACTGCACATTGGATTCGGATTTGTCTGTTCGAACAGGATGGATGTTAATACCGAATGTTTGAATTCCATCTGATTCGAACACATTGTTCCAATCGGATTGAATCGAATCTTCGAATCCGCGCTGCCCAGCGGCTGCTAGCGAGAAAGTTGCTGGCGGTTGCTAGCGCCGCTGGTGCCCGCTGGAGGCTGCTGGTGGCTGTTGGCCATTTGTTTGAACTTGTTCGAATAGTTCGAACAAACGGTGGTTGAACACGAACAAAGGGTCTGTTTGATCTAACGATTCGAACAGATGAGTTTGAATCGGCATTTGTTCGTTCGAACCTTTCGATCAAGATTCGAACAATCCGATCTGTTCCTATCCCCGATGCCTACTCTTTCTCCCTCTCTTTATCTCTCCCTATCTTTCTCCCTCTCTTTATCTCTCCCTCTCTCTCTCTCTTTCTCCCTCTCTATCTTCCTCTTTCTCCCCCTTTTTCTCCCCCTCTCTCTCTGTTCCTCCCTACCTATCTTCCTCTTTCTCTCTCTCTCTCTCTCTCTCTCCCTCTCTCTCTCTCTCCCTCTCTCTCTTTCTCCCTCTCTTTATCTCTCCCTCTCTCTCTCTCTCTCTCTCTCTCTCTCTCTCTCTCTCTCTCTTTCTCCATCTCTACCTTCCTCTTTCTCTCTCTCTCTTTCTCCATCTCTATTTTCCTCTTTCTCTCTCTCTCTCTCTCTCTCTCTCTCTCTCTCTCTTTCCCCATCTCTATCTTCCTCTCGCTCTCTCTTTCTCCATCTCTATCTTCCTCTCTCTCTCTTTCTCCATCTCTATCTTCCTCTCTCTCTCTTTCTCCCTCTCTTTCTCCCTCTCTTTATCTCTCTCTTTCTCCATCACTATCATTCTCTCTCTCTCTCTCTTTCTCCCTCTCTTTATCACTCCCTCTCTCTCTCTCTCTCTCTTTCTCCCTCTCTCTCTTCCTTCTCTCTCTCTCTCTCTTTCTCCTTCACTATCTTCCTCTTTCTCTCTCTCTAGCTTCCTCTCTCTCCATCTCCACTCGGTCTCCCTCTATCTCTCTCTATCTCTCTCTCTCTCTCTCTCTATTTCTCTATATCTCACTCTGTCTCTCTCTCTTTCTCACTCTCTCCTCCCTCTCTTTGTTTCTCCTATTTCTCTCTCTCTGTCTCTCTCCCTCTTTTTCTCATTCTCTCCTCCCTCTCTGTCTCTCTCTCTCTCTTTCGCTCTTTTTTCTCACTCTCTCTCTCCGATTTCTCTCTCTCTCTCACTCTCTCCTCTCTCTCTCTCATATATATATAATTATATATATATATATCTCCCTTTCTCTCTCTCTCCTCTCTCTCTTTCTCCTATTTCTCTCTCTCTCTCTCTCTCTCTCTCTCTCTCTCTCTTTCTCACTCTCTCCTCTCTCTCTTTCTCCTATTTCTCTCTCTCTCTCTCTCTTTCTATCCCTCTCTGTTTGTCTCTCTCTCTCTCTCTCTCTCTCTCTCTCTCTCTCTCTTTCTTCCGTTCTCTCTCTTTCAATCCCTCTCTGTTTGTCTCTCTCTCTCTGCCGTTCTCTCTCTTTCAATCCCTCTCTGTTTGTCTCTCTCTCTCTCTTCCGTTCTCTCTCTTTCAATCCCTCTCTGTTTGTCTCTCTCTCTCTTTCATTCTCTCTCTTTCTATCCATCTCTGTTTGTCTCTCTCTCTCATTCTCTGTAGATACTTTAGGAAAAAAGAGGGGGATGTATTAATTCAAATACAAATAAATCCAGCCCAATGATATTGATTGGGGTAGTGGTGATATTTTGTGTTCTTGAGGATGAGTGACAATCGTACTCCTCCAAAGTGAATCATGTATCCCACAAGCCCTCAAGATTTGATCAACATCACCCCATCAAAGCCCAGCGACATATTCTCCACTATGCATTCTGCAGCCGCAATTTACTAACCGAATCTACAACCCCATCGGCTGAAACTTCTACCTGAAACCCACTGTTCTACTCCAGAAGGCCACTCCACAAAAATCTATATGCCCAAATTTTCATGAAATGTCTTAAAAATATTCACATATATTATTTCGGTTCTATTAATTAATTTTAAAAGAAGTATACAAATTGAAAACATTGTAAAAATTCTAGAAAAATAAATGACCTGGGTAAATTTTTTTATACAAAGTGCCTCGAAATGGAGCAACTTTGAATGAGGTGTTCTCGCTAGTCTGGAGGCTCTATGAATAATACCTTTGCCCTGCAATATATGGACAAAGAACCTAAACTTAATTCATCGAGGCGAGTGGCTGATTTGGCAATAGTTTAGCTAGTTTGTATTTTTGACCTAGAGTCAACCCATTGACTTTGTCTTCGTTGTTTTGGTTATTGACCTATGTTTATAAATAGACAAACCTCTGACCAAATAAATCAAGATCACCTTCATAGTTTCTTGTCTAATTATCCACTTCACAATAGTCTTGATAATTTATTTCAACTCACTTCATGAAGTCAAATCTAATTTTTATCAAACTTTGTCCACTAAGAATCAAGTTGATAGCCCAATTACTCTCTTCTAAGTCAACTATAACTACTCTTAAAAATTAGTCCATTATAAAACTAACTTTATGGTCCAATAGTACTATTAATCGATCCCACTAAGCTCTCTCTTGGAAATCACAAGTCTTTCCATTCACAATCAATGTAGGTTAGGCCTTCTTAGTTCTTGTATATCCTCAAATGGATTGCATTATCTTTCCTTTCTCTGTTCACCCAAAATTTCTCTTTTATTTGCTCCATTTTAATCATCTCAAGAACAATTCATTTTCCTCTCTTTCCAGCTCTCTACAAATTGATCACTTATATTGTGTCTTCTCAATTATAATTTTCTTCTCTCTATTTTTTTGTTTCTCCACTTTTTTCTTTCACCATCTACAAATTCACAACTTCTCTTTCTCAAATGCAGTTCTCAAGATTTCTTCTCCCACTCACACTCAACAGAACCTCAATTCAAATAAAATTAATTTCTTCACAAGCTAAGTTCAATTTGAGCCCTATTCTTCTCAAATCAACCACCAAATTTTCTTCACTAGAATTCATTTTCAATATTTTCATTCAAGGATAAGAGAAATGGAATTGTGCATCTTTTAGATGTGTTTACGAATTTACTCCTTTCTTATCCCTCCCTCTTCAATGTTAGGCGTCCTCTTCTAATCTTCTTCTTTTCGTCTCATGTCCAGTTATTGGATAACCTACAACAGATGCAAAGAAAACCCAGAAAGGTGGAGGAATAGACCACAGAGGGGTTGATGTTGGATCTATATCCTTGACACTCCTTATGTTGAATTCTTGAGAATGAGATTATAATGACTTGGGAGCTTTTTTTCTTCTCTTTGCAGGTAGCAGTACTTGAAGCTAAAGGAATGCTTGAATATAGTAACCCAATCTCATTCAAGGTTGGAGAATTTATGGAAGGGACGTTCTTGTTTTTTTTTTTAAATGGGCGGCAGCTTTAAATGCAGCATTTTAAAATTAAAGTAACTAGCATGACATTCTTACCCTTTTCTTTCCCTTACCAGGCTCAAAATTCATGAGAGCTACATTGAACTTTTGGGGAACGCTTTACGTTCCAATGATGATGCCACACCATCCAGATCAGCATAAAAAATATTATAAAATAATAAATCATTAAAATAAACAAAATCACATGGCTGTAGACCTTCAGATGTGAAAGACCTTCCTACTTGAATACTCGTAAAAAAATATGAAACAAATATTTTTTTGAAGATTAATTAAACTTATACAACTTCATTTAAACATTATGAATTTATTTTTAATTATACTCATTTAAAAATACTAATCAGTTAATTCATGCACAGTTGACCCAAAACAAGTATGTTGAGGTCTATTTATCCTTTTGCCTTCTCTACCTATATAACTACTCTTCATATAATTTTAAATAACAATACTAACATTCTTCATTAAGATTAGACAATATTTTATTTGAAGATCAATTATTGATTCCACCTATCTTCTCCCGTTTAAAGTTTTTAATTAAATCACTCAGATTTGACATGAAAACAGAAACCATGTATTGTTATTTAGACACAAATGTAGTACAGGGTTGAGTACCCAATTTTTAGAGTCAAGATATGTCAGTTTGACCCATTGACCTTACACACTATCATAGGCTTTTTTTATATTGGTGCATGTCAGGACATTCCACGAGTGTAGGTGATGTGTGTAAGTATGAGATGGTTCTGAGTTTTCAACTCATTCTAAAACTCTCCAGAAATGTTTTCAATTGGTTTTGTCATGGCTTATAAATAGTTTGACCATGGAATGGTCATTTTTTGACCAAAGTGCATGTAGATTCATCAAGTCTTCCATATGATAGATTCATCAAAATTCAGACATAACTTCATCAAGATCCATATATTGGCTTCAAGTCAGTGGCCTTGAATCTTCAATGGGGGCATCTGGCCCATCCTAAGAAGCAAACCTAATACTAACTATGAATACACCCTATGTATAGATTCCATTTCATTCACTCTCAAACCAATATCTACATAACTCATCACCCATTTATCCTCTTTCCTCACCTCTACTCTCATCCATTCTTATATTCCACATCTCCTATATCTATCTGCCTATCCCCAAATCGTTTCATCACCATCATCCCTTCACAAGTCTAAACCTAGTTGATCCATTCCACTCATTAATATTATCCTTCGAGTATAACCCAAATTCCCTGATTTATTACCATCTTACAACCCATTTCTCCATCTAAACCTTCACCATAATATCCCTCTTATATAATATTTTCTAAAATTTGATAAAAAAATCCTAGATGTAAAACTGTTCCTTACCCTATATTTTTTATTTAGTATTTAAGGTGAAAATATTTTTCGTAGATTTATATCTTAACAGGAACAAAAAAAATCCTAGATTTGGATTGATAAACTGAAAATATGTATGTAAATGGCCCTTAAAGGCCGTTACACCACGTCACATGTCACTTCATCATATTAACAGGCCAACATCTTCATGAATCACTTGAAGGGATTATTGTCCCTCATATGCACCGGGCTGGGAATGTTTGACATCTATGCTCCAACTTGGGGGAGGAGTGTACAAGTTGTCCTTATCGGTTCAAATACATTCACATCTTGATGTTTGTATTTTTTCTCTCTTTCCTGTGGCATCTCTCCTATTAAAAGGATGAAGGCTTCCCATATTTTTAGACTTATTTGGTTACATCATTTTCGACAAGATTACAGATGAAATAATCATTTATTTAAATGACAAATTGTTATTCACAATAAATTTTATACTTAAGTTGTTTGTACAAAAGGATATGTAAGACACCACATTGAAAAAAAGCATTTTTAATTTAATTTCCTTCAAATTACATTTTTATAAACAATTTTCACAAGATCAGATCAATCAATGTTGAATTTGGATTCAAAAGGAATCACACAATCTGAACGTAACAGATATCTACAATAGATTTTTAATGAAAAAAGGAATTTGGTATCAAGTTTATCAAGATTTATGAAAAAAAATCCTACGTAATATATATATATATATATATATATATATATATTACGTAGCTGATCGGAGACATTTTTTTGTAGGAATGAGTTCTGACATAGTTCATGGAAATATCCTCATATTTATTTGCAAAATCAATTTATGGTTTGGCCAATTTCAAGATGTAAAACTATTAAAATTTTGGAAACGAATCTTGATATTATTGAGTTCATCTAAAAAACTAAAACTTCTACAGTGACTCAGTAACTGTGATTTGTCAAAGCACTACCAATCTGACAATAAATCCATATGGGTAGTCATAGATCACATCCTCTTAATAGGATACCATTCCTTACATATGGTTCCTTGGTTGCCAATGACTTGCTAATGGTTTTCTCACTTGACAAGCTAGACCATCCTTGACTGCCCAATGGGGAAAGGCACGTCTGGGACGTGACGCCTGGACGTGATGGAACGGATGACATTATGTGGCAGTTGGTGACGTGATGAAAATTTCGTCGCATCACCGTCACGTCACGCGTCCCTGCATTTTCAAAAAAACCATCATGTTGACGTCATGCGTCCCTCCAGCGGGCGTCCCGTCACGTCCCCGTCACTGTGACAGCGTCACCGTCACCGTTGACGTAAAAAAACCCTATTATCCACGATGGCAATCCGATGAATATCTTCGGACGGAAAAGCCTGAGGACCATATCCTCGCACGTACCGATATGCTCCATGAACATCTGCAAAGACCCGATCTTGGTGTCCGTGGACTTACTCGAGAACTAATCAGGATGATTGAATCCTTCGTTCAAGCAGCACGCCATGGTCATCGGAGGAACACCAGCAAATCCTGGCCCCCCGTCGCCCACTGATTGGATGGTCCAGAATGTAGGCAGCCACCTCCCTCAGAGCCCCTTCTCCAAGCCTTGTTCCTCTCTTCAACCTTCGCCATCAACAGAAAACGGAAGACCCTGTGGGTTATTCGCAGCCATTGGTTCTTCATTGATCGGCTTGAAGACAGCCACGTACTTCTTCCCTGATTCTCCTCGCATGAAATAAGCTCCCCCCCACCCCTCCGTCGAATGTATGTGTAAGTCCTCTGCTCCAATTGTTCATCTTAATTTGTGCTTGTGTTTGAATTTCATATGGTATTTGAAGTATCCAGAGCTGATGCGGCTGCATTTCTCTCTCTTTTATTTGCAATATGATCGATTTGCATCGTTTCATCGGTTGGTTGGACGACACACTAACGATCAGTTCCATGATAGAATCTGATCAATCAGATTGATCGGTCGATTGTATCGAGTCTGATCGATTGCCGATTGTATTTCGTTTATCTGATCGAAACTTCGATTGAGAAATAACGCCACCACCATCATCCGTGACGGCCTTTCTGTCACGTCACGCGTCCAGGGCACCCTTTCACCGTCACATCCCCATCACACCCTCCTTGTCATTCGTCACCGTCACGTACCCCTAAACCCGTCATCGTCAAAATCACTTCATCCGTCACGTTTCCGTCATGGTGACGTGTGACATGATGGATGACGCTTAACAAACCCTACTGCCCAAGGTGGATTGTTCCCCCATCCTATCCGACTATGAGACTCCCATGCTCATCTGACAGCCTCTCCTCATCACATCGAAGGTCTCGGCACAAGATGCCCTAAGGGGCCTACTCTTGATGTGTTCCGATGTCCCCTCTGGTCCGACACCCTATGTGCAGCACCAGGGGCCGTGGTAGAAGAAGCCATGCCTTGTAAAACACTCACATCATATCTTATCAGCCATTTACCATGTACAATAATTGGCATAAGCACCCATACAATGTCAGCTTACACAATGCCTTAGTCATCCATACGCAAGCTCCATCTGGGAGACAAATTCCAATATTCACTACCAGAAAGTCTGCCTAGATGCTCTTATTTTACGACGATAGAGACGATTGCTTCCATGACTGACCAGAAAGTCACCAAATGGTCCTTTAGGTGCTTCAACTGCAGTATAGGTAGTAACAATGAGATATATTCCAGGTTTTCTCTCTGCGTCAGTGCCAGTGTGGGAGAAACATGCCAATGCTCACTACCAGAAAGTCAGCCCAGATGCTCTTACTTTACAACGAGAGGGAAAATTGCTTCCATAACTTGTCAGAAAAATGGCAAATTATCCTTCACGTGCTTCGATTGCAGCATAGCTAGAAGGAAACAACGACTACCCCTCTTCTATCCTCGGCACCGAACTTGCCTCCCCTCGTCTGTCGTACAGGTCCAGTACACAACCTCTCTTGTTCAAGTGATGGTTGTCATCCAAGCCTTCTCTTTACTTGCACTGATCTTGAAGCATCTATCATCTTCCTAAGTTAATTAATACTCAAGCAAAAATGGGGAAAGCCAACTTGGGTAAAAATCTTAAAGAAGGGAGGGGGAATATAAGGTTATAGTGCAGGGATGCGAACGGGACAATTTTTCATCCTGGGACAAAAAACAAGGGTTTGGACGAAATTGGGGATGAAAATTCGTCTCAGGGATCATCAGACGGGACAGTTTTAGTCCCGTGGGACAAAAAAACCGTCCAATCCGGAGGTCTCGGATGATGGACGGACGAATCTGGACGAATAACTGCCGGAGACACATCTGACGGTTGAGATGTAGCCATGTGGCCTCGTTATGACAATTTGCATCTAAGTTCCTGTTTTTTACGCGCGTGCAAACTGACGCCGCTCAGAAATAATTGTACATATCTCCCTTTGCATTCTCTCTCCTCCGAATTTCCCTAAAAAACTTAGAAAAATCTGTACTAATATATTAAAAATATAAACAGGTTTTTTTCGTCTGGCCAAGGGACGGGACTGTTTTCTTCCAGGACGGTCCGAAAATTCGTCATAGGAGGACGGGACGGAACGGTTTAGTACCATTGGACGAAAATTCCTCCCGTCCCGTCCATCGTCGACGTCCGGGACGATACGGAGCTATAAATAAGAGAAGCAAAGCCCAAATTGTTTCGGATAGAGGCTATCTGACATAACGACCGGTTCCCGTTACGCCTCTTCCATGGCTTCTTCCCCCGCGGTGGCGATCTCGGCCGGCGGAGCGCCGCCGCAGCGCCGCCGCTCTCGCCCCGAAACCACGGCGGCGCTGCCGACCTCCGTCGCCAGAAGAGACGCTCTCCTGCTCTGCGCCGCGCCTCTATTGGCCTTGAAGCTCGCCCCCCCCGCCGCGGCCAGAGAACGAAGAAGCCGCAAGGTCATCCCCTCCGAGGACTACCTCACCGGCCGTCAGTCCCCCCGCTCGCCATCGCTAGGGTTCCTCCTCCTCCTCCTCCAGACTCCAGCCCAGATCTCATCTTTGCTTTGATCTTCTTTCCCGCAGCCGACGGATTGAAGTACTACGATCTTCTCCCAGGCAATGGTGCCGTCGCCGAGGCAGGCGCCACCGTCCAGGCAAACCTTCTGTCCCGATCCTCTCGATCGTGTACAGAGATTCTGAAAATTTCTTGAAAAATCTTCGCAGGTGCACTTCGATTGCGTCTACCGCGGCGTGACCGCGGTGTCCAGCCGCGAATCGAAGCTGCTCGCCGGGAATCGGATCATCGCGCAGGTACGAACTTGATCGCGAGAGAAATTCCAGAGTTGCCGATTCTCAGATTTTGTTCTCGAGCAGCCATACGAGTTCACGGTCGGAGCCACGCCCGGGAAGGAGCGGAAGCGAGATTTCGTCGACAAAGCCAACGGCCTCTTCTCCGCTCAAGCAGCTCCGAAGCCTCCTGCCGCCATGTACAAGATCACAGAAGGGATGAGAGTTGGAGGGAAGGTCTGTTCGTCTACACTATCAGAAACCCTAATTTTCATTTTCCAGATGAAGATCATCTCTGATTTTTCATCTTTTACTGTTGCAGAGAACGGTGATCGTCACCCCCGAAGCTGGTTACGGACAAAGAGGGATGAACGAAATTCCGGTAAAGAAGAAATCAGGAAAAAAGTTGCTTTTTTTCTTTTAGATTGGAGTTGATGCTGATCATTGCATGCTATGTTGCAGCCGGGGGCCACATTTGAGTTGAATGTGGAGCTCTTGGAAGTGGTCTCACCAGCAAGTAAATAGACGATGGTAGAAGAGAGAGAGATTAATCATCTTTCTTGGGGAGCTTCTTCCCTAGAAGAATGAACAGGAGGGAAGCCAAAACCCCGGCAGTGTATCCAAGAAGAGCTCCGTAAGTGACACAGACTGGCCACTCCTGCAGCCATTATCTAAAATATTACGCCCATTGTATGAAATGTAATTTTCTCTTGTTCAAATGTCAATTCCTTGTCACATGAAAAGGTGAAATAAAATTATGACACAGGATAATCATTTTACCCAGCTTGAATGAAAATTGTTGGTTTCAAGCGCTTGCCAACTGTGCTAAAAGCTATAGCTGACTATAGTACGTAATAATAATGAACCTTACACCTAGCTCTGATACTATGTTGGATTCTTGTTATAACTAGTAGCAAGGGTGCTACTTATCATCTTTAAGCAGGATGTTGTACATCAACAAAAATGAACTGAATTACGTCTACATCATGTAAAATGAGCAATACTATAACATGGGCATGGATCTGCAAAAGATGTTTACCTGCCATGGTCTTTCCCAATCAAGGGGCATAGGCCAGGCCCCAAACCATGCACCGATGATTGCTCCGTGTGCCGGCAGACTAACCATATAATCAAGAGGACCAACCAGCCTGACATGAATGAAAAATCTTGGTGGCATCCTTACAGAGTTTCCGGAATAAAATCCATTTTCTTGAAGATTAGAGAAAAAGGACTGCAAAGTGATGTAAATATCACCCTAATCTTAAAGCCTTTTGCAGCTAGAAAAATCCGACCTATCATCACATTCTTTCGTGTAAAAGCGTTTGATTTTGATAGAGGTAAACACAGTTGTCCAATTATAGCATCAATGGATGCGTAGGCATCGACAAGAAGAGTAACATGATTTTCTATCCGAAGTGTAGAGTACAATCATATAGCTCAGAATTTTAATCACATCCGTCTTACCTCAACAATTCACGAAAAAGAAATACTACATTCGCGAAATCAGATGATCTAAGCTTATTTTCCGCAGCAGCAGTGATAACCTTTTTTAAATAATTTTTCGAAACTCACTTGGAAAGGGCCAATATCCGCATCCAATCTTTCTTTGAAAATCCGAAGACGCAAACTGCCGGAACAAACTGCCATTAAAAGGAAGCAATATTAGTTGAAAACTGTCACAACGTCCTTGCATTTGATGATAATATCCAAATCGATGTCCCCACTAACAATTGGCAAGGGAACGAAATCATTATAGAAAGATCACATAATACTCAAGCTTAGAATAAAAAAATTCTAAATTCAATAATGCCGGCAAAAATTTTTGAAGAGAGCTCGATCTACTCACTGTGAGGACAGACATCAGAAGGGACCAACAAACCGTCCGTTTCAGGTACCTGTATTAAATTAAGTTATTTAGAACCTAACTGAGAAACCCCAAAAAAACAATTTTCAACATCATAATTAAAAAATAAGCGTTAAGTTTCGCAGTTGTGGTCACACGGGGAATATACTACTCACTGGATCCAAAAAGGAGCACCCAATATTATAGCTCCAAAGGCATTTACGAGAGCACCTGCGCTTCACGAATTAAGAGTTATAAATGTAGGTTATTGCAAATAAAACAATCAAATCAATATAATTTTGGCATTTCTTTCATGTACGTGAAAGCTGAATAGTTCTGCGGAATCTTGTAGTTCTGTCGCTACAAAATTTCTTCATGAATTTTGTAGAGAAGGCGAATAATTTCGAAAAAGAAAGGAATACAAGAAAATAAACAACAGAAAGACAACCAAATTTCGGGGGTGAGTTTTTGTTATCTTACTGTCTCGATTCAAATTTTAAACGGAAAGCAATCTGATGGAGAAAGTGGTAGTCTGCATCCAGGTTGGTGCTAGAAGAATTCATTTCGTCATTAGGGAGGAGAAAATCAAGCATGAATTTCAAGGATGTTCTAAGAGCGGAATCTTCTATACGAAAATAGCTCAACTAATTAATAGTGAAGCAGATCAAGTAACGGCATTGTCGTAAAGAACCGAAACTTTTAAAGGAGAAATAGTCAAAGAATTAGAAATGAACATCAAGTAGATACACAATCCATTTTAAAATGAAAAACTACTACATTTACAACTGGCGAATAATATTTGACCTAGAACAAAAATAAAAGAATTATACCTAAAGGGAACCCGAGGAGCCCTCGTCCTACGGCCTTCAGGAACTGACAAAAAAATTGCCCCAACGGAATGAACCCCTGGTAATTAATGCTGAGAAACGCCAGATGCACAACCGGATCAATAAAAACCTTACCGAGGTCCGGTCTTTATCAGGCCTCAATAAACTGCATGCAACGACAACTACCGGCGATTCCACCATCTGAAATCGTAGAACCGTAAAATAGATGTTGAAAAGATACACAATGGCATCATTTTTAATTCAAACTTACCACGAGGAGGCTGAGTACTTGATCAGGTTCGGAGACGAGATTCAAGTTGTACGTTTGCCGAGCGATCCTCCAGCCAATTGCCAGTCCTACAACACATGCGACGAGGAAAGCTGAAGCTTTGGTAATCGGGAGCGAAGATCCGCTGATCATCCTTCCCTTCGTCTCTCCAGGAGACCGATCGACGGGCTCTTGAAGATGATACAAACGCAGTAACGGTTTTAGAACCTGACCTTAGACTCTTATAGTTGAAACTCGGTTGAAGTTAAGCTTTGATGGACGAAAAATTGGATGACGATTTCGGAACCGATGCTGTTCCGTCATCCGTTCAATGCATATCCTTTCCTCTGAATCGTCATCCGTCCCAACACTGTCATCAGTCCCGTTCCATCGTTCACCTATCATAAAAAACAGAATGGATGGTCAAATGTGAAGAGAGGGTGAGAGTAGTGTTTGCCCATCTGATATCCTACACTTGGCAACCGATATCAAATATCATGATGAAATCTGGAATATTTCAAGAACCACATTTCGGAATGGATAACGTAAGGGTCAGGACATTGCGTGTGTCGGTACCATGTATGGGTTATCTAAATCTGTACCAAAAATCAGAATCGACATATGATATCTGAGATTCAGATATGTTTCAAAAATAAGATCCCATAGTTCGATATCTAAAAAAGGTAAATTAGAACACAATGTAAATCCTTTAAAAGAAAAATGTAATGAAAATGTGATGTGTTCTATGCATCAAGTCTTTGATAATGTTGACATAGTCATAATGTACATTTGAGTGTTCATGGAGCCAGGCCCATTTGGGGATGGGCCTGGCTAATTGTTAACTCCAAATTCAGCCAATATCTGATACTGGTTGAATTTAATTCAAGGTTGAATGTTGATAAAAGTTATCAAAATAGTTTAATTCTACTCACATAGAGAATAAATATAAATCCTATGGTTTAGTTATGCACATCTGTTTCTGAGTAAACAAATATATATATTTGATTATGTTTCATATGTGGGATAAAAAAAACTGATACCTGATATCATCATCTAACCCTTGAGACAAAGATCTATGCCGTTATTAAGACAGAGCACGTTGTCAAATATTGGCATTATATCAACCAATTTCTGATATCCTCATTCGATATCTAGACATTGGTAAAGACAAAATTAAGATATTCTATATCTGATTCCCGGTTTAGCATGTGTCTCAACATTGTCATCCGATACTGATCTCCGAATAAGAAAACACTAAGCAAGAGTGATTGAGATAGAGAAACAAAGGGAGAGCAAGAGATACAAAGGGAAAGACTAAAAGAGAGACATCAATAGAGGCAAATAGAGACGTCAATTGGGGGTACCGTACAGACCAGCACAGGCTCCATAGGCGAACCCGGCACAGTACGGACCAGCACCATTGTACGGCGTATTGAGGTCTCTATTTGTCTCTATTGATGTCTCGTCGGCTCCTTAAGCGAACACAGCACCGTACGGACCAGCACCGACCCTTGCACCACCATACGGCGCTCAACAATACTACGGGGTGCCTCGTGCACACGACATTGATACAGCCGACTTAAGCGCCGGCGCCGATCTACACACCGCATGATCCCTATGCCACTCTAGCACCACCCACTGCACCCCGCGCCTGCAGCCTACGTGCAATACGCAGCTTCCGCCCAATACAACCATTAGACCCAGCCAACGCCTCCTACACCGAGGACCATAGACGTGCCACATGGACCACGTACACCGCATGACTATCATCCGGTCTTCTGCCCGACATTAGATCCCCCAGATCCATCTAGACCACAAGATACCTGTTGACACCAGCCATCTCGTCAACATTATGGCGACGATGGTAGAGACCATAGACAAGAAGCTCATCGAGCCATGATTCAGAAGAATGTTCGAATCGAGGTTCCCGTCTACAAGGGCACGCAGAATCCAAAAGACAATATGGAATGGGAGTCTGATCTAGAGAGTTACTTCCAGTGGTATGATATGGACGACAACTTATGCGTTGCATAGGCCAAAGCCAAGCTTGGAGGCCAGGCCAAGATATTCTGGAAGAACGAGAAGGATGCCATGAGATGAAAAGAAGATCCACTGATCACTTGGGAAATCAGGTCGAGAAGGCTTAAGGACAAGTATAACCCTAAGCTCTATTTGATACGACTCCTCTTGAAGTGGATGGATCTCAAGTAGGGAAGACGCAAAGTAGGTGAATACATCAAGGATTTCGAGGAATATCATATGCGTTGCTGCTTTGTCAACAACTCATAGGTTTAGATCGCACTCTTCGTGCACGGCCTCCGTTCTGAGCTAGGAGCCAAGGTGTTGGAGCAGAATCCAACATCAGTGGACCAGGCATATAGTATAGTGGAGAGCAATGAGTTCTCCATCGAGGATACACCTTCAACGGTCCCCGACTACCTGTACTTCATTCGGTGCCACAACCCAGACTACTAGATCACCCTCCACTACTAGATCGATGAGAGGAGTTCCCACCACCACTAGGAGCACCGCTCCTCCATCGATGACGGCCACTACGGCTCTTGCTGCCTTTTTCGTCGTCTTGATGGCTCGCGCTCTGACCATGACCCACGAGGAACTAAAATGTTTTAAATGCAAGGGATTTGGACACCAAAGATCAGACTGTCCATTCCCACTTTTTATGGATGTTAGCGGGAACCCAATTGATCCACCTCCTAAGGATGATATCGAAGTCAATGTATATCCAAGCGAGTGTCACGAGGACAAATACTGTGAGGAACCATTAAGGCACATCCAGATTACCCCACGGTCCCGGCACCTATTTCACCAATAGTAAACTTTGGAATTCAGCAGGGTGCTACGCACCGTGACGTCCATAGAGCATTGTGACCTACTTCAGTTGCGCCACCAGTGCCACCAGCTAGGACTCTATCGATTCCAGTACCGACGCCACAGGTGTCCCAGGCTCGTCTACCTTCATTGACACCTCCAAGGAGACAGTAAGCGCCTAACTTAGACGAGATTGTGCAGCGCACTTCGATCTTCTATGTTTAAGTGAATATCGGTGGACACACATGCAAGTTGATTATAGACAGTGGGAGCTACATCAATGCAGTCTCCAGAGATACCAGTACCAAGGTCGGCTTGACTTTAACGCCGCACTGTGTGCCCTATAACGTATCATAGATTGATGCTTCGACTCTTCTTGTACGATCAAGTGCCACATGCCTTTGAAGATGAGCACTTATGACGAGCTTACCTATGAAGATCTGTAATAGTATACTACGATGTCCCTGGCTGTACGACAATGACGTTCAACTATTGGGCCGAGTGAACACATGCTTGTTCATGTATGGTGGACGACGATTGATATGGCACCCTTGCTACGGCCATCCATTCAGGTACCGCCGACTGTCTCAACGCAAGCTCCATATCCGAAGGCACTATTGATTACCAACAAATGCATATTTTGACGAGAGCTTGACCAGGAGTGGGAAGGCCTACTTGTTTGCTTCGCTCTCACCCGAGATGTTTCATCATAGGATCTACCACGAGTGTGTGATGCTCCTGGGCTGACTGAGTTTATGGCCAATTTCAGGGATGTCTTTTCCGAAGAGCTCCCCGATTAGCTCACGCCCATGATATAGCATTCAACACACCATTGATTTCGTTCTGGGTGCCGCACTCCTGAACTTAGCACATTACCGGATGGATCTGGTAAAGTACGAAAAGTTATATCTCGAGGTAAAGGATTTTCTGACCAAAGGCCTCATACAGGAGAGCCTCAGTCCATGCCCCATTCCCGCACTACTCGCGCTGAAAGAAAGATGGGATATGGCGCACGTGTTGTGACTCTCGCGCCATCAATAAGATGGCGGTAAAGTATTATTTTCCCATCCCTAGAGTGTAGGATTTGTTCGATCAGATGACCAGAGTGACCATCTTCTCGAAGATCGACTTACGTAGCAGATACTACAAGGTCCGCATCCAACAAGGGGACGAGTGGAAGACGACCTTCAAGATCAAGGATGACCTTTTCGAGTAGAACGCCATCCCATTTGGGCTTTTCAATGCCTCGAGCACATTTCAACATTTAATGACCGAGTTCTTATGTCCGTTCATTGGTATATTTGTCATTGTTTACAATGATCTTTAGTGGGTCCCACGTAGACCATCTACAACACCTTCGAGAGATGTGTGCTGCACTATAACGGGAGAAGCTCTACGCTCATCTGAGTTTCTTCATGACCGAGGTCTCCTTCCTCGGCTTCATCATATCAGCTCATGGAGTTTCCGCCAACCCAGCCAAGATCGAGGCCATCACGTTGTTGCCCAAGCCAAAAGATGTCCATGATATATGTAGCTTCATAGGATTGGTGATTTTTTGCCGGAGGTTTGTTCTTGGATTTAGCGATGTTACTGCTCCTATTATAAATTTTATTGGACTCAACAAGTTTGAGTGAACGAAGGCATCTGATAAGGCCTTCGAGGAAATCAAGCACTTCATGACCAAAGCCCTTGTTCTACGATTGCCCGACTTCAACAAGGTGTTTGAAGTCGCTTGTGACGCTTCAGGCATAGGTGTTCGTGGTGTCCTTAGCCATGAAGAACACTGATATCAGACGTCATTGAGGACGTCATCCGGTCGGCACCAAGTATGATGGCTTGGTACCGATAATAGATGGAGGTATTGAACGTCGACGTTTTCGTCGTCCGACGGATGAAACCCTAACGGGTCAATGTGACTACAATGCAGTGAATGAGTGCCCTACGTGTCTTACGTGAAGGCTCTGACTCGAGGGAGGCGCCGAGCTCCAAGCTAGACGGGGTCACCGAGTGACGACGACGGTGGCTTCTCGAACCTCATCGGAGTGATGAAGGCATCTTCGGCCGAACATAATCAATCCGTCGGGCTCTCACGTAACTGTCGAACTCATCCATACCAGTAAGACACTCAAATATATCATAGTTTCTCTCAATTATTCCTCTCTCACCTACCTAGGTCGAGCACGATGGAGTCAAATTGAAGTTATACTACAAGAGGTAAGTAAACAAGCGACGGGAGAGGACGGGATACCTCGTCGACGTGGCTTGTGGTGTAGAATTTGTCGACAGCCGGCGACGGTCGAAGCGGGTGTGGCAGAGAGGCACCAGAGAGTGAACGATGGCTCGATGGGCGATGATGATGCCAAAGCTCTGGGTAAAGGTCAGAGGAGGCGAGGAGAAGAGAGATGCAGCGGTCATGGCTCAAGCCAACCACCAGTCTTGGTCGACGAACCCAAGGGGATCGCACTGTCGATGAAGATGGGCGGCTGTGGATAGCGGGCCAATGGATAATCCACCTTTTGAGGCAGGAATTTCCGATCGCTGGTGTGACGGCTATCGAGGTGTGCACGTTCGGTCGCGCTCACACTGCTCTGGGGAACAACGTTCACATAGCTAGTGATTCCCCAGCGCAATTGTGAGTCAGCTGGTGGTGTATCAGCTCCGGTGGATTAATGTCAAACACTTGGCGGGAAGAGAATCTCACGAGAGATCCTCATCACCTAGGCTGCCGATCCAAGAAGGGGCAGCCAGCCACACCCACCGTGTTACGGACACCGGCACGACCAAGAGGGTAACCGCGGGGGTGTTGCAAATCAATGCTCCACGGATCGGATCCCCATCCAAGAGTCAGAAGTCTCCCCAATCAACCAGTAACGCAGGCAGTCAAGGTCAAATGTCTGCTCCTCTCAAGCAGCATTGGTCCCAACTCTAGCGCGAGCCATTGACTAATGGCGGGCGCTCGATAGGAGCGAGAATACGGTAGATTATTCAGGCGAGAATACGCAGGAACTCCGATCAATCACTGGGGATGTCATAATCTCAGGAGAGGAACCAGCAAAACTGATCATCCTTTTGTAAATGACCGACGGAATTCTTTTCGTGGGACAGAATTTGGATCGTCGGTGACCGAAACTGCCGTGACTTGCTCAAGAAATGATGCTGTCCCAACAGGACCGACTTGGCAGCACGCTCAACGAACTTGAGAGGCTGAGTCGACCTTCCAAGTCGGGAATTCGCCCCAATCTGGCGGTTCGATTCATCAACGTCGAGTACGACCATTGCTTGTTCAGGAACGGAAATTCCAGCGATTTCGATAGGGATTGCACGCTCCCTAATTAGTAATCAGGGACAACCTGCGGGCATGAAAATCCCCATCTCCTATCCTCTTCAATATCCTTAAGTTCCTCTCACCTTTGTCTTCTTCTCTATGCTATGGAGGGAGACCAGAAAAAAAAAACATGATTTTTCTTTCTTTGTTCTTCTTAGTCTACCTCTTAGGGCGCCCCCCTCTTCCCTTATAAAGGGGGAGGAAATGGGCCCTTAAGTGGGTCAACAAAAGGGGCTTGGGTCCATTAGGGGGCCCTTATATATTGGGCCCCTCATTACACAATAGAAGGGGAAATTGAAAATATAAAAATAAAATGGAAAGGGGAAAGGACTAGGGGCCCCTTCCCATGACGACAAAGACAGACATACGTGACACATTGCGAATGCGACGAAAAAAAAATGACGAATACAAAAAAAACTAAATTCGACAAAGAAACAACGAAAATCAAAAGGCAATAACAGCATCTTCACCCCGGCTTCGATGACAATGGCGGGTGGTGCGGATGATGTCGTCGATGATCCTTGATGGCGTGCACCATCAGAAACCCGGTTGAATATTTCATCGAGAATCTGAACGACACGAGGCAACGATGTGATAATAATTCTACGCCCTCGTTCAGTCTCTTCGCCATTGGTGCCACTACCTAAGGAGTTCGTACTTTTCTCAGATCATGGTGCCTTATGGCACCTACACGATCAGAAGAAAGTCAGTGACCGACACGCCCACTGGATCTCCTATCTATAGGATTACACATTCGTCATATGGCACAAGAAAGGGAAGGATAATGGCGTCAGTGCCACTCTTAGCTGGAGGCCAGTCCTCCTCAATCTGATGAGGACCTGAGTTTTCAGTTTCGATCAAATCCCACATGATTACATCGACTGTCCAGACTTTGGAAAGATTATTTGTGCCATTCGCGACAGTCCGAAGTCCGTGTATCGAGATTATTATATCTCTGACAGCTACCTCTTCCATGGAAAGAGGTTATTGACGAAGCAAAAATGGGGTGTTAATTTGTGTCATTGTTTTTATTTTAGCTTCAATCAAATAAAAATTTTTATGTGTAATCTTACTTAGATGTGTATAGTGTTGAGTAAGGTTGTCTCCACAGGGATTGGCTATTAGAGTCAAATTTAATGAATGAGATAGAGGATATATAGAGAAGGGATTTTACAAAGGAAGTTCCATCAAATAATTTATTTCGACCTCAAATTTTATATGTATGCAATATAGCTGGATTGGTGATTTTAGGATATTTTTTTTGAATTTTAAAGGTCGATATATAGGAGAAAATGCAGGGTCAAATATTGAAAACAAAGTGTTTGATAAAATGAGAAGAAATGGGATTTATATGGATATTTAGAAGGAACAAGAGTGATTTTTTTAATGTATTTTATCTTAACATGTATATAAAATAGGAAGTATATCTTCCTAAATTTTATTGTTTTTTTGTAGTTTTTAATTGGTTTAAAAATATTGAATGGGGTTGTTTAAAGATCCTTTAGAAAACAAGCACACCAAGTATTTGAAGAAATGCCTAAACAAGAATTTTTTTATAGTTTGGCTTTTGCTCTAAATCGATTTCATTCGATTTTGAGGGAATAGATTGAGGATATGATTCTTCAATCATTGAGTATACTTGATGCAGGACGGATCGCAGACGTCGCTCGGAGAGAGAGAGAGGGGTTTAAAAAAAGGAGAGGAAGAGAGGGAGAGTCAAAGGAAGAGTAGTGGGATGTGATTATAACGAGCGGGATGTGGGAGATAACAGGAGAAATAGAGAAGATAGAATGAGGGAAAATAGATAAGATATAAGGAGAGAAAAGAAAAGAAAAGAGGAGAGTGTGGATGATAGGCGCGTGGTCGAGGGAAGAATTAGGCAACAGAAGGAGAGGGAGCAGGCGGGGAGATAGAGAAAACGGGGTGAGTGATAGAGAGATAGCGTTAGAGGGAAGCTCACCGACAGATAGAGAGAGAGAGCTACAGAGAACTGGGAAGAGAGTTGACTGAGAGAAATAACGGGGGAGAGAGATACGATTAAGAGAGGGTCCGATAGAGAGAAAGACCGATAGAGAGAGTGAACGAGATAGTCGATAGAGAAAGAATAGAGAATTAGCATGGGCGAGAGGAGGAAGCGCGTTACTGAGAAAGAAATAGAAAGAAACAGAGATAGGGCAAGGGGGAACACAGCAGGAATAGAGAGATACACGGAGAGTGAGCGCGCAGAGAGAGAGAGATAGACGAGTTACTAAGAGAGAGAAAGCACGAGTAAATGCAATAGAAAAGAGGGAGAACGCCAAATAGAGTGTGATAAGAGGGGGAGAGACTAGTTAACGAGAGGGAGAACGCACGAGAGAAATAACGATAGAAAAGAGGGGATTTAGAACGGGACGCGATTGAGAGAGAGAAGGGGAAGAGAGAGAGAGCGATGGGAGAGTGAACAGGAAAAGAGAGAGAGCGATGAGAGGGTGAACGGGAAAAGAGAGAGCGATGAGAGAGACAACGGGAAAAGAGAGGGCGAAGGAGAAATAACTAGGAAGAGAGACGATTTTGAGAGACGAGAAATAAGAGCGTGAATGAGAGGGGGACCTAGAAAGAGGGAGGATTGAGAGAGTTAATGGGGAAAGAGAGAGCGATTGAGAGGGAGAAACAGTCCGTCGGAGGAGAAAGAACGCCCCGATGGAGATAACAAACAATGGAGATGGCAGCAGAAGGGCCTCCCCTCAGCGACGGCGGCGGCGGCACTTTCGGCGGCTACAGCGGCTCCTGAGGAGAAACCGATGGGCGAGATTTCCTGAAGTAATCTTTTCTTCAAATTAAAATCGCCATTGAAAACAATGAAGTTTTGGGATCTTATAGATCCATGGAGTGGAATAAGAAGGTGGGAAACGTGGGGAAAGAAGGTAGCGGCAGTTCCTACTCCAACGGCCACAAACGTGGGTAAGTCTCTTAAAGATAGAACAATGACGGATAAAGTCCCATATGATTTAAGAATCGGATCTATCATCTACGCTATGCTATGTACTAGACTTAATGTATATTTGCTCGGAGAAGACTATTCAGCAGTGAAATACATCCTTAAGTATTGAGGACTAAGGATCTATTTCATTTTATCTTGGAGAGAAGGTCAAGCTTTAGGCTTACACCAACTCAAGTCTATAGTCAAATTTTATATAGAATAAATCCACATCTGGATTCTGATTCAATTTGAAAAAATGTGTAGTCTCATTTAAGAGTTTAAGAAAAACACTATTATAGACTCAATCACAAAAGCTGAATAAATTGTAGCAGTCAATGCTGCAAGGAAGCTCTATAGTTGAAGAATTTCATCATTGAATTTGGTGTTGTTTTTTATCCCAGAACATGTGTTTGTTGTTTGACAATAATTATGCAATATCACAATCAATACATAGTGTCTAATTAAAAGTCTAAAAACATTCTGAGCTAATTTCACTTCATTAGGGAGATCATTTCTTAAGGATATATTCAAACATTAGAGATCCACTCATGAAGCACCTAGCTCAGGATTTTTTTTATAGCATCAAAAGGATTTCTGAATAAGGGTGATTGTCTTTAGTCCAAGTTGGAGTTTTAAGCGTATTATGTGGTTGGTAAGCCTATCAAAATTCTATGTCATGTCTATGTTCATTGGAATAAATATTTGTCTATTATTGTTCTCACGTGAGTTTTATATTAAGTCCCCAAACTCATGCAATGATGTAGTGAATTACGTTGAGATCATAATATAATGATTATTGGTCTTCAAATAAGTATTTTATATACATATTCATTGGTCTTTAAATACAAACTTACTAAATTTATATTCAAATGATACTCAAACAGTAATCAAACTATCAGAAAAGAAAATCACTTTCTGATCCTACTTGAATGATAATTATGGTTTCCCTCTTGGAAATTAATGTGGAGATATTAATATCAGATGGTACATGCACGTTAGAGGAAGAATTCATTGAATTAGTTTGTATGAATTCCCAAATGGTTTTCTAACTAAACATGAGTTTGGTTGATTCATGTCACAATCGCTTAATGGTTTTTTAATCTGAGACATCAAGAAACATTATAGATGGGAAGCTATGTTTTGATATAACTTACGAGCCCCTACTCAAATATTCAAAAACTTATTTGCACATACATAGAAAGATGTACAAAAAGGTGATTGACTGGTCAATATGAGATTCTATGCATCACTATGAGAGGATAGTCAATCGAGTAAGAATATGCATTAAATACATGACCAACATAGTGCAAAGTCTCCAATGATGCATGTTATGAATCAATACACATTGGATTAACACATTTGGGTGCGATACTTAACTATTCCCTATGTTTATTACGAGTCTCACATGGATAAAAGTCAAAATATATCCAGTAATCGACAACAGTAAAGGTTCCACGAGATAGTTAATTTACCAATATACATGTTTTGAAAACACACAATGCATCTTACCATTCCATGGGCTGAAACCTTTTCTTATCGATTGGGTAAAACTGAGCCTTGATTAATTAATCTCTATGTTAATAAATTCAATCTATAATGTTGGAGAATAAGTTGTATTGAACCATTGAAGTTATTGAATAGAGTTATACATAGGCCTAAAGTGTTATAAACAAAATATCTATGGATGTTGGTGGATAAACTTAAATAATGGCTTTTATGAAGAGTTGCATAATAACTAGAGGTGCCCATTTTTGGTGTACATGTTAGACAGATATGAGTGCCCATTTTAGTATTCTTCTGTTCTCAAACCACTCCCTCCACTGGTGTGACTTGATGTTAAGAAGAACTCCAAGATCATGAAGGAGAGTTTAATTACTTCAAGATCAGATCCATCGTCATATTGATTGTGTGGATATGTCTAAACTTACAAAAGTGAATGTCTTTTACAAACACTTGGGAAGAAAATTTAGAGTGGAATCAGTAACAGATAAGATGATAAGAATCATCTACGGTTTGTTTGATCAATTATGAAGTGATTTTATCATTCTGTTGCATAAAATTTGATTTCAAGTAGTCAATCAAAGCCCTAAGAACCCAAGAGCAACAAGTCTAGAAGGGTCATACATGGGATCATTTACCTTTTGTGTAAGAGAGGACAGACTCAAGGAAGATAAGATACTTGAGTTTTTTGGGTATTAAAATTATGAGATGACTTTTCTAAGTATTTTAACATATACTAGTCCTATTTAGGATGACTGATTAGGGCTTGAAAGTTCGCTATTACCTAAGTCATTCTAAAAGTGTTGAATAACTGATGAATTATAAATTCACAACAAATTGAGGGATCATGTTTCTTGAAAGGGTTACTAAACCCCTTGGCTTTTTCTGGAACACTAATGTACCTTAGCACATCAATTGTTGAAGACATGATATTTGATTGAATGAAAGAAATCCATGATGAATCAATCAATACGTTAGATACAGTAGAATAATTTTGTTAGTTAATAAAGAATTAGTGAGTCTTTTGTTTTACAAGCAATAATGTTTCATGATCCTAGAGGGTCACACACGTAACCTTTGTTGGATATCATAAGATAAACATTAAGTCTAGGAGATTTTTTATAAATTTACCATTTGTGTATTAAAGGGAAAGTATCTCTTTTAAGAAACCTACTGACGCGAGTTTAAAAGGAGCCATAGTGATGATATCCTCATAGACGCCTTCTTGTTGAGCACCTAACCTCTAACTTAGAGAGTGGAATAGTGATGAGATCCTCTCAGTTTTTTGTTGATGATATTAGACAAAACTGTGATCATATTCTATTTATTAAGGACTGTGGTATGTTTGAAGGCTAGACAACTATTCGGTTCCAAAAAAATCCTGCAATAAATAATTTAATCATGGATTTGACTCCATGAAATGTAGTATGAGCTCTAACAAATTTTTTTTATTTATTTTAAAGTTAAATTCTCTATGTAATTATTATTGTTACTCTACGCAGACTATGAATGCCATTTACTACACAGAATCCAACATGAAGAATAATATACCCCATGTCATGTATTACAAATTATAGTGTTAAATTGATATTTTGATTAACCCTACATCACTTGACAGAAGTCATGACATCTTAAACCAATTTACATGATTTACATATGAGAAAAATAATCACGCGGGAATAAATTCAGAATTATTTTATACTGTGAAGGAATGTTGTGCTTGGAGATAGAGTCTAACATAGGATCATGAGCCAAGAAGGAGAAATCACACAAGTGAGCTTCAAGGATGTCATTATAGATATGTGTCACTCTCTCCAGTAGCATATAAACTTCCATCCTAAAGGAGGATCACAAAATTTAAATTCCAGGGTCCCAATGTCATAATCATAAATAATACAATAAATTTAGTAGTAATTTCTTTGATACTATGTACTTATTTATTTAACTTAAAAAATACTTTTTATTGAAGATTATATTTTTTAAATGAATTTATGAAATTTGTGGATTTTATGGTATTTTAGAAGATTTTAAGATATTACTTTCACCAAGAAAATAAATTTACATGTCAAAAAAAATTATAGTACAAAATTTTTCAAATATTATTACGGGTTGATTTTTTTGGAATGATATCCTGCTTTATGGATTTCTAGCATTTTAATGGAGTTTTATGATATTAAAATCATAAAGAAAAAAATGTGAATTTAATGTGCCAAAATCAGTTTCTTGTTTTCACTTTTTTTTATTTATGCACCGAGGCATGATTGGACACATGGATAATTGGGATTTTTGTTGAACTTCATGATATATGTGTGTCTGTTTGATTCAACGTATGTATTTTTACACTAATTATTGGTGGGATTTTGACAAAAAAGAGTGTATGTTAATTCATACTGTAATCCAGATTGTAATTCAAATCTTTAGGGAATCTGATGATTTTGTGCCACAAGGTTGGTCCATGATGAGGAGAGAGAAAAATGAAGGGCCTAGATTGTGTCAGCTTCAAATGGTAATATTTAATGATATTAAAAGAGTTTCGAGCTGAAATTTTGAGAGATGCGTTGTCTTTCTTCCCTGATCATCTACCATCTCAAATCTACAAATAGGTCCCTTCATCCTTTTGGAAAATGCCCTCTTGGATTGGTTATTATTACGATAAGCAGAATGATATGCTCATTCAAAATAGCATTTACATCTGTTCTTACATTCCAAGAGTGAAGGATTGAAGGAGTGACTTCCATATCAAGACTCTGAAGAGAAAGCACCGATGTGCCTGTTGGGCGTGTGATGACGAGATTAGTATGATGTTTGTCTTTTTAGGACGTGTCTTTGTCCTTTTCCCTAGGTTATCGCTGTTGATAGGCTCACTTTTTACCATCACTCATGCCATCTTGAACTCTGTTGCTAGTCGAAAAATATCTGCTTCCATCCATTTCTACCAGCGATGGTTAAAAAACCTCATCATTCACCCAGTCCCAAAGCTTAATCTTGTGTATTTGTTTCCAACTTCACCACATCATTTGGCTAATATTCTCAGCCCATTCACACTACCACAATCAATTATCACCAAGCATTGTCAAAGCACTGACTAAGGCACCTAATGAGTTGAAATTCATTAAACTATGTTTAATTACTAAAATTAATATAAAAATACAAAAAAATGTAAATGAAACTTAGTATTCACTAGTCACAAAGCTCCTTTTTGGAGACCTAGTCCAGGTACTTTTTTAGTCAATTTGGCTAGAGAAACTATTGACTTTGTCGCCTTATCATAAAGGGGAAGCTTGCTTTACCACCCTTCCTCCAAGAGTTTGACTGATCTTTGTAGGAAAAGTTTCTAAACAATGTATTTATCATGTGATCCAATAGCCTTCTTCAAGGTAGGTAATTAGTATATGACTATCCGATAAAGAATTAGAACAGAAATATGTATTAGATGTTTCCATCACTAGCTCCTATGGAGTAGACTCTTACTCATTCTGTGCTGGTAAATGAAACTAGAAATATTTATGTTTAAATCAGATGCCTTGAATGGCATGAATTAACCCAAGTTTGTGGGTCATCACAATAAAGCAAAATATGAAATAAAAAACAGAGAAGGGACTTCTATGAAGATGGCCACGTCTACACATACTATTTCCCATATTCTCTATCCGCATTATGGAATTATACTTAGTAGTTTCTGGTCATATCAACCAAGGATTTTTCTAAAATCCAGTTGTTTTGCCAGGTTGAAGAAAAAAAATTTTGGTTCCTTGATCTTGAAGTTTTCTCAAATGTCTGATTTGGGTGAACTAAACATATTTTTATAAATTTTATAAACTCATCCAAGAGATGCATTTTCTGCCAACAATGCATTTTCCCTTTTTGTTGGATGGTTCCATTTTTTGTGCGCATCGAGCACCACACACCAGGTGGATTGTCTGCTTCCTCATTTGGTCCCATATTACAAACCTTTTTTTTTACTTTTCATCATCTAGTTTTAAGTATGTGAAGAGACCATTATCCTTATACCATGTGGTTTAACCTCCTCACCCTTTGTTAATTGTGAAGTGTAAACGTAAAATCATGTAATTATATTTATTAAGTCTAAATAAATAATGACTAAAATTCTCCAGAATTTTGACTTAGCACCCCAGATGTGATTTTGATACGTGAGAATGTGAATAATTGATAAAAAATTCAAATGCTTCCTGTGTTGTACCTCAATGTGTAAAAATATGCCTAGGATACAGTTCAAGTAAAAACGTTCATTATCAGCACATATTAGTGGTATAAAACAATGATATTAATATATTGTATTGTCTTGTTTTATTATTTTGACTATGTATAAATTTCGACAACAATCAATTTCTACCAAAGTTTTTATCTATAGCTTTGTGTGTTATTGTGGTCTAATATCATCCACTTAAAGTTACATTTGCTTCCTAAAATCTAAAGAGTGATATTAAATAAATAGAAATTTTCCAACTAGCTCTGAGTATGATTGAATCTATATATTGTAGTTTAAAGTATGTATATGTAGAAAATCCCGCTTGTACATCTCTATATTTAAGAATTGTCCAATGTCATTAAGTTTTACCATCAACGATTACTTTTTTTCAGCTCAGTGGGGTCACAACTTTAAAATTTGTTGTCTTTCAGCCAATTAGGTTGCGTGGAATTATCTTGATCATTATGTAACTTTTTACCATTCTATTCCTGAGCAAATTGGTTCACTGGATATTTTCCCGACATCATTAGTATCTTTAAGCAACCAAGAGTCAGCATTGTGATTTGATTTATTACTATGTCAATAACACTGATTCGATGTGACTTGTTTGGTTCAGCCTTCTCCAACGTCTTTCAAGCGATCGTCAGGTGACGTGGACAAAATATCTGTGTTCAGTGGATCTGTTTTATTACATTCGCATCATACAAAATATCTGCTTACCCATTTTTAACCATATCATAACATGGGTTATGCTTTTGGATATCGTACTACATCCCTTTTTTAACACTGGAAAGTTCTTGTGCTGGTCGTTTTTCTATAAGGTATTGCTGTCCCTATCGTTTTTAGGTTTATTTCATTGATAGGACAAGAACCATTTCGGCTCTGTAATAGCGTCCGCTTTGTAATCAATCCTTGTTATATAATACGAAGAGACTAGAAATGACGTGACTTTTCTAGTTGGCACTTTCCATATCTATCTAGCATCTCTTAATTAATCAGCTTTTATTTAATGTTAATGTAAACTCCCATCTTCAGTTTGATGGGCATCTTCTGACTACGGAGGAAGTAACTAATTCTTACGCTGCAGCGCACTCAGCACATTCTTGCTCGCTTTCGGGATTGCAAAATGTTCCACGTTAAGGTTTGTTTTTTCTCACTCTTGCTCCTGTCCTATCTCCGTATATTTTTTCTGGATTTTGTACCAACCAGTAGTGTAGCATGGGCCCGGGGAACTTTGTGTTAATTTGACTGGTCGTATATATGGATAGACTTCTCGAGGAGACGACGTGTCTCGATTAATTTATAAGCAGAGTAGGACCCGTCATTGGACCAACTTTGAGAAACGAAATCTTAACGAAAGCCGCACATCGCGTAAGCAGACATCGTCTACTTCATGAGTTTCAGTTTGATTTCGCCTCTCTCTCTCTCGCGCTCTCTCTCTCTCTCTTTCTGTCTCTCCCTCTCTCTCTGTCTCTCTTTCTATTTCTCTCTCTCTCTCTCATGGAGACCCTATGGCTTTCACGGGCCATGACAGCGTCCGGTGGTGAGAAAAGCTGGTTTGAGTGGGACACCTTAAACGTCGGTGAATAAATGCAAAAAGATATTTGTTTTCCTCTTTAAGCGAGAAAAAACAAAGGTTTCGACCTCTCTCTCTGGATCGATGTGCATGGAAGTAGAGAATGCGTCTCTCTCTCTCTCTCTCTCTCGATCGATCGATATATATATCTATATATCTATCTATCTATCTATCTATCTATCTCTTTAACTCCAACATAATATCTGTCGCATTTTCGAGACCTTTTTCTCGAAGATCTGAAATAAGAACTCGGTCGCCACACGAAGCGCCGGATGCGAAGGATAAGATTGAGTAGCATCGTTATAAGGGGGTGCCGTATTTCTGTCCAATTCAGTCGTGTCATCGCCCAGAGCTTCCTGTCAAGCAGCAAGGAAGGTATTATGGGGTTCTGGGATTTGTTGGTGGTGGCCAGCGAGCCAGTTGTGCAGGTCATGCTCATCGGCCTCGTCGGCGCCTTCCTCGCCGTCGGCTCGCACGCCATCCTCTCCGCCGACGCCCTCAAGCACATGAACAAGGTTCCCTCCCATATCTCTTGTTCTCTACCCATGAAACAAATAAAGAAGAAAACAACAGACAAGAATGGAGAAGAAGAAGAGGATAATTCGATTATTCGGAAGAAAAGATAATATTGACTAGCCTGTGTCTGGTTCGATTCGTTGCAGGTAGTGTACGTGGTGTTCACACCGTCTCTCATATTCGCTAGCTTGGCCAAGACCATCACGCTTGGCGATATCATATCCTGGTAAGGTCGTTATTTTGTGAATCGAGAGCGAAGAGACAAACCGAAAAACCTTCCTTTCTGAGGCAGGTGGTTCATGCCGGTGAATATTGGGCTGACCTTCGTCATCGGCGGTGCACTTGGCTGGCTCGTGGTGAAGCTCGTGAAACCCGAGCCACACCTCCGTGGCCTCATCATAGCTGTCTGCTCCGCCGGTATCTCCATAGCCTCTCCGTCTTATTCCTCCTTATTTGGAGTTTCTCGGAGAAACTCACACTTGCCCTTTCCTTTTCGATTTGCTGGAACAGCAAATCTGGGAAACCTGATGGTGATCGTCGCCCCCGCGATCTGTAGTGACAACAGCGGCTCTTTCGGGGAGACGACTCGCTGCCACTCCCGAGCCCTGTCCTATTCTTCTTTCTCCATGGCGGTAAAAATCTTAGAACAGACGTAGAATCTCTTGACAACCACGCGGTTTGAACAAATCTTGTGAGATGACCTTCATCTACATCTGCAGCTTGGGGGCATCTACATCTGGACTCATACATATAGCCTCATGAAGAACTCGGGGAAGATTCGCATCAAGATGTTGGAATACGGCGATCTCAAGGATGACGCCCAGGAAAAACAGAATGACATGGAGGCGCCGCTTTTGCTTCCATCGACGAGCTCCGCCGCCATTGACGGCGTATGATCCTAATCGTTGTCCTGGAGAAGTAGAATCTTACTCAAGAAAATGGCCGTCCATATTTATTAAGCTGTTTCGCCGCAGTCACAGAAACTCCCTGAAGACGACGCGCCTCAGAATTTCTTCGAGAGAGCGAAAGAATCGACATTGCAGATCGCAGAAGAGCTCATGTCGCCGCCTACCGCCGGAGTCGTATGGTCCTCCCAATCTTTCTCTCCATTCACCCTTTTCCATCTCTCATCCAAAAACTGATTCCGGAAATGGCGCAGATCATGGGTTTCGTCTTCGGCGCCACACCATGGCTTAAAACTCTGATTATCGGCCCCTCTGCTCCCCTCCGGTCCGTCTTCGATGCCATCAGCCTAATGGGGTCTCTCTCTCATACACTCTCTCTTTCTCTCCTCCTCTCTCTTTCTCACTGTGGAAGATGATGCAGGAACGCGACCATACCGTCCATCACGATTATCTTAGGCGGGAACTTGGCCAAGGGTAAGAAAAACCTTTTTGAGACAAGTTTCCTCAATGAAAAAACTTTAATCGGAGAAGATCCTCTATTTCCCTACAGGTCTCCGCAAGTCGAGGCTAAACCTGTCGACGATCATCGCCGTGATGATCGTCAAGCTAATTCTCCTTCCGGCGATGGGGCTCGTCGTCACAGAAGTAGCAGTGAGGCTTGGCTTGCTACCCAAAGATCCTCTATTTCGCTACATACTGCTCCTTCAGTACACGAACCCCGCCGCCATGGCCATCGGTACCTTCTCTCTCTCTCTCTCTCTCTCTCTCTCTCTCTCTCTCTCTCTCTCTCTCTCTCTCTCTCTCTCTCTCTCTCTCTCTCTCTCTCTCTCTCTCTCTCTCTCTCTCTCTCTCTCTCTCTCTCTCTCTCTCTCTCTCTCTCTCTCTCTCTCTCTCTCTCTCTCGCTCTCTCGTTCTCTCTCTCTCTCTCTCACGCTCTCTCGTTCTCTCTCTCTCTCTCTCTCTCTCACGCTCTCTCTCTCTCTCTCTCTCTCTCTCTCTCTCTCTCTCTCTCTCTCTCTCTCTCTCTCTCTCTCTCTCTCTCTCTCTCTCACGCTCTCTCGTTCTCTCTCTCTTTCTCTCTCACGCTATCTCATTTTCTCTCTCTCTCTCACGCTCTCTCGTTCTCTCTCTCTCTCTCACGCTCTCTCGTTCTCTCTCTCTCTCACGCTCCCTCGTTCTCTCTCTCTCTCTCACGCTATCTCGTTCTCCCTCTCTCTCTCGCTCTCTCTTTCTCTCTATTTCTCTCTCTCTCACGCTATCTCGTTCTCCCTCTCTCTCTCTCGCTCTCTCTTTCTCTCTATTTCTCTCTCTCTCACGCTATCTCGTTCTCCCTCTCTCTCTCTCGCTCTCTCTTTCTCTCTATTTCTCTCTCTCTCACGCTATCTCGTTCTCCTCTCTCTCTCTCGCTCTCTCGTTCTCTCTCTCTCACGCTCTCTCGTTCTCTCTCTCTCTCTCTCTCACGCTCCCTCGTTCTCTTTCTCTTTCTCTCTCACGCTCTCGCGTTCTCCCTCTATCTCTCTCTCTCTACATCATCACCTAGCTGTTATCATGACTGGACACGCTTCGCGCAGGAACAATGGCGGAGCTCTTCGACGTGGCGAGAGAGGAATGTTCCGTTCTCTTACTATGGAACTACTTGCTCTCCGCGCTCGCCCTCACCCTCTGGACCTCCTTCTACATCTGGTTTCTTTCCTGAGCGCTCGCGTGGAGATCTCGATTTTGTTTGGGTGGTACTCACCTTCCAATTTTTTCGTCTTATCTTCCAAAGAAATTAAAGATTCAGAAATTATATCTACAGTGAGATTTAAAATCCTTCTTCCCGATTACTAATCCGTCAAAAGGTCGCTGCTCCTGAAAGAAAGAGTGCCAAGTGGTCGTCGCACAGAAAGCATGAGCGCAGAAACCAGTGGAAATTGATGAAATGGAGAAGAAAACGACAACGATACGCAATTAATATATAACTGGTATTCGAGGAATTGAGACGAACAGATGGCAACCAGAGAAGATGAAAGAAGATTTTGATTTTGTTAAGAGAACGATGAAGATACGCAATAGCTTACAGAAAGGAAACGTAACTCTAAAGTCAAAAACAACGTCATTGAAACAAACCTGCCTTACGTGACAAGCCCTTCCGAGTTTTTAATGACCATCAAGGAAGAAGGCGGAATGATGGGGCGAGATTAACAATGTTTCATGGCAAAGCGTCCAAATTAACAATATTTTACACAACTGGGGGGATAGAGGAGATAGATGAGAAAGTCGATCAGGCCTGCACGGTGTTGGGATAGAACCCCAGCTGCCACTCCTTGGCAGCACAGGTCCTGATGGGAGAGAACAAGGGAGAAGAAGAAGTATGAAACTACAAAAGAAGAAACCCTCGTTCTGAAAATAATATTCAAGAATGTTCCCTTTATCAAAGGAACATAGAGGGGGAGTTGAAATGTGGTGAGTGAGAAATAAAAAACATGTGGGACCCAGTTAAGGTCAAACACCATAATCTCCCCCTTGATCTTGACGTCATTCCCCATAGACGCTTCGAACTCCTAGCTTCACACGCAGCTCCTCAAACTTCAGCCGTCTAAGAGCTTTCGTGAATATGTCAGCCAGCTGATATTCTGAGCTGTCATGATGCACATTAACTTCACCTTCTTCAATGTACTCCCTGATAAAATGAAACCTTATGTCGATGTGCTTCGAGCAGCTATGGTAGACAGGATTCTTGCCAAGGGCAATGACAGATTTGTTGTCAACCATCAGTCTCATAGGCTTCGAACTTTCTCCTTTCAAATATGCAATCAACCTGGCCCACCAAATTCCTTGACACGCCGTAGCAGTCATGGATATATACTCTGCCTCACAAGAAGAGAGAGCTACGATCTTTTGCTTCTTTAAGGTCCAAATTCACGTTTGGCCCGATGAAGAATGCCATACCAGTGGTGCTCTTACGTTCATCAAGCTCTCTAGCATGGTCACTATTGCAATAGCCAACCAGCTCTTGTTCTCCGACAGCTTTCTCATAACATAGACCAAGGTCTAATGTTCCCTTGAAATACCTCGAGAGCCTCTTCACCGCCGTCATGTGTTCAGTAGTCGGTCTCTCCATATACCTGCTTAGAATTCCCACATAATAATTTAAGTCAGGCCTGGTATGAGTCAAATACCTTAGGCTACTGATCAGACTCCAGTAATCCATGGAGTCAACGAAAGCGAACAAGCTTTTAACTGTAAATTTATGTCTTCCTTCAAGCGACGTATGGACTGGATTGCAATTCATCATCCCACTCTGTTGTAGAATCTTCATTGCATAACCTTTCTGACTCAGTTTCATCTGCCCATCTAACTGAATAACTTCTATTCCCAAGTAAGAGTTGAGCAATCCCAAGTCGCTCATCTAAAACATGTCCATCATCTCACCCTTGAACGCCTCAATATGACAGCTCTCTGGCCAGATCATGATCAAGTCATCAACGTACACTCCCACGAGCAAGTGCACATTATCTGTAATCTTCATGTAGACTGTGTGCTCCTGAACATTCCTGGTAAAACCAATGAAAATAAGAAAGTTACCCAACTAGGTATACCATGCTCGCAATGCTTGTCTTAGGCCATACAAGACCTTCTTCAGCTTCAAAATCATATGCTCTTTGCCCCTCTTTATAAACCCCTCGGGTTGCTTCACATACACTTCTTCCTTTATCTCTCCATTGAGAAAAGCTGACTTGACATCAAGATGATGCAAGTCTCATCCTCCTTGTGCTACTAGAGACACCAAGACACGGATGGTGTCAATTCTCGCCACTGGTGCAAACACCTCCTCGAAGTCAACTCCAAGCTTTTAGACATAGCCTTTCGCAACCAGTATGGCTTTGTGTCTCACCAACTTCTCCTTGTGAGTTCTTCTTGAGCTTGAAAACCCACTTAAGGCCAATTTTCTTGCATCCTTTAGTTGGATTTACCAGCTCCCATATCCGATTCTTCTCAATGGAGTCCATCTCCTCCTTCATGGAATATCTCCAAACCTCCTCCTTGGAAGCTTCCCCTCTATCACTAAGCACTCTTCTTGGTCAAGGTGAACTTGCTCAGTGTCTTCATAAACTCAACGTAAACATCAAAACCTCCCGAACGAGCTTTCTTCAGTAGTGAGAAGAGGATCTCCTTCCCATGGTTCAGGGCTCACTTTATGTGGAGGTGATGCAACATCAGCTTCCTCTATCGGTATTTCATCCACTTGACCGTCACAATCGTTAGTTAACATTAGAAAATCATGAGAGAGCGGGGTACCTTGCTTCTTCTTGACTTCATGGACATCCCAGTCCCACTTTGCATCTTCTTCGAAGATGATGTCTTTGCTCAAATGCACCTTTCCACTGTTAGGGTCATACCAGCCATAAGCTTTAGACCCAATTTCATAACTACTGACGACCATAGACTTGCTTCAATCATCCAACTTATTTAAGTGCCCACCCAACACTTTCACATGAGCTAGGCAGCCAAAAACTCTAAGATGTACAACCTTAGGCTTTGACCCCGTCCAAGCTTCGTATGGTGTAGCTCCTTCTAGGCTTCTAGTCGGGGCACAATTCATGAGGTACATGGCAGTGCTCACTGCCTCTCCCCATAGCTCCTAGGGTAGGCTACTCCCATTCAACATAGATAGCACCATGGACATAATTGTCTGATTCCATCTTTCACCGACACCATTCTGGTGCGGAGAATATGGAGCCGTCAAGTGTCTCTTTATCCCATGCTTATCACAATAAGCTGAAAACTCTACTTAAGCAAACTCTCCTCCTTAATCAGTCCTCAGAATTTTGACCTTCAAATTCTTCTCGCCTTCCGCGATCTCCTTAAACTTTGTGAAAGCGCCAAGAGCTTCAGACTTCTTCTTCAACAAGGCAAAATAAGTGAGTCAACTAAAATCATCAACTATCAACATAAAATAAGAATTAGCACCCTGTGTTGACGGAGTGATTGGACCAAACAACTCAAGTCAACGTGCAGCAACTCAAGTGGTCTCTTCCCTCTATATGTTGATGAAGATGGAAATGGAGCTCTCGAATGCTTGTCTACTATTCAACTTCGACATAGCTGGTCCTGAGATGGTAGAGAGGGTAATCCTTTGACCATCTCTCAATCAGCTAACAACTTCAATGCTTGGTGGTTGAGATGCCCATAGTGCTCATGCCATACTCGATCACAATCATCAATTGAAACCAAACAACCTCTGATAGTATTTAGCTTCAACATATATAAACAACCATTAGTCTTCTTTACACGAGCTAGCAGTCTCCCCTGCTGATCGTATATGATCAAATGACCACGCTCCATCACAGTCTTGCAGTCTTGTTCATCAAGCTGCCCAATACTCAAAATGTTAGAGCGTAATTTAGAGATAAAGAGAACATTACTCAGTGTCATTTCTCCTCCACTCTGACACTAAAGTATGATGCTTTCTTTGTCTTGAATATCCACCTTCAACCCATCACCAAAGCGAACACTGCCAAGGTGAGCTTCTTCTAGCTAATAGAACAAACTTCTCATGCCCATCATATGGTTGCTGGCCCCTGTGTCGAGGTTCCACATATCTGGCATCGGAGAATAGCCCTCACTCCCCTAGAGTAGTGCATGATCTAGAGGCTCTATCAACGTCATCAGCAAGGTTGACTTGCCCTTCTCGTCGGCGTTGGCCAAATTTGCCTTCTCCTCTTTCTTATCGATGCGTAATTCAGGAGCAAAATCCCCTAATTCTCATAATTATAACATTTAATTTTTGACTTATCTCGAGGTCTGTAGCTGTCATCTTTGCTCCATCCTTTGTCATCATTGCTTCGGCCACGACCTCTTCCTTTCCCGTGTCCACGTCCATGGCCATGGGAGTTTTCACCTTCGTCTTTCTTCTTGCCCTTTCTGATAGCTCTTGCTAACAGAACTTGTTCCTCTCTTCTTGATTGGCGATCCTTTAACTTGTCTTCATGTATCTTGAGGGATCCCTTGTTTCTTCCAACGTCATTGACTCCATCTCCCCAAATTTCTCAATGGATGATGTAATGGAATCAAATTTTGCCAGAGTAGCTCAGAGTAGCTTGGCCACCACGTCTTCTTCTTCTAACTTCTCTCCCATGGTCCTTAGCTGAGTGACAACTTTGGACAGCTTCCCTGCAAAATCAGACACAGGCTCATCTTCTCTCATGGTGAGCAGCTCGAACTCGCGTTTGAGGGCTTGCACTCTAGCCTTCAGAACATGAGCAGCTCCCAAATTCTTCGTCTTCAACATCATCCATGTCTCCTTGGCTGTCAACTTGCTATCCAACTAAGCCAATATCTCATAAGATATTGCGCCATAGATAACCGACAACACTTGCCGATCCTTCTTCTTCGTCACCATCTCTACCTCAATAGCTTCCCATAAGCCATTCGCCTCCAACAAAACTTGCATTCTCATAGTCCAGAGAGAATAGTTATGCTTGGAGAGAATGGGGAAACAATGTCCAGTCTTGACCAAAGACCTGGGCATCACAACAGAGGTTCCACTAGACTCACCTTCTACCGAAGACATCCCACCTGCTTGTGAGACAAATTCACCAGCCCATCGTGTCATGGATCTGCTCCTACTTCCTCCTTGGACCAGACTTCAAGCACTCATACCAAATGTTGGGATAGAATCCTAGCTGCCACTCCTTGGCAGCACATGTCCTAGTGGGAGAGAACAAGGGAGAAGAAGAAGGAAGCATGAAACCACAAAAGAAGAAACAGTCGTTCTAGAAAATAATGTTCAAGAATGTTCCCTTTATCAAAGGAACATAGAGCGGGAGTTGAAATGTGGTGAGTGGGAAATAAAAAACATGTGGACCTAGTAAAGGTCAAACCCCACATAGGGGCAATCGTCCTTGTCCATTTAGTGTTTCAAACATCTCTCTCACACATTACTGTGGATATTTTATTTTGGTAGCATGTTATTTGGCTGAGTTAACATGCATTTAACTGTATTAGCCCGTTCAATTCTTTTCAAACTGTTTGAATTTGTTAAAACAGTTCGATTAACCTTTCAATCGATTATGATTATTGGAATCAAATTGATCGAGTCTCAAGATGATCTCGATCCTACTCACTGTTTGCTCCTGAAATTGAATCAGATCCATTTGATTGAATCATTTGACTCCAAGCATCATTTTTATAAAATAAGGTTTTGATCGATTGAATCAAAGTTTGATCGATGCGAGCCCCAATCCTTATTTACAGGAGTTACCCGAGACCTAAATAACTTCTTGAACTCCCTAATCTGTCCTCATCTCGAGAAACCTGAGTCTTTGCGAACAGGTGACAAAAATGTCAGCTTACTGTTCTTTAGTGTTAAAATAATCAACCCCAACATTTCCTTACAAACATGACAAATCAAGCAATGTTACTAATCGATATGCTTCAAGCGGTTGTAAAAAGGGTTCTTGCTTGGGGATATCGCAGAATAATTAACCATAACTTAGGGTTGAAAAATACATTTGAGGTTTCTGATTCATGCGGCAATATCATAAATTTCCTTACTAGACCACAATGAGCAAAGTTCAAATATAATGAGACCAACATTGAAAAGATAATTTTTTGGTTAACTTAGTCAAATATAGAGAGATCATGCGTTTCAAAGATGATTTTTAGCTAACTTAGTCTAATCTAGAGAGAGCAGATGAAGAAAAGGTGACATTTTGCTTAATGTAATAAAGTCTCGAGAGATCTGACATGCAAAAGGTGATTTTTAGTTAATTTAGTAAAATCTAATGAAAGCAGTTAATTTATGTTATTTTGACTTTGACATTTTATGAATTAGATGGGATTTAATGCAAGCCAACTAGAAAAAATTGCAAATAGTTATAAGAACGTGAGAAAATATTTCTCCCATTCAACCTAATTTATCTTAATTTTAGAAATTAATGGATATTTTCAGGGGAATTACTCTTAGTTATAACTAAACTACCTTAACCTAGGCTTCGATAGTGCCTGGCAATGTTGAATCATGACACCAGTAAGTAATGTTGTGCGGGGATTGTGAAACACTATTAAAACTTTATAACAGGCAGCAAAGTAGAGGGCATGATGTGGATAAGTGTCACTAGTACGTAAAAAATGGAACCTGATTTACCTCAAGAAGAGACTGGGTTTGTGGTACCCTGCATAAATCCAAATTAACCTTGTTGGCAAAGTTGAAGACCTAGGCTATCCTCAAAAAGATACACTAGCAAAAAGGATAAACATATCATTTTCCCAACTATCTGATTGGTATTTTTTTTATCATGACCCTTGATCAGACTAACTACTCCCATCCTTCACTCATGAAATACTGGAATGGACACAACCGATATTTTTAATGAAAAAGTCACGACGCTAAAATTAATTGGGAAAAAAATTCAGTGGTGGCTTTTTACTGAATGGAAAAACTTGAATGGTGCCAAGCTACACCTCGTGCTCTACAAGAGAAAATTGAGTACGTAACGTCTTTCATGGAACTTTATGGTCATTCATTTATCATGTACATGTAGTTGCTCATCCCCTTGATGTTCCTTTGAATGGCCAACTGTCAAACCTTAATCAATCATCCCAACTAGTACTGATGCATTGAAAATCATCAGGGAACTCTTAAATGATATTTTTTTGTCCTTCCCAAGGACATCTGATAAGCCAAAAATAGGGGTGAAAATTACGCAAATTTTTAGCCCTTGTCGTTGTGAATTTTTGGCTTATGCAATAAAATTTATAAAAACTCAACTTAAGACATATAGTGATAAGTACGAGTGTCGTCCAAGGGAAGCTAGTAAGAAATTTATTTTGGTGATATTTTTTGTTTTTTTAATTCTAATTAGGGTGAATCTGATCTTCAAGGAAGATCCACTCACCTAATTAGAAGAGAAGGTTAGAAAGGGGGGTAGAAGAGATGAGATGAAAAGAAGAAATGTGGGCTCTAGATTGAATTAATTGATCCAATTGGATGGATCAAAGAATTCAATTAGAGAGGTTGGAAGAAATTTTTGATTTAAGTTTTGGTTGGTTTTGAGAATTTGCTAAATCAGAAATGAAAAGGGAAATCTTAATCTCCTAAGAATTAAAACTAAATTTTTTAGAGTTTTCTTTTGGAATGCAATTGAATGCCAAGGTAAATCCCTCAATTTCTCCTCTCAATCCTAATCAGGGCTTGTACATGCCGCTCAAGCCAAGCGATTTAGAAGTTCAGATCAGAATAGAGATGAAGAAACAAACAACTTAACCTAATTCATTCAAAATGCATAAAAGTTCAAATACAATCAAGGAAAAAAAGTACCAGATAACTTGATCCAAGCTAGAGCTCCTCCCTGTCTTGCAGCTGTGATAGAGCACCATCCAGAATGAGCTCCCCCTCTCGAAATTTAGCTTTTATACTTAGGTTATAGGGTAAAAATCACCATTTTACCCCCGTTTAGTACTTAATATTTATCTATCAATGTAGGCTAGATCTGAATAATCTAACCATACATATAGAAAGAGGGGATCAAGACGAAAAAATCCATAAAAAAATCATCTCAATCGGACTTCAGGATCAAAAGTTATTAATAAATCAATTTTAAACCAATTTAATCCATTGGATTTAAAATTGATTTATTTATTAGTTTCGTTTTTAAACACGCAATGACGTGTCGCTCTCTCATTGGCTGGCACATTTTGAATCCTCCTTTTTGCAGAAAAGTCCTTAAAAATCCTGGAATTGCTTTTGGACGCCGCCCAAAAGTAATTGCGTATATGCCCCTGGCGCACTCTCTCTCCTCTGATTTCTCCTAAAACATTAAAAATATATATTTAAAATTGCAATAAAACCCTGAATGATTTTAAATAGGATCTTTAGGCCTGCCGTGGCGACCAAGAGCTGTTTTCAGGGTCTTTTTGCAACGAAACGTTGCAAAAAGGCCCCGAAAAGTCTAGAAATTGCATAAATACATTTTTTTCTCTTATAAATATGCCCTTTTTTCATAGAATAAATGCATTTCTTCTTGAAATAAATCCCAGAAAATTCCTAAAAATTCGTAAAAAATTCTAGAAAATTCTAGAAAATTCCTGATTAATTCCCATGTTGATAAATGTCGAAATAAACTTTTTAATGTGCCATTTTCATCCAAAAATAATTACTTCGAGCTTCAATAAATCCTTAAAAAATCATATAATTAACAGAAAATTAGGGAAAAATCAGAAATTACTTGGAAGCATTATTTTCATGTAAATATATGATAACAACCCAAATTTAAGCCTTTTAAATGCATAAATCATGCTAATAAGATGAAATAAAGACCGAAATTAGGGTGTTATCAACATCATCATATCATCTTCCTTCAGCCATTTCCCTTTATATTGTTGGTTGATTGAAATAATAAGTAAATAAAAATCATCTTTACACTTGATTTTGTCACTAATTTTTAGTTTTACACATGCAGTAGATGCCATTTAAGTTAAACCAAAATTATTCTAATTAATTTCCTAATCTTCAATTTTATGTTTTTTTATTGATTGTTGGAGTTTCAATCAAAATTCTGAACTTAGATAATAAAATAGAAATTTATGTATGGAAATGGGAGAAAAATGTGTAGCACAATCCACTTCCTATAATAGATTAGAAAACCCAAGCCATGACCTGGACAATAAAAGAGTCTCAAACGTTACTCCAATGGATATCCTAGATGACAAGCTTGCCAACGCCACCAACCACGCTTGTACACTACTCCAACATATAAAGTTACTACATTTTTAGTATCCCACAGGTTGCCGCCCAATTCCATCGCCTCTTGGTGTGCCCCCACCCCCAAATTCAATCCCAGTCAGTACAAATGCCAGCAACTTCAGCTATGAAGTGCCGACAAAACAAATCGAATTTATTTTAATCATTTTTATCCCTAAATATAGTAAAACTTATATAAAAATAGTGGAATCTATTTAAGAGTAGTTAATATTTATTTATTTACTTAAATTATTTATAACCGGTTTTATTTCAATTTAGTGAATTTTCTTCCTAGAAAACATCTAAAAATATCAAAAGTATAGAAACACCTCAAAATTTTAATCTACTATGATAGGATAAAATTTAAATAGTACCACATGAATTAGAACCTTAATTGACTTATTTAATAAAAACTATAGTTTATCAGCAGTTGAGCCCATCTTAACTACTCAATCACCTTCGTGAACTTCTTGTTCCATCTAGGGTAAGACGGTTAGGATCTTGTTCCATCTAGGATAAAATTTAAAATATATTTGTCCATCAACAAGATGTCTTTAGTGTCTTTCGTCTAAATACCATTAGTACAACCATTAGTTCAACCAATTTGATTGACATATAATACCATTCAAGCATTGATACATATCAATTCAGTGAAATCTTACTTAGAGCATCCACTATTTGATGTATTACGGAGAATGCCGGGATAGGTCGGCTCTTGTTACAACACAGTGAGACAGCAAAATGATATGTAACGAGCAAGATGAATGCATAGTATGATAAAATTGAATGAGAAATGTGCAACAACTGCTGTTTAAGATGATGATCAATTCAAGGATCGGGAGTGGACTAGTAAAGGTCAGACTCCCAATGACCTGGTCTGACCACATAGACATACTAAGTAGTGAGGGACACATGATGTCCAGCAGCGTCCACAACCTCCATTGATACTGAACTTAATTGCTACCTCAAGAAATCTCTACCTCTCAACAAGTAGGCGGCTAGTCCTATATTTCAATGTTAATACTAGCCAGAGGAGCACATAGCGGAAGACGACACTGAAAGAAGTAATAATACTACAAATTTAAAGTGGGGAAACGGTAAAACCTGGCAGGGTCGCTGACCTAAAGTGTTCTTGGTGGTGAGGCGGAGAAGCAAGTGCTCGGAACGGAACTAGGACGATGGCGGCCAGGAGACCTACATGCTTCTCGTAGACCGTGCATTTTTGGAGAGGGTGTTTTCTTGAATATTCTCCAAGAAGTTCTACGAAAGCTCCAAGAAACTCCAAAGGAGGACGTTTTCTTGGATCTGCTCCAATAAACTCCAAGAAAACTCCAAGAAGCTCCAAGAAAGCTCCAAGATAGGACCTTTTCTTGAATCTGCTTCAAGACTCTCCAAGAAAGCTCCAAGAGAGGGCCTTTTCTTGAATCTGCTCTAAGAATCTCCAAGAAAACTCTAAGAGAGGCCCTTTTCTTGAATCTGCTCCAATAAGCTCCAAGAAAACTCCATGAAACTCCAAGAAAACTTCAAGAGAGGGCCTTTTCTTGAATCGGCACCAAGAATATCCAAGAAAGCTCCAAGAGAGGATCTTTTCTTGAATCTGCTCCAAGAGGCTCCAAGAAAACTCCAAGAAGCTCCAAGAAATGTCGGTTCTTGGAAGGTCGTCCACACAATAAAAGGATTCTTGGGGAAACGAGGCAAGAACGGCTGTCCGGGATGGCAGCGCGGCGTGGGCGTGCAAGAAGATGTGCTTCTTGCAGGCCGGTAGTCGGGGCATGCGACTTTCTTGAAATTGCTCCAAGAAGATGCGGCAATAATGACGATAAGGGGAGAAGAAGTCGGCGACGAGAGGTTCTTCCACGAAGTGATCTCCACGTGGTGAATCTGGTGACGTGTGAACGAAGCTCCCACAATCTCTATCTAGAAAATGATAAAGATAAACTCCCCAAAGGGAGGAGGCGGGAGCCCGATAGAAGATGAACTTTCATTTTTTTTCAATTAAACTCCAATTGGCTCCATGCGCATACCATCCCTTTTTATAGGGGAGGAAGGATGCCCAAGTGGGGCTGAAATAGGGGAAAACCATCTTGTGACGTGGTTTTCCCTGAAACGTAAATAAAAAAAATGTGAAATAAAATAACATGGACGAGGCCCAAACACGACGGCCCAATCCGAATCATTCAGAAAATAGAAATACAAGAAAATAAATGCACAGATCATAGTCATTGACGATGTCGAGTACTTGAGCGAGGGTTGCGGGCGCTGGCTCGAGCTGCGCGACGAGGTCTGTTGCTGTTCTTTGGCATAGTCAGTGCGATGGTCCCCCATCACTATTTGCCATTGTGTCTATACATGAAGGGCTATGGGATTGACCATTTAGGAAAACCTTTGTATCATCATTTGTGGGCTGGGCTAATTCCTGATCTGCATGAAACTCTTTCAATGATTATGGGTTGGTCTATTGACAAATCATCTAATGTGTCATTGTCTTTTAGAATGATACATTCGGAAATTATTAAAGAAATTTTGTTTGTTTTTCAAATTCATCTGGGTCCACCCATGATTGCATCACATCATTTTCCTTATGGTTTCTATTCTTATGCCATGGACAAACAAACACACATTGGTCATCTAGGTGATAACCTCAAATTAATACTAATAACTATATACTTAAACAAATCATTTCTTCATGTCCATTTAATTATTCAAATGTATTGGTCATCACTGGTGGATAAATTATGAAAATCATAAGTTATTCACTGAGTTCTACTTTTTCTGTTTATTATTTATAGGACTAACTCCACTGACCCTCTTTCATCAACTGGAATTAATCTAACATTTTGTTTCGTTTACTATAAACAAAATACTGGGGTAATTGAATTTTAATTTATGAATACAGAATAGACAACCAGAATACTGGAAGTAACAATCTGGATCAGGGTATGATGCCCAATAGTAGAGGATGAGAAACATATGACTTAACTCTCTTTAAGACCACATCAAAAGGAAGCAGCATTTGGTGCAAAAACTGCATAATTTGACATTTAAAGCTACTTTCATGTTTAAAGATGAATGAGAATTGGATCAATGATGAATTCAAGCTATCTCACCCCTTCAATTCCTATAATCAGATTAACTCCTAAAAACATTACAGCTCTTTTATTTAGAATTGTGTCAATTCATTGTTAATATCATATTATCTTTGTTCCATCCTCTCTATAATTTTCAGATTAAGAGAGAAATGAGCCATATTTGTTGATATGGTGAAGGATAATAATTAGTCTCTCGGGCCCTAACTGGTGTGATGGTAAAATTAGTATGTTCAAAATAAGTTTCCATAATATATGTCTCGTTTTGGATAGATTTCTCTTCTATACACAGTGATGGAGTCACACACTTACCATTCAAGATTAACACGAGCGGTTTCACCAAAGTGAAGAAATTATTGGAGAGACTGTACATGTTAAAGGTGAGAGCTATGGAAATTTTGATTTATTCAAAGAAATAATGTGAAGTGGCATGGAAATGTACATCAGGTATGGACATTTAAAATTTCTAATTTGATGAGATCTTCTTCTCAATGCATGATCAGAGGGAAACTTAAGCTAAAGGTTCCTGACAACATCTATAGATAATGTGTTGTTAGCTAAAAATACCAAATGTCATTTCCCTCAATAAATTATATGCACACCAGACCATTGTATTCCATGAATGGTAATATCTGTGGACCAATATCACCAGCTACACTTTTAAGAAGCATGTATTTTCATAGAGTGTTGATTTAAATGAAACAAAATAAAGAAGCTTATCAATCCTCAGGAAATTCAAAGGCATGGACTAGAGGAGAAAAGAATTGAAATATTCAGAGATTATAAAGTGATGGAGTTAAAATAAAACAAGCTCTAAATTTTTTGTTCAACATGTGATCAGCAACCCTCTCATATCTCCCTATTCTCCGTGGGAAGATGGGATGGTTGAGAGGATAAATGTGACATTTTCTGAGATAATCAGAAGCAAAATGAAGGGTGAAAATATGGCACACCTCTCATTGGAAAGTATTAAATACATGTTATTATATCTTGAACTGTTCAAGTCCAACGAGATTGGAGGGGATCATCCATGAATCATGAACAGATAAGTATAGGCATGGAGACCTTAAGATGATTGGGACTCTAGTTCATGTAAAGGGCATGGGAGGAAGAGTGGAGAATGTTATACATAGTTGAAGGTTCATAATCACATGTAACCTACTATTTTAACTCATAATTTTATATACTTTTTGTGGTTATGTTTATTGAAATTATTTCAAAGCTACATTATTAAAGCTTAAATGATTTATTGATTTTTTTATAATAAAAATATAGTTTTCACCTTTGCTGGACTTTGTTATTGACTTTTTTACATAACGTTTCTTGATAAAATGCATTTATAACTCAGGATAAAATTTTGAATTTATTGAAATATTTTAGGGCTTTATTTATTTATAATGATATTATTAATTTTCCCTATTTTAAATATTTTATTATAAAATTGTATTACATTCACCAAGAAAAAAATTTAATAAGTCAGAATAAATATTTTTATACATTTAAGTATTTTAATATTGTTTTTTTAGTTTTTTTAGTTTTTCTAGTTTTCCAATCTACCATGAACTTTCTGTCACTGGGTCTTTAGAATCATCAATTAAGGTAACTTAATAGGAATTACATATTATTTTATCACTACAGAATCCTTTTAAATTATTAATATTACTCTATATAATTTTGGATAAATTATGTTAAATAGGACTAGTATTTATCACCTTCATAAAATTACTTTTAATTATTTTTTATTAAATTAAATTAATTACTAAATATAAGAAATACCAAAAAAGTAGAAATTATACCTAGATCTCACTTAATTAGTGCTTAGGCTTTATGTATTTGACCCTTGTTCTATGCCAGTAAGGAAAACTATAAATAATGTTGTATACATCAGAAGCCTTAAACACCATAACTAGCCCAAATTTCTGGTTTATTAAACATATAAGGTTTTATTGGATGTGAAGTTTGAAGCAACAAGTAAAGGTCCTACAATACCATCTCTAATCAAGGAAAAATCTGCAGCTATATTTAATTTAAAGAATCAAACTCAAGGGAACTGGGACAATGCTTAAGTCAAGGATTGTGGAGATACTATTAATGTGTATGTTTGTCATGATGCCTCTGATGCTGTGAATGACCGGGATGATATTGAATAATCGTTGGAAGAGAAAATGGATGGAGTTATTGGACTTGATACAGAGTTGAGTGTTATATTAGGAAGATATCACCCAACAAAGGGAGAAGACTCTTTAACAAGGTTTCGAGATGGTCTAAAAGTTTATGGAAACAAAATGAACTGCTATGTATCCAGATAACTTAATGAAATAAAGATTTCCCCATAGAGGCATAGTAAAATGAGATGTGGATGAATGCTATTGAGGAGGAGGAAAAATCTATTCAAAACAGTCAAATGTGGTTGCTGATGGCTCCAATCCAAATATTCCAAACCTATTTTGCTCAACTGAGTTTTTTAGCTCAAAATTAACCTTCGGGTGTAAATTCAAGAAAAAATGAAAGAATATTTACAAAACGGTATGTCTGATATTTTTGGAGTTGGTAATGATTATATATGTTTGATCCTATAGTCAGGTAGGAGACTGTTCGAGCATTCTTATCTCTAGTGGCATAAGGAGGCTGGAGGATTCGTGATCTTGATGTTAATAGGTCATTTATAGATGGAGACATACAGTAATAACTCTATCTGGAGCAAATATGTGGCATGTTCAACAGGCAAGATTACACTGTTGAAACTGATGTGCATGCTTTATGGGTTAAGGCAAGTGCCACATTCCTGATAACACTAAATGAGAGAGTTTCACTATAAGAATTGGTTTCATCCAAAGCGCTTAAGAGGATGCTGTTTATTTAGGAAACATATTATGGCTTTTGTCTGCTCATTGGTGTGTATTTAGACAACTCAAACGTGATAGGAAAGCAGAACTGTTGTGTTGAAGTCTTTGAGAACAAGATAAAACAATAGTTTGAAATAATAAATCGTGGTATGTTGACAACATATCTTAAATTTGAAAATTTTAAAATGTGGTAATTAGGAATTTTAATTCATCTGCATTCTTCTATTGGAGTGTAGTAGTGTGATAGACTCCAAACCAGTCACCACTATGCTGGACGGCGAGTTAAAGTTCAGCCCAGATGGGTAATTTTCCAACATCGATTCCACTGCCTTTAGAATCTTAATATAAATGTTAAGATATTCATACTATACTAACTTTGATTTGATCTTATCTTTTGGAGAGATGATTTTTATGTATTCACCTACCACAAAAAATACTAATGCAGTAAAGGGAATTTTAAGGTATGTCAAAAAAGCATTAAAATTATATTTCATGTAGAAGAAGGGATGAACAGTTTCATTATAGAAGATCCTTGTATGTTATACTAGGTAATACCACATTGACACACAATATCATTTTATTCTCTCATGTCTTGAATAAAATAAATAAATTATAGTAGACCACAAATATTGATATGCTAGCTAGTATTTATAAAAAGGCACACATAAAGGGGTAAAGTTTTCTGAACTCTGATGGAATATAGGTGTATGTGAAATCCGGAAGATCACCAGGACTATGGAATAGATTGATGAATCTTATGAACAATGAATGAGTCATTTTAGCAGATCATTTCTACAACCATGTCTTGAAGGAAAGCCGATGGAAGTTCTTTTCTAAGTTTCTCTCTCCTCATCCTTTTGTTCTTACACTCACAGTTTTACCCTAACCTTCATAATTTCAGAGTTGAAAAAACTGGGCCAACATCCATTAGGAAAAATGGTTTCCACGTTATACCTTTTTATTAAATTGCTGCAACTCAAAATGTCAATCCTCCGAAAACAGGTATACTGCATGTTTGATGAAATAATAAGTTAATGTATTTTATTGAAAAAATGAACTTTGTTTTTTACTCACTTAGTTCTCTCTCCACCTTGACCTTGACATAAGATAATAATATATCTTGTCCATTTTTTGCTTCAGCAAACATCAAGCAAGCCAAGTGGCATGTATTGCATTTGACCTGTTCAACATAATCCATGTTGCACGTAAAAATATTCAGGTATGACCCAGCCCACATTAGGATCCAGATCTCATGGGCGAGTCCTACACGCCTTGCCAGGCTTAAAAAGACATGTGGGATACCATATATAAAGTATTTGATTTATTATATTGAAAACATGGTTCAAACTAGGTCTTGGACTTCATTAAGGAGCATATCTGGCAAAAAACAAATGTATTATTATACATAAATATCTACAAGAATATAAGAGATAATATCAATAAAAAAAATCCTACATGGCTAATACGCAAAAATTTGTTGAGTAAAATAATAAAAATTTGAAATGAGCTGATTTCAATGAAATCCTAAACACCAGTGAAATAAAGCCCTAGATTTATTGAACTAGCTATTTTAAAAGTCTACATATATTTATTTCTATAACATTCCTGATATCATAATCAAATCTCAAAGTAGTTTTGCTATTTCAAACCATGATGGTCATGTTCTTAGAAAAAAATAATGTGATAAAGTTTTGCTTATGACTCTTTATTATAGCTAAAAAAATAAATATAATTATTGAATGTTAATTGGATGAAAAAATTATAAAATCTCCATTGACCTGATGTAGTTGTAAGGTGAGGTTTGTAGAGACAAAAATATTGGGCTTTTAGGTTAGATTATAGGCTACACTCACAAGCAACCTACTCACATGAGATATATGTAATAATAATAGGCCCTATATATGTATTATGTACATATTGGATATTAGGTAGGGCTTAAACTTCAAATATGTGCCATCATATATATCAAACATTAAAAAACCCTCAAGTAAATGAGAAAGCATGGCACATTGGTAATAAATGTTATGATGTGATTTGTTGTGATATGACATCATTGTAATTCTAGTTCTTCAGATAATGATGACCACTGAGTTACATATGACTGTTTTATATATTTTGTAAATTTAGTGGGAGTGTTTTATATTGAATTTAAAATCCATAAACAACATCATATCAGTTGAGATACCTCATCTCCTACAGGTATAATATTATTGACTAACCAATTATGTGCAGTATTTGATGATAATCATTCTAATGGCAAAAAACATATTAGCGGTGCCGATAACACAGATAATCAATTGAGTATAACTCATATTGGGTTGAAATAAGATGCATCTGATAGGGATAGGATTCATTATCATAAATGGAAATATTACTTTACACTGATTCATGTAAAACACTTCCTCCAATCTCTATTAAAACAAGCATTGTTATTGGTCGTTTCTTATTATCATATAACTTAACTTGGTCTTAATAGAAGAAATAATTCTGTGAATAAGTAATGACTTTGACATTGTCGACATCGGCATGTATACTGGTATGAGTTTTATTGGAATCATATGCATTTTAAAATTATGTAAGCTATAGATTTTGAAACAACCAAAAAAAACATTTTTAATAAATAAAAAGTCTTAAAATAGCGTATTAGAGATAAGTTATTTTAATGTACTATTCGACATTTACCAATGATTTGTTACAGTTTTGGGTGAATTAAATTAATGATTTACATTTTTTTTTGAGAAAATCAAAGAATTTAAGAATGGGATAGAGAAAAAAAACTTCAAACGTATAGCAATGATGATTGATGTAATACGACTCCACCGGGATCGATGCTTCGTATTACAACACAGTATAGCAATGAATTGATTTCGAGAATTTATATTTAGATGTAATGAATGCGATACAAAAGACCCCAATGAGCAATAGTAGACGTCTACGGGCTAGGACGTATGACCAATGTCATGCACAAAAGGAAGGGATTGATCACGTTTAGACTCCCATTGACCCTTAAGACCAACTATGTTGAGAACGGTGTAAGGGGTGTCTAACGGCCCAGAAGTGTTCCAAGCCTAAGGATCAGCGATTAATTGTTTACCGCAAAGAAATCCTATCTCTCGACAAGTGGCTAACCTATAGCAGTTATCGCCGTAATCTTAGGCAGAGGAATTGATAGCGGAAGACGGCACTACAACAGGTAATAATACTGAAATATAATGGGGGGGGGGGACGAGAAGATACATGATTGACGGAGTCCACGGCAAGGTATGATGTCACGAAGAAATCAAGGACGATGTTCAGATTCCGTTGACAGCGAGACAACGATGAGGATGGGGCCGGAGTGCAGGACGGAGAACAGGGCATGAGGACGGCGGAGGGTTCCTCCATGAATTGCTGGGCGAGACACGTGCGAGGATAACCAGCGCGTGGGCGGCGGCGGCCAAGGGCGCGCGAGTTTGCAGTAGCGGCGGGCGCGCGGGGTGCGCACGGGCGGGCACACGGCTGGGAGCACCTGGGCCACGGGCACAGGGTGCGGGCGTGCGGGCACCCGAGGTGGGCGCGCGAATGCGGGTGCGGAGCTGGGGTGCACGGCCTGGGGCGCGTGGGTGTGCAGCGGCACGGGCGCACGGGGGCGCGCGGGCGGGGGCACGATCTGGGAGTGCGCGGACGCGGCGCGGGCTGCAGGCGTCAGGCGCCCTGGGTGGGCGCGCGGGCGTGCGTGAGGCGTGCGCACGGCCTAGGGTGCACGGGCGCTCTGGGTGGGCGCCCGAACGCGGGGCGCGAAGCTGGGGCGCACGACGCGTGGGAGCTAGGCGCGGGCGCTCGTGGAGCTTGGCACGGCATGGACGCACGGAGGTGCAGGTGGCACCGGGGCGCGGAGAGCAGCGTCGGTGATGGTGGTGGCGGAGGCGAGGCGGGCGCTGGAGGCATTGGCGATGGCAGCGGTGATGGAGGTGTAAAAAACCCAGAAACCTGAATTCTTGAAGGCCAACCACCCAAGAACACGAAGTATGATGGCGGTTTCTTAATTCTTGGGGAGTCTTGATGGCAAGAACGAAAGGTCCTGGCGGTGATGACGACGACACGTCCTCGGAGTGATCTCGACGAGGAAGGACTGATGACGACAACACCCATGACTGCAATTCTTGGATCTTCGGAAGACGTCCTCAGAGTGATCTCGACGACGAGCGGGAATGATTCCCAGGAGTTGCAGATCTTGAATTTTTGAAGAAACGTCCTCGGAGTGATCTCAACGAGGACGTGTGGCGGTGGCTCACGGAGTGGTCTCGACGTGAGGGCGGGGCAACCACACCCCCACTACTCTCTCTAACTTCTATCTAAACTCTCTAGATACTACGATAGAAAGAAAACATGATTTTCAATTCATTAAAAGCCTCCTTCACTTGGGCATGCTATCCCCTTATATAGTGAGGATAGGTGCCAAGTGACGTCGTTTAGAGGAGGAACCGTCGCGAGATGTGGTTCGTCCTCTATTCAATGGTTACAAGAGAAAAGAGGAAAAAAACACATCATGGACAAGGGCCAAACACCGGCTCAGTCCGTAAGGTCCATGAACAAAAATACAACCAATTGAGACAAAATAAAGCGCGAAAATGGGAAGATACTTACGCGGACTATTTGAACTCCGGATGGCGAGCGTTGGCGCGAGCAGCCCGGTGTAGTTGGATACATCTCATCCCGGCATCGTCTGGATGGTCCCCCATCAATGATGTAGTCATGTATATATAGACTTGACACTAGTCATGAATTATAAGGATTTCCCAATGTAAATGGACATTATAATGAATTATATAGAGAGCTCAAATGGGCAGTGTATAAAACTTGAAACATTATGGACATGGAGTAATTGATAATCCCAAAATTTGGGTTTAAACTTGTCACTAGTGTTCATGAGATTATTAAATAAAAAATATAAACCTGTACTTAGTAATCGTAGCTAGTGATGAGTACAGATTGTCTCCATAGGAAACGGTGATTAAGGATTTAATATTCTTAATATAGTGATTTATGAGATGAGATGAGATATGCACTAAATATGAAAGCAAGTTGATGAGAGTAGTTAGTAGATATTTATAATTGGGTTTGATAAGGTTGAGTGAATGCAAGAATGAAATAATGGTGATGCTAAGAGTGACTGGAATGGGGTAGAGAATGAGTCGAATACGGTAATTGATGAGTAAGTTAACGGTACGACGATGATGTGAATGTGGTAAGACGTCATTTAGAGAATGTATGGAGGTGATATCCTCGCAATGTATGGCAGTGAAATTGATGTAAGCTACCAATGATGTCAAGATATAATAATGTAAGGCAAACATGCTTACCGAAGATCTTTACGTTATGCCAGAATCACAATGATTTATGAGTACATGTAAATTGTTACTCTCCTCTATTGCTTCTTCCCACGCTCCCAGGACATGAAGAATACACTTGATGATGGATAATATGTGGTCATCAAGCACAATCACACCACCATGTTTTACTTAAGTTCATAGAATAAAATATTAGTTCATTAAATTTATTCAAGTGTGAAGTTTATAATGAAGTATATGAATGCATTCAATGACCTAGAGGCTTATGATGATATCATAATACAATGATCGCTAGTCTTTAAACATGTTTCTTAACATTCTTATTTAATGGATTATCACAATGGGCATCGAACTCTCATGATAGAATAACACTGTTTAATCCTACTTATGCGATAAGGATGGTTTATCTTGTGACCAGTAGTGTGGAGAACACTAAGGACAAATTATGGGTACTCCTTGGATAAAACAATCACTGAATTGTGTGTATGAATCAGGTCGATTCATGTCATGGTTGTACAAGTGATCCGTTGACAAGAGACCTAAAGACATATTGTAAATTAACTACTATATTTTGACTATTGTCGGGAGATCATTTAGCCTCGAAGACCCGGTTTTTTGTGTTTGTTCGCACACATATGGGCCCTGGTATGGTTGATGCCAGACGTCATCAGGATATCGTCCGACGATACCAAAATGATGCTCAGATACCTAGATGATGTCAAACGCTGTCAAGGACGTCGTCCAATGGATAATTCCCAACGGGTTATGAAACTATGATAACTTGAAAATTAACATGATTAATTAATGAATTTTGCATTATATTTATGTGTTTTAATGAATGTATTTGCATGTTATCATATTAAAATAAAGATAAATCATTTACCCTTTCATTTTATTATTATTTCTGATTTTTAGCATTTTTTACATGGAATTTAACCTCATTTCAGTGAAGAAATATTTTTTTACAGGGCTCTAAATACTTGGCTAAAGGTTGGTAAGTGTTTTCATGATTTTTCTGGAATTTTTCCATATTTTTATATAATTTTTTGACCATTATATAGCCAAGAAATGATTTTTACATATTTAAATAACATATATTTAATTTATTTAGCATTTTATAATATATTTATTTATATATTAAGGGGCATCCACGTCATTCGCCCGAAATTCGGGGGAATGAGTGGATAATTATTATATAAATATAAAAGAGAGAAGAGAGAGAGAAGAATAGTCCAAATAAGTGGCTTATGATTTAAAATATATAAAAGAGAGAAGAGAGAGAGAAGAATAGTCAAAATAAGCCGCTTACGATTTAAAATATATAAAAGAGAGAAGAGAGAGAGAAGAATAGTCAAAATAAGCGGCTTATGGTTTAAAATATATAAAAGAGAGAGAGAGAGAGACTTTTGTTTTTTTATTATTTCAGGGCCACGTGGACAATGATTGTTCTCCAATCATTGCGGGCGGCCGACGAAGGGCGACACGTGATCCCATAAGGCGGAAAACGAGAAATAAGCTCAACCAATCAGGAAAATTCATTTTTTTTTAGAAAATAGAACGATCCAATAGTCCAGATTTATCCTCACTAAAACCTTGATATCTTGAGATCTAGATGTCGTATTGGGCTGAAATTTTGAGGGTAGGTTCGTCTTTTCCCCCTTTACAATCCAGACGGTTGGATCTTTAAATGAAGGTCTGGAAAATGGCAAAAATCACTTTTGGATGCTCTCCCCCAAGCAATTGGCCAGGAAGGACACAGGAGGGATTCTTGAAGTCGACAGATCTTTCTTCTGAACTCAAATTTGTAAGTCTCTGATTTGTATTTCAATCATCTTCTTGAACGATTCTAAAACGCCAAGGCATGGGCGAAATGTACATGCCCTAGAAGTTTGTTTTGAATGAAATTAGCACTTCGTTTTGATTCTGATTCAAGATTTGATTTTTTATCCTTAATTCGGCATCAATTTAAAACATTTCTGCTTCATTAGATTTTTTATTTAGGGTCGTATTTCATATTTTCCCCAATTTCTTCACTTTCTCTCTCTAGGTTAATTTGTTTAGTTTCTCTCTCTAGATTTTGATTTTTATTGTTTAGGAATTTAATCTAATATATAAAAAACCAAAAAATAAAATTTGAATCGAAAATTCATCTATCTTGAACTCCAATTTTAAAATATCTTTCTTGATTATTTAATTCCCAATTTTAATTCATAAAATGTTTTAAAATTTATAATAATTGGGAAATTAATAATCTGAATTAATCTGCGCTTAAAATTGCAATATTCCTATCTTGAATTTTCGGACCGAAATATTAAAAATGAAAAATAAGTTTTACTTAATTTTGATGAATTAAAGAATATTATTAAGAATAATTAAGATTTATTAATTGCAATATTAATTCATTCTTGAATTAATTTATTAAAATTGGATAAAAATTCTCATTTGTTGCCTCCCTGTGGTTCGACCCCTTACTTGCTTTATATTCATATTTTGTGATTAAGGGAAATTATAAATTTTATTGCATAAGCCTAAAAGCCCAAACAACGACATATTTTACGTGCTTTTTTTGGTTTATCAGACTATGTGACGCGGTGGATCCTAGGTGGAAGTACGTGAAGGCCCCAATTTGAGGAGTTCGCCAAGCTCCTAGCTTCGGGGTGGTCGATTGGTGATGGTAACGGTGACCCTGTGACCCTCATGAGAGCGACGACGGCGACTACAACGTTGAACGAAAAAGTTCTGTTGGCACTCGCATGTAACGAATGGGCTCAACTGTACCTCGTGAATCACTCGACTTGTAGTTTTTGATAGATAAACTCTCACATATTCAAACCCGAGCGTGGTAGAGTGCTACCAAGGGTTACGGTGTACCTCGTCGGTGGTGATGTTCGTCGATAGTGTCTTCATTGGTGCAAGAGCCAGTGCGGGCAGGCTGCACGTGGGGTGTTTCACGATCCGCAGTGAAATGACGAAACCTCTGGGAGCACATAAGACGGACTTGGCGGCTGTTTGGTGGGGAGCGCTAGTGGCAAGCACGTCAGCTGGTCAGTCGTCGAACCAAGTGTCTCGCCCATGGTGTAGGAGAATTTGTGTGGGCAATCGACCCCGTGATTTTTGTCGCGCTGAAACTCAAGCAACGCGCGTCGGGTGACTCCAAACGTGCATGAGATGCACGGCCAGGCATGCGGTGCATAGATGGGATTGCACCCAATGAGCTGAAGGACCAGGGAAGATCCCGTTGGTTGTCGTGTGGGTCTAGGGCAGAAATCATTGTGCTGTAGAGTGGTTGTGGTGGAGGCGCAATGGTTGTGGGTGTGTGCTTTGGCAGAGGGCAGTCTGGTTGCCGGACGGGTCGTCAACAAGCCTCTTGCGTGCAAAGGGGGCACTTCTTCAGCAAGTCGCAGTCGCTAGACAGTCAAACACACGTGCTGCAGTGCTAAAAGTCAGCCCTCAACGGCAGTGTTAGGTCACACGGGCCCACCAAGTTCTTGACTGGCGAGCGTGGAGCCGTCAGGAGGCGTAAGTCCATGTAGATGCTGGCCGTGCGGCAAAGGTTGTGTGGCACAGACACGCGATGAAACAAATCGCGGTTTGTACGAGGTGGCCCAACGACATGCGGCAACTCATGGACAGTAGAGCTTTTCCCCTCAGCGTCCTTTGTTATCCATCCTCCCTCCTACTTCTTCCTCTTCTTCCGCCTCTTCTTCCCTGTTCTTGAGACCAAGAATAGAAAAAAATTTCAACGATAAAAACCCTGGTCTGAAAATCTAGGGCGCCATTGTGCCCCTTTTTATAGGGGCACGATGGCCCTTAGTAAGGGCAGAGGTACCCTTATTAAGGGCACCAGTGCCCTTAATAAGGAGGTTGGGGAGGGTTTCTTATACATAGGACTCCCTTCAATACAAACTTAAAATCTCTTTGACACGTGTTTGAGGACACAACTCGACATAAAATGACTCAAACAGGAACATAAACATGACACTAGGGATACTGATATGATGAAAATGAAAACACAAACACGATAAAAAGATGAAGGCGATACGAAATCAAAATGTGAGAAATATATAGATGTGCTTTCCCCCGGGATATTTGAACCCTTGTGTTTCCTCTTCGCCTTGGCGTGTCGGTCGGGGTGGATGCGAACCGGCAATGGTCCTACATTTTTGTGTGTGTGCAAGCCCTTGTACGGGAATTGATGTGGAGCTCTCTCTTAATAGGGACCTCTAGGACCCTTACTTGGGCTTTCTTCCCTTTATTTCTAAGTGGGAAGGCCCATACTTTCCCCTATAAGAAGGGGGGTGCCCATCGTAAGAATGGAGGGAGAAAATATTGGTCAAAATGTAATCCTTGAGTGTTGCTGGTTATTTTAAAACTTTATTTAGGGTTTGAGTTCATTAAAAATAGCCCCTCTAAGAGGGAAGGGAAATTAGGGCATAGCCACCTTTGTCGGAGCGTCACTACGGCCATTGCCAATGCCGCCATCGCCACCTCGCAGGTCTTCCAGCCGCCACTTGCTCAAGACACCCTCGCACGTGACTGCAACCCCACCAAGTAAGCGCCCGTGATTATTGTGATGGCTGCCAGCCGCGATCATGACAACCTCAACCGCGGTTGTAGCAGCCACAACCATGTTTGCAGTCGCCAGCCGCGGCCGTTGTCGCCAGCCACAGCCGTTGTTGCCAGTCACGGGTGACACTTGACATCCATGGTGGAGCAGCCAACCATGGCCGCAACCACAACCATAGCAGTTGTCACCAGACAAGGCCGTAGCCGCCAACTGCCCGGCCACCTGCCGTGGGCGACTTCGGTGCCTCTTATCATTGTCACACTGTCGTGCCTTGTTGCCATGGTACCTGCCTCTACGCCCGCTGCCATGAACCTATCGCCATGCATGCCACCATGTCCCGTCGCCGCACCCACTATCGAGGCACCTACCCGTGCCGTCGGGCCTACTTGCGTCATTGCACCTACACGCACCTCTGTGTCTACTCTTACCACACCCATGCCTAGTCACGTCTACTATTTTCTAGAGTAGCCTCAAGGAAGATGTTCCTCGAACCACCTGCCGCCAAGTTCACCGTCGCAAAGTCGTTGCCACCGTAGGAAGAACAACCGATGGCATCACCACTAACGCCTATCTCTGTTTGCCTATAGATAGCCTTAGTCATCACTTACAACCATCCTCGTCGTAGGGATGCCTGACATTGTCATCTCTACAGTACAATGCGTCTCCAATATAGCCACCCTGCACCCACAGTCACAATCGTCCTATGCCTGATGCGATTTGTGCCGCCCCATGCCCCGTAGGCTATTGTTTCCTTGAGTAGCTTTGAGGGAGATGTTTACCGAATGATCCGCCACCGCCAATTCATGGCTACGAAGTACATCCCCATGCAAGAAGAACATTTGACACTCTCACCGTCAATGCCTATCTTCATTTGCCTGTAGACGACGCTCACCCCACCGTCGTTGCCCGCCGCTATACTGATAACTATCCTCCCTTGTGGTGTAACATGAGACGCTCAATCTCGGCACATCGTGTTACATTAACTATGACTTACAAGTCTCTAACCATGGGATTCCAACACGTTTTAGCTCGGATATATTAAGAAGTCCACAGATATGATTGTGTGATCAAGATTGGATCACCCACCTTCGATATAAGAAGAGATTGACAGAAGGAAGACAATGCATCCAAATCTCTGGCCAAGGTAGTGAGGATATTTAAGAAGATGTTCTCCAATGATCCCCGTTATGTAGTAGTACAAACCAAATGATGGATTAGGGTTTGACAATTAACCATATCCTAAGTCATACCGGAGTCTTCTCCAGATGAAGGATGATACATGTACATCAATCGACGATGGACAAGGTTCAATAAGGGAGTTAATGGCTACTCAATATATTGTAGAGCACAAGGTGTAGGTTGGGACTCCACAAGCTGGAAACTTAACCCAATAGAATGGGTTAAATCAATCCTCCATTAATTAATCTATATGTTGATATAATTAATTAATAAGGTTGGTCCATAAATGTTATTGGGCTTTAAAGTTATTAACTAGAACAATATATGGGCCTAGAGGGTCACATGCATACGACTAAAATGATGTATGATGGAGGACCATCCAGAATATCAAGCCCAAGCTCGTCAAGAGCCACATCGCGGACCTCGAGCTGAAGTGGAAGCGCACAAATATCTGATATCAGGTTTGAAGATAGCTTCCTCGCGTCATTTATTCTTACACATGTCATTTCTTTGACTTTATGGAGCCCTCCCCCAAGAGAATGAGTTAAATCAATCCGCCATTAATTAATCTATATGTTGATATAATAAATTAATAATGTTGGTCCATAAATGTTATTGGGCTTTAAAGTTATTAACTAGAACGATATATGGGCCTAAAGGGTCACATGCATATGACTAAAAGGATGTATGATGGAGAACAATCCGGAAGATGAAGCCCAAGCTCGCCAAGAGCCACGTCGCGGAGCCCGAGCTAACGTGGAGAACCCAAATTTTGGATATCAAGTTTGAAGACAGCCTTCCTCGCGTTGTTTATCTCTTGCACGTGTCCTTTCTTTGACTTTATGCCCCCCCCCTTCATGTGCGGGCCTCCCATGTCCGGTCATTTTTCATTTGTTTTGTTCAGTCCATTAGGGGAGAGTCCTTTGTTTGGACTTCTCTCCTAAGGTGGCAAATTACGGCAACCACACCCCTCACATCTAAGGGGAATGGTGATTGCATGTGTTTTTTTAGAGGCTCTTTGGAAGAAAAAACCTACGTTGTTGCACCTTGGGGTTTCCACCTTTCCCATCCTAGAGGAGTTTTCCTACTTTTTAGGTTAACCTTGAAGTTGAAGCGTTTGCCAGTCTCCACTGCCACCCCATCGCCGTTGATCATAACCACATAACATTGCGGACTTTGCACCATCGCTGTTCTCAACTTGCACTGCCAGAGCTAGAGCCGCTACCGACCAAGATCACAAACCACTATTGGTCGCACCACTAGAGCCGCCACACTGCCACCTGTGGCCGGCATTCCAGCCTGTTGTGGCCTCTACCGTTGTTTCTTACAGCCATAACAATGCCTCCGGGGGCTGCCATTTTCTCCCAGCCCCCCTTCCCATTAGTCGTTCACCTCCCTCCAGGTCATGCTTGCTCGCCCGTGCTAGCTTGATCGCTGTAATGTCATTGTCGTCGCCAGCCACGCTATGATTGCACGCAGCCCGCCCACGTTGGGCTCCTCCACTGGTGCCCCCATGATGCTGGCGGCCCCAACCCCTCTAGAGTGACCAAGGTTGCATGTCGGGCAGTTCACCGACCCTCCAAGAAACCAGGTCGACCGCGCCCTTGGGGTTTTTCCTTGACGGTAGCCCGAGAAGCCGCCGAAGCCCCAAACTATTGTTCACTCTGAATGACAATGATGACTCACATCCTCTAGCAGTCATAAGGGTCAACGCAATCGACAATTTTGACCCGCGGGTGCCCTCCGTGCGAGCTGCTCGTCAGTCCCCTCCCCCCACCACTGGCGCCTGCGATCGGCGCCCTAAGGCAGCAGCTGCATGTGGCTCTTGGTTGCATGCGGCTGCCTCCCACTTAGTCATCGAGTGGGGGTCATTACCCCACATCGTTTCTCCAGTCGACGCCCCTCGCCGATACTTTTCTGTGTGTGCCTCTGTCAACCCTATCAGCGACAACGTCCATAATTGCTCCAAGACCAAAGTGATCACACAACTTCTCTTGCTGACGAGCAGCTCACCCGCCTCGAGCATTTGGGCCCTAGCCCACAGGTCACATCCTCTTCCCCCTCTTTACAGGATTGTTAAGTTCTTTTGTGCCATCCTCGATTGCTCTGTTGCTTGGAGTTTTTGTGTCATAGACTTGGCCATCAAAATTTGAGTTAGGGACTTTACCCACTTAGGTGTTGGATCTGCATCGCTCTCATCAACAGTTGGGATGCTCACGAACAGTGATTCTCCCCCATCGCGACGGCCCTTTGAGCCAATCATCTGGGTCATTGGGAGCTTGTCTGTAGCCACAACCCCTCGTGTTGACTATCTAGGCTACCATCCTGGGTCAGTGGGTTTCCGTTGTACTAATTGTTGATTTTTCAAGTAAATGCATCATTTACCCACATTTTTATCAGGCATTATTTTGCCTCGCATTGTGGTGTAACTCGAGCCGTCGATCCTAGCACATCGTGTTACATCAATGTAGGAAGATATACTTTATTTTAAAGGGTTTATGAAAAACCTTAAATAAGTATAAATAAGGGGGCACCCATTTTAGGTGTCCAACCAAGCAAGATATGGGCACAACCAATTCTCCTTTCTCTAGTTTCTCCACTCATTCCCCAAGTCTCGTTGATGATGAGAAGAATCACAAGGCAGAGTGGTGAACAAGGAGAGGGGATCCAATAACATTCTAGGCGCGTACACAACATTGGAGGCCAAGCAATTGGTCGGCTTGAAGAAACTCTCCCTAGAATCAAGTCAAGTGTGAAAAAATTTCCCCAAAAGTTGGATATGATGTATTCAATTTAAATATTGATTTTGGAATTGATATAGCTTCCATTGCATAGAAAAAATGTTTTCTATGATTGAACCATGCCACCAGAACCCAACACTTGATGAATCTAAGAAATTTAATATATTTCAATCAGCCCATATGAGTAGGAAGTAACTTTTCAGAATGAATTTGACATTCATCATGCCTCTAGTTATATATCACAGGGTATGGATGGAAGGAGGGTATGAAGACAGAGCATCCCTGAAAATTTCAGCTCAATCAGACCTTTAGATTATTAAAAATGGCACTTTGAAGTTGGAGCAATCTTAGATGTCCATTTTTTATCTCACCTCATCATTGGGGCTAACCTTTCCTCTTTTCCATTATTGGTTACGTCATCCAATCATCAAATATTTAATCATTGGTGTGATCACCTCATATTCCACAATCGCACGCTACGACGACGTCTCCTGTACCTGGAGGACGAAAAACAAAAATGGCTTTAAATATCATTTTTGTAATATTTGTGACATAGCTGCACATTGATGTGCGCCACATCACAATATTCAATTACATGATGACATGTGTCTTTCTTGTAAGAAAAGGGAAAGATTCCCCAATCATTGCTTGATGTGGCACGTCTTTCCATGTGCTGCGTCAACATTAACCTTTCTTTTCGATCAATTGCGGTGGTACACATGTGTGCAACCTGTACCAATGTACTGTTTCATCTTTCTCTTTTCTTCAAATACATGATTAATAAAATCACATTTAAGGTGATTTAAATCGTACCTTTTGTGTTTGTCTATATGCCCTTGAGAATAATAAAAACATAGTCTCAGATAATTATTCACACATTATGGCCTCACATTTTGCAATGCCATAATTTCACCTTTTCACAATGATTAGTGCAACTAATCATTGTGGTTACTCTTGATTTGTTGCCATTTGCTGAATCAAATGGAGAAAAATGGCGGCGCTTATTCAAGGCAAAAGATATATTAATAAATCATGATAAAATAATTAATAGGACATAAAATTATAGTAAATATATATTTTGATTTATAACATTCTTATCTCAGTAAGTATAAGGTCATGAATTCATAAAAAAATATATTTAGAAAAAGAAAATTAAGTTCTTCAAGAACATGATGTCGGAAAAATCATTAAAAAAATGATCAAATCCACAAGAATAAAAAATTTTGAATCCAAAAAAGGTTTAATCATTTAAATGTTGATAACACACATTTATATTTATTTTAATACATAAAAAAGTGTAAAAATCCCACAAATAAGTTAATAATTTACTTGTTCAGTAATCCATGATGCTGGTCTTGAGTTGGTCAATGTTTGGGTATTAAATGGGAACTAAAATGTAAATATGCTTACCCATGTGAAGTGACCAAACCAAAATAAGGTACAGGCTTGGACAGAGAGTTTGGAAGACCAGTTCTACCACCTTGAAGAAGAAAAATGGTAAGGGGTGTTCTCTTTAACGCAAGCATCTTCTCTTAAACATATTAGGAGTAAAACTTTCTTTTAAGAAATTTCAAATCTAGATACAAACTAAAAAATACTTCAATGAGGAATCAGTCTTCAACCTATTAAATTATACATAAAAGTATAATGTGTATATATATATATGGGTGAGAAGCTAGACAACATGGTTGATATGTTGGCCGCATTGATTCGTGTAGTAAAGAGACATTTGATTCATCTCAAGGATGCTTATCCTTTGTCCTAAAAATTTCTTATCTGATATCCTAACACTAAATTTGGGAAGATGCCATTGACTTGAGATTCTTTCTATGCACACCAACAAAATTTCAAAATTTGGTACATCCTTTCAAGGGTATGATACCCATTGGGCGTCGAATGAATAATAGGTGAAAGATGGTACTGTTGGGCAAGATAATTTCAAGAAAATATTGGTTGGTGTTTTTTTGTTGCTATAAAAAAGGAGATGTATATGATGAAACCTTCTCAGTTTCCCTGACAAAGTCAATAACAATTGTTCTTACCATAGCACTAAAGGACGACTATGTTATCTTCAAAATGGATGTAAAGAATGTTTTCTGCAACCTATACTTCCTGTAAAATATGATAATGGTAAGACCATGATGTAATGCATCCAAATAATTCACAGACAAGTTTTGTAAGCTGCATTATATTTTTTGGGATTTACTAATCTTCTCATGTTAGAGTTTGGATTTGACAAACGAAAAATAATATATCTGGATTAAAAATATAAATCCAACAAAGTTTATTAATAAACTAGTGGGAGTGAAATTCATTTTTAATGTTTTAAGTAGCTGACATTCATCTAATTGGGAATGATGTTATAACCTTTTACTCATGTCAGTTATTTCTTGAAAATAACTTATCCATAGAGCAGTTGACAAAATCAACTTACACTCAACAAAATAACTCTCTAACAATATATTAAGAGGGTTGACATGATTGTCCTGATCAATATGAATTGATACTAAACCCTAGAACTGAGTTTAAAATCTGATCAAGGTTCTGAATGAATAAAAATATAGTTATTTAATTACTGCCACATGAAAAGGATCGAATAATAGAGAAAGTTTTATATCAGGAATTTTAAGTAAGAACAGTTATTTTATTTTTAAAAGCATTTATATATTTTCAAGAATTTATGATAATTTCAGAGCACTTTATTCAATAAAATAGAAAAAATAGTGAAAGCTAATTTAAACTAATTTATATATTATGGAGAGTTATTTATTTTAATTTCACAAATTTATCGGAAATTTAGATACTTCTGGTTTTTTCTAGAGTAAAACAAATCCTTTGGTACGATCAACACAGTTGGTTATAGTAACAGCGCCAAGTCAACTCTATAATAACATTGTTGTGATGGTTTTACAATATGAAGGCATCAATTGCAGATGATGCTGCTATTTTCAAGGGGGAAAATGGTTTATGGTGGCTAGCGAGCGGTAGAATTAGATGGAGTGTGTTAGACAAAGAATATTTTAAATTTTGGGCCTTATTGAATATGCTGGAAAGTTCCACCAAATTATTTAAAAGAATAAGACATTTTTAAAAAGGATTAAATTCTGCATGGAAAAGAATGACACAAACCTTTGTAGAGATAGTCCCCTGATGAACTTCAGTGCTTCTCCTCTTGATCTCCTTCTGTAAGATTCAGACCAATTCGACCTTCACTCTTGATGAGTCAATAATGGACCCAAACCACATTTTGATGAGGTTTATTCACCCTTCTTAAATAATTTAGGAACATTATTTAATATTGAAAAGGTCAATTGACTATCCACGCAAAATTGTCATTATCCAACGTTTTGAAATCCTTAATTGTGCCATATTTCAGGGCTTCAGAAAAACTTCAGCTTCTCTTTTCCTAATTAATTTATACCATATATCATCAGTTAATTCTCCTAAGTCATAGATCTCACTCAAACTTCAATAAGATATATGAATAATGCATTTGACTCAAGGAGCCACATGGAGGCATTCTTAAAAAAACATCAATAAGCACATAATATAACATACTTTAGGACTCATTTGATTTATAATAATCCTTAAATTAATATGTAAAGATGATATAGACATGCACTTTATAATTTTCACATGATAAGTTCCACTAATCAAGCACATAATTATCATGTACTACTGAGCTGTTTCATGAAATTATTTGATTTATGTACATGGATTCCATTATCAAAATTTTTCTCAGGATCCCTCTAAAACAGATCTTGCCCTAAAGAGATAGAGTTCAGATATCTAGGGAGCATTCACCAAAAGCTCATAAGGACAAAAAAAAATATAGAACTAATCCCTTACACTTTGGCCATGACACACATCATGTAAACTTCCTATAGAATATCTGATTCATCTAATGCTTGAGGAGTTATCCTCAGATTTTATGGTGATCTAAGCACAGAACCCCTGAATTTCTTAGTATATTTTACATACTTCTGAAGGATAAATATTTGAATATTAATTTGTGAATGAGAAGAATGAAAACTCAGGGTTTTTAAATACTTGATGTTTCAATCAAACCCAGGTAATAGAAAAGTGATGATTTCAAATTTATGTATTTATACATCATTAATAATTGATTATAGTATTATAAATTAAATATGAATTTTAATATTAAAAAAAAGAGTAGGTAATGATGATCAAGTGTCCTATCCATTGAGAATGATGATTTCAACTTTGATGACTTTCTATATTGGTATTAGAGAATGAAAAGGGATATGTTATATAATACAAAGTATGGTCATATGCGTAGGATGATAATTATGGATAGACATGTAAAAATATTTGGTTCATGGTAAATGATGATGAAAGGAGCGTTAGGTAATGATAAGGAATGTGTAAAGTGGATGGGGATTGAGTGGAAGGTCATGCTGTATGTTTACATCCCTTAGTAATGGTTTTACTACAGACTTAGATGTGGATCAAATGGTTGGTTATGTACCCTGAGTAATATAAGCTCAAGTAGAAACTTGGTTATTTAAAATTTCTCATAAGGATCTACTATCTCCAGCTATTGGTGATCTCATTTACATAACAACTTAATCCATGTTTATTGGAATTTAGGTATTAACACTCTTGAATCATCATTGGATTTTTTCCAGTTGATGTAATTTTTTTTAATTCCAAAAATATTATCTAAATAACACTCCTGTAAAAAATGGAAGATGTTGATTGATGGAATCAATGAATGGATCTAAATGGATGGGTACTGAGAGAAATTGCAAGGCACTCACCATAGATGCTTATATTATGCCATGACCAAGGCAATTCCAAGCTGCTAAAGATCCCCTTCCTTTATCTTTGCCATCTGACTTCAATAAAAAGTTGGACCCAGAAAAAAATTATGGATCATAAAACCACTTTCTCTCACTTGATTTATAAATGTAGGAGCAATTATAATGCGATTTTTATCATCCTCCTCCTATGCCCATTTTTTTGGGTTCACTTAAACTGTCACCTCCAGAAATCACATCTACAATTTTTCTGTCCAAAATACATCAAATGACAAACCTAACTATTATAATACCTGACTTCTGGAATGAAAGAAATGTAAAACTGAACTGTGATGAAAATGACTTTCATCTCAAAGGGCTTCTGATAAAAACATGTGTTCGTCCCAATGCTGACATGATTTTGCTCTTGCCCTCAATTAACTCACATTATGTTGTCCTTGTTGTCCCCTTTATGTTCAAGTTTCATTCTGAAATAAGGAATGCTGCCCTTAAAACCACCTACACGTGACACCCTATATTTGAATATCCTCTTCTCTCTGTGACCCCTTCCTTATCTCTCTTTGGACGCATATTTTTCTCTTTGAAATCTCCCTACCTTTCTCACTCTCACTGTTTATAATTTTATCTCTCTTAATATATCATTCCCCCTCTCTTGGCATAACTTCTCTCTCAAAGCACCTTCATCCCTCTAGCTTCCCATAGCTTTCTCTCTAGAACCTAGAAACCTCAATATGTATATATGCATCTCTCTCGTCATTCTTCTTCTTCTCTCTGATCCATTTTAAGAAATAAAATTCTTGATAAAATCATAAAAAAGTGAAGTCATCCAAAAAATGATTGACATATTTTTCAAAAGTTCGGTTGTCTAGAACTCATGCATTGAGCCCTATCCTACGATGGAATAAAAATACCATATTTCAAAGTAGACTTAATGCTTGATGTGATGAGATGGTTGCATTAACACATTTTCTGTTTTATCTCCAAAGAAAAAAGGCCATGTGCTAATGCTTTTTTGGGACTTCACACATCATGTATAATGTTTTTCTCTCCCATTTTTTAGGGCTGTCACTTCTCTGACATGGCTATTGCATTTGTTTTGAAAAAATTCCATCTCCAATGCTTTTATTTTGAATCAATGCAATAGACTCGTTATTGTTTTTGCCTTCTCCAACCTGTCTATGTGCATCCAAAAATAACAAACTTTAGGTCGTGATTTCTCCTCATGGAATGACAATTTGCCTTGCCACAGTACTGCCCTGTTGCAATGGTTAGCATCAATAACTGGTCGGTATCAATAACTGGAGATATCAATAACTGGTCGGTATCCAAATTAATTAGATGATTACATGTGGTGGAAATTTATTAATAATCACTAAAATTTAATTAAAAATTTAAATTACATTCTAAATAATTAAATTACTGTGACTATGAATTCAATGTCAGAAATTATTTTTTCCTGATGAATATGATCTCATAAAAGATTATAAAAATATTTAAAATTGATTAAATACTAATATGTTTTAAAATATATATAATTATTTTAATCTTGGTAATATAAAATCATAACCATTTAATTCAAAAAATAATATATATTTATGATATGAATGTATTAATTTGTGTGTTGTTAGTGCCCCATGACTACTAGTTACTTAAAAATTCCCCAAATTTGCCATGGATATTCCATTCACCTTGGAACCTAAAACCATGATTTCGAACTATTCAAAGTATATGTTGTACCTGTGAAGTATGAATATCCCAATGAAATACTGGCATACCCGTTATAAAATATCTCGAGTTTTTGGAAAGAGCTGGCAGTAAAGAGATGTGAAGTGTACTTCTTAGCAAGATAATGTAATCTAGGAGATGATCTCTGGTTTCCTCCTACATATTTCACTCTCACATGTAGCGGCTACTTAGCCCTTGGGGTTCCCCACTAACTTAAAAGTAATGGATGTAAATAAGTCATCTTATATTCAAGCACATAGTAGCAAATGTGTATCAATTAAACTGGGGCAACAATGCTCCCATTCTAAATATATATAAATAATTAAGATAATGATGGATAGGTCAAAAGAAAGTATTAAGTAAATAGAATATAATCCTTAGATAAATAAAATACAAGGATACCTTACTTCCATGAATAGTTTAATCAGCAGAATAAAATGGAAGGGTGTAAAAGAAAATGATGGAGTAAAAAATCCTTATGGAAATGGTGTAGGATATAGGGATGGGTGTACGTATGCGACTTTGATGGGTAAAATAATAAAAATCCTGAAATAGTGAATAAAATAATAACCTCGTGATACCCTTATAAAATGATAAATGAATTAATCCTTCAATTAAAAAAGCCAAAAGTGTAAAGTTATTATAAAATCTGTATGTATGCCATGCCAATTAGTGAAATATATCACTTAAAATCTCCACCAAAAAAATAGTTGTACAAAGATAAATTAAATATTATTCAATAAACATTTTTCAATGAATGTCAAATAAATACTCTTACAAAAACATTTTTTCAATGAATAGGCTAGTTTGTAAGATGCACACAGTTGGGGTATAAGAACTTGTAGCTCTGATAGGCAACATTTCAATATATTGCGTCGAATAAAAAAGGTATTTCTCAGAAAATGTCCTTCGTGATATAACAAAGCTGTTAAATAATGAAGCTAAGTAGGATTGAATATGTCTTATGGATGGGCGTTCAATAATTATATCAGGATTTGTAATCCTACCACACAATAGTATATCGAGTTATTCATACGCTGATCCCTAACAGGAGATTATTCTATTCTCTCTATTTATATATCCCAGGGTTGCATGTGTTTTAGACATCCAGTTGGAGCCCCTTTTAGTGGATAGAACATATCCTGAAATATCTTATTTCTCAAGTGTAAATGGCATATTAGGGTTGAATGTTGTATTTCAGATCAGTTGTAAACCCGAAACATCAATAACGTAAAGATGTCTTCAAGTCTTAAAAATAGCTATGTCATATTGAATGATGCTTTTAGTGAGGAAGCATTGGATGTTTTTAATGAGATATCATTAAGTATTATATGTGAATGGACTCCTCTGATATGATTTAATATTGTATTTTTTATAGGAAATGAAATATTAATGCAGTGTTGAAGTCAGAAACTAGATCCATAACACAGATAAGATGTAGTTGTTTATGGAACAGCATAAGGATCAAAGATTCTATTCAGGGCTCACATTGTCAAGGAGGATACAAATAATATAATATTTATGATTTATTATACTGAAACATTTTATGAGATAAATTAACATGTCTCTAGTTAAATAATCAGTAATATCAACATTCAATATCTTCCAAACTCATATTGAATGTTCAACACTAGTATTAAAATGAAAATGATTTAGTTTACCATAGATAAACTACTAAACATACTCAAATTATTTTAGGGGAGTACTGAACAAGAAGAAAACCAACACCTCTTAGCTGGAAATATCGAGGGTGTTCCATTGCTTTGATACAGTCAAGAGGGCAAAGTACCTTGCGGTAGATCTACCGAATAAAATATCTGCAACACATATGAATCCTTTTAATATAGTTGAAATCATTAATAAAAGCATTACTAAAAGTATTAACTCAAGTATACATCTCACATCATGTTAAACATGGAGATGTCTAAATGTTGACCAGTAAAAACAAGGTTATGGGAGGATGAGCTTTTATTTTTTAGTATTTTTTTTTTTGGCAAAAACACATTGCGAGGTATGACCGACCCAAGGATCTTGCTCGTAGACAAATCCAGGGGGTTGTGTATTTGTAATGGTTTACTTTTCAAAGATTATTTAGGTGTACAATTAGCTATTCCAGTTACACATGGACCCCACTCACCCACGCCCATGGCACAAAGTAAAAATATAAAACAACGAGACTTCAACCAATCGATTGGAAGTTCTCGGTTGTCAACAACTAGTTCTTATCCCTCTCAAAATCTGCAATGGCATCTATCCTCTATGTCCATGTGTCAGTCTAATTAATAACCTTAACGGTCAATTCATCTTTATTGGGATGACCTTATTAATTAATATTGTCACATATAATTAACTAATCCATAATATTTAACCCAAATAATTAGTTAAGTTGTCGTCCCATTAGGTGTGAAGCTACACATCATAGCCTACAAGATACAAAAGAGAAAGTCAACTCTCTTATGGAACGTTTATCGTCACCAAGTATCGTGTATGCATAATCCCTCAGTTGTATGAGACTTCCATTTGGGTATGATTAATTGTCAAACTGACCCTCCCTTCTAGTAAGTACTAATGCATAGTGATATCATTAGAGAACAATTTCTCTGATATTTTCCAGTAACTTGGCCAAGTATTTAATTTCATCACTTTTCTTGAGTCAATCTCCTCCAATACCAAAGGCATACAATCTCATCTTGACCCCATTATCCCCTTCGTCAAGGTGTTTATGCATTTGAGATAGGATGGTTTGGAACCTCTGATTGGAGACTCATTAGTCATATTAAAAACACAACCACACATCCACAAAATCTTCTTTGTGTCTCATGTCTATGGACCACTTACACAGCCGTGACATGAATCAACCTCATTGATAATAGGTATAATCCCATTCAGGGATTCGTACAGTTCAATTCAATGAACTCTTTTTCTAGAGAGCTCCCTTCATCTATCCTTAGTGTCTCTACACTAGCAGCATCGGCCATACTCTTAATGTGAGTGTGAATAGACAATTCTATTCTAACTAGATATTTTGATGTCCTTCTCAAGTATCCTTTGGGTAGGAATGTTTCAAACACATTTAAAAATTGTTGATGTCTATATTATAATCTCATCATAATTCACTTAATCATTTCATGTATTCTGGAACTTAAATTATATTGCCTAGTAAACTTGTTATTTCCACTCCATATGAGATATAAAGAGGAAAATTTTCTGATTTTTAACATATTAGAGTATGAAAGCGTTTAACGTATGTCATGTGGCATGACTCAGATGAACTAAAATCTAGGTACTGAAAATGTAGACTTGTTGGATATCATGTTTTAAATACTGCTTATTCAACATTAAAGAAAAAGGTTCTTGTTAACCAAATAACCATCCTCCTAGTGGATGAGTATATTAGTATTAAATTAAATTACAAATTCAGATCATAGCCCTACACCACTAGATGAGGACTCAAAAACTGAACCTATTCTAATGCACACCCATGAACTATTTATCTGTGGAAGAGTATCTATAAATCTTAAAGGATATGTTGATCATCAATTCAGCTCATGTAAAAACACTGGATTAAAAGGATTGGAATCTTTGGCCTGCAAGGAGGCCATCATGAATTAAAATTATGGGATGTCTGCATGGAGCGACAGATTCTTGAATTTTGTCTACACACACAAACCATGATCAGAACTTGGTAGGCTCTCATGATGGTATCATACCCATTGGGTGTAAGTTGATCCATAAATGAAATATCCTTTCATAAAGATATCAAGAAAAGTTAATTTTAAGCCTTTAACAGCATTTCTAACCATTCACAACTAAGCACAATATGAGTAAAGGTTGAGCCCATTGAGCGCATGCATTAAAATAGTAAATTTTGATTAAAATATAAATTTATAATTTTAATAAAACAATTAAGAACTAAATAAGAATAAATATAATTGGCCAAAGAAAATAGTTAATATAAAATTTAAATGGTTTGAAAAATCATAATAAAGTTTTATTTTCAAAGTTATTTTAGTTTAATTTATACATATACATTGGAGTTTTTGTCCTTTTTAAAATTAATTGGATCAAATAATAAATTAAACTACTCAATTTAACCATTTCTAATGCTATTAGAGCTACTGGATGGGAATTACACATCGTGCAAAAGTTGGCCCAACGAATCTTGTAAAGCTGAATCACTCTTAACAAACAGCAGTTGGGGACATAATTCAAGGATAGGATACAACATTGGAGAGGAGAATCTTAAATAGGGCACATCCACTTCCTCAACCTACTTTTGAGGGGTGTGTTTCCTTCATCTTCAACGCACATCCACTTCCTCCCATTATTTCATCTCCAAATTTGATGAGCCCCTCATAAATAAAGTGTTTCGACTTCATTTTCATTCTTCAACACATGTTTCTTTTTCCTCTCCGTTTATATATGTCTATATATATTAAAGAATTTAATTAACCTAGGTCTTGCATCTTAAATAAGGTCTAAATAAATGTGAGAATTTATCAACATGGGTCAAAGGCATCAATTGGGTAGGTCTATAAACCAATAAATTCAGAAAATTAGAACTAGTAATAATCTATATATTACTATTTAAAAACAAATGATGACTAAAAGTAAATGCATAACCAAATATAAATGATTAAATCAAGCACAAATGACTAAAAGTAAATGCATAACCTCTCCACATAATCATTTCTCATGCTAGAAATGGACGTTAGGTTCTCTTTAGATCATCCATTCATGTGTTCACTAAAAACCATATTCATGAAGTGTTAAACATATGAATATCATTTCTAGAATGATTCCTTGTAGGGAACACCTAGAACTAACCTTTTATAAAATATGTCAAGTAAACCCGTTTTGGTTGAGAAAATGTTACTGAGATTAATTGACAGATTATATGTCCTGCAAGCCAATCACACATCCACCTCTCTTTTGAATTCATTAATATCAATATTTTTATTATTATTCATGTCTGATGTGAATAGTAAAGTCTGTAGATATGCGCATTGGTTATTTAATTATGATAGATTATACTAGAGTGATCATTTATCTTTGATCACATATCCTATAAATTTATTTCAAAAGGATATTCCAAGAGGACATTATCTGATTGTGCTCATCTGATTCACATAACTATTAGTGTAAATATGATCTGCTAGAGTGGAGGTTGTGTAGGGAAAGAGTTCACTAAATTTATTCTTATAAATCCCTGGATGGTTATGTACCTAAATTTCAACAATATTTATTCCCGCAATAATGTGTGTGGTCCTGAGACATAAGACATCAAGACCATCTTGTCAATGGGAAACTTTATTTTTACAATTATGTATGAGCACCTAATCATGAATTCTAAAATTTATTAGCCAAGATGCAATCAAAAAAGTATGAATACAATTATGGTTCAAATAGAATTGTTTTCTTGAGAGAAAAACGAGATAGTCTACAGGAAGAATGTGCAATGAAGTCATTGATCAGCTAATTTGGTTATCAATGTGTTTTTAAAGTTTAACATCAGGTTCGGTTGATATTTTATGAATTTTTAAATATCATCTCAGACTATGGATTTTGGCCTAGCCCAAGTTTCATACACTCTTATTTGGATTGAATTCAAGATTTAATTTAAACATGATAAATGATACATAAATTTTTGTAAACATGTGCTTCAAAATGTATAATTCTATACTCAGTTTTCTAATGCGCCTGTTGTTATTTACACATCTATTAGCTACTAAGCACCTATATAGTCCTAAATATGAATGGTTACAAATGAAGAGACCTTTTTATGGACTATAAGAATTGGAGCAAGGGCATAGATGGTAAGAGTTTTGTGGTAGAATACGTGGTTGAATGGATGAAGAAGGCTGATGAATTTCCCTCATTTTAAATATTCCTTATAATCTGTTTGTTCATTTTTTGTTAATCTGGGCCTATATAAATGTGGGAGAAGAATTATTACTTATTGGAGATATATTGGAGAATGAGCGTGAAGACAAAAAGATATGAGGGAAAGTATGAAACTTTATAGTAATACTCCTTACACTCTGGCTCTTTTATTTTTTAGTTGAGGGTCCTTGATAAAAGGAGTATCAATATCTCATAATTCATCCTTACACTAGAAAAAACATGGCGTATGTAGGATCATGATCAACTATTTTACTGATGAATGTGTACTCTATTTGACTCATCCACTAGACCTCAAAACCCCGATTTCCTATGTAATAAGTAAATTACTGCATCAACATTGTTTTCTTTTGTGTATGATTCCTACCATGAAGGATAACGACTTATAAATTCAATGTAGTAGTATGAGTTACCTTATTAATGTAATGCAATTAGGATAACTACATATATTCATTATAAATAGTATATAAAATCAAGTGATAAAACAAAACATGTTAGAATCCAATGCATGCATCATGATTTCAGTAAAACAACTGTCTTAAAATTTAGGTTTTAGTGGGTTACATGAAATTCTCCACACTACTATACTATTGTTTTTAATGCATAAAATAACTACAGATTTGAAACAAAAAGATGAAAACTGAATATACAGGTTGTGTTTTCCATGTTATCCTATTTCCGCAATGTCCCTTTTCATGTTTTGTAGCAAGTTATTATCCAGATATCAGCACAAAGTCACTCATAAATCAATAAATCCATTATAAATTGTAGAGTACGAAGGATCCCATGTTGATTAAAAAATAGAATAAATTTCATAAACATCTACCAGAAAACTCGGATTGGAAAACTCAAAGAGAAATATAAAGCTTCATAAGCTATATATGATTTATCTCCATACTTAAAATATTTATATCATGATGTTAAAATGAAAAAAAAGCTATTCCATGGGTTTCAAGGATTTCAACATTCTTATTCAAAAGGAAACATCTTCATGTATATGAAACAATACAAATATTGGATACGGATACAAAGGGGGTTAAAATAATCATTTGAATCTAAAATTGTTTTTCTTCAACGTCCAACCAGATAACATGAGCTGAAATAACATTGTAGAAAGGAATTACATGATTTCATTCCACCCATATAATTGTCATTTTAATTGAATTTAAGGACATTATTCAAAATTTGTTCATCATCTTTTTCCCTTCTACTTCATTTTTGAATAATCAGTCGTGATTTACCTCATAAAAAATTAGGATCTTAAATACATTAAGAAAAATATTGTGCGTTGATTTTACTTATAATATTACTCAAGGAGGTATAATCAATATCATCCACATAAAATACCTTCACCTAAGAAATAAATTTAAATACTAAATAGATACAACCTTGTTGCATGCTTGCGCCACTTCATGAAATCCCTCTAAAAATATACAATATCAAAATTATCTATTATACTTTTATTCTTCATTATCCAAATAAAAATGAAGATATTCATATTATTGTTCATGTTTCGACCACTATTTCCTTGTACATGGAAATTACTACCATTTTTTCATCACATTGCATGCAATCAATACTCAGGTACTATAATTTACAGAAAGGTGCTAATTAATTCATCTTTAATTGAAATTTTGTATTTTATAATTTCGTTTACATTTAAAAGTAATTTGATATTAGTAAAAATTCATTTTAAAAAGAATTGAGATTCTATATAATGTTAGGTATTTAAGTTTATTTATTATACTGAATGTTTTACATTTATATCTTTATTTATTACTTCTCATGATGTATTTATAATTTTTATGAAAAAAATATTTTCTATTTAATATTACTATAATTCCATTATTCTAATAATTTATTTTACTATTTTCATGAAATTTCAGATGAAAATGTCATATCAAGGCTCATATGAAATATCTTTTGTTGAAACTACTATATTGAATTATCATATGAAAAGCACTTATTCATGTTAGTGAAAGTGGTTTTGATTGATATATATGAGTTAAGATGTACCAAGAGATGAAAGACATCAAAAATTCATTGTAAAAGCAATCAAGAATAATGACTCATGTCAATTGTATTAGGGTGTTAATTTTTGTGTTGTCGGAATTTAACTTGCCTAGATCATAAAATGTGTAATTATATTAACTCACTCAAATATGTAAAGTGGTGATTCAGGTCTTCTATATATGGAATCACCCTTAGAGATGGATTTAATGTTTGCGTTAGTAATGGGGGAAATAAGATGATAACATGAGTAATAAGTGGAATTAGATATACAATAAATTAAGAGAACAGATAAGGTAATAATGAAGATGATAAATTCAAGAGACAAAATATTATTATGTTATTATTCTATATATATTTGAGGTGTTTAATGAGTAAGATAATCTTATTTATTTACAGTATTATAATACAGGGACAAAGTAAGATAGGTAGTAGAAGAGTTATTGATGGAATTTTAGTGAAGATATTAGATTAATAAGCTAAAGAATGGATATATATTACATCTGATAATTAGGTGGCATGTAAGATAGGATATATATATTAATTTTATATTTAAGGAAATAATAAATAGGGGTATTTTATTTTAAATTAAAAGATAAGAGGAATAATATAAATAAAAGGGGAAAAAAATTATTATGATTATAAGAAGTAATTTGTCAATTATAAATATGTTTATACTAATGGGTGAAGATAGATTATAGAAATGGGACAGTATTTAAAGAGATATGGAGATCATTTGTTTTAATTTCTAGGAGTATTTAAGATATTAGATAGAGAAAGAATACTAAAAGATGGCTGTTGATAATAAGAAGATTGAGAGTTAATTATAAATCTTTATAGATAGTTAGAAAGGTAGATGACTAAATAGAATAAGATATTTACATATTTTTATATTTAATTTTTAAATTTTGGATTTTTTGTATCATATAAAATTGCAAGAAATGGAGAAAATTTGATGAGCATGGTAGGGCTTTTTGAAATGCCTCAAAAAGGTTGTTCTTAGAAACAGGAGTCACAGTCCAACTACAGTCTTTCTAAGATCAGAATCCAAGAATCTAGGGGTGATAAACAAGTTGAAATCTACTAAGGAAGTGCATAACATCATTTGATTTGCCCTGATTCAGATGGGCTTAGGATGGGACCACCGATTATTACCCTATAGCTCTACCCCCCCTTACTCCGCACAGGAAATCAGAGAGATCTGGACGCTACCTCGGGATCATCCTAGAGCTGTCACAAGCTCTGCATTGGCCAGGCAGACCTAGAATAAGGACCCTGCCATCTTCCTCAATTAGTAATATTACAATGTTATTTTAAATATGAGAAGGGGCCCTGCCATGCAATGGAAAGATAAAAGGTAAGTACTATGTCATTTTTAGTCTAGAGATTTTTCTTCAGGGTTCGGGCCGGGTTGGGTAGAAGCCCAGTCCTTTTATATATCTTCTTTTATTCACATCACAGCCCATTGGGTCGTTGATAATTCAGAATATGGATTTAATAAGCAATTTAAAGGCTGATTGATGCAACAATATTTATAAATTTTCCTTATAATAGGGTAAGAGTCGAATCCACAAGGAGCATGTAATGAGAGAATAAATTTTATTTTAAATATATTTTAAAATAATTATCTCATGTTATTTTATTTTGTGGAATATTAGCTATTATCTAAATAGGGAAATCAATGAAATAAATGAAAAGTAGTCAAAATACATATTTATTTTATATTTTAAAAATCTAAAAATTAGAGTTTTTTAAAGGATTTTTTGATACGTTTTAGGATAATAAATAATATTTAATGTTAAATAAAACTTTCAGTCGCAATTTGTGAGCTGCGGCGCTCCGCTGGGTAGGTAGTACACTAAAAATGCTATAACTTTTGATACAGTATAAATTTTTCAGTGTTGTTTGATGCGTTGGAAACCTATAAGTCTAGGCTATCCATGGAATTTTTTTAAAAATACCATTTTATTTTTTAGAGAAAATGGTGAGAAACTCTAAATCAAACATTTAGGAGAGCACACAAACCTTGTTGTAACTTCCCCTATGGGCCAAGTGGTGCTATTTCTCCAAGAATCTTGATCACCCTTGAAATCTTTCTCCCACACTCTTGTATAAAAATAATGGGTCTAATCAATCTGATGCACTAATCTTCAAACAACAAGTTAGAAGAAGAAATCCAAAATGAGATACAAAGAGATGGGAGAAATAAATAAATAGAAGTGCCCTAGCTCTCCCAGCCAAGGGATTTAATTCCAAGGTTTGGAGAGCTAGGAGTTTTTGACCCGGTACATAAGGAGGTTTGAATGGGCTTCTACAATGGGATTCTTGTGTATTGGGCTTCTTCTTATTATCTATTAGATGGATTATGTTTCTACTTTCTTCACATTTGCATCTCAAATTCACTATTGTATTTACTTAAGTCCATTTTTCAAATAAAACTCCAAGAAGATGTGAGAAATCCACTTGACTCCAAGGAGTCAAGTGGGGTTAGTCTCAAAAGTCAATAAAATATATAAAAATAGAGCTTAGGAAAACAAATCATAAATTTCTCGTTTTATCCTTAAATGGTGAATAATGCTAGTGCAAATCTAAAAATATGCGGTAAGAATAATTATAAAAGCATAATTTTATTGATCTAATTTGATGTTATCAATTGTGATCCTTTTCTTCTCTTGTTGGCTCAGAGTTAGTATGGATCTTTAACTTAAAAGCCTTTAGAATCCAATATCAAAAATAAGAACCATCGACCACCTTTAGTACTTCTCTCTTCCCATGTGCACATGCGGAGGCTGTGCATTCCTAAGTACTTGGGCCTACTATGAGCCTCTATGGGAGTCCTTGTGCACTGTGCTACAACTGTTTGGTGTGCTGGCACTCACACACTATTAGCTCGCTTGAACCCCACTATTCTCACTGGCCTATGGCCGGCTAAGTGCTGGCTACGCCCAACATCTAGCTTGGTTGGATGCCTCGACTCCCCCATAAGGACATTTTTTCCCTCGTGCTTCTCATTTCAAAAAACTATCATGAGGCATAATTGACTCATAACACGGTTAGACTCATAATCACAATTTTGAATCACATCTTGACTGAGAAAATTATTGGTTCTGGAAATTATTTAAAATTCATAATAAAAATATAATTTAACAAAATAACCCAATTAATGCCTCGTATGTAAAATTATATTAAAATGATAATAATATCAACATAATGATCCCAAAATGACCCTAATAAATGTATGATTACATGCATTAAATTGGATTCGTAACAGATGAAGAGATCATATCACCACTCATACAAAATATATTATGTTAAATTACATGGAAGGGACTGTATTTAACAAGAATATTAAAAGCATTTATTCACGTTAGTTAAAGTGTCTATGATTGATAAATATGAGTTATGTTTTGCCAACAGATGAATCTGTCAGTATATATGCAATCTAGAATAATTACTCATTTCATGTGTATTGACCCCTTGTTAATAAAATGTATTTTGTATTAGTAATAATATATGAAATGCTTTATTTCAGATTTAAAAGTCAAATATTTTGTGCAATATCAGTTATTTTGGGTCTTTAAATGTAGTGTACATTAATCGACTTAATTTTCCCTCTTCATCAATTTCAATAAAAATTCACATACCCTCTGTTTTGACTTTTCAGAGTAAGAATAGTGTCCTAATTAGTTTATTATTTTTTATAATATGCAAGGATATGGTATAATAATCAAAAATATTACACAAATAATATTTTTAAGTAAAGGGAAATAACAGAGACGACAGGAGAAGAAAAATGACAAAGATGAGTAGCAGAAAAGGATATGATAACTTAAAATTATAATCTATGTATTTAACATTGTATATATAAGTCAAGCCAAAAAGAGGTGATTTATGTGCCTTGGTGACGGGTGTTTAAGTACGAACTTGTGCTGAGTCACCACTCAATCGAGCGCTTATAGAGTGCCCAAAGGGCATGAATGAGGGACCTAAATGGTGTTGCATATAGGATGTAGGTGCAATGAGAGCCAACGAGAGGTGGTGCCCTCTCACTTAAATATTTAATTTTTAATTTTAATTTCTTCTTACCCTTTTTGTATTCACATGTGTGGCTGAGCTCCATGTAGTTAGTTTTAATAAATATATTATATTTTTGGCTTATACTCGATAAGGGTAAGAAGATGGATTAAAATGTGGGCCAATGTCAGTATCACACATCACTATTTTTTGGGCCCTGTTATTTTTCCCCTCTATAGATTTAGCATGAAATAGTGAGTACATAGGGTTTGGCATTATTTTTAAGTTAATCGAGCTATTATTTAAAAAAAATTTCATATCCTGGTGTAAAACATAATATTAATTAGGAATAGTGGTATGTGGGTTAGATAGAGACTTCATAACTTACGATCTTTAAACAATAATCTATTTAACATAATCAACATAAACTTTCTTAAGAAGAAAGATGGAGCTCAATGGGTCCACTAGGCCTATCTACTCCTGTGTAGGCCATCCCCTCTCTCTTAATGCGGAAGCACTGCTCATAGAAAAGGGCAACTTGGTCTACCTGGCAGGTCTACCTGATAGAAAAGTGTGCATGAAATGTTGAAATAACGAAAGAGAGAAGAGTGAGACAACAGAATAGTCCAATCAAAACTATATTAATTATGTATAATGTTCTGATAAATCTTGACAGTTATTTACTAAGCTTCATGAGAAAATTTGCATATTGAATTTGAGGTTATATCATCATTCCATTTTTTATTTACATTTTTATTTCGATTCATTGACAAAATCATTAAAACTTTTACTTATGTTAGGGCCTATTTTTGTTTCATCCAAGTTTCGAGTGTAACTTCTAATTTCTCATTTTCTTCCTAAGCAAGAGACAAGATCAGGACTTTGGTCATGGCCTGTGAGACCACCTATGAATTAATGAAGGCAACGGCATCATGGCATGCTAGGCCGCTAGAGCATACTGTAGCATGGAGCGCTCAAGTTCATAATTGATCTGTTTCATTCCGATATTTTCTATAGGTCTCACTTTGTGTGTTCATATGTATCTCCACCTCCAGCTTAATCCCTCTCTCATTCCTTTTCTCTCATTTTATATGCATCTATCATCCATCTCTATTTGAACTTCGAAGCTGACTTAGGTAAGTTTCATAGGTTGATCTGAGAAAAAATTAGAATCAGGATCCATGCAAAATCTGATCACATATTAAATCTTATCAGAATTAGACTCTTATCATAACTTCACTCTCATAGAATGAAATTATGATTAGAATAAAGTCCTGGTTAGGTATACTATCTTATCACTATACATGTCTACTTGTTGTCAAATTCTGATCAGATTATATATACTATCAGAATTCATTATAATCAAGTTCTGATTAACATTCTCATCGGAGTCAAATTCTAATCAGGATTTATTTGATTGGATGAGGTTATAGTGCTTCATGAATAACATATTTTTTTATTTTTAAAGTTTTTTATACTTTAAAAGCTATAATATCTAATTTGATAACTACAACATAATAAAACTATTCCATATTTATATTTTTAATAAATAAGTTAAAATTTATAAATACTATGTAGTAACTAAATCAGTTGTACACTTAAAGTGTTTTAATAAATATCATGGATCAAAATTTAAAAAATAAACAAGAACCCATAGGGTATGTACTACTACCTCATCCATGCAGTAAAAAAGAGCAAATGATGGTATTACTAAGAAAATCATGATGATACTTGGAAATATGATCCAAATAGTCTCAATAGTAGTCCCATGAACAATCCTTTTCATAATTGGATTAAGTTGTGCATGGAAATACCATAAATCATGAAGGGTACTAATGGTTGAAAATGTTGATAAATTAGATGGGTTAATTCTGTAACTGCTCTGCTCCAAAGAATAATAAAATACAGAGGTTTTGTTGTGAGCAACCGTTGGTTTTCCAACCAAGAAGTACATTGGATAAAAATGTGTTAGCCTCTAAAAGAACATGATCTACATAGGTGTCATCAATAGTATCATTTTAGAATGCCCTGTTTTCTAGGATCTACGTAGGCATGGTCAACATTAGCAATGACCGTGATATCTATAAAAGAAACTTAAAAGGAGAAGAAATTTTTAAAATTTTTAGATGGAACTTAACCAGAACATTCAGAAAATTTTATTTGAATTTGTTTGATTTTCATGATTTTTCAGAGCACCAATGCATGGCTTTGTGTGCTCAACATATGTATTGACCATGATATACATATATATCTAGGAGAAAATTAAAATGAGGCAGACTACTGTGAATTTTTTTATGGAACTAAGCCAAAACCCTCACACTATGACAACTTTAATGGTTTTCTTAAAAATTTTCATGATACTTTTATTGAACTTTTGTGTGGTCAACATATAGACTGACCATGATATATTTCTGGTAATGAAAAGGAGCGGCGTTATGAATTTTCAAGCAAAACTTGGGCTGAAACTTCAAACATTCTTATGATAATTTTCCTGTTTTTTTGGAATTCTTACAGAAATAATGCATAGTTTTGTGAGGCAAATACAGTTGACCATGATTAAGTTTTCTAAAAAATTAAATAGGGAGATATTTTTTATGAATTTTGCAGATGAAACTTAGTCAGACATTCACACTGCGTTATATTAATTTTCTGGATTTTCAGAATTTCAAGATCACTGATACATGGCTTTTGTGCAGTCGACATAGTCTTGGCCATGCTATATTTCCGAAAAAGAGAAGGGCTTTAATGAATTTAGAGATGTTAATCATCCAGAATCTTAAAGAACTGTAATATGCTATTTTTCCTTATTTATGAACTTGTTATAGTACAAGAGCATTTGTAACTTGCAAGGTGAACACATTCGTTGACCATGATACATTTCACTGAGAAATAAAAAAATTAAAAAAGAGAAGGGCTTTAATGAATTTTGAGATGTTACTCATCCAGAATCTTCAAACAATGTAATGCTATTTTTCCTGATTTTATGGAATTTTTATGGTTCAAGAGCATTTTTTTTGCAAGGTGAACACATTCGTTGACCATGATACATTTCACTGAGAAATAAAATTTTGGGACTATTTAGGACCAGGCCTATCCCAGCATGCAATCAGGTCATAAGGCTAGACTACAAGACAGAAATGTGGTGAATTCAATTACTTGTCATTTGTTATCCCAGCATACCCTGAGCTCGTGGGCCAATGGGAGCTTGGGACACCTGTTAATTTTGTTTGCAAGTTGTAGGAGACACCTGGTACTCTATATGCGCTGTCTAATTTCAAATGCTTTTAAAATGAGGCAAAAATACTTCCTCCGGAAGTTAGACGAAAATATCAGAAGTGGCTCTTAACTGACTCCCAAGGAGAATGTCGGGATTTCACTTTTTTACCTTGATTACACTACTGTACGATTATCCTCCTAATCTTTTGGGATTAACTCATAACGATGATGGTTCTTCACTGATAATTGACGAAATAAATAACAACACGAGATGGTTTTAATCACATTCCCACATCATCATTACTGTCCAAATTAAGCCCTTCTGAAAGAGAATTTCTTGTATACCTCACATTTCCGACACCTTTGAATCAAAATATTTTTCGATATCCGGATATTATCGGATAGTAATTATGTATGTGCGAATGTCCAAACAGATTCCTGGCATCTGCATTTTAAAACGTCCCGTTTTTCCGGCATCAGATCGATAGCTGATAAATCTTTGGCTGACTACTGACCGGGGAACTGAGATTTTACTCAGTTATAAATTTAACTGTAAATAACATTTCTGAATCTTCCTTTACGCCGGAAGATAAGCGCAAAAATGGCGGGTGCGTACCACCAGACAAAATCAAGGCTTCCAACGAGCTCTCAGGAAAGAAACCAGAGGTAGACAGTGGCCCAGAGCGTGAGGGCAACCGAGGCGAGCAAGTAGTTCCAGAGTAAGAGAACTGAACATTCCTCTCTTGCCACGTCGAAGAGCTCCGCCATTGTTCCTGCGCAAAGTATCTCCAGTCATGATAACAGCTGGGTGATAATGAAGAGGAAGAGAGAGAGAACGACAGAGGAAGGGAGAGCGAGAGAGAGAAAGGGAGAACGAGAGAGAGAGAGAGAGAGAGAGACAGGAAGGGAGAGTGAGAGCGAGAGGAAGGGAGAACGAGAGAGAGAGAGGAAAGGAGAACGAGAGAGAGAGAGAGGAAGGGAGAGCGAGAGAGAGAGGAAGGGAGTGTGAGAGAGAGAAAAAGGGAAGAGAGAGGAAAGGAGAACGAGAGAGAAAGAGGAAGCGAGAGCGAAAGAGAGAGGAAGGGAGAACGAGGGAGAGAGGGAGAGAGGGAGAGAGAGAGAGAGAGAGGGAAGGGAGAGCGAGAGAGAAAGGGAGAGAGAGAGAGAGAGAGCGAGAGAGAACGGAGAACGAGAGAGAAAGAGGAAGGGAGAGCGAAAGAGAGAGGAAGGGAGAACGAGGGAGAGAGAGGGAGGGAGGGAAGGGAGAGCGAGAGAAGGGAGAACGAGAGAGAGAGAGAGAAAGGAAGCGAGAACGAGAGAGAGGAAGGGAGGACGAGAGAGAAAGGAAGGGAGGACGAGAGAGAGTGAGAGAGAGGAAGGGAGGACGAGTGACCGAGAGAGAGAGAAAAAGGAGAACGAGAGAGAGTGAGAGAGAGGAAGGGAGGACGAGTGACCGAGAGAGAGAGAAAAAGGAGAACGAGAGAGAGAGAGAGAGAGGAAGGGAGGACGAGTGAGAGAGAGAGAGAGAAAAAGGAGAACGAGCGAGAGTGAGAGGGAGGACGAGTGAGAGAGAGAGAGAAAAAGGAGAACGAGCGAGAGTGAGAGAGAGGGAGGACGAGTGAGAGAGAGAGAGAGAGAGAAAGGGGAACGGGAGAGAGAGAGAGAGAGGAGGGGGGGACGAGAGAGAGAGAGAGAGAGAGAGAAAAAGGAGAACGCGAGAGAGTGAGAGAGAGGAAGGGAGGACGAGTGAGAGAGAGAGAGAGAAAAAGGAGAACGAGAGAGAGTTAGAGAGAGGAAGGGAGGACGAGTGAGAGAGAGAGAGAGGAAGGAGGGAGAACGAGGGAGAGGGAGAGAGAGGGGGGGCGAGGGAGAGAGAGAGAGGAGAACGAGAGAGAGTGAGAGAGAGGAAGGGAGGACGAGTGAGAGAGAGAGAGAGAAAAAAAGGAGAACGAGAGAGAGTGAGAGAGAGGAAGGGAGGACGAGTGAGAGAGAGAGAGAGAAAAAAAGGAGAACGAGAGAGAGTGAGAGAGAGGAAGGGAGGACGAGTGAGATAGAGAGAGAGGAAGGGAGGACGAGTGAGAGAGAGAGAGAAAAAGGAGAACAAGAGAGAGAGAGAGAAAGGGAAGACGAGAAAGAGAAAGGAAAGGAGAACGAGAGAAAGTGAGATAGAGAGAACGAGAGCGAGAGAGAAAGGAGAACGAGAGAACGAGAGAGAGAGAGAAAGGAGAACGAGAGAGAGAGAGGAAAGGAGGACAAGAGAGAGAGAGACAGAGAGAAAAACATAAAGGAGACAGAGAGAGAAAAAGAGAGAGACAGAGAGAGAGAGAGAATGAGAGAGAGAGAATGAGAGAAAGAGAGGGGTTACCGATGCCCATGGCGGCGGGGATGGTGTACTGGAGGAGCAGCGTGTAGCGAAAGAGTGGATCTTGAGGGAGCAAGCCAAGCTTGAAGGCTGCGTGTGTGACGAAAAGCCCCGCCGATGGAAGGATTATCAGCTTGACGATCATGACGGCGATGATCGTTGAAATGTTGAGCCTCGACTTGCGGATGCCTGTCGGAGATTGGAATCCTTCCGATTATAGTTTCCACGGGGAGAATTTGTGTCAATAAGATTTGGCTTACCCTTGGCCAGGTTCCCTCCTAAAATAAGAGTGATGGACGGTATGGTCGCGTTCCTGCATCATGATCAACGTTGAGAGAGAGATAAGACAGAGAAAGATACGATAGAATGAGAGAGAGAGAGAGAGAGAGAGACATGAGACACGGTAGAATGAGACCGAGAGACGTCAGAGAGAGAGAGAGAGCGAGACGAGAGAAAGAGAGAGTCAAGGGAGTGGGAAAGGAGAGAGTAGAAGATGGGAGAGGATTACATGATCGAATGAGATACGGAGAGACAAGAGAGCGCGGTAAAATGAGAGCGAGAGAGGACAACATGAAAGAATGAGATTGAGAGAAAGAGAGAGACAACAGAATGAGATGGCAATTAAAGAAAATGAAAGAATGAGTAAGAGAGAGACTAGAGAAAGAGAGATAGATAGCGAGAGAGAGAGAAAGAGAGATAGATAGCGAGAGAGAGAGAAAGAGAGATAGATAGCGAGAGAAAGAGAGATAGAGAGAGAGAGAGAAAGAGAGATAGATAGCGAGAGAAAGAGAGATAGAGAGAGAGAGAGAGATAGATAGCGAGAGAAAGAGAGAAAGAGAGATAGATAGCGAGAGAAAGAGAGATAGAGAGAGAGAGAGAGATAGATAGCGAGAGAAAGAGAGAGAGAGAGAGAGAAAGAGAGAGAGAGATAGCGAGAGAAAGAGAGATAGATAGAGAGAGAAAGATAGATAGAGAGAGACAGAGAGATAGATAGAGAGGAAGAGAGATAGAGAGAGAGAGGAAGAAAGATAGAGAGAGGAAGAGAGATAGATAGAGAGGAAGAGAGATAGATAGAGAGGAAGAGAGATAGAGAGAGAGGAAGAGAGATAGATAGAGAGAGGAAGAGAGATAGATAGAGAGAGGAAGAGAGATAGATCGAGAGAGGAAGAGAAATATATAGAGAGAGGAAGAGAGATAGAGAGAGACAGAGATATAGATAGAGAGAGAGAGAAATAGAAAGCGAGAGATATTGAGAGAATGATTGACAGAGGGAGAGAGAAAGAAAGAAAGGAAGAGAAAGAGAGATATTGAGAGAATGATTGATAGAGGGAGAGAGAAAGAAAGAAAGAGAGAGATATGTTGAGAGAATGACTGATAGAGGGAGAGAAAAAGAAAGATAGGAAGAGATAGATATTGAGAGAATGATTGATAGAGAGAGAGAGAGAAAGAAAGATAGGAAGAGATAGATATTGAGAGAAAGATTGATAGAGCCAACGCAGGCCAGCGGCGGCCAGCGGCCGCCCAGCTCCGGCCAGCGGCCCTCAGCCTCGGCCAGCAGACGCCAGCGACCACCAGCGGCGGCCGGCCAGCGGACGCCTCCGACCGCCAGCGGCGGCCGGCCAACGACCGCCATCGGCACCAGCGGCCGCCGGCCAATGGCCCCCAGCGGCGCTGGCGGACGCCAGCGGCCGCCAGCGAGAAAGTCGTTGGCGGTCGCTGGCGCCGCTGGCCATTTGTTCGAAATTGTTCGAACTTGTTCGAACAAAGTCGAACAAATGGCAATCGAACACGAACAACCCAATTTGCTCTTTCGAAACTTTCGATCGAACACGATCAAAGGGTATGTTCGATCGAAAGATTCGAACAGATTGTTCGAATCGGCATTTGTTCGTTCGAATCTGTTGATCAAGATTCGAACGATCCGATCCGATCCGATCCCCGATGCCTCGATAGAGGGAGAGAGAAAGAAAGACAGGAAGAGAAAGAGAGAGAAAGAAAGACAGGGAAATAGATAGAGAGAGAAAGAGAAATAGAGAGAGTGAGAGAGATACCCCATTAAGTCGATAGCATCGTAGACAGATTGGAGGGGAGCAGCCGCGCCGACGAAGAGAGATTTAAGCCATGGCGTGGCACCGAAGATGAAGCCCATGATCTGCGGTTATGAATATCCCGAATCAGTATTTGGATGAGAGGTGGGATATGCTGAGAGAGGGAAACATTGGGAAAACCATACGGTTCCAGCGTTTGGTGGCGACAGGATCAGCTCTGCAAACGACATGGCTGATATCTTCGCCTTCTCGAAGAAATTCCGAGGCGCGTCGTCTTCAGGAAGGAGTGTCTGTGACTGCGCCAAAAAGCTCCAGAAATCAAATGGGCCACTAAGATTTTTATCTCGTCAGAACAACGGCGAGGGTCATACACTTTCAATGGCGGCGTAGCTCGTCGATGGTGTCAAAAGCATCGCCTCCAGGTCCTCTTTTTTTTTCTGGAATTCATCCTTTAGATCGCCGTCCTCAATCATCTTCTTGTGAATCTTCCCTGAGTTTTTCATGAGGCTGTATGTATGGGTCCAGACGTAGAAGTTTCCGAGCTGCAGATGTGTAGGAAAATCATCTTACAGATCTGTTCAAGCCGCAGAGGTTGCAAGCGATTCTACATCTATCCTAAAATTTTACCGCCATGGACAAGGAGGAGTAGGACAGGGCTCGGGAGTGGCAGGCAGCCGTCTCCCCGAAGGGGCTGGGGCTTTCGGAACAGATCGCGGGGGTAATGATCACCATCAGGTTTCCCAGATTTGCTGTCCATGGAAAATAATAAAAGACGAAACGTGAGATTCTACGAAAATCTCTTAGAAAATCTGAGTAAGATGCTGAGGGAGTTACCGGCTGAGCAGGCGGCTATGACGAGGCCTCTGAGGTGAGGCTCAGGCCTCAGGATCTTCACCACGAGCCAGCCAAGAACACCGCCGATGAGAAAGGTCAACCCAATATTCACCGGCATGAACCACCTGCCCAATAAAGGACGGTTTTTGAGTTGGTATCTTCCATCGCTATGCACAAGAAAGGAAATCTTACCAGGTGATGATGTCTTCCAGGGTGACGGTACTAACCAGACATGCGAACATGAGCGCCGGCGTGAACACGATGTACACCACCTGAAACGAGTCATCCCAGCCACATAAATATCTTCCTAATCATAATCATCATCATGATCATCATTATCTTCGCTTGCCTAATGGGTAGAGAGAAAGTGAAGAGGAGACCTTATTCATGTGATTAATGGCGTCAGCGGAGAGGACGGCGCGAGAGCCAGTAGCGAGTAAGGCGCCTACGAGGCCGACGAGCATGACTTGCACAACAGGCGCGCTCGCCACCACCAACAATTCCCAGAAACCCATACTGTGTCTATCAGAAGTCCACCACCTTCGTTACTCAATTCGAAGCTCCCGAAGATGAAAGAATTGAATTACTCAGAGAATGACCTCCCCGTTATAAAGATGCTGAGCTCTCTTATCCTTTGCCTGGTGGGGTACTTTTTATTATATTTATGAGCAGTTCGTGAGAGATTGACAGATTGATCAATAGAAAGATAGAGATAGAGACGGAGATAAAGAGAAAACCATGGGCGCCTGCTCTTTCGCCGGGAGTTTCTGTCGACCAAGTGAGGTCGAAGCTTTGTTTCTTTCGCTGATATTTACCGTGTGCTCCCCAAACTAGCTTCTATTGTTGACGGCCACCGTTAGTTCCCAGGGAAAACCAGGGTCTGCGAGAGACAGAGACGGAGAAAGAGAGAGAGAGAGAGGAAGCGAAATCAAACTGAGCGTCATGAAGCGGTCGACGTCAGGTGATGAGATATGCGGCAATCCTGTAGATTTCACTGCCTCGAGTTGTTTCCGATGACGGGTCCTACTCTGCTTATAAACTAACTGAGTTTAGACTTGTGGTCTTTTCGAGGTGTCTATCAGTCTAATACCAGTCAAGTTACTTCCAAGTATTACGGATGGCGGGACAAATCAAAACTTGGGTACGGTCTTCGACGCTGCTTCCAATCGCCCTCTCCAGCCGTAGAATCAAGATGAGATAGAGGATTCAGATTCGGTAAACGTATCCAGATACGCACAAAAGGAACAGACAACGATGAAGTGATGACGGATTGAGACTGGGTAGATTCCCTAGGCTACCTTCAATCAACAAATCCGACGATGTAGCTAGGGTCCCGTGGATCTGATCATAACATTAAATAAACCTGAAAACACAAGGCGGAGCAGTGGGCTATGATAGTAGATTTATTCAAAATCAAAACTACATCGTAATATGCTAATGGACGTCTTGTCAAAAGAGGTAGCCCATATAAATTCGGCCATTTGAGCGGAGACAGATATCTTATCACCGAGTATCATTAGTCTCCATGAATGATGATATGAACATTAAGAACCTTGGGCATCTTTAATTCCTACTAATTATTTGAAATAAGAAACAGTCTTCTATTCTATACCATATTTGCTTAAAATAAAAAAGTGTAACCTGCGGAATCATGTTCATATCCAGTACTTCAATCAGAAGTAAGATAAATAGAATAAAATCAAATTCGTCATTAAATTTCATTCTGACTTGAAATATTCATAGCAAATTTTTATTTCAATTCAATTTATTTGTAGATGTACTCGTTATATACAAAACAATAAGGAAGACACGTGTCCTTCTTGTTCAATATTGCTCTTATGAATAGCTTAGAAACTTCATACAATTTTATTTATCTGTATCATGTTTTATTTTATTAGAAGCGTCATGTCAATATTGTCATAATGTCAAAACATAAAGTTCATTGCTTCCCTTTTATAAATTCAGACATACAGTTCACTGTAATGAAATTATTAATTAAAACTTTATTATAAGTTTACTAAATATTCTCAAGTAAATAAGTCAGCAATAAATGTCATATCCAAGCAATAAATATTATAATGACACACTTAATATTTTAAGTTGTGATGGATTCAGTCATGTATCATCTTGCAGTCAAATCAGTGACTTGTATACTCAGTAGATGAATATCTGATAAGAATCTCTAGAGGATTTACTTGAGAAGGAAGAAGAAGAATACCACACGTGCCTATTACTGAAGCACATGTGGATTACCAAAAAAGAGGAGGAAGCATGATGACAAACTATAAATAAGAGGGGTTTCGAGTTCAAGAAGGGGTTAGCATTCTTCCATCTGAAGTCAAGTTGCCCGAGCGATTGGCCAGCAATCAGGAGATCCTCCCGCTGGATGAGCGAAGCCGATTTGGCCTTGATGGGAAATGCTTAACCACCTTCCCTCTCTCTCTTCTCTCTCTTCTTTTCTCTCTATCTCTCAGTTTCTTTGTCTCTCTCCTCCCTCAGCCTCCTTCTTTGACTTTTCTCCTCCCTCTCTCATGTTCTTTTTCTCTCACTCCTACTCAACTCCTCTGTTTGACTTTTCTTCTCCACTTGTTCTCTTTCTTTCTATCAGTTCTCTTTCTCTCATCCTCTTAAGCGTACTATTATTGACTATTCCACCTTTCTCTTTCCTCTCTAATTGTCTTTTGTTTCTCTCTTCCCTATAACTTCCAAATTGACTTTTCTCATAACCTCTCTCCCTCACCTTTCCCCACAACTTTCTCTCATTTCTCTTAAACCACCATTCTCTCCTTTCTCTTAAACCACCATTTCGAATTAACAGTTTATTTTCTTTGTAACTGCATGTTTCTTTTCCTTTAAAAAGGCCATGAGCCTGCTTGTATGGACATTTTTTCTTGAGAATTAATCTGAAGTTTTTTGTGAGAAAAGAGTGATTCCTTGGTGATTTTCTGGTGATAACAGCAATGGAACGGCTACAGCGGCTTCTCTTCTTCAGCATCGTCGACTCCTCTTGGGTTCCTCCTTTCCCTTTCTCCATACTTTATCATCTTCATCATTTGCCTATCATCTTCTCCCCACCATTCCCATCATCCCAATCATTGAAACACACCCCTTCATCTCACCCCATCATCTCCATTTAGTTCTCATCGTCTCCCTTCTTCTTAACTTCTTCAACTCCCACGCCTTATCCCATCCAATTTGTAAATCATTTTCCACACATCGTCTCCACCCCTTTCACATTACACATCAACAACTTCTCGTGCCAATCAAATCTCATTCTTCCTTTTATCCATTTCTCCACCTCCTCTCGGTATTCACATCTGCTCGTGGAGCTGCAGATCAACATCAATCAAGGCCATTCAACATCAGAACATTCAAGCTGTTGCTTCCCTTCTCGGAGGTACCTTGTGACACCTTAACTTTGAGATAATTGTGGATAATGATAATGGTTCATTTGCTCCCAGTGATTGTTTACTTTAGAATTTCCGTGTGCTAAACATTGGTCGATCATTTCTAATCTCTTATTTCCATTAAGTTAGGAATATCATAAGTATTACCAAAGTGTCGTTGTTAAATCCCTGCTCCATTGACTTAGTCCCCTTATATAGGATTAAACCGAATTCGGATCATCCTCATGGAACACGTTATTAATAATATATTTGTGTTAATTTATTAATTTCACCAATTCCATTTTCGTGTCCCACATCAGGCCAAGCTCCACATTCTTCCGTATACATTTATCTTCTCCTCTCTCAATCTCTCACTGGATATTCCATACTTTTAATTCCTGTAATGGACTCGATATTGCAAATTTTCTCAAAGGTTTTATTGTCAGATATTTTGCCCTCATTCTTCAGATACAAGGGTGTCAGAGGACCTTATAAATATCATTTTTTATAATTAATATTAGATTAATGAAAAAATAATTTTTAATTTTCCAATATTTTCACTTCAAGAGCATATGGATATGTGATATGTGATATGTAGAAAGTAAATGATAAACTCCATATCATATATATAACTGATTTTATAATTTACTTGAAAATTCATCTAAATAATCATGTAAATGTGCATTGAATTAACAAGGAATATACAGATATTTATAAAATTGATTTCCCTATACATTTGTCTTCTAATATAGAAATGAGAAAATACATTTTTGATGGTGAGGAAATAAGTGGAAGTATATGTAAATAAATGATGTAAATAAAGGTAGGGGACCAGAGGAACCCAACCAACCCATCAAGAGAGCCTATCAACAAGGCAAAGAGAATTCAAGATAATTGACTGAGTCAACATAAATGAGATAATACATGGACTTATATATGGTGAAACTAAACACATCATTGATATCCTCAAGGTCGCGCTTGTGAGCTTCTATGATAGATATCGTGCTTCTTAGGGCACGTGGAGACAGAAGCCGGTAGGAAGGCAGTGAACAAAAAAGGAGAACAAGAATGATAAATGCTTCATTCATTTAACGTGCATATATACACATATAGGTTACAACGGCTGTTGTAATGGCTAGTTTAGACTAAAGGTACATAGCAAGTGAGTGTCATGTGCTATGTTCATAACACCTCACCACAAGCTGGAGGGTGGTTAATATTCAGGCCCAGCTTAGATACAAGGTAGTCATGTTGAATCTTGATCAACCCCTTGGTGAGAAGATCAGCGAGTTGGTGCTTGGAAGGGATATAGTGAATTTGAAGAATATATTACTCCAATTGTTACTTGATAAAGTGGTGATGCAGACCCATGTGTTTGAATCGCTCGTGTTGAACCAGGTCATAAGCAAGACTGATAGCAGAATTATTGTCACAGATAAGCATAGCAGGTAGGTCAATAGGCAATGCCAATTCATGGAGGAGATTGTGAATCCATAGTCTCATAGACACCTTTAACCAAGGCATGAGACTCAGCTTTAGTGCTGGAGAGGGAGACAACTTTTTGCTTCTTATTGTCCTGGGTGAGTATAAAAGGTAGTCATGTTGATACTTGGCTTCAGTTACAGCATAAAAAGGAGCAATAACTAGTGGTAGATTTATGATTTATGTGAACCAGCAAAATCAAAGTTAGTGTTTACTTCAATGATCAGTGGCTTACCTCGTCTGATGGGCAGGTCAAGGCTGATGGTACCCTATAGGTAATGAAGAATTCAGTGAGTTGCCGACAAATGAGATACTTTAGGAGACGTCATAAATTGGCCGAGAACATAAACAGTGTAAGAGATATCAGGTTGTTTGTGAGACAAGTATATAAGCTTACCCAAAATACGCTGGTAAGCTAAGGTGTCATTATTAGGGTCGTCAATGACGGGGGTAAGCTTTAAGTTGACTACCATGGGAGTTGATAAGGTTCGACATTGTAGGTACCAAATCTCATTAAGTAGATCATAGATATATTTCTGTGGAGATGACACAATTCCATTGGGAGAGTGAGCTACCTCAATGCCTAACAAATAGGTAAGAAGACCTAAGCTATTGATTTCAAAATGTTCCATATGGTGCTGAATCAGAATTAGAATACTCTGAGAATCATTCTTGGAAATAATAATGTCATAAACAGAGACAATGAGGAGAAAAATCTTCCCACGAGGGGTACATTGAAAAAATGGTGTTTGCTCACCATCACATTGATGAAGTTTAGCTATTTCAATCGATACAGAACCTTTCGAAGATGTCAAACATGAACTAATGGGAACTCATATCTAGAATTTGGTTCCCACAAGGCACTTTATATATACTTCTTCAGTGAGATCTTAGTGCAGAAATGCATTTTAACATCATAAGAGCCAATCATGACAGGCAGCAAGGGATATAATAATATATATAGTATTCATTTTTTCAATGAGACCAAAGGTTTCATTCTAGTCAATACCATACTATTGGGTGTATCCCTAGGTCAGTAGGTGGGCCTTATGGCATTCAAGTTAGCCATCAGCTTTATACTTGATGATGTAAACCCATCAGCATCCAAAGACACATTTGCCAGTTGTTAAGGGAGTTAGTTCCCATGTCTAACTTGAATGATGGATCTCAGCATCCATAGTAGTGCTCCATTGAGGAAGAGCTAGAGCTTCATGAACAGACTGGGGTAGAATGACCTATTGAAGATGATGGATATTATGTGGCCGTCAAGCCAATCACACCACTATGTTTATTTAAGTTCACCGAAAAAAATATTAACATTCATTATTATTCCAGTGTGATGTTTATAATGAAGTCCATTAATACGTGCAATGACATAGTGAATTATGATGAGATTATAATACAGTGATAACTAGTCTTTAAACATGTATTCTAAATACTCTTATTCCATGGATAGTTGAGACAGACAACGAATTATCCAGATAGAATAGCACTAGCTGATCCTACTTATACGATAAGTATATCTGATTCTGTGGCTATTAGTGTGGCGACACTAAAGACAGATAGTGGATGATTTTTAGAGAAAGAGTTCACTGAATTAATCTGAATAAATCCCTGAATGGTATTATACCTAAATGTCAATCAGGTTGATTCATGTCATGGTTGTATAAGTGATCCACTGACCTCAGACACCAAGGACATCTCGTGAATGGACGACTACATTTTGACTACAACTTACGAGCCTCTAATCATGGGATTCAAACAAAGTCATAGCTCGGATGTGGTAAGAATCTCACAGAGATGATTGAGTGGTCAAGACGGGATCATCCACCCTCGGTATAAGAGGAGATTGACTCAAGGAAGTCGATGCAGAAAATCCCTAGCCAGGGTTTTGAGGATGTTAGAGGAGTTCTCCAATGATCCCTGTTATGCATCAGTACTAATTGAATGAAAGATTAGGGTTTGACAATAAACAATACCCTAAATCATTCGAGAGTCTCGTGCGGATGATGGATTCTAAATATACGGTAACTGATGATAGTAAAGGTTCCATCAGAGAGTTCAAACACTACTCGGTATCTTCTAGAGCATGAGGTGTAGCTTGGCACCCTACGGGCTGGAAACTTTACTTGTCGATTGGGTTAAATAGATCCTTAGTTACTTAATCTATATGTTGATATTGTTAATTAATAAGGTTAGACAACAATTGTTATTGGGCCAATAAATTTATTAACTAGAATGATACATAGGCCTAGAGGGTCACACGCATAAGGTCATAAGAGCATTGGTAGATATATTTTACTTTGTAGGGTTTTTGAGAAAAACTCAAGTAAAATATAAATAGGAAAGGGGCATTCATTTCAAGCACCCAGGACAGCCAGATTTTAGAGTCCCCCCCCCTTTCTCCACTATCTTCTCCACTCAACCAAGGAGAGTGTCTTCATGGTGAGAAGATCTTCAAGATTTTCAAGAAGAGTTGAAGAAGAAGACGTGGAGATCTAAGCGCCGAGTGATCGCATGGAAACTTCTAGTGGCCGAACGTGTGAACGGCTTAAGAACGATCTCAGAGTGGCAAATTCAAGGGTGGAACAAGTTCCCCACAAGGTACATTCAATGTTTGATTTTAAAGATGGATTGTGAATCGATTACCACGCTTCTGCATCCATGAAATTGTGTTTTCCATGGACGAAGCAAGGCACCGAACCCAACAGAAGATCTGTGAGGAATGCCCTATGAGAGGATGTTACATTATGATAAGATAGAAAAAGGATAGTATGGCAGAACTGGGTACTATCTAGAAGGGGGGCAGTAGTGTTAGAGAGACTTGTGGGATTGTTGGAAGGAGCGCTAGGTACAGAGTGTTGGCAGTGTGGTTGGTGGGATATAGCCCTTAATTTTCTTCACGTAAAAATAAGGAGATAAAGGGGGTACGTGAGTAAGATGAGGTATTTGTTCAACTAAGGGTTATGGTGTATGGGCAAGATGGGAAGTGTTGTCGAGTACATTACTCAAGGGAGCAAGAGCAGCAGGTGTTTGAACTATGTGTAGTTGTACTTCATCACTTGATCCAAGGACGATAAAGAAAGGGGATGAGAAGAAGTTAGTGGATTTGGAGATGAGTCACCGGACTCTAGTGGTTTGCCAGAGTAATATTTTTTTTGTTTGTTAAAGGTGACATCTTTAGAGATGAGGATTCGTCATATAGGAGGATGGAAACATTTATATCCCTTTTGCGTATTGGAGTACCCAACAAACATAAAAGTAACGGCTCGTGGAGCCAACTTGTTGGTTTGATGGGAAGGTATATAAACATAACATACACATCCAAAGAATAATTTTGATTGAAATCGAGTGTTTAGATAGGAGGCATTACCTATCTCCAAGGGTGTTCGACCTTGGAGAATGGCAGTTGGTAAACAATTTATTAGGTGGGCAGAGAACATTGTAGCTTCGTCCTAGAAACTTTTGGGGACAGAACTCTGAATAGTGAACTCCCACGTCTTTTCCAGAATATGACCTAATTTTCTCTCAGCCACTCCATTTTGCTGATGTGTATAAGGACATGAATTTTCATGGAGGATGCCTTGGTCCTTAAAAAGATGATATGTTTTAGAGTTAACAAATTCTCATCCATAATCAGTTTGGAACTGCTTGACATTTATAGGAAACCAAACAGATCTGCAAATGGAGACGGGCCCTAGACATTGTAGTGCACGAGCTCAAACATGTGAGAAGTCATAGTCAAGGAAGTGGGATGTGCAGAATGTATATGTTTAGCCAATTGGCATACATCACACACCAAAGTGTATGTACATACACTATAATATAAATCTGCAAATATGTCCTTGAGAATGGAAAAAGACAGGTGTCCTAATTGGCTATGGCACAACCAAAGCTGTTCGTTTCTAGTGGTCATTGTAGTGGAAGTTTTTAGAGGCATCTCCCTTAGTTTTTGTGGTTGACGCAAGTAGTAGAGACCCTCAGAAATTTTAGCTAGCCCATGCTTCATATATGCCATATAGTCACAAAGAAAGGCATCAATGCCATCAAAAATCAACTTATGGGAGGACCATTTAGCTAGGTTTTGAAAAGAGAGTAAACCAATGCAGAGTTATGGGACGTGAAGGACCAAGGTAATTAATCCCAAGGGTGCAACCTCAATGCTTCCAATGCCAACTACTTGAAGAGGAGTACCATCAGGAGTCTAAACTTTTATATTATTACTATAGAGTTCATAGGTTTTAAAATGATATTTACACGACGCCATATAATCTATGGCCCAAAGTCAAGGATCCATAGGATTGACCTATGAGATAGTACATGAGTAAGAGAAAAACAAAATGGATTACCTAAATGAAGACCTCAATAGGCTCTTGAGCTGAAGAAGTTTGTCTCTATTGAAATTAAATGATGATGCTTGAGATCCTAAATTGCCACGCTCATTATCGGATAGTGATTGTCCAACCGATATCTGTCCGATATCTGATATCAGACAACCTATATCCGATATCCGGGAAAAAACTGGGATGGTGTCTGATATCGGATATTGGATATCGGTCGATATCCGTCCTTTAGGTCTAGATGGATATTGATGATGGATATTGAGGGCGGGAGGGGGGGGGGGTAAGGATGAAACAGGTATTGGATACCGGATATCAGATTTTGGTATACGGATATCGATATCCAGTATCGACATATAAAAGAAATTTTATCATCACATTCAATGACTAATGTACATCAATGTTGTATGCTTTTGATGTATGTTCAACCTCAGTTAATATATAGAGTGCAAGATTTTTATTTTCTTCCATATGGGATAACAGGATTCGAAGTTTAATGTAAACTCCGAATCCTGTTATCCCACATGGAAAAAAGTAGAAATTTTGCTATGTATATATTAAATGAGTCGGACAATACATTAAGGACACCGCTACGCGGGCAACCGGTTGCCCCCGTCGAATCTTGGGCAACCGGGACACGTGGAAAAAAAACTACGTGTTGGCCCAAGATTGGACCAACCGGTTAGCCAATTTTTTTTGGCGCGCTTCTTTCGCGCTCTCTCTCTCGCCCATTTCATTTTACTATATTCTCTCTTTCTCTTCCCGGCGATTCTCCAGCCTCCAGAAAGCCTCGCCACCAGTCACCGCTGCCGTCACCTTCTTCTCCAACACCGTCGAGGGCGACATCACTGTCGTCATCACCACTCCGGCATACGAAATCACCACTCCGGCATCACCGTAAGCTGATCCCTGCATTCGAAAGCTTGCACGAGGCCGCTGCGAACATGCAGATCGAGGACAGATCTGAGTCTTTGGAATCGTTCTTGCAGTTGGAATTGGAATTTTTCTCAATAAATTTGAGTCATTCTGTGGAGAGATTCCTCATCTTTGGGGTCTGCGCCTGGAAGACAAACAAAATCACGCGTCGTTTGAGTAGTTCTGTGGATAAATTTGGGGTTTGCGGATAAATTTGGGGTTTGCGGTTGGAACTCGAGTTTCGTTTACACCAAAAAGTAGTTCTGGTTTCAAAATCAAAATCGATAAAACCAGAACTACTCAAAATCACGAGTCATTCTGTGGATAAATTTGGGGTTTGCGATTGGAACTCGAACGACCGCAAAATCACGAGTCATTCTGCGGATAAATTTCGTTTACACCACAGAATGACTGCAAACCCCAAATTTCTCGATAACTTTGAGTAGTTCTGGTTTAAAATCAAAATTGAAGACAAACAAACCACGCGGCGTTTTACACCGTAATCGAAGAAATCCTTTGCTGCGCCAAAGTTCCGAAGACAAATTTGAGATTCAAACTTTCAAGGTTTGTCTCGTTTACCAGTCCGTAAAATAGTTGTTCAATATATTTATGGACACCGCTACGCGGGGGTTGTTTTGCCGGAGAATCGCCAGGGTTGTTTTGCCGGAGAATTGCCATGCCTTGGAGAATCGCCGGACGAGCGTATTTTCGCCGGAGAAATGAAATAAACCATATTTTTTTGGAGTTCTTTTTCCACATGTCCCGGTTGCCCAAGATTCCTTTGGGGCAACCGGTTGCCCACGTAGCAGGGTCCATACATTAAATGATAAAATAATATTGTAATCTATAGCCGCTAAACTTATAGCCCCTTATAATTGTTAGTTATTTAATATAATAACACATCGTCCAATAAATAGAGCTGTTAATTTCTATCTTCTTCCATATGGGATAAAAGGATTCGGAGTTTGATGTTAAACTCCGAATCCTGTTATCCCATATGGAAGAAATTGAAAAGATTCCGCTGTATGTATTAAAAGAGCCACTTAATCAATCAAAAAGCTCCCCAATTACCCTCTTGCCCACTTTGATCCATTCTAACTACTGAATAATTATGGATTAATTATATTTTTAAATATTCTCTCTAACTTGGATCTCGAAATCCAATATCCACACCCGATATCCGATATCGTCATCCTCCCCGAGAGACGGAGGCGGATGACGACATCGAGATGGATATCGATATCAGATATCGGTACTATAGCAACCTATATCTGGATATCAAAAAAATGGATATCAAAAATTTGATTTTCGGTATCCGGTACAGCATCCGTTCCGATACCCAAATCCGATACCGGTATTTGGACGGGCGAACCCTAGTATCGGATGATCCATCCTTGCTCATTTTGACATTGTGTCCTTTCCTAACTTAATTACGGGCCCATGAAGGTCAACCAAGGAGTTTCCAAAATGTTCCCTTGGTGTGACATGGGTGACGACAGTGACTACAATGGAGATGATCCTTGCCATCCCCCCTTGGAGGTTTTTTTTGTATTGACAAAAACATGGTGCCAAGAACGACCAACCCAAAGGTTGTGCTCCTAGACCAATCCAATTTTGTCCTAGATGCCACACAACCGAGGGGGTTTTATATGTAAGCTTTAAACTTTAGAAAAGTGTATAGGTATAGAGCAAGCATAAATATCCCGATTACACACGGACCCAAGTCGACAAGGGAAAAAGATACAATAGTGATACCGCTACATGTCATTGTGGATACATCATGCACCAACAGCTCATCCGTGCCCCCCGGAGTTGGCGATGCATGGATCAGGGGTTATGTTCGCGCTCATCAGGTATCATCTTGGAGCTCTGCAAAGGGTACAACGTCTAGGATGGATGACATGCACTCCTGCCTCTAGAGTTCCACGCGATACCCCACTTGCAAGGGTTGTCGGCCGCAAGAGCCTGGCATGTGCAGAGAGATGCAAGGCCAAGTCTCTTGACGCGATGACTGCCTCGGACATCCTGGGAAGATTTTGCCTAGTAGTATAGAGGGAATGAGTGTGAGAGCCTACTGAATTTTAGCAACGACATCCAGCGTATGATTCCCCTCTCCTAGCTAGTGGCGAATGTTGGTGAATCTCCCTTGGAAGTTTATTTTGTAATATCTGGGCTTTTTTTCTCTAAGGTGGCCCCTGTTATTGTTTCCTTGCAGCCTTTGAACACTTGCAGTCTTGATGACACGTGCATTGCTCTCAGATTCCTTACGAGTGACTTGACTAGAAAGTGGTCCAAGTCAACTTTCTTCTTTACATACTCGCACCTCAATGTCTTCAAATTGAGCTTGTTTTGTGGTTGAATAATTGCTTTTTAGTGGCTTCAAATTTGGTCGCAGTCCCTCTGAATAATGATAGACCATGTAATGCAGAATGTATCCATGATCCACTGAAGTATTAGTGGTGGGTCGATAGAAGTCAATTTCTTTCCACAGTGCATGGAGCTCGTTTGCATATGCTAGGACAGTTCGGTGCTTACATAGGCTGCATAGATTTGTCTACTAGGTCTACGATGTGTGACTCGTCATCACGAATAGAGTAGTGCTTTTGAACTGCATCGCAAACCTCCTTGACTGTGTCAAAGTCCATATAATATTGATTCAGATCACTCAACATAGAATCTAATAACCATGCAAATAAGATGTTTTCTTCATTGTGCCATTTTTAAATGTTTTATCAAACTCTGAAGGAGGCATCTCCATAAGATGATAGAGTTTCCCTTATGGCCTGAATGTCACTTTATATATTTGGACCAGTGATATAGATTGTGGCATGTACACATTTTGGAGGGGGGGGGGCCGTGGTGGCAGGTAGGTGAGTATATTACTTGTCCCCATGATGAAGTTGAGGATGACCAGTGTTCATTTCTGACCTTGCCACTTCTTTAATCATACTATTGTGTGACAAGAAGACACAGGGTATTATAAAAGAAGTTAAGGAAACAACAATGAGCCAAAAAGTAAGGGAATGGAATGTTCACACATGAGAGTAAGACATAGTGATGTAGGGACCTAGACCTTAGTCCGAAAAAAAGAAATTGCTTCTTTGTCACCAAGTTTTATGTTAATCTCCCAATCAGTAAGGAGCTGATAGATCCCAATCAGATATCGGAGATACAGAATTGTTGTTGTCTTCCAATTAGTCAAAATAAAAATTTATTGTCGAAGCTCAATCAGACGTAAAAAATGGAGGATCCTTATTGTCTCCCAATCAATGAGAAAAAAATAAGGATTGCCAAAACGTCATTGTCTTGTCTCCTAGTCAGCCCAATCACCACCTAGGACGTTTGCAGAGATCTCCTTGCTTTGATACCACGTCAAGTTCTCTACGATAGAGAGAGTACTTCTTAGGGCACCTCGAGACAAAAGCTGATAGGAAGTCTGGGAAGAAAAGAGGAGAACATGAACAATAGATGCTTGATTCACTTAATGTGCATATATATACATTTAGGTTACAACTGCCATTTTAGTCTAGTTTAGACAAAAGGTACGTAGCATGTGAGCGTCATGTGCTACATCATAAAGTATATATTTAACATTAACATTGAAAATAAATAGATCCCGAGGAATAGATATACATAAGCTGAGTGAACCCACCAGGCTCATTATGACTTATGATACATAGTTTAAACAGTATCATAGGTATTGTATTTTTAAGGTAAAATAGAAGCTGGTTTATGTATTCCTACGACCTGATGGTCATACCTTACACATACAGCACTATGTCTAACTAGTATTATGTTTTCCATGACATATAGTAAAGTTTATTTGTTATTTAGACTAAAAGCCTAATATCAGTAATAAATTATCCAAATTTTCCTCATTAATAAAAAATATTTTATATTTTTAGTTATAAATATTATGAATTCTCACAAAAGATTATTCATTAAATTCCTACTTTGGCTCATTTTGCATTGTAAGATTCATTATGGTACTTTTAGTAAATCAAAATCATATTTTTATTTTAATTTATTTAATTTTTATTTCTCTTTTTAACAATTGGGAACTCAGATTTCATGGTCATTAAAAGGATGAATTATATTTGGTTAAAATAACTCTTTATAGTTAGAAATTGTGTGCCTCAGTGAGTCAAGTTTGACTCTAAAAAAAATGGGTTGAAATATTGGAATTTGAAATTAATTTGAAGATTAAATGTATGTACAAGATGAAGTTTTGGAAATTAATAGAAAGATAATTTAAATAGTCGAGTCCTTAGAAAAACTAGGATGTCGATAACCTTAAATTAGTTAAAATTTGGATAAAACCAATGAGATTCAATTGTGTATCCCTGTAAAATATATTCATTGTGTATTTAATTGAATTTGGAGAATGAATCAAAATTTTTTATATTTAGTATGGTGAAGTGTGGTCATTGGTTTTTTGAGACCTTGATTAATAGTAGTTTTCTACTACCTAAGGTTGTAGGGTAGGTTTTGCACACACTTCTCTATTCAAATTCATTAGGGTATGCTCTTCTTCCTACTGGGTACTTTATTTATGGACATCACAGTCTTTGATGTAGTATTCTTTTCCACAAATAGAGACACTAAAGATACTTGTGAATCGTTACAAACTTGGAACCCATAGTTACTTTGTGGTTTGACCTAATGGTCCAATGTTTCAATGAATACTTGCAAATTAGAACCAAATTTGGTTGTCACAATCAATTATATTTTTTTATGTTCTAAAGAATGCTCTGAATTATCTAAATAGTACTTCTCAATTCTCCCAAGCTATGATATTATCTTTGGATTTTCCATAGGCATCTCTTTTATAGAGTCCATAAGCTGAGTAATTATCAAATTTCTCCTTCCACTGAATAAGGAGGTTGATAAAATAAAAGCTGCGGTTAAAAAATATTTAAAGTTATCAAATTCATTTAAAAACATTCATTAATTTCCATACAACCACATATTAGCCTAATGTTAAATCTAAGAGCATGTATCAATGTGTGAATTTTCAGTTTATTATATTTTAATGATTATATATAACCCCCATCTATGTAGAAACGGCGTCCTTGAAGTTAATTCCTAATTATTTTTTAAGTTAATTCCTAATTAAAAATATTATTTGAATTTTCAAATTGGAGAATTCTAAGCGGTTGCTAAATTATCTCTTCTTCATGTTCCACACCATGGATCTTCAGCATGACAATACAATCCTTAGCCTCCCTAAAGGTTATGCATCAAAATATCAAATTTGAAAGCCAGTTTAATAAGCTTATGAAACATGTCCTTAGAGTTTATAAAAAAGGTTCTAGTGATACATAGGAAAGTCTACATTTTTTATGTCCATCAAATCTTCTTCAATAAAATATTCCATCTCTCATGCACATCAGATCACATTCATTACATTTTGAATCCCTGATGTTAATCATTTCATAATGTTTCATTATGCAGAAAAATAGAGGAAAAGTTATTCATGGTTGGTGAATTATGATATCACAAGTCATGCCGTCATTACATCATATTTTCTCAATGATTGGGCAGCTACCTGCAGCCCACAACCAATGATTAGCTGAAATCTGAAAAAATGGGCTAGTGACAAATTCCAAAGCAAAGCAAATAATAATAGTCTATTTATAACCATAATTTTTTAAATAGATCAACCAAAAAAAACTATGAAATGAAATTAATTTATTAATCAATCTCATGTAAAAAAAATTAAAATTTTAAATTTTAAAAAAATGGAACATTTTAGATTACTAATAAAAATTAGGCATAATTTTTAAATCCTTGGTAATTAGGATGTTATTTGTCATTATCATAGGCCTAACAGATCTACATTAGGAAGTGTGGTCAGAATAGTTCAGTTAAGTAGACTTTTCAGGATAATTAGGGTATCATTAGTGAATAAAGAGGACCTAGAGTATACAGGGCCTTGAATTTCCATCACTAATCTATTATCCTTTCTATGATCAAACGTTAAGAAGTATGTGCATGATGCAGAATCTTAGTTAATCACTCAAGCTAATTGTTGGGTCTGTGATTGAGACAAAACTTATTTGATTCACATAGTGGAAGACAAAAAATAGAATCATAATGGACCTTTGAAAATAGATGATCAAATCTTACTGGCATTGACCAGATGCATCATTTTTTGGTGCCTTGAGTCAGAAATTTTTAAATGTTCATGTGTCTATGATAATCCTTAATTCGGTATGGTTAAATGCAAATTTAAATGTGTTGTTTGGATTTAAGCTTATGCAATAAATTTACAAAATTCCCTTTTTCAACATACGGAAAGTATAGGATGAGAAAGGGGTCAAACCACAGGGAGGCACTTCTCAAGAATTTTTATCCTAATTTCTATGAATTAATTCAAGAATGAATTAATTTTTGTATTTAATGGACCTTAATTGTGTTTAATTTTGTTTTGTAATTACTCAGAAGTATTTTGAATCTTTATAGTAATCTTAATATTTTCAGTCAGAACACTCTGGAGAGGATAATTCTGATTCTTGTGTCAGAGTAATTTGGATTGCCAAGATTCAAATCAAGATGATTCTTCAAAATTATTTTTTACGTATTAAACTTGGGCATAAATAATCAAGAAAGGGATTTTGAAACTGGGCTTGAAGATGGACAAATTTTTGGATGAAATTTTGGATTTAGGTGTTTTAGATGTTGAATTGAATTTTCCAACAATCAAATTTAGATCTAGAGAGAGTAAGTAGGCGAGCTAACCTAGATAGAGAAAGTAGAAAGAATTGGGGGAAATGAATTAGAGATGAAATTAGACTCGAAACTAGGGATCTAAGATGCAATATGAGATGAGAATCAATGTAGAACTAAGAATTTAAAGTCCATATCTTGAATCAAATTCAAATTTCAATGCTCATCACCATTCAAATCATCTCCAAGGGCATGTACATTTTGCCCATTCCTTGGCGTTTTGAATCGTTCAACAAGAAGGTTGAATAGTGAAGAAGAAACTTAAAACTTTGATTCTTGAAGCAAGATCTGTTGACTTCAGAAGTAACTCATGTGTCCTTCCTGGCCAAACAACTTGGGGAGAGCTTCCTTGGTGGTTTTCCCCTTCTTCCTGACCTCTATTAAAAAATCCAACCATATGGATCGTAGAGGGTGAAAAGACAAACCTACCGTCAAAAAATTTGGGCGCAATCGGACGGCTAGATCTCAAGATATCACCATTTTACTGGCGATAAATCCTAGTCGATAGATCTTTTTATCTCTCCTCCACGCAATTAAAAAATGCTGTTCTCTGATTCGTCGATGCAATTTCCTTGTTTTCTCTGCACTCGAATCACACACTGCCACGTCTTTGTGCGCAAAAAACAATGAAATCATTATCGTTAATGAGAGAGAGAGATTATACCTTTTAGCGGCTGGGAGAGCGCCACGTCGCAGCATCAGCTTCTCGTTTTAAAAAAAATAAAGAATGGTACTTTAATAAATGCACGTGGAGTATCGAGTTGCCGCTTGCATTTATTGCACACGGTTATCAATTCTTCGCGTGTATTTATATTACACGAAATATTCCAAAAGGGCAAAAAGACAAGTTTATCTTTTCTCCTCGCCGCCCACGCCCTATATCATAGAGGTAATTATTTGCTCATTATGGCATCGCGCATTGCGATGCCATAATGAGCCAATAAAATACTTATTTGATGCATCCAATCATTCGCCCAAATTTTGGGCGAATGGCATGGATGCCACATAATTTAATTTCAAAAAATCCCTTTTTAAATGCCAAATAAATCAAAAAATATATTCTTTAAATTATAAAAATTATTTCTTGGCTCTATAATGGTCAAAAAATTATCAAAAAATATGAAAAAATTCCAGAAAAATTAGAAAAACTATTAACGGCCTCCAGCCAAGTATTTTATGCCCTGAAAAAAAAATCTTCAATGCACTGAGGTCAAATGTCATGTAAAAAATACTAAAAAATTAAAAACAATCATGAAACTATAGTGCAAGCCATTTATGCCCATTTAATTATGATAACGTGCAAATATGGCTAGTAGAACACATATATGTATGTAATATTCATCGATTAAACATTATAAATTGCAAGTTATCAATCTAGCTTCTAAATGTGTATGTGCATTCCATGGCATGTCAAATCTTCTCCATCTGGATTATCCCTATTATCAATCCATTATCATTACATTGTCCCAATCGCATCAGAAGTGGGAAGGAACCAAGGGGAGAGGGGAGAGGGAGCATGGACATGTAAATAATTCGCGTGGGTGAATGTTTTTCAAGGATGTCTCATATTCTAACTCTCAAAAAACTGTTGTGTGTGACTCTATACCCCTTGTATCTGTCTATTTAATTAGTCAAATGGCCAATAACCCTAATTAGTATTCCAAACTAATTGTCTATATCGACATATAGATCAATTATCTATGGACTGATTTAACCTACTCGATAGGTTGAGTTTCCAGCCGTGAGGTGCCCTAGAGTACACAAATGAGTGTATTGACTCACTCATGGAACCTTTCTGTCATATAGAATCTCATCTGCTTGATACTCCTCGAATGACTTCAGATATGGTCAACTATCAAAACCAAATTGGTCTTCCAAATTAGTACGTACACATTCACAAATCACTGGAGAACTCTCCGACATTCCACTACATTGGACATTGTATCATCTTCCTTGAGCTTTATCTTCTTATATTGAGGTTCTATGGTCCCATCTTGACCACTCAATCATCTTCATGAACTTCTTGATACACCCTATCTAAGAAGGTTTGAAATTCCATCAATATGAACTCATAGGTGCAAGAAAAGTACTTACGTCCATCCAAAAGATGTATTTGGTGTGTCAAGTCTAAGGAAAACTTCCACAAGTGTGATATGAAGGAACTTGATAGATAGTTTGGTATAATACCATTAAGAGATTCATGGAAATCAATTCAGTGAACTCTCTCCACTAATGAGGACCTGGTATTTGTCTTAAGTGTCTCCACACTAATGGCCATGAGATGAGCCATACTTATCACATGGGTCGGACTATATAATGCTATAATATCTTGATATTTTTATATCCTTATTGGGCATCCTTAAAATTGAAATATTTAGAATACACCCTTAAAGACTAATGATATTTTTATAATGATCTCATCAAAATTCGCGTAGTCATAAAATGTATTGATGTACTTCATCATAAGCATCAAATGTGTACTATGATGAATAATGAATTCACTGAACATTGAACGAGATATGGAATCTGTGGTTAACTTGATAGACACATATATTTCCATAAATAACTCTTCAGACCCCTTCCTAAATGAAAGTTTTTCACGCATTAGACTTTGTGTTTGGTCTTACAACTACAGTTGGTATGTCAATCATTCTTGACTCTACATAATGTCAATGACTCCCTTTCTAAGATGTGAGTATCTTCCTCATAACAAGTTCATGTAATATTGATTATGAATTCCTACTATCTCAATCATCTCTCGAGCTTCATCTTCATACTTACCTATGTAAGTCCCTCTAGAAGTTTTGTCTAGAACCTAAATATATTCATCTCAACATGAATCATGAAATATGGTTGGGTATATCTTGATGTGGATATTGTCTAATGTAATTCATGTCCCCATAAGTTTCATATAACATCTCAGTCACTTCCTACATAAAATCAGATATTACTTTTCTCAAAGGCTTTTGCCCACCTAATAAGAATTCCCACAAAATTGAAGCTTGTGATTCCCCCCAAATTTTGAACTCCTAAGAAAATTTCATGAACTATTATTTCACTATAGCATCGAGGTTCAAAGGAAACACTTTGATCATCATGGTTTCTAGTGGGATGTTCTCATATCTTTTGTATCAGAGTAAATGCAAAAGCCTTCTACGTGTTGATGATTCTTTCTTGAAGGTATTCCCATAAATATAGGTAACTAATTAAGAAAGTAAGAATCAATTCTGAAGGTAACATTCTGGTCAAACATCAGATTGGCTTTTTCACTATCTTATAGACCATGGTTGGGAAAGGGTCCTTCATTTTAATCATTTGATCCATTGATGGTATCCCAAATTGATTTCTTTGTGAGCAATAAAATATAGCAAAGGGAGGTGAATAGGATAGTATGGATGTGAATATGTATGTTTACATAACCTGATATGACTCTTGAGGTAATGACAGATTCTGATGCCCTTTAGGTCATCTGGAGGACTCTTCACAGCCCTAATACCTTTCATATTTTACCCATTGAGTCATATTTTCTTATCCTTAGGAATATCCCCACTAAGTTGGGGCAGTCTTATCACTTTTAATACGAGGATAATTTCCTAGTTTTCCCACATTTATGTCTTATTTAAAAGACTAATTTATCTTATCACTTTTTATTTTATAAATAATCTTGAAAATAAAAACATCATTAATCATTCGTTAAATTACACTCGGTGAGTCAAGATTGATCCTCAAAGTGATTGATCAATTATCAATCATTTGTAATCAGATTTTATAGATTGCTTTGTAGTTGCCACATGTTGGTTATTGAGTTTAAAATCCAAATTTAATGTGTCTTAAGGTATTTATGTTATAACACGCCACCATGTTTTGGTCCATTAGTCTCTCTATCCTCCCGAAGTCCTCTATAAATGGATCTAACCCACAAGTATACTTATCATCATATCTTGATACAGGATAAGAGCCATGTTTTTTTAACAATCAAAAAATATTTTTTAGTTATTCTTCAATGTTTTTTTATAAAAATTTTATAGTGAACACAACACATTTATTGATTATTTATAAATAGCACATTGTTCGATATGAATTATCACCAATGTCATATATACATTATTCTCTATATTTATTGTTTTTTGAAACTAACCTACTTGACTTTATTGAAGAAAACTGATATGCTCTCACTTGCCTTGAGGTTTTTTTGAATGCAAGGACATCGGTCAACTGACAGATTGATTATGAGGTCAAAATAGGAGAAAAAAGGAAGTGCACATCAAACACGAAGTCCAGAGTATATGGCTTGTGCCAAAAAAATGGGTATTCAAGGCCATGATAAATAATGAAAAGGTTATTTATATTATGTGGAAGCCAATCACACTTCCATGTCAGATTTTAAACAAATGTTTATTAAATATTATTCATGGGTGATATTTAAAATGAAGACCTTGAATACATGTCATGACTTACTGATCTATGATGAGATCACAATGTAGTGATCAGTAGTCTTTCAACATGTTTTCCATGTGTGATCAATAGTCTTCAATTATATCAATACGCGAGATGGACATCAAACAATATTGAAAGAATAGCACTGGCTGATCCTGGTTAGATGTTAAGTATGGATGACCCTGGAGTTGGGTTCTTTGGCTTTGACTTTTTCATGATAAAAAATTATCAATAAAATAGTAGATCCTTGTGTGGAACTAATTCAACTCGTTACTTTCTCCCTAGAAGATTTTCTTTGTAAACTTCACATTCGTGTCCTCTTGATGTATCCATGTGATTGATGTAATGATTGATATCCTCTTGATCTTCTTCATGGAAATATGTTCTCACCCTCAACTCTCACTAGATGTAAGGTTATTTTAAGAACGGGAGAAGACAGATCTGATTGGCTTGGGTAGCTAAAATGGTTGCCTTCTCTATTTATTTTTATTTTGAAACTTCTCACAAAAACCCTTACAGCTTAAGTGTATCCACCAACATCAGTAGATCTTATGGGTGTGACCCTCTAGGCTATGAATCAGTCTAGCTAATAATTAATGGCACGTAGCACTTATTGACCAATATTTTTAATTAACTATGTTGGAATATAGATTAATTAATCAATGATCAGTTTAACCCAATTTTTAGATTAAGTTGACAATGGTGGGGTGCCAAGATACACCTTGTGATCTAGAAGATACATATTAGTGATCGAACTTTGTCATGGAACTTTTACTTTCACTGGATGGTGTATATGAATAATCCTTTGTCCATGCAAACTCTCAAATGAATCAGGATACAATCAATCACCAAAACCTAATTTATCATTCATATCAGTGCTTATGCATAATGGAGATCACTAGAGAACATCTTCTCGAATATATTTTGTACTTTGGCTAAAGAATGTAATACATCTTCCACGAGTCAATCTTGTCTTATATCCGATGTTGGATAATCCCATCTTGATCACTCATTAACCTTCATGTACATCTTGTTAAATCTGAGCTACGACTTTTTAGATATTGTGATAAGGAACTTAAGTCATAGTCAAAACATAGGCCTCCATGCACAAGATGTATTTGGTGTCTCAAGCTTAAGACCATGCATGCGACCTTGACATGAATAAACTTGAGTGTTCAAACCATTCAGGGTATCATACAAATAACTTCCATGAACTCTTTCCCTCAAGAACACCCATCAAGTGTCATTTGTGTCTTTCCACTAATGGCAACATAATCAACCATACTTACAACATGAGTAGGATTAGATAGTTCTTTTTTGGATTGTTTGATACATGTCTACAATATCCTTCAAATATGAACATTTTGAATACAATTTAAGAGTCTAGTCCTCATTCTATTATGATATTATCATAATTGACTAAGTCATTGCATGAATCCAAGGACTTGATTATAAACGTCACGTGAGGATAATAATGAAAACACTTTATTTCAGTGAACATAAGGACAACATGCAAGTGTGATTGGCTTCATGACCATGTAATATCCATCATACAAATGCTGCAATCATCTCCCAAAAAAATTTGCATCAGGGATTTAAAAGCCTAAAAATGGTGTGTGGTTAAGGTGAATTAATCTTGACTTTAAAGTTTAGACTTATCCAATAATACTTATAAATTTATCGTTTTCAAAATATATAAAGTATAGGATTAGAAAGGGGTTTATCCATAGGGAGGCAACTACCCATAAAAATCTAAATCCAAATTTTGCATAAAGATATTAAATAAAATAGAGAAATAAAGAAATATTCATATACTATTTCTTTAGTTTCTTAGAAGCTAATGTGATTTTATAGATTTAAATATTCATTCATAAGAATTCAGCACTACTACTTTTGCTAAAGCTTTCGTTGAATCCAAAGAGGAAATCCAGAACAGAACGGGATTAAATTAAATTTTGAAATGGTTATGAAGATAAATAGGAATTCATATTGATGATGAAGCCGAATAAATTTAAAATTTCAGGGAGAGATATGCTAGATATAGAATTGAATTATGGAACAATAGAACTCCACTAATAGAGAAAATATGAAAATCATCCTAAACAGAGAAAGTAGAGAAAAAATAGAAACATATATTTTGAGGTTTATTTGAAGTAGATCTATGAATCTAAGATAAAGAATGAGATGAGAATCTTAAAAGAAAGGATTTTGTGACTTTGAATATTGATCTTGAATGTAATGCAATGCTCTCCATCCTTAACAATGTCCAAGGGCATCTACGTATTCCCCATGTCTTAGTGTTGCAAAGATGTTAAAAAAATAAACTGAGACATCAATAAGAAACTTACAAATTTCAATCTAAGAATCAATAAAACTTTGACTCTAGAAGCATCTGATGTGTATTTCATGGCCTGTCAGATTGCAGCAAGCTTCAAAGGTAATTTTCTCACTCTCTTTACATTATTTTAATAATCCTACTATATGAATAGATATAGTCTAAAAACATGACCACAACCTTAAAATTTGGGTTTGATCTAACGATTAGATCTCAAGATATACCATTTGAATTTTGGTTAATCTTTTCCATTGGAAAGATTTTTACCTCTCTTCCACGCGTCTCCACCTGGATCAAGATCTCTGCTGTAATTGGTAGAAAACTTTTCCATGTGTTCTCTGTCAATTACTCATATGCGACAAGGTGTCTTGGGTACTGTACCAAGCCAATCACTAAAAAATGACTCAAAATGATGAAGGTTTAGCACCCTTATGATGCTGATTTCGGCGCCCAAGGGGGGTCATGTTATGCCAAGAAAATAGTGCCGTGTTATTGGCCGCTATTAAAAATTAATAAATCTTGAGTAAAATATTAGCTGTTTTATGGCTTTGTTTCCACGCTTCGAAACATCCATGTTTGCACCAGTAAAAACATACCAAGTCACATTTCAATTTTTGAATTCTCCTAGCTACTCTAGTCATGTTTATTGCTGAAAAAAGAGAGAAATTTTTTTCTTAGTCCACACTGAATGCATGTCAACATTAGTAAAATGCATTCAAAGCTTTAACTGATTAGATGTATCAATCATTGGGCAGAAACTGCCCAAACATGGCAGCAAGTGATGAGCAACGATTAAACCCCTAAGAATGATATTGAATGCATTTATGTAACATTAAAATATGTTATAAATGAAACAATCATTCTAAAATTCTGGAAAAAATATTTTAAATTCAAGAAAAATTATTTAATGGATTTTTAGTTCAATATAATTATTAAATGACTTGTAAAATCATTGTTAACCAATCAATAGTCACAACAATCTCTAAATACCTAAAAATGTGGAGAAATTATAAAATCACACTTAAGGTTATTTTTTCAGTTTGGTGCATATTTTCATTTTATATGCATGATACTCTAATGAGAATTTTCATGTTATCAGAGATAATCACCTAGTTGTCTCACTGATGTATCCATTCACTTGCCTCAAACATGCATCTTGAGTGAGTTTCCAAAACTTCTTCAAGCACACAACAAGCTCTATTATCCCATGACAACCCCACTACAACCTTCCGGGTCCCACTATGATTAGTGGGACATGGTTGACCAAGCCATATTTTCCTAGATGTTGGCAAGTGTCGATCTGTCTGAGCTCGTAAATACTCGATGCACAAACTTTATCTCACATGGATATATTATGTGCAAAAATATGTATAAATCTCAATTTTTTTAGCTATTTCAGGTCCATTATTTGGCCTAAGAAAGATGATATTGTGAAATATGATCCCTTGTGTAAGCTTCAAGACATCCTAAAGGTGCTTCTACTAGATAAACCTCTTCTAAATCACTCAGCAACTCTATATCAAAAAAAAATTGTAAGCACTCATCTTGGTGTTATAAGTTCAATGGTCCCCAATCGGGTACATGACATGTGCTTGAGGTACCAAATATCCTCTATTGCCTTCATTATTTTAGTATTGGAGAACATTATGATGCTCCTATTTCTTCTACTAGGTGTGCACTTTCAGAATAGCACGAGGGAGAAAGAGGGAGAGAGAGGAACGAGAGAGCGAGAGAAGAGCGCCAGAGAGAAAGAGGGAGAGAGAGGAATGAGAGAGAGAAGAGCGAGGAGAGAGAGAGAGAAGAACGAGGAACGAGAGAGAAAGAGGGAGAGAGAGGAACGAGAGAGAAAGATGCAGAGAGAGAGAAGAGCAAGGAACGAGAGAGAAAGAGGGAGACAGAAGAACTAGAGAGAGAGAGAGAAGAGCGAGGGACAAGAGAGAAAGAGGGAGAGACTGAGAGAGAGGAACGAGCAAGAGAGGAAGAGGGAGAGAGAGTCACCAAAATCTCACATAATCGCATGTCACCGGGACAGAGGAACGAGAGAGAAAGAGGAACAATAGAGGGAGGGTTTTCTCATGTCACCGGTGATAGTGACGCCGTCACAGTGACGTGGACGTGACGGGACGCCCAACGGAGGGACGTGTGATGTAACGTGATGGAATTTTTGTATATGCTGGGACGCGTGATGGGACGGTGATGTGACGACAATTTTGTCACATCACCATCCATCACGATCCGTCATCTGTTCCGTCACGTCCGGGGCGTCACGTCCCAGACGTGTCGTTCCCTATTCTCTAGTAACATGTTTATTTGTTTATTTTGATGTCTGGGAACTATTGCAAGAGGCATTTAGTTTTTTTTTATCTGATCAATCGGATCATCCATCAAACTTTTACCCATACACCTCCCACCATAAAGCCATCATCAGGCATAATCATTGGCATATCCTCAACATGACTCAGCCTCATTGAGATAGGCCCTCCTCACATCACATGCATCCTCAATTGTCTTCCCTCATACCTTCTTGAGGGTATTGTTCCCCTCTAATGGCTCCACCTGAAAGAATATTTTCATATGGCTCGTGATGTCTTTGGTTACTTCAGCCTTGGTCCACCACATAGTCACTCATTCTGCACACTTGACCCTTAGCTCTCAAATTGGTGTTCATCAGGATCAAAAACTTCACCCTACATTTTCTCATGGGCCTCATCATCTCCTTTAAGTTTCTTTCATAGACCTACCTTAAACCACTACATGCACCTAAGTTGGCCAGTATTATGGATAAAATGTTTTGCATGTTATTTTTTTATTGCGCTAAGGATCTTTTACTGCAATCTATAGCCACCAACATAGTGGTGTGCAAATAGAAATTAACTTGAAAGTACAATCTGGATAGGTCTATCACACATGAAAAAGCCCATCTAGTCACTTGCAAATTTGTGCATGCTTATGGCAAAAAATATTATACCATGTGGTCTGCCTGAACTTTACCAAGTTTATCCTCCCTTTCATGGTTCACCAATCAGAGTCGCTCAATCAGATCCATATTTCTAATGCTTTTCAACATGGTGACATCTATGAAAAGGTCTTATAAAAAAAATTTGGGGTATGTTTAATATGAGTCTTCTTGAGTCTACTTATTTTGGCAAGCATTCTATGGTGCCGATAAGATTCCAGAAATAGGGTATCTCAAAGTCAATCAGATCAACACAAATTAAGGATTCATGGGCTAAATCGTTGGCCTTATTATCATGGAGGAAGAAACATAGAAGGTTACTGTGTTACTTGTGCATGTTGATGACATCCTCTTTATCGGTAGTGACGGGTGACTTATTACAACAATACAGGTAGATCTCCGATGGGATTTTGTGATGCATGACCTTGACAGGCCATGCTAATGTCTTAGGACTGAGTGTACATATTGACAAAGTCATAACACAAACTTGCTATTTGCATTTTGAAGCTTAAATTCCTTACATTTTTTAGCATTATTAGAAATAATACATGATGATTTATTAGTTATCAATGAAACATGCATCCCATGAATCACCGCCAAACTAGTAATATTAAATATTTTCTAGATGTATAGATATTATGAGCCTAATCCCACGGCTTCCTTAAAGTAAAGTGTTGAGATTCTCACATCGTCTTGAGGTTGTTTAGATGCACATGGCTTAGTTATATTTACTAAGAAATCATGGAGTCAAATGGATAAAATTAGACCCCATGTGATGACCAGGAGTAGAAGACAAGGCACAGCCCAAAAGGGAAACTAAGGGGTAAAAAACAGACATTTTAGGTGCCCATGACTTAGTAGATGGTGCCCCTTTTTTCAGTCTGGCCCAAATTTGGACAAAAGAACTCACCATTTCTATTGCATCAACACAGGGAAGATATGGGTCATCCAGGGGCGCTATATAATCTCTTTTTATCATTTGTATTAACTGCCTTATGATTTTTCTCTAAAAGTTTCTAGCCTTGTGAAATAGCTTTTTAACGGCTCACTTGATAAAATACTACAACGGACACAAATTTGTAGAGTTTATCCTATATATTATGGAGTATCGGCATCACATGGCCCAAGAATAGCATCAAGATGAGGTTTGTGCCATATCCATCCCTTGGCATTCGTTTCCCTGTTCTTCCATAGGTTTTATTGTTATGTGTGATCATTTGGAAACCCGAGTTATCCCTGCATAACCACATACTTGTTGGCTCATCGTTAGCATAATGGCCCATGATTCATCCAAGCCATTATTATGTGCATTAGTTGATTATTTCTCTCCAAGAGTGCACCATCATCCACAAATTATGCTCACCCCTGACCTGCTCATTGGGTTCCTGCTGGCCCACTTGATCACTCTTATGTCCATGAATCTTTCTAATTGTAGGCCTACGTACTTGTTAACAAACAACCAACCAAATTTTCCTACCTTTTGTAAATTACAGTCACTGGTGAGCTACCCATTTTCTGTCCAAATGTGTGACAAAATGTATTTTGACGATTTCTCCATGACCACACTGTTTGCTTCTAGTGATAGTATTGACAATGGGACGGTATATGTAATGTATCACCTATTTTCAGTATTTTTAGATTATTTTAAGTCACATACATATGATCTATTATCTAAATTATCATATTCTTAATATCCTCATCATATTTTGTAATTATATTCTCGTGAAAATGTGTCGATAGATAATCTAATTAAACTAGTGTTCAAACCCTCTATCTAATCCTTCACAACTGATTGTGATATTTCAATACATTAACTTCTTCTATATTTGAACCTTACCACCTGATTAATTCATAGATTAGGGGTTAATTAATATCATTGATAAACTCATATATATGTATATATGTTTCGAAGATAGATATGGGTGGCTAAAAGAGATACGATTCTATGCTTAACACCTGAAGAGATGGCCGGCCTACCGCATGTAAGATTCTAATCTATGGATATACAAAACAACTAAGTAGGCTTGCCTAGTGGAACGTGCATCATGTCAAGTTTAATTACACTCAATCTCAACCTAGAAGAAGAGTACTCTTCAATCCGTTGATTTTTGTGCTTTTTCATTACATTAACATATATCCTAGCCAGTGAAGAGAAGATCAAATGAGTCTAAACCATGACTCATATGATCAAGAGATGTCGTTGATTCATTACAAAAGCTAACTTCAACACTCTTACTTCTAGGAAGTTGTGTAAATGGGCTATGATTAAATTCATGCAGGGCTTTTTTAGAGGATTCGATTTTTTAGAATTTTCCCTATTTTTAACTACTTAATCCTGAATCACACTTGACATGATGCACGGATAAAAAAATTGGAACCATAGAATGTAAATATTTCGTCTCACCACTTAAAACATTAATTATACCTAATGCAAGGAAAAATTTTAAGAAAATAAATGACAAATAAATGTTCCTTATGCTAGTTTAACTATGAAATGATAACAATTTTTCCAAGAATTATTGCGCTCATTTAGCTTGTCTTCCTTTTTTGTAATCCTTAAAAAATCCCTTCACTTAAAGATGATGAAATCCTATTGATGATTTAATATCTACTTGTTAAATTTAAAACCACAATAACAAAAGTTAATTTCCATAGAAAATGAATGAAAGAGACTAATATCATATTTATGAAAATAAAGATAACAAATTCGAGTAATACTAACTGAGAACCATCCAATAATATCATTCATCATACATATGAGATTTTAAATATGCATGAATTGATACTTCAAGGTTGCTTGTGTACCTTATTTGGATGACAATTAATATCCATATGACAATGAAACAAATAATTCAAGCACAAGTCTAACCTTATAAAACTATTTTCAAAATCCATAAAATTGTATTGCCAATATGTAAAAAATATATTTTCCTAGCTCTATTTCACAATAACCTCCTTTAAATATAATAAATATTTGAATAAAAATTTTTGAAATGAATTTCAAGTATTACGAAAATATTTTCCTCAAAAATCTCACTCGACACCATATTGTAAATCTCTAATTTCCATTAATTAGAATAACATGCTCTAACATGACACCAATTTTTCAGACACTGCCAAAATATTTGAAATATATCATCAGGCAAAGAGGGGGGAATTTTGGAAATAGTAGAGTAAATCCTGCCATCCCATCATTGGATGTTGTAAACTTGTAATCATAAATTAAATGCAATTTTTCATAATGATTTTGTACATTTTATGTGCTTATTTTCATCCAAATGATCATAAATACATGTTATTAATTGTGAAATTCATTTATTACACTTTTAGAATGAATTTCCAATTTTTCTTAATTTTATGGTATTTTACTATTTTTTGACATTAATAAAATAATTTTACCGGTCAGAAAATATTTATTTATATTTAATTAAATATTTTAAGGGAATTTTTATATTTTAAAATTATATTCTGATTTTTCTGGATTTTCTAGTATTTTTATGGAATTTGCTGAAGTTCAACTCATAAAGAAAATAATTTTATAAGTCAGAAAATATAATTTTGAATTGATATAAATATTTTTAATGAATTAATTGATTTTTACACTCCTATAATCTTGTGCCATGCTGGGAATCTACCATGCAATTCAAAAGGGGAGAGAATATTGGATGGCTCAGGTTGCTCCAAATTGAAGCGATGATATCTAGTGATCCAAAGGAGGTTCGAGCTGAAATTTTGATGGTGGGTCCACATTTCCCTCCTCTATCCAGCCACCATCTTGGATCTATAAATAAAACCCCCCGTAATTTTAAAAATGGCACCCTTGGATGTTTTTACTTTTTCTGACTAATAGAGTGATTTGCTCATTCAAAATCTCATTTGGATCCATTCTTGTACTCCAAGATTAAAGGATTGAAGTAGTGATGTTCATATTAAGACACGTGAAAAGAAAACCACCACCCCACCCCTTGGACACATTGATGATGAGCCTTGTGTGAACTTCCTCTTTTTCCATCTTACAACGAGGTTAGTGAGGCTAGTTCTACATTTCCCTCCTCTATCCATCCACATCTTGGATCTATTAATAGAGCCCCCATCATTATAAAAAGGCACTCTTGGATTATGTTCCTAATTATGATTAGTTGAGTGATTTGCACATTCAAAATGCCGTTTGAGTCCATTCTTGTACTCCAAGAGAAGGATTGAGTGAGTGGCATTCAGATCAAGACACGTGAACAAAAATCACCACTCGGCACATCTCACACATGATGACAAGGTTAGTGTGACCTTCGTCTTTTTCCAACTTACGTCTTCATCATTTTTCTTACGTTATTATCACCGATAGCCTGGGTTTCCACTCCCATGCACACCACTTCAACTCCACCACTCGTTGGCAAGAATCTGCCTCCATATTCGTCGCAAACAACATGCCCTTGCACCTTTATTCATCAACTTGTATCCACCATCATCTCTGTTGCAAACAACATGGTATCTCTTTCATCCTCTCCAATCTACATATGTTTATCTCCATCAACCATCACATGGCACTTTGGAAGCGCTCGATATGGTATTTTAATTTGAATTTATTATAAATTTCTATAAAATTTCCCAACACTATTCTAGAAAATTTGAATACATTAGGTTAAATAAAATCAATATTTTCTAACCTTCCTAGAATTATTTTAAATTACTTTTCAATATTTTTATTTCATTAAATTATTTTTTTCCTAAAATAGATATAAAAATCCTAAAAATAAAAATCAAAAATAAAATTCACTTATTCAATACTTGCTCTCTAGGGATTCGACCTTTGTTTGCCCTTAGCTAGTAAGGAAACTTGTAAATATTGTTGCATAAACCAGAAGCCCTAAAAGGCATTTTTAACCCTACTTTATGGGTCATCATGCACTCAGTGTGTCCTTCCAAGATAAGTCACTCATGGGTGTCTCTGAATGTAATATTATGGACCATTATCAACGATTCAAAATGATTTGTGAAAAAATATAATTATTCTGGACAAACCTTTAAAATAAAAAATGATGATGTAATAATCTAGCATGAATGGAGTATGATATTGTCAATCTTGGACATCTAGACATTTTCACATAAACCTTCACATGTTAATCTCCTTGTATTCTACTCAATCAGCACCACCATTTTTCTGAGATCATCTTCTCACTATTTGGGTTGCACCATAAGGGACAAGTCCCAAATATATACACAGAAGGTGGGGTTCCCAAAGAAAGACTTGCGTGAGCAAATTTTGTTCATTAACCAAATCAAAAATATAGGTTATATAATTATAGATCTATTGAACCCAATCCATAGGTAGAGTCACGACATATCAAGTGCCAAGCTACATTGTGTGTTATAGAAGGTACAAAGGAATTTAACTCTTTGGTATAACCTTTTATCATTAGTCATTATGCACACATAGTCCCTCATCCACGTGACACTCCTACAATGACATATAGTATGGCCGACCAAATAATCCTCATCCTCATAGAACTCATTCTCTGATATTTCCAATATCTTCACCAAAAACTTTCTCATATCAGCCACCTATGGCCATCTCCTATCAGATAGAGGACATGCACTCCCATCTTGACCGGTCAATCACATTCGTGAACTTGATTCTAATACAAGCTAAGGATATTTGAATTCTATGATCCAATCTCATAAGTCATAGTCCTAACACAAAACTCCATCCACTAGATATAGTCGGTATCTCATATTTGAGGACCACTTACACAAAAATGACTTATATAAGCAAGATTGGTAGTTAGTGATAAAGTCATCTAGGGATTTATGCGGATCAATTCAGTGAACTCTTTCACTCAAAAGTAACATTTATCTGTAAGTGTTTCCACACTAGTGTCTACAAGATCAAACATACTCACCACATGAGTGGGAACAAATAGTGCTACTCTATCTAGAAAATTTTATGTCCTCAAATATCATATTAATATGAATTTTTAGAATATATGTTAAAATATAAGTGATCATAAAAGCATAGGCTCCTCACAATTCACTAATAATTGCGTATAAACATTTCACATGCAAAATAATGAATATCATTTGTATTGGTACATACTGGTCGAGATGCAAATTTGTAATTTATGAATGGCATACAAGCCATACATATTTTCATCACTATGTGCATGAAATACACCCATGTTTCAAGTTAGATATGGGAAGTTTGATTTGATTAATATTGAATCATCTAAATATAACATGGAAACGAACTATGTTCATGCATGAATAATGGAAAATAATTTATAACATAGATTTAAGACTCAATCATAATCATTAAACGATGATAAAATCCATAAAAATACATGATATGGATGCATGTTATCAGCCTCCTAATGAAGTTTATGGTAAATAGATGTGAAATGAAGTTCAAGAACCATATGGATTGTAAATGCATGGAAATGCACAAACATAAACAACTTCCATAGACTATGTTATAATCATATTCTACTTGATATTGGACCAAGATGTTTACACAGTTATGCTGAATGTTGTTTTTCTTAATTGATCATGGTCATTGACACAATCCAATAATTGGCAATAAATTAAATGATTGTAACTCAAAACATGTCCTCTTATTAATCCAACATAATTCAAAATTCATGTGCATATTTAATAAAAGATCTGATGTAGATTCTGTCATTGTGCATTAAGTAATTGAATATCTTGTCTAACACATGAGATTTAAAGTGATCCTTGATTTGTCTGCTTTAAGTCATCTTATAAGTTGTTTTTTGGTGATAAATTCCCATGTAAAAAGGTATCATAAATAATGTATCAAACATATTTATGGTGCAAGAATTGGATTTCCAAACAAATGAAATCAAGGTGATCTCCTATTTGTTAGATATCTTTTAATTTCGTTTATATTAATTTATTTTATTTTATTCTAAATTTATAAAAAATTTCTCACAAAATAAGTTATTTGTCATTTGAAACAAAATTATAAAATTTAACATATCCCTTTTTTTGCTAAACGTGGAAAGAAAAGTCGCAAGGAGACATCAGTGGCCAATTTCTGTTTCTACTTATATCATCTGCAGTTCTCTTATTGCTGCGTTATTCTCCTAGCATAAAATGGTAACTTTTGTACAGTTAAATTTTTTACTACTATCTATTTTCATATAATCCCTTCTGCAAGAGGGCATATCTCCTTTTGTGATATCTTTGAGATCTCATTCATTTGAGATCCCTATTAATGCTTTCTCGAGAAAGACTTGAAAATTTGATTTGTTTAATCATACATTTTGATTTAGCAATTAATTTTTCCTGCAACAGCTACTGAATCCATAACTTTAGATTACTTTTTGGAAAATAACTAAACGATTCTCCCTTTTTAGATAACCAAGATGACTTGGCTGATCTGCAAAGGATGGATTCTTCATGAAAATTTAATTTGCATGGGATGAATAGCACGTCAATTCAAGACATTAAAAAAGTCAGATAAACTATTTAAAATTTAAACTTCATTTATGGCTGAAATCCCCCAATGATAAATTCTCCATGACAATTTAACATGCATGGGATGAATAGCATGTCAATTTACGACTTTAAAAAGACAGATAAACTATTTTAAATTTAAAATTCATTTATGGCTGAAATCCCCCAATGATAGATTCTCCATGACAATTCAACATGCATGGGATAACTAGCATGTCAATTTACTAAATTACAAAAGTTAGTTAAACTATTTTAAATTTAAGTTCATATCTTAAACTGTTCTTGCAAGCAGGAATATTTCATCATTATTATTTCTTGTATTGGAAAGATTTTAGCTACTCCATAGTATCAAATCTCTAAAGGTCATCTCTTTTCCCTGGAGTATCTACCATATTTTCAACTTTTTTTAAAAATATACGATTGACTGAATTCCTACTGTCGTGCCCATTTTTTTCTGATTAAAAATACAGATAATAGTTCTTAATTTAACAAATACAAAGTAATTCCTCCTGGGGTTGAGAGAAAGGAAGAGCGGGAAGAAATCTCAGTTCAGAAAACCTAGCAGCAGCCACAAGGATCGGCGATCGAACAAGATGTTGCAGAGCAAGTCCTTCATGAAGATGACAAGGCACGGCAGGGCCGTGAAGGTGCGTTGTTCGTTCTCTGTTCGTGTTTTTTTTCCAAATGGGAAGATTCCTACATCTCTTCCAATCATCATCTTTGTTGATTCTAACTTTCTTCTAAAAATTATCATCTTTGTTCGTTCTTGCTTCATGTTATGGCTAGGTGGTAAGGGAGCACTACCTACGTGATGATATCTATTGCGGTGTTCATTTTTGTAAAGTTTGCGACTCGAAGGATGCTCCTCTGGGGGCATCTGCGTCGTCAACCATACTCGTGGTTGATACAAACGTCGTTCTCCACCAGGTTTTTGGCTTGATGCCGTCCAGCCCGTTGCAGTTTTCTCCTCTGGATTTTTTTTTCTTATTAATATGTTTTATTTTGTTGTTTAAATTAGATGGATTTACTGGAGAATCCTGCCATGGAAGACGTGGTTATCCTCGACGTAGTGATGGAGGAGGTGAAGAACAAGAATTTATCGGTTTTTAATAGGCTGAAAGCCCTCTGCACAAGCTCCCAGCGGAAATTCTTTATTTTCTACAACGAATTCCACAAGTGAGTACTTGCCATTCTACTATTGTTAGTTTCCAAAATGTGGGAGAAAATAAGTACCTTTGATTTTTTTTGGAAAATTCCTTTGAAGGGTCGCCGCGTTGGGCTGTTAAGTTCACAGAAGCTTCACGAATTTTTCTTATTTTTCCTTTCCTTTGGATGATTTTGTGAAAGCGTTGCATCATACTTTTTCCGTACTTAAACTATGCGGTGTTTTCTATATCATATGGTTTTCACGTTGTATTACTGCTCCTGTAGGGATACTTATGTCAAGCAAATGGTTGGAGAAACTTCTAACGATAGAAATGACAGAGGTACTCTAATCACATTCATTCTTGCTATTTGAAATCGTATGGCGCTTTAAAAGTACTGAGATATTAATGCCGTGTTTCGTAAATTTGGTCGCTATAGTTAGTTGACATAAATCATCCATGTTGAGATTTTGTCTTAGTCTCTTACCTCTAATTTTTATTTAAATTCAGCAATACGAGTGGCATCTCAGTGGTATCAAAACCATTTGGCTGGCAACTGCCGGGTGTTACTTATTACTAATGACAGAGAAAATAAAATAAAAGCCACGGAAGAAGGTCTTTTGGCAGAAACAGGTAAAATGTATCCATTGCGCATTCAAACCTTATCTAGTGATTGCATTTATTCTTGTGGTCCATTTACCTCTAAAGCCTATAAAACGTGCCAAAAATTAATCGTTGTTTTGGTCTCAGTTGAGTCATATGTAAGGTCCCTTGGTCAGCCCGAGTTGCTGGACCTGGTTGTTGTTTCATCCTCTGAAGACGTGAATGCTATGGAAGTGGAAGATACTAGGCCGTCAAAGAGAAAAGCTGTTTACAGTGAGGTATGTTCTTATGCTCAAATCTATTGGGACTTGGATTTTTTGCCTTAAAGTTGGTCTTGTCTTAGCATTTTTGTTTTACCATGTATTTCCAGCACAAACCTATGTCAGAAATTACGCAAGGCCTGCATCGTGGAATATATCATCAAGGAAAACTTCGTGTCAACCGTTATAATCCATTTGAAGCTTATGTTGGAAGCGAAAGCATTGGTGACGAGATAGTGATTTATGGACGGTCTAGTATGAACCGGGCTTTTGATGGTGATATTGTTGCTGTCGAGCTCTTGCCTCAAGACCAGTGGCATGATGTAAAAAATTTAAAAATTGAAGAAGGAAGTGGTATTATGCCTGAAAGAATAAGGGAGTTCATTTCGATTTAATCTTGTTATTGTCTGACACGGGAATTTTTTATTCACAGATGACGAGGATGAAGATGTTCATTTGGTTCCTGGAAGTGCAGATGATGCACCACGTAGTGCAGTTCCGTCAGCTCCGTCAGCTGACAAGACGAACTCTGCATCAAGTCGCCCATCTGGAAAAGTAATAGGCATTATAAAGCGCAATTGGCAATCGTAAGTGAAAATTTTCTTGTTTTCTCTGCTCTTGTGGATCATTTTTATTTATAATTGTCTCATATCTGCGTATTATTTCTTCTAGCCTGTTATTTACAGGCACTTTCTAATGGACACTTTAAATACTGGTAAAGGAAGATGTGTTCCGTATATTCAGACTTCTGAACTGTATTATCTCCTTTTATATTTTGGTTTTTATGTGCAAATATGATCAGAACATTCTTTGTACCTGTTCCATTTGTTTCAGAATCCTGTCAACCTCCTTCATCCAGTGACTTAACCCCGTTATTAGGGATTTTTTAACGAAAAATGATTATTCATTTCTAAGACTAGATTAAATACTTGATAGAACCTTGATGGACAATGGCTGTTATGCATTGAGTGATAGCTGTTACGTGATCCACTAAGGTAGAAAGACCCGGGGGATCTGTTTAGGATCAGGTACAAAAATATGGAAATGGAACACATTGAAGAAAATGTAGAATCACGATAATGCTTTCATACTTCATTGTCTAACACACTGCAGAACATGCCCAACTTGGACTTTGACTTCTGGACCTTGAGACTACCTTTTGTTTCTTCCTCTGCCTGGTGATAACACTTTCTGCTAGAAACATACAATTGTCAGTGGTTGATCAACAATAAACCGCTGAGTCTGCCTAATCAGCATTTGTGTAGACCTCCAGATCCAGCTGGTGATGTTCTCCAAACAGGATGCCGTGCCCTGCTGTTATCTAAAAGAAAGGCTAATACTTTGTATGCCACTGCATGTGCATTTTTCTGGGACTCTGTATGAGAAAGCGGAGAAGACCCACTGCAAATGTAATGTAGGGACTCAGTATGGTTCAAATAGTTAACTTTTCCAATGAGCCTTGGGTACTGCTCCATATTTACTTGGCTGGTTGCCTCATGAAACCCAGCGTCAGATAATGATTGATTGGCACTGCTGATGATTTGCAGTCAGTCATTCCTGCAACAAATCTAGAATATAGTTCCCTGGTAGAAGTATGCGACCTCAATTCCTTGGAAGTACTTTAATCTACCCATGGAATTTATCTCAAATTTTTCTGGACAGCGGATCACTCAGGTGTAGAATTTCTGCTTCATCACCCCCAGCGACAATTTTATTATCCACAAAAAATAGATTTCTGACTACATAATTGAATGTTTTTATGAAACCTCAGCACCTTCATAGCTCCAGTAAATCTCCCAATCCAAGTTCTTAGAGATTGTTTAGTATCTTGTGTTACCTTCAACTCACATATGCTCCCCTCACACAGGTGCTTGTAGTAACCAGGTAGTAACTCCCGATAGATCTTTTTATCCAGTTCACCATTCAGACAATCATTTTTTTTCATGTCAAACACATGTAGGTTCTGCATGAGATGAGTAGCCAGTGCAAGAAGTATCTGATCAGTATTGAGTTTTGCCACCAGGAAAAAAATCTATCTGTTAATACCTTATAATTTTGTGTAACCCTTGGCAACAAGTCAAGGTACCTTTCTAAGGTGTCATCCGATCCATACTTAAGACATTTGTCATCCAACCACCTTCTTCCCGCTGGCAGGCAGTGAGCTTCCAAGTCTTGTTTTTAAGGAGGGTTGTCATCTTTGAATCCATTGCACCTTCTTGTTCTCATCAGCCAGGGCTTCACCAACTATTCACAGAATAGAGGTTTTTGAATTTAGTGATGTCCTGAAAGCTCTAAGCTCAGGTGACAAGTGTCCTTATTTCACAGTATGACTGATTGGATATCTAGGATTCTGAGTGCATGTACCCTTGCCGTGTCTCAAGGCAATTGGCCAGGCATAAGAGTTGTCATTCATCGGCTTTTGGGTTTGTTTGTCACTTTCTTCCTCAAGGGCTAGGGTTTGATATTTGTATGAGGGGCCAGTTAGAGACTGATAATCAGGAACTGGCACCTGTTATCTGCTTGGGGGATGATACAAAGCCCGTTGTGTCAGGGTCTATTTCGTTATTCCAGCCCTGCAGGGGCATTTTAGTCTTTTGATCCTTATGTAATCCCTTTAAATAGTGCACCGAGAATTTTCAATAGATGTTTGGCTCCCTGGTAAAGTCCATCACGCCGCTATCTTCTCTACGGCGACGTCCACACCGTTGGACCTCCTTGGCAATGTCCATTCCACCTGCCTCTCATTTAGCCAAAGTCCACCTTGGCATTCCCTGTTCTTGACTCAGACAACCATTCCAACGTCTTCTCCCTACCTTCCCATCCGCTTCCTGGTGCGAACTTGTGATAACTGGTGATCGGCAGGTGTGGCTTATTTTGTAGTTTGATCGTCGGTTATCATTCCGTACTTTAATAGCCTCTTCCTGTGCTAGGAATCAGCTAATCACCAGATCAGAACTCAGATAAGCTATTGGGACTAGCTGGTGTCCCTCTCCTGATGCAAAGAGTCTTTCCTTCTCAGCAGAAACACAAAATTTCTTTGAGCCGGAGTGGAAGTGGTATCATCTTTACCATTCTTGCCCAATGTTGTACCCCACAAAGACACTTGATGGAATCTTGGACTCAGCTTGTCTTTAGGATGGTGCATAAAGACCTTTTTAGTTTCGGTCTGGAAGGATACTGATATACTAGGAGAAGAATACAGTCGATCGAACGGCCGCAGTATACCGATCAAACAGACAACGATTCCGCTGAAGATCAATAGAGACAGATACCACCGAATGTTTGATAAACAGAAGATAATGGAAGAGGAAATAAGATCCGAAGACCTCCCCAACTGGCCGCCGAGAAGCTCTCTCCCAGTGTTCCAGCTCCTGCACCCTCACTGGGTCTGAGATGAAGAGAAAACAACTTCCTTCCCCCTTTGCCCCTGCAGTGTTATTTTATAACCCGCCAGACGACGCTTCAGCTGTTGTCTGTTGTAACGGTTCCTGCTCTTTTGAACCGTCTTCTCTGGTAGGCTCTGCTGAAGTACTTATCAGATACATTTGCGACAGGAGGAAAGTAAGGGAAAAAGAAAGAAATAAAGAAAAAAAATATCCATGTCTGACAGATAACACCAGTTGCAATATTGTCTTTTATATGTTATCTACCAATATTAATATTTTTTTTGCTCTGGAGTTGCACTGGAATGTGCTATTTAGCTTTCTGGTCTTTTGTACTGTAGTGTGTGATAAATTCTTGTGTCCATTGCTTAATGTCTTTCAATAGTCAGAGCACAGAATTCTTTGGGCCATAGGTCTGAATTCTACTTAAGCATTGGACGGGAAAACTGCATGTTACTTCTTACTCCAGGTGAGCAGATTAACACCAATAAATGTGCAATAGCCAGGCACAGCTCTTGCCAATGCTGAACAATTTGCAGTCTTTTTCAGTACCTATTTCTGCTGAAAATATCAACTCTGAGTGTACAATGCTCATTTATGGATTCTATGTTTCAAATTAGCTGGAACTCTATATGCTGTATGTATTTATGATCCCCATGATCGTGCATGTTGTAATTAGTGCACCAACTGTAAAGTAATTTCTGGTTGAGTGGGATTTAGATCCACTTGTCAACTAGCTTCTGGATTGAGTCCTTATTGATTGGCAATCATCTCCACCTACTAAATAACTAGAATATTCGTTGTCCTGCTGTTCAGGCTTATAGTTTCTTGGAGAAGATCCATTATATATTTTTGCTGAGAGATACATGTACCTGGTGTTTGTATGGGATACTTGAATGCTCGAGAAATATCTCAACCTTCCCCAGCCTTTGATATAAGTTACTTGAAAGATCCTGTCAAAGTTGGACTGAAACTTCATCATCCCATGTGACGTGGTTATTGTCAATGTGTGCGATCAAATTTGTCATCTTGCCGGACTGAGTATTCTTCAGGAACAGTATGTGATCTGCATTACACAACCTAGCTTTTTCATTGCATGAATGAACTTTCCGAACCAAGCCGTAGGAGTTTACTTGTTGCCATAAAGTGCGTTCTTTAATTCAAGCACCTAGGTTCACTTCTGAATTCAAACCCAGGTAGAACTATCATATAAGTTTCTTCCTCCAGATTGCCATGCAAGAAGGCATTTTTCTACATATTGATGAGTGTCATCTGCAAAAGCAATTAGAAATCTCACTGATTTAGGTTTTGTCTCCGAGCCAAACATTTTGAAGCAACTATATTCCATATGATTGGGTGTGGCATCTCACTGCCAATATGGCTTTCTATCATTCAAGGGTCCGATCTGCCTGTAATTTAGTGTACACTATCGTCGACATCTCACTGGTTTCTTCCCTGTGGTATAGTAGGATTACATCCCAAATTATTTTTCTGAAACATCTTCATTCCCAACTTTATGACCTAAGAACAATCTTGACTTGACAGTCTCTTTGAATGTCGTTGGTATGTGACTGTGTTAGAAATCGTCCTCCAGCTCCCTGGATCTCCTGTCTCCTTCTCCTTCAGTTAGGTTTTCCAAAGAAAGAACAGAAAACCCTTGTTACGATTTTCGTCATAGGGCTGGTTTAAATACCAGCTTAGTACAGTTTAAATGGGCTGGGCCCATTATCTTTGGGTCACTTATTCTCTCACGTGAGAGAATAAGTGACTTGTACAAGTGGGTTCACTTATAGCACGTGGCCCACTTACAGATAGAAAAATAACAGAAACATAGTAAGATATAAATAAGATGGCTGGCTAACAGACTGGATTCAAATTACGTTGAAAATTATTGTACTCAAGGATTATCCGATCAAATGAAAGGTATTATAACTGGGACTTAGGTTTTTTAACTCTTCTTCCTTTTGCGCAATGCTAATCTCCCACTCAACTGCTCAGCTTTCAAAAGCATTTGTCTCAACTTCAATTGCCTTTTCCCTAGATTCTTCTGCCCCTGGTTTGGTTCCTTCCTCAACATGTTCATGCACAGGATCCTGCACCGGTAACTTAGCTTGCTGACATCTTTACTAAGTCTGAACTGGATGAGGAATAACATATTCAAGTGGTGCAATAACGTTATCTTCTGTTTCTCTAGTAGGAGAATCAACGTCAGGAAATTGTGTAGCTGGATATAAAATCAATCTTGGGTAATTGATACGTAGAGTATCAAATTTGATGAATAAATCAGAGTTGAGTACCAAGAACTGAATCCGCCACCTAGATCCTTTCTGATCTACTGTTTCGACCAGCAACCCACTGCCCCTATCTCATCTTGCGCTGACAACCCAAGCACTTCTCAGAAGCTCCAAGGTTGAATGCTACCCTGACTCTCAGTTCGAAATCAGATCCAAGAAGAAACGAAATCTTCTCTCCCACCTTTCTTGATATTTAAACTGACCGACCAGCCCTCAGTCGGGCCAATCACTAGCTGGAGAGGTCATCTCGTGCAGTGTCAAGTGGTAACCAACTTGCCTTGTCTTCTCTGGGCCTTCTATCTCTGTCTCAGGCCTTAGTTTTTTATGTACAACTTCCTTCTGTAACCTATGGAAGGGAGGATCGTATCATTTAACTTCTGCATGAATTGAATCAAAGTTGGTTTAACTTCATCTCAGCTTTTATCCGTTCAAAGTGGTATAATCTTTGCATGATAGATGATCTATATGAGAGAAATGCAGCATGACTTTGAAAGATATACGTCTTCAACAGAAGTTGCTCATTTTTCCTGTAAATTTATTTTCAGTTTATTCAAACTTTCTTGTCATCAGAAAATACATTACGCTTCATGAACCTCGTTTTAGAATTCATCATTTTGCAGATATTGTGGGTCTTTGGAAGCAATGCCTCTGCCAGCTGGCAATGGTGGCGTAGCTCATGCCCTATTTCTCTCCAAGGATCGTAGAATTCCAAAGATAAGGATACAAACTCGACAACTTGGGAATCTACTGAAGAAGAGAATTATTGTTGCTGTTGATTCTTGGGACTGCTCGTCTCGTTATCCATCTGGACACTATGTGCGTGCCATTGGGGATATTGGTGATAAAAAAACAGAAGATGAGGTAAGGAAATCAGTGATTCTTCTTATTACTCTAGCGTCGTTTTTTTGAGTTTGATTGGAGGTTTCTGATATGGTTGTCATCGTCCCGCTTACCTCAGGTGATCTTGATTGAGAATGATATAAACTCTAGGCCTTTTTCAGCACAAGTTTTGGCTTGCCTGCCTCCATTGCCCTGGAATCTTTCCCCCGAAGACTTGACGAGTTTTAACAGACAAGATTTGCGACATCTTAGGGTTTTTAGCGTTGACCCCCCTGGTTAGGAAATTAAAATCTTTAAATGTCCCCATTTAAATTGTTATTTATTGAGAGGAGAAACCTTCTTCTGCAGGGTGCACGGACATTGATGATGCTCTCCACTGCATTGCTCTTCCGAACGGGAACTTTGAAATTGGAGTCCGTATCCTCTTTTCCTCCATTTTGTGTGATTATTGAAGGACTTAGAGAATCTATTTATTTTCATTTTTCCACAAACGAGTCACTCATATGGCACTCATTACTCACAAATCGTAAGTAAGTTGTAAATTTGTTGCCTACGCTTAAAACATTTTCTCTCATGAATTTTCAATTCTTACCAATGTCTCTGCGCTCTGATCACGTTTTTGTATTCTTTGGTCCAATCCACATTTCTAGTATTTTTCATTTTTCCATCGGTATTTGGTTGAAAAAGTTGGTGAAACTGGGACCAATGGAGCCGAGAAGATTCATAAACTTTGTGTTATTAAATATTTATTTGAATTAAAAGACATCACTTATTTGTCTTGGACACCTACTTTGAATAAGGTAACAGAAGTCCGTGATTGCCAAAAGCGTACTGAAAACATATTATGCCATAGCATTTGTTTTACAGTAGACGAATTTCCCATTTATTCACCTGCCTAAGCAAATTAAGATTGATCCATTTATCTTTCAAGAAACCTCCTCAATGTAAAATTTTCAGATATTGCAGACGTCACACATTTTGTCCATCCTGATACGCCACTCGACAAGGAAGCGTCGCAAAGGGGCACATCTGTTTATCTAGTTGATCGCCGGATCGACATGCTTCCAAAGCCGTTGACAGAAGGTATTGATTTATATCACTCTAGTTGTACTTTTTCTTTATGTAGACTGTATCATCAATGTGATAAGCTTGCCTTGTCAGATACCTGTTCTCTTCGCGCTGATGTGGACAGACTGGCGTTTTCTGTTATATGGGTAATTCCTCAGTTATTTGAAGTATAAGATTACCAGCATGTAAAAGACAAGCGATTTCCCGAAAGGCAAATGATTTATTGTGTTGTATTCCTGTTTTTCTCAGGAAATGACCCCTCAGGCGGAAATTATCTCCACGAGATTCACGAAGAGTGTCATTAAGTCCTGCGCTGCCTTGTCTTATGTCGAAGCTCAAGCTCGAATGGACGACAGGTGCATTTGTCTGGCATAATTTTTTTTTGAAAATATGCATGCTTATTTTTCTTAATTTTCTTTATTTGCACGGAGACAAATGACCTTACAATTGAAAAAAAAAAGAAAATTGCTTTTGTACCATATCTTTGGTCTGCTGAAGATTTGCTGACATTATGCTTCATATTAACTGCACATTATAAAAAGTATCTGGCTTTAGTCAAGGTATAAATAAAGCTTGATTGTCATTTGCAGCCGCTTAGTGGACGCGTTGACTACTAATCTCCGGAATTTAAATGCACTGGCTAAGGTTTGCTGATTTGACTACAGCAAAAATTTGTTTCTTTACTGACTGGCCATGATTATAGCACTGCTCAAATTAGAAATTTGAAATCGATTATTTACCTATGCTTTATAGATAATGAGGCAAAGACGTATTGATAGGGGCGCACTTACACTTGCCTCTGCAGAAGTAAAATTCCAAATTGACACAGAAACTCTTGATCCTCTTGACATAGGTGGGCATTTTCTCTGCTAATCTTTGTGTCGGTTTGTTACTGTTTATCTGAAATCGTGTCTGAGTTTTTGTAGGAATATACCAGATCCGAGAAGCGAACCAGATGATCGAAGAATTCATGTTGGCGGCCAACATTTCAGTGGCAGAAAAGATTTTAAAGCATTTCCCTCTGTGTTCCTTGTTAAGGTATGCTGACTTGGAGTCTTTAATTTTGAGCTTATTTTTGGGTTTTATTTTCCTAATTTCTAAATGGAGAATGCAGACGGCATCCAACTCCGACTAAAGAGATGCTTGAACCGCTGTTGCGGATTACGGCTGCCATTGGCATAGACTTGGATGCCTCCTCTTCTAAGGCGTTGGCTGATTCACTAGACCGTGCTGTGGTAAAACCCCTAAACCTACAGTTCTTTCATTTTATTGGTCGTACCATTTGATTTGTGGCGACTGTTTCATATTTACCATTGAACCAGGGTAACGATCCGTACTTCAATAAACTGATCCGGATTCTCGCAACCAGATGCATGACTCAGGTTCTTGACTGCGATCTTGAAACAATACTAAAATTCAAAACTATTATGTTAGCGCTTATTCTGCATCTTTGAGCTTGCCAGGCGGTCTACTTCTGCAGTGGGGATCTCAGTCGTCAGGAGTTCCATCACTATGGCCTTGCGACACCTCTTTATACACACTTCACGTCACCTATTCGTAGATATGCAGGCATGCTCTTACAGTCACATCCCTCTCTTCCTCTCTTCTTTTTTGCAATGAACTAAGTTATTTTATTTTTCAATCTTTTTTTTGTCAGATGTTATTGTTCACAGACTGTTGGCTGCTGCCCTCGGGATATCAAAGCTTCCTCCAGTTTTTCTGGATAAAGGCCAACTAACGAGCATATCAGACAGTATGATTTTCTCCACTGCACTAATATCTTTTTTCCAAGAATATTGATTTGAATTATCAAAAATTTGACTCCGCATACTTGGTGACTAAATTTCCATCAGATTTGAATTATCGGCATAGAAATGCTCAGATGGCCAGCAGGGCATCTGTTGAGCTCAACACCGTTATTTACTTCCGAAAAAGGTGAGCCTATCAAAAACATGCTCCTTCGAGTGTTTGATGTCGCTGACGATGATCGTCCTCGCCATTCCTTAGCGCCTTGATGATGATTACGATGATGAGGTCGTCATCGTCATCGTGGTGCAATCTATTTGTCCATTTGTCAAAGCTCATTCGTGCAAACAGCCAGCCGCAACTTGCTCTCTCTCTATCTCATCCCTCCCCTCTCTTCCTCTTGTCCACTTGTCATCTCCTCTTTGTCACCCAGTTTTATCTTGAAATCGTCATCCTCAAGCACACATGTGATGATGAGACTGTTTCTGGATGGCACTGAAGGCTTATTCCCGGGATGGTGAATCGTTGGTCTCTGCCATTGTTCATTCTCAATTTTTTCTTTGTTATTTGTCTTTAGGCCCACGGACACAGAGGCAAGGATCGTCAAGATCAGATCCAACGGTTTCATCGTCTTTGTGCCAAAGTATGATATTTTCATAGCAGAGGAGAAAAACAAGCTTAATTCTGGTGTTTATAACGCGTTTAATCTCTTGAAACTTTGCTCAGGTTTGGGATTGAAGGGCCTGTCTACCTGGCAAAGAGAGGCGAGAAGACTGATTGGGTGGTGGATGAGACAAATCAGAGAGTATCTAAAGCGGGTACTGGTGTGAGCTTTAGGGTTTTGCAGGCTGTCAAGATTCATATGGAAGTTGTGGAACCTCAACCCAACAGACCGAAGCTCGAGCTGACTCTCATATAGCCTTCAGCCACCATTCATGATTCTGCAAACATAAATCATATGTAAGTTTGACTTAGTCATTTGGGGAAGAGATTATATTTGGATTAGGCTAAATCTTGATTCGGATCTATGGATCAGCTAGATTAATGATCTGATCCCATCATTAAATGGCTTGGTCGAAACTCCATGAGATCATCTGACTGGGTTGATCAATCCACTTGATCAAGACCTAAAGGAGGAACTCAGTATAGAATTCCCATTTTTTATTATTTACGATTTTTATGGTCGTTTTGCTGGGTTATTATTCTGTGGACTTATAGAATGGACTGCACGTAGAAACAATTTTCTGGAAGAAACCTCAGTCTAGGTCTACCAATTGGTTTCTAATTGGTTCCATCACGTCTTTAAATTTAGTCGCCGGTGAGCCAACAAAACATATAAAGTAAAAAACGTTCTAAGTTATAATTAAGGTCAATGAAGCTAACGACACTGTAATTTGGAACGTAAACATACCATTTGGGTCATAGGCACACTGCTTTAAGTCGACCAAATATTGGCGAGAGATTTCTATATCAGAACATTTAGGAAAAGTAAGAAACTGTAGAATAGATGTCCCTTTCAAAAAACATGCGCCTCATGTCAGCTTTGCTTGCCGTATGAAGTTTGGATTGGATGGCATTGTACTTTTTCTTTATTTTGTTGCTGCCTGGGTGCCAAGTGCTGCTAGATATTTTCAACCTGTAACACATACAAATGCATCATGATTACAAAGTATTTCAGTTTAATAAGTCTTATTGAAACCAGAAATATAGGCCTGCCTTCGAACCAAACAGGAACCTTATGTAAGGATGGATTCAAATGGATTCAATTCTCAAATAGACACCCAAATGGCCACATGCCAACCCACAAACAATACAATGTTTCTCATACATAGTGGAAAAGACACTAGATGATTACAAGTTAAAACAGTTACTAGAAGTCTTATTGAAGCCAGAAATATTGGCCTGCCTCCAAACCAAATAGGAACCGAATGTAGGGATGGACTTTGTTCTAAAATAGGCGGCCAAATGGCCATCATACCGATCCATAAACAACACAAGGTTCCTCATACAAAAAAAGAAGACAGTAGGTGGGTAGGGCCAAGTTGGGGGATATGTGATGAGTGGGGAAGTGAGATAGACAGTGAGGGATTGAGAGGGACATGAAGTGGGCTGTCCTCATCCCTTCATGGTGAAATCTCATCATGGGCCTATCCTATTGCTTACTGTGAGGCAAAAAGATGGAAAATGACGTAGATAGTTACACTTCATGAGTACATTGTGTTGGGAGTCATGATTTCAATCTGACTACATCCAAACTCAATTGATCTCTCTCTCACTCTCACTCTCTCTCTCTCTCTCTCTATGTATCCAAACTCTATGTATCATTCTAATAGAATACGGAATGGAGGACATTTTAAAACCTAATTGCTCTCTGTCCCTCTCTATGTATCTTTCCTATTTATCTCTTTGCTTCTCTCTACTCGTTGCCCCCTCCTAGCTCATGCCTCTTCCTCTTTGTCGCTCCCAAACCCCCCTGTCTGTCCAGCAATTATAAGTTATTTTCTTTCCACTTGCACATTTTAATGGGAGAGCGATCTCTTGATTCTTGTAGCTCAAAAATAAGAACTCTATGTGGCACCTAAGCAAAACCCTAGCTATGCTGAGATAGATACTCAGTGTGAGATGGGAACTTTATCTTTCAAATATACGTATAATATATTCTTTAATACTACTCTATTCCTCATATTTCAGATTTGTATATTATTTATTTATTTTTTGCATTAAGTCCATCACTCAACAATGTTAGGTTTATTCTATAATATTGAGTTTCAATCCTTAATTTCCTTTACTGAGTTTTAACTTTTTCACTTCACCTTTCACATTGACAAGCAAACCTAACTAAGACTGGAACAAACTTTAGGTCTATGTATGGATTTTTCCTAAACTGAAATCGAGACTGTCCTTCCCTACCATTGATTAACCAATAATAACATAATAAGATGTACCAATGACATTCAACAGAACAATGTAATCCTTCCCATATGCCTTGTATCATCAATACAATAAACATTAGTTCATTTACTGACTAGGGCACAACAAACATAGAAGCATCAAGAAACAAAAAACAATTAAAACAGTAAATCTTCCTTTGTGATCCTGTATAATTAATGGATCTTCCAAACCAACTAATGTAAATACAACATTCCTCATTTCTATATCTGATTCTCTATGCTTCTCCTAAGCCTCCTCTTTATAGGGAAGGTCACGATCTGGTCTTGCTCCCGTTATAGACAAAATCTAAACATAGACTTGCAGTTCGGTCTGGTCTCAGTCCAGTAAAGGAATTACCTAGTGCAGTCTCTGTCTAGTCATGTAGACTTGTCTATGTCAAAGTCAAAGTTAAAAAGTCAAGGATATAATTTTGAAAAAATTTAGATTTCAGAGTCAAAGTTAAACATGCAATTTTTGGTAAACAATACAATAAATCAACCTAAATATTGACATGAATATTGTCCTAATATGAAAAAGTCATTCTTGAAAAACATAATATTCAACTTTCGATGGATTCCACAAAACTTGGTCTCCCTTTCAGGTTAATTATATTTCTCAAGCTGGATATAAAAACATATACAATTATGGGTTGTAAGGGCATCAAAAACATGAATTACAATTACAGAGGGAGAGGCAGAGAGTAAAAGGGAAATAGATAGATGTGGATAGTGGGAGAGAGTGAAAGGGAAAGAGATGGAGTTAGAGATGGGGAGAGAGTGAGGGGAAAAGAGAAAATTAGAAAGGGGGAGAGAGTGAGGGGAAAAGATATTGTCAGAAAGGGGGAGAGAGTGAGGGGAAAATATATTGTCAGAAAGGGGGAGAGAGTGAGGGAATGGGATATAATTAGAGTGGGGGAGAGAGTGAGGGAATGGGATATAATTAGAGAGGGGGAGAGAGTGAGGGAACGGGATATAATTAGAGTGGGGGAGAGAGTGAGTGAATGGGATATGATTAGAGAGGGGGAGAGTGAGGAAATGGGATATAATTAGAGAGGGGGAGAGAGCGAAGGAAAGGGATATAATGAGAGGGGAAGAGAGTGAGAGGGAATTAGATAAACTTAGAGAGGGGGAGAGAGTGATAGGGAATCAGATAAAGTTAGAGAGGGGGAGAGAGTGAGAGGGAATCAGATAAAGTTAGAGAGGGGGAGAGAGAGAAAGGAAAGAGAAGTTAGAGAGGGGGAGGACCTAAGATGGAAAGAGATAGAATGAGAGATGGGGATAGAATCACAGGGAAAGAGAGAGGGAGAGAGTGTGAGTGAAAGAAAGAGGTGGATACAGGGAGAGAGGAAATTGGAAAAATATAATGGTAGAGGGGGGAAGAGAAAAAGTGAAAGAGGGGTACAGAGTGAGAGAGAGAGAGAGAGAAAGAGAGAGAGAGAGAGAGAGAGAGAGAGAGAGAGAGAGTGAAAGAGAAATCGGAGGATGGTGTGAAGAGTGAGAGGGTAAGATAGCGAAATTGAGAGACGGAGAGCGAAAGAGAAATAGGAGGGCGATGGGAAGAGTGAGAGGGAAAGATAGAGATTGAGAGAGGGAGAGTGAAAGAGAGATAGGTGGTTAGAGGGAGAGAGTGAGAGGGAGCGAGAGAGACATTGAGAGAGTAGAGTGCAAGAGAGAAGTGCAGGGAGAAAGTGAGAGGGAAAGCGGGTTGGAGAAGGGGAGAGGCCCAGAGAGAAAGAGTGTCAACGTGAGCCTTGCACGTGGGTTCGTGGCCACGTAACTGCACCTTGGGCACGTTGTGCGGTGATGCGGGAATTTCTCCACGCCGCGCATCACTGGCCGATCGTGGGATAGTTAGTTGTTTTTCCTTACGCTCTTGTTTTCCTATTTAAGAAATGTAATGGGTTCTGTTTGAATACAGTTTTTTTTCTGAGTTTACAACGAGGTGCTCCTTCTGTCACCAGTGTTCGGTGGTGATCTCGCCGGTGACGTCATTTTTCCGGCGAGTTTCTGTCAAGTGGTATCAGAGCCACTGGTTGCGGGTAGGGAGTCGATCGCGGCAGGGTACAGCCGCTGGAATCGTGATCGCGCAATCAACACGCACTGATGGCAGGAAGCAAGGACGGCATCGTCTAGAGGGTGATTCGTGAGGTGAGCGCCGGGACCGGGTTCCCAATGCTCACCAAGACCAACTACTCCGACTGGGCGCTGCTCATGAGGGTGAAGCTCAAGGCCCGGCTGCTCTAGAGCGCCATTGAGGAAGGCGGCGCCGAACCCCATGAAGAAATGCAGGTGCTCGATGCGCTCTGTAGTGCCGTGCCGTCGGAGATGTGGCCGGTGATTGCACACAAGGATACGGCCAAGGAAGCGTGGGAAGCTATCGCCACCATGCGGATCGGCGATGACCGCGTAAGGAAGACGTTGGCTCAGAACTTGCGGCGGCAGTTCGACTCGGCGACGTTCAAGGAGGGAGAGTCCGTTGAGGACTACGCGCTGCATCTCAACAGTATGGCATCGACTCTCACCACTCTCGGCGACCAAATCGAAGAGACACAGGTGGTGGAGAAAATAATTCGCAGTGTCCCCCAACGTTTCAGGCGGATCGTGGTCGCGATCACGACGTTGCTCGACGTATCAATGCTCACTGTTGCTGATCTGACGGGTCGACTCAAGGTGGCAGAGGATGCCTTCGAAGAGACGCCGTCATTGATGCACCACGAGGGCAAGCTGTACCTGACTGAGGAGGAGTGGGACGCGCGGTGGAAGAAGCGCGATGCTGAGAACAAACATGGTGGCGGAGGCAGCAGCAACGCAGTACGCCGTGGCAGACGTGGGCGCGGACCCGGCCATGGCAGCGAAAAAGGGTCGTTGTCAGGCAGCTCGTCGGGCAACTCAGGCCGGTCCAACGATGAGTGCACAAAATGCGGGAAGTTGGGCCACTGGGCTCGTGAGTGCCGCTCAAAACCCAAGAAGGAGCAGGCCCACGTCGTCCAAGAAAAGGAGTGGGCTTCGCTGTTTTTGGTGGAGTCAACACCGGTCATATCGACGTCGCCGGCACCAACCTCCACTCCACGAAGCTCTACTGCGAGTCCGAAGGCAGAAGAGAAGAGGCCAGACGCCCCGACCCAGATCAAGTTGCGGGAAGAGAAGGTGTTCGCCCACCTTGGAGACAAGGAACAGCGTGTGAAGAAACGTGGGTCTTGGACACGGGTGCCATGAACCACATGTCAGGTTCCCGTATGGCCTTCACCGAGCTGGATGCAGCGGTGCTCGGGTCGGTACGGTTTGACGACGACTCAGTGGCACAGATCGAAGGTCGAGGGACTGTCATGTTCCAATGCAAGAATGGCGAGCACCGGTCGTTCGGGGGGGTGTATTTCATTCCCCTATTGACAACCAACATCATCAGCGTCGGCCAACTCGATGAGGCCGGGTACCAAGTCGACATCAAGAAGGGGGAAATGAAGATCCATGAACCAGGCGGACGGCTCCTAGCAAAGGTGATGCGTGGAGAGAACCGGCTGTACATCCTCCACGTCAAGCTGATTTGGCCGGTGTGCTTAGCGGCGAAGTTTGACGAGGAAGCTTGGAGATGGCACTCACACTTTGGCCATGTCAACATGGCCGCATTGAGAAAGATGGCTCGGGAGGAGCTGGTGCGGGGGTTGCCATAAGTTGGTCGGGTGGACCAGCTGTGTGAGGCGTGTCTCGCCGGCAAACAAAAGAGGTCGCCGTTTCCTGAGCAGGGTAAGTACCGGGCGCAACGCATTCTGGAGCTGGTACACGCCGACCTGTGTGGTCCACTTGCCCCGGAGACACCCAACGGCAGCAAGTATTTCCTGCTACTCGTGGATGATCGAAGCCGGTACATGTGGGTGGCCATGCTGCCTTCAAAGGACCATGCTGCAGCAGCCATCAAGGAGATCAAGGCTCGGGCGGAAGGCAAGTCCGGACTGAAGATGGGAGCGCTCCATACCGATCAGGGTGGCAAATTCACCTCACACGAGTTCGTGGAGTACTGCGTGGGAGAAGGTATTCATCGTCAACACACAGCGCCATATAGCCCGCAGCAGAATGGCGTCGTCGAGCGCAGAAATGGTACGATGGTAGCAGCCGCAAGGAGCATGCTCAAGGCGAAGGGGCTGCCGGGCTGGCTGTGGGGTGAGGCAGTAGCAACTGCTGTATACATCCTGAACCGGTGCCCGACGAAGAGCGTGGATGGTATGACGCCGTTCGAGGCGTGGCACGGGAAGAAGCCGGCGGTGCACCATCTGAGGGTGTTCGGTTGCATCGCCTACGTCCGGAACACGACACCACATCTCAAGAAGCTTGAGGACCGCGACCGCAAGATGATCTTCATCAGCTACGAGCGTGGATCAAAAGCCTATCGTGTTTATGATCCCACCACGAAGCGTGTCCATGAGACACGGGACGTGGTCTTCGACAAAAATGCCCAATGGAACTGGTGCAGCGGCAAAGAACAAGGCGATGAGGGCAACGGTTTCATGGTGGAGTATACCATCGGGAATCAAATGCTTGCGGAGAATGATGCACCGGGATCTGAGCAAACGTCTCCACCGTCCGGGCACTCTAGAGGGGAAGCAACACCGATCAGAGATGGAGGAGAGGAGGTGGAGTTCGCCACTCCACCCAGCGTCCGCGTCGACAACCTGGATGCTGATCACGATGATGATGCACCACTCCGCTTCCCAACATCAACGACATCATCGGGCTTGCCTCGCCGTGTGAGCTCGCATCACGGGCGTTAATTGCAGAGGAGCTGCACGCTGTAAGTTCTGATGAACCGGTTTCCTTTGCTGAAGCAGAGCGCCACCCAAGCTGGAAGAAGGCTATGGAGGAGGAGATGGCGTCGATCGAGGAGAACCGCACCTGGTCCCTGGTCGACCTCCCGCACGGTTGCCGAGCGATTGGGTTGAAGTGGGTGTACAAGGTGAAGCGGGATGAAAGTGGAGCCGTGGTGAAGTACAAAGTGCGCCTGGTGGTGAAGGGCTACGCGCAGCGCCAGGGGATCGACTACGACGAGGTGTTTGCACTTGTGGCACGGCTGGACACGGTGCACCTTCTCATTGCTCTCGCGGCACACGAGGGGTGGGAGGTGCATCACATGGACGTGAAGTCAGCATTCTTGAATGGAGATCTCCAGGAGGAGGTGTACGTGGAGCAGCCTGCCGGTTTTATTGTCACCGGCAACGAACAAAAGGTGTTCAAGCTGAAGAAGGCGCTCTACGGCTTGCATAAAGAGCCAAGGGCCTTGGAGCACGCCATCTACACCAAGCGGAAAGGGAATGCGCAGTTGGTGGTGGGGGTGTATGTCGACGACCTAGTCATCACCGGCGCAAATTGCAACGACACCAGGCATTTCAAGAAGGAGATGGCTGATGCATTCCGGATGAGCGACCTCGGCCTACTTCGCTACTACCTCGGCATTGAAGTGAAGCAAAGCGCGGGGGGTATCTCCATCAGCCAAAGAGCCTACGCCGCCAAGATTCTGGAGAGGAGCGGCATGACAGGGTGTAATCCTTGTCAAATACCAATGGCTACAAGTTTGAAGCTGAGCAAGAGAAGCAAGGAACCGCTGGTTGATGCAACAATGTACAGAAGCATCGTGGGGAGTCTCAGGTATCTGGTCAATGCTCGTCCAGATCTTGCTTTCGCTGTTGGATATGTTAGTCATTTTCTGGAGGAGCCACGAAAGGATCACCTGGCAGATGTGAAGTAAATTCTCCGCTATGTAGCTGGAACCAAGAGCTGGGGTCTTAGGTTTGAAAGAAAGAAGGAGGAGGTCTAGCTGACAGGGTTCAGCGATAGTGACTTCGCTGGTGATGTTGATCCTCGAAAGAGCACAACTGGAGTCATTTTCTTCTCGGCCAGCAACCCAATTACTTGGCAATCGATGAAGCAGAAAGTGGTGGCTCAGTCTAGTTGTGAGGCAGAGTACATTGCGGCTGCCAATGCCGTCTGCCAAGGTTTGTGGCTTGCCCGGATGCTAGCAGAAATGCAGGGCTCAACCCCAAGCGTACCAACGTTGAGGGTGGACAACACGTCTGCCATTGCACTGATCAAGAATCCGGTCCTCCATGGACGTAGCAGACACATTGAAGTAAAGTATCATCTTGTCCGGGAATCGGCAGAGATGGGACAGATCAGCATGGATTTCATCAGGAGTGAAGAACAGTTAAGTGACATTTTGACAAAGCCACTAGGAAGAGGCAAGTTCCATGAGTTTCGCGCCATGATTGGCCTCGTCCAGGGTGAGCACAGCAAAGCTCAGGAGGAGATTGTCAACGTGAGCCTTGCACGTGGGTTCGTGGCCACTTAACTGCACCTTGGGCACGTTGTGCGGTGATGCGGGAGTTTCTCCACGCCGCGCATCACTGGCCGATCGTGGGATAGTTAGTTGTTTTTCCTTACGCTGTTGTTTTCCTATTTAAGAGATGTAATAGGTTCTTTTTGAATACAGTTTTTTTTTCTGAGTTTACAACGAAGGTGCTCCTTCTTCTGTCACGGTGGTGATCTCGCCGGCGGCGTCGTTTTTCCGGCGAGTTTCTGTCAAAAAGAGATGTTGATGGAGGGAGAGACCGAGATATAGGAACACAGAGAGAGAAAGGAAGAGAGAGGCATAAATAGGGAGGGAAAGAGAGTGAGAGAGGAAGAGGTGGAGAGGGAGGGAGACAGCGAATAAGAGAGAGAAAGAGGGAGGGAGGGAGGGAGAGAACGAGTGAGAGAGAGAGACACATGGAGACAGCGAATAAGAGAGAGAAAGAGGGGGGGAGGGAGGGAGAGAACGAGTGAGAGAGAGAGACACATGGAGACAGCGAATGACAGGAAAAGAAGAAGGGCGGGAGAAAACGAGCGAGAGAGAGGGAGGGAGGGAGAAAACGAGTGAGTGAGTGAGTGAGTGAGTGAGTGAGAGAGAGAGAGAGAGAGAGCGAAAGAGAGAGAGAAAGGAGGAGGGAGGGAGAAAACGAGTGAGTGAGTGAGTGAGAGAGAGAGAGAGAGAGCGAATGAGAGAGAGAAAGGAGGAGGGAGGGGGACAGCGAATGAGAGAGAGAGAAAGGAGGGAGGGAGGGGGACAGCGAATGAGAGAGAGAAAGGAGGGAGGGAGAGAAAGAATCGGAGAGAGAGAGCAAGAGAGAACGAGAGAGAGAGAGAGAGAGAGAGAGAGAGAGCAAGAGAGAACGAGAGAGAGAGGGCAAGAGAGAACGAGAGAGAGAGAGCAAGATACAACGAGAGAGAGAGAGAGAGAAAAAAAGAGAGAACGAGAGAGAGAGAGCAAGAGACAACAAGAGAGAGAGAGAGAGCGAGAAGAAAGAGGCAGGATGGGGGAGATAGCGAGAGAGAAAGAGTTAGAGAGAGGAAGAGAGCGAGAGAGAAGAGTGTGAGAGCTAGACCGTGGCTGACGAAGAGGGATCAGGAGGGAGAGGCAATTCTCTCTCTTGATTTATAATATTATAATAATACCAAATTTTAATAATATTATTTATTTTTCTTAGGTTCGGTATTTGGTCCGGTTGGACGTGCGAACTGAACCCGGACCAGACCTTCCCTACCTCCCTATCTCTATTTTCCACGTCTGAACCTACAATTCTATCGCGTACATCTCACTATAAATATTATTTCTTTACTTGCATTTTGGGAGATACGAAGAAAAATTGGCCATGGCTCATGAAAGAAACCATTTTGCCATTTTGGGAGCTACTAACGTACTAAGTTCGAGTTCCCGGCGAGCTCTCATGAAAGAAACCAGAGGTAGAAGGTGGTCCAGAGGGTGAGCGCAAGCGCGGCGAGCAAGTAGTTCCAGAGTAAGAGAATAGAGCATTCCTCCCTCGCCACGTGGAAGAGCTCCGCCATTGTTCCTGCGAGAAGCGTCTCTTATCATGACATCTGCTGGGTGAGATATATATATATATATATAGATAGATAGATAGATAGATAGATAGATAGATAGAGAGAGAGAGAGATACAGATGGAGAGAGAGAGGGAAGGAGAGGGAGAGAGAGGGTACCGATGGCCATGGCGGAGGGGACGGTGTACTGGAGAAGCAAGGTGTAGCGAAAGAGAGGGTCTTGGGGGAGCAAACCAAGCCGGAAGGCTACTTCTGTGACAGCGAGCCCCGCCGCCGGAAGGAGTATTAGCTTGACAATCATCACGGCGATAATCGTCGACGAATTCAGCTTCGACTTGCCGATGGCTGTCGGAGATGGGTACTTTCATGATTACAGTTTTCATGGATCAAAATTCGGCTCAGTTGGATTTTCCTTACCCTTGGAGAGATTCCCCCCTAGGATGAGAGTCAGGGACGGGATGGTCGCGTTCCTGTGTCATACTCTACGATGAGAGAGAAAGAGAACTCATTCTGAAGAGAGAGAGAGAGAAACAGAGCGAGAGAAATGGGAGGGAGGAGGAGAGGAAGAGAGAGAAAGACAGCGCAAGAGAGAGAGAGAGAGGAAGAGGAAAAGAGTGCGAGAGAGAGAGAGAGATAGATAGATAGAGAGTGTGAGTGACGGAGAGATATATCTATAGAGAGAAAGTGAGAGAGAGATACATTGATAAAGAGAGAGAAAAAGTGACAAAGAGACACATACTTATAGAGAGAGAGGGAGAGAGATTGAGGAAGAGAAAGAGAGAGAGAGCGGCTGGATCCATCATCTTGGCTGGAATTCCTTTAAAATTCGAGCCCAGGGGGTTTTGAGAAAGAGAAAGGGGAAACAGAGAGTGTGTGGAAGGGGTATAGAGAGAGAAACCGAGAGAAAGAGAGCTTGAGGAAGAGACATAGAGAGAGGCAGAGAGAGAGAGTGTGAGTGAGGAAGAGGCATAGAGAGAGAGGGAGTGTGTGTGTGTGGAAGAGTCATATAGATAGAGGTAGAGAGAGTGTGTGTATGAGAGAGGAAGAGGCATAGAGAGAGAGGAAGTGTGTGTGTGAGAGGAAGAGGCATAGAAGGAGAGGAAGAGAGAGAGAGAGAGGTAGAGAGGGAGAGCGAGAGGGTGTGTGTGAGAGGAAGAGGCATAGAAGGAGAGGCAGAGAGAGAGAGAGGTAGAGAGGGAGAGAGAGAGGGTGTGTGTGAGAGGAAGAGGCATAGAAGGAGAGGCAGAGAGAGGGAGAGAGAGGGTGTGTGTGAGAGGAAGAGGCATAGAAAGAGAGGGAGAGGAAGATAGAGAAACAGTGTGTGTGATTGTGTGCGTGAGGAGAATGAATAGAGAGAGAGAGAGACAAAGAGAGACAGGGGAGATAGTGTAAGGGAGAGAGAGAGAGAGAGACAAAGGGCGACAGGGGAGAGAGTGTAAGGGAGAGAGAGAGAGAGAGAGACAAAGAGAGACAGGGGAGATAGTGTAAGGGAGAGAGAGAGAGAGACAAAGAGAGACAGGGGAGATAGTGTAAGGGAGAGAGAGAGAGAGAGAGAGAGACAGGGGAGAGAGTTTGAGGGGGAGAGAGAGAGAGAGAGACAAAGAGAGACAGGGGAGAGAGTGAAAGAACGAGAGAGAGAGAGAGACAAAGAGAGACAGGGGAGAGAGTGTAAGGGAGAGAGAGAGAGAGAGAGACAAAGAGAGACAGGGGAGATAGTGTAAGGGAGAGAGAGAGAGAGACAAAGGGAGACAGGGGAGATAGTGTAAGGGAGAGAGAGAGAGAGAGAGAGAGAGAGAGAGAGGGGAGAGAGAGTAAGGGAGAGAGAGAGAGAGAGAGAGAGAGAGAGAGAGGGGAGAGAGAGAGAGAGGGAGAGAGAGAGAGAGAGAGAGAGAGAGAGAGAGAGAGAGAGAGAGAGAGAGAGAGAGAGAGAGAGAACCAACCCCATTAAATCAATGGCTTCGTAGACGGATTGGAGGGGAGCAGCTGGCCCGATGATCAGAGATTTAAGCCATGGTGTGGCGCCGAAGACGAAGCCCATTATCTGCCGCATTCGGAATCAGCATTTGGAAGAGACATACGAGAGGGTGAAAAGAGAGAAACATCGGAGGACCATACCGCTCCAGCAGTAGGCGGCGACACGAGTTCCTCTGCAACCTGCACGGCCGATTCCTTCGCCCTCTCGAAGAAATTCAGAGGCGTGTCGTCTTTAGTGACTTCCTGTGACTGCGGACGAACAGGCCGATTAATTTGAATGGTCACTTTCTTGAGCAAGATTCTGTCCTCCTTGACAACGATAAAGATCATACGCTATCAATGGCGGCGGAGTTCGTCGATGGATACAAAAATGGCGCCTCCAGGTCGTTTCTCTTTTCTTGGCCATCATCCTTGAGATCACCGTCCTCCACCATTTCCCTGTGGATCTTCCCCGAGTTCTTCATGAGGCTATATGTATGCGTCCAGATGTACATGTTCCCGATCTGCAAATTTGAGAAGAAGATCATCTCATTATATCGGTTCTACCCACGAAGATTGCGGAGCTGCTACATCTGTTCTATGAGTTTACCGCCATGGAGAAGGTGGAATAGGAAAGGGCTCGGGAGTGGCACAAAGACGTCTCTCCGAAGGGGCTTGGTTTCTCGTAGCAGACCGCGGGGGCGACGACCACCATCAGAACCCCGAGATTCGCTGTCCCATAAAGAGGAAAAACGAAGCGTGAGCTTCTTCAAAAATCTCCAAATCAGACGGAGGAGAATGAAGCTATGGAGGTACCGGCGGAACAGATGGCTATGATGAGACCACGGAGGTGAGGCTCAGGTCGCAGGATCTTCACCACGATCCAGCCAAGAGCGCCGCCGACGACGAAGGTTAACCCAATGTTCACCGGCATGAACCACCTGCCCAGAGAAGACCGCGCTTTGGTTTGTTTCTTCTCTTGAATACACAATAATGGGAGTCTTACCAGGATATGATGTCGCCCAGCGTAATGGTATTGGCCAGGCATGCGAACATGAGTGCCGGCGTGAACACCATGTAGACCACCTGCAACGAGTCAACACAGACAAAGTCATCATCTTCATCATCTCCATTACATATTCTCCAACTTCTGCGTTACGGGTAGAGAGTGTTAGTTATCAGGCTTAATCAAAGCACATAATTCAAGCATTGGAATTTCGATCTCTAAGTGTATAATCACTTGTAAGAAGCACTTCTCTCAATTGTAGTGAAAGGGTTTGTGGTAGTTTCATCCTCTTTCTTTTGTCCATTCTCTATAATTTCTCTTTTTCTGGCTTATTCTCAACAAGGACGAGTCAGGGTAAACCTTGTTGATGTGTTTAATGGCGTCGGCGCAGAGGATGGCGCGAGAGCCGGCGGCGAGAAAGGCGCCGACGAAGCCGATAAGCATGACCTGAACGACTGGCTCGCTGGCCACCACCAACAAATTCCAGAACCCCATAATATCTTCTTGCGGCTTGACAGGAAGCTCTGGTTGATGAGACAATTGAATTGAAAAGAAATATGACAACCCCTTGTAACGATGCCGATCAGACTTAGTAGTGTCGGCCGAGTTCTGACCTTCCAGGAAAGATCTTGAAAGAACTGACAGATGTTCGATAGATTTATAGAGAGAGGGGGGGGAGTGAGAGAGCGATAAAGAGTGAACGATGGGCGCCGGCTCTCTTACCGGGGTATCTATCGAGTATGGAGCGGGGTAGCACATTTGTTTCTCTCTCTATCAGCAGAAATAAATATCTCTTTGTATTTATTCGCTGATATTTACTGTGTCCTTAAAACCAGCTTCTCTCCTGAATCGAGAAAACCAGTCTACATGTAGGAGTATCGAGAGAGAAATTCGTTTGTCTAACTTGTTTCCGTTGACGGGTCCAACACTGCGTCCGGACTAGTTTAGATCCGCTGGCTCCTCGAGAAGTCTATCCATCTAATCTAAGACCAGTCAAAACACTCGATAGCTCATAGAGGATGGCACTTACCTCCACTTCCCAGTACTTTCTCCAGTCTCCGTCCATAAAATCGAGAAGAGATAGATACATAGACAGATATACAAATATAAAGATATAGAGATAGATATATATATAGAGAGAGAAAGAAAGAAACAGGGAGAGCGAGAGACGTACAGAGAGACAGACAGACAGATCGACAACGACAGAGACAAGCAGAGAGAGAGAGAGGGAGAGGGAGAGAGAGCGGGGGGAGAGAGAGAGAGGGGGAGGGAGGGAGAGAGAGGGAGAGAGAGAGAGAGAGAAAGGGAGGGAGAGAGGGAGGGAGAGAGAGAGAGAGAGAGAGAGAGAGAGAGAGAGAGAGGGGGGGAGAGAGAGAGAGAGAGAGAGAGAGAGAGAGGGAGGGAGAGAGGGAGGGGAGCGGGGGAGAGGGGGGAGAGAGAGAGGGAGAGAGAGAGAGAGAGGGGGAGGAGGGGAGAGAGAGAGAGAGAGAGGGGGGGGAGAGAGAGAGAGATGACAATACTGGACGTCGTAAATGCTTCAAACCCAAAAGAGAACGAGCGTGTGCTTGTCTAGGTGTCAGCAAGCCAATGGAACTATTTTCTGGAGAATCTTAGACTGGGGTCGACAGCGTATAAAATATCCCCACGTAACTGGAGATCGCAGCTCCACTTGATATTAAATAAAAAAATGAACAGTTATGAGGTGATGGAAAGATTGTGAACAAGTGCCAAAGAGGAAATCATTCCCTTTGTAGAGAATTGATTTATTTTATTGGTCTCAACATACGATAAACGGATTAAGGCACGAACAAAATAACCAGAAGACGACGAATTGATTGGGGCAGGGAAGATTTGCTTGAGTATCAACTTACTAGACTACATAGCCGATGGTATTTTACGAGGCCTCCTCTGATCTTATTATAACAACGAAAACAGAACAGGTTTTCCCAGTATTTTAAAGATGGACGTGAAAGCATTTTCAGACGCCCAAGCACATCGTAACATGCTTATGGAAGTCATGCAAAAAAAGATGAGCTACAAATATTTTGCCATTTGGGCCGAAACATGTATAATCAGAATAGAGTTTATAAATATATGCTGAGTCGTGTAGTTAATGAGAGACTAAGTTGAATATAAACAATTCCACTCAATACATGGTTCTTGACTATCCTGATGTTCTGTATATAGTCCGTTGCCAAGGCTGAATCAAACAGGTCACATCGACATATATTTTAACTAACATAATAACCAATTAACATCAAATTAGGATAAAACAAGAAGTATTCAAGTATTTAATAGATATCCTGAATGAAGACGACCCTCCATTTTAATGTAGTAACCATATTGAGCTTGCAAAAAATAAATGTCAAAAAATAATGGTGCCCACTAATTATTAGTGTTTCGTTACTTTAGGAGGTACATCCTTAATTATTTACTTATCCCAGAAGCAAACACAGGTCACTTGAACAATTTTGCTTTAAGAACTAAAAGGGCTTAAGGGATGAGAATAGCAACTGCAGAGAGCCCTCATTTTACCAATTATGTTGCGTAAATAGATTGTCCCATTGGTATAGAGACCCTAAAACCCCCATGGATCAGTGAACCAGCAGATCCATTTCCCACAAAAATCGATGTATAACATAAATGGCCCCTATGTTGGAAATACCTTTCACAAACTTAATTGGTCATTTGTATCACTTTAACATTTCAGTACTGAGGTGGTTATGAATGTGAATAAATCAAAAATTTTTAAACGTATTCATATTTTATATGGTATGAACTGCATTATATGCATAGGAGATGCTGATAATGATATATGTATTAACTAAACATATTAACCTGGCATTTGGAACAATATAGGTATCAAGCAAATGAAAAAAATGAAAAAATATATATTCTTACCAAAACCTAAACCAAATAATTGAATAATAAAAATAGTACACTGAATAAAATAAATAATAATATGAGATACTACTTAGAATGAGAAACTTTATTCAAATCACATAGGACAGAAATTGTACTAACATAAATAAAATATATGGATCATTTTAATATTTTGAATAGTGACTTGAAATTATAATATTCTCGATTTTTAATTACTTAATACATGAGTTATCCTAGATAATGTGTGATTTTTTGAAATATTTATTTATTATATCATAGTGATAAATGCATGTTTAATGATGTTGAGATCACATTTTATATTCTAATGTATAACTTTTATGAATAACTCAATATTGTTTAATGTCAATAAATAGCAGTTGTGATGTTTACTTGATATTTTATTTTTTATATTGACATGAATGATTTCCTTCGCTTCTTTCATGTTTGATATGTGTCACATGACACTCAAAGTACAAAAAATATTTTGTGCACAATAACTATACAATACAAATATGAATCTCAAGGGCTTTGATATCTTTATTTTTCTCCTACTCTTTCTTCCTGATTCTCTATGACTTTGATTTCCTTAAATATTAGCACTATCGGTTAGGGAATTATTTTTTGATAAATTACAGGTGTTCATACCAGGCATTAAATTGTAACAATAATAATAAATTCTGAAAATTAAAGCATAATTCAAATAACCACTTGGAGGTGAGGACAATTTAGAGTTATAAGGCTCATTATCGTTCACCAAGAATATTTAAATGGTTTATTTAATTGTGTTATATGTTAACATAGCATCTATAAGGAAAAAAATTAAGCAAATTTGGTTGGCCAATCCTGCATGAGGATAATTTTCAAACATCTCGTAGATTAATATGATTCTCAACTTTTGAGTCGACATTCCTATTTTTGTTTTAGGAGGAAATAGACTATTAGAAGTTTTTCAGATTTTAGATAATGTATATACTCATAGGCATAATTTTTATGCTTGTCTACATCAATAAATTCAAAATGGTTGACATCACCAAGAAGTTTATTTTTCAGTTTATAAATATCCTTGAATAGTATATATATTAAGTAAAAAAATAGCTTCGACATCTCATGTAAATTATAAAATACCCAAAATATTATCGTAAGAGGACATGATGTCTTCCCAGTACAATGTATGAAATAAATGTTTCATCAGTTTTCATAAATTATTTAAATATCACTCAATAAGTACTGATTCATAAATTATTAGAAAAATGAAAACAATTATTATTTGAAATTTGAAGATAGTGTACACATTTTACATGGTTGAATTTATTTCCGCCCTAGCTAAACTGAATTCACCAAAGTCTAATAGCTTGATGTTAGTATTTACGCCCCAGATTTTCTTAGGTTCATCTTTTTTCTTCGTGGAGTTATATTATTGTCTTTCATAATCCTTGACAAATTCCATTTTATACAAATTCCCCATCCATCATCCCCATTTTATGCGATTGAGACGACATAGCGACAGTGATGGAGGTTGAGCGCAGCTTGCCAAGGTGAAGGGGGAGAATTCAACATGATGAGGATCGTGTGGATACGTCTAGAGGCTGTATACATGAGCAGGTTGACTCGTCTTGCCCTAGGGTCCAAGAAATCATGGATGTGATCTGTGCTCAAGTAATTAATTTCCTGCTTTTAACGATGTCGTTATGATTCTGTTATAAGTCTTCTATTGCATGGAATCCTTATGTTCACGATTCTCTAGTAATTATCCATCAGACATATTGCTTTCACATGTCGTAGAAAAACTCAGTTGCAGAAGTCAAACATTCTAAACATAAAAATATGGAATAAATTGGAATTTCTAATTCCTCAAAACAAAAATATCTAAACATTGTAATAAATATAATGATTTTATTATTTTTTTCACGGCACCCAAATATATAGTTTTAATTTGGGGTGGTTTAATTTAAACAACATTGCCACTGAAAATTGGTGCATTTTGTTACATGTAGATCTTAGGTATCTAGTCCCACTCATATGATGAAGACAACCAATCACCCACCCATTAGTGTGGAGATATAAGGGAAAGATAGTGAGCGCTCTTTGGGAAAAGAGTTTATTGAAATTATCTGTATAAATCCTCGAATGATATTATACTATCATCAATTAGTTTGATTTATCTAATTGTTGTATTTTTAATATGACCTACGAGTTTCTAATCAGAAATTTCTAATCTGTCATATTAGGGATGCAGTAACAAGTCTATGAAGCTTATTGTGTTGTCAAGATGGGATTATCCACCCTCAACATTAGAGGAGATCTACTATAGGATGATCATGTAGTTAAATCTCTGGCCATGATTGTGGAAATATCGAAGAAGGTGTTCTCTGATGATTTTGTTGCTCATTAGTACTAACTAGAATGGCTCATTAGGGTTTGATGATTAACTACACGTTAAGTCATTTGGGAGTCTAGCGTGTATGAGGGATTAAACATACAAAATAACCAATGATGGTAAAGGTTCCATGAGAGAGTTGACGTACTCATTTATCTCTTATAGGATACGAGGTCTAGTTTGGTATCCCACGGGCCAGAAAATTAACAAATCAATTGGGTTAGATCGATGCTTATGAGACATAGTTAAATAATAAGGTTATCCCAATAAAGGTTATCAAGCCATTTAAGTAATAAACTAGACTGATACATGGGCCTAAGGGGTCACACGAACAAGGTATTTGGACATTGGTTGATGTACTAAAAGTTCTTGGGCTTTCATTAATTGTTTCTAATGCATTTTCCAAAAAATTATCTGACAGTATAAAAAGAGGAGGCTCTCTCATTTGATACATATGTGATCAGTTTCCGTGACCCCCTCTTTCTTTTATTCCTCTTCCATGAGTATTACTTCTAGTGGTGACTGGATGGAGAGGAAATCAGATTTCTAGGATTAGAGTTCATGAAAGAAGAGAAGACCCAGCACTTTGAAGATCACATGGATATATATATGCTGGACATTTTAACAGCTTGAAAATACTCATGGGAGGAACCAAAAAATTGTAAATTCAATTCATGTAAAGGTGATGTTTTGTTTTTTTCTATGTTCTTGCTTTTCAGAATTCTTTTCATGCAGAATCAATTTTGTATCCACATTGATTGAAGCTCCAAAATCAAATTTCCCAAAACTTTGACTTTGATAATGCACACAGGGATTTCTTGTAAGATTTGTTTTGGCATGTAAGGTACCCATTAGCGTGCAGGTAGAGTGCAGCAAGGTCATGTCGTGTTGTCCAAGAGAGAGGTCATGTGGAAGCATGCACCAAGGTGAGGCTCATAGTGTGGTATGATGGGAGGGCGTACATGCTGGCATGGCACGTGCCACAAATTGTGGAAGGCACAAAGAGCATTAGAGGAATGATAGGCACATCAAGCATATGACAAGGATGTTGTGGGTACTGGACTATCTAAAGGGGTATGTGTGGGGTATCAATCAAATAGAAGGCAGTGATGCTACTTATAGAACTGACCAAGCAAACTAGGGCGCAACAAAAATGGCATTTATATAATGGTTATGACACTTCAAGGACTCTCATGAGTAAATAAGACGAGCTCAAGTTTATTCAAAATCCGACGGTGAGTTCTCAAAGAAAGGGTTCATACTGAACCTTTGGATGGTAAAACATGCAAATCCAAAAATAAAGTGATAATAGAATAATTCTATAATTTTTTTGGTAGGCTATGGCACTTCTATGGCATCCTGAACATCTCATTTCTGGCTCTTTTTCTCCCAAGAATTTTCTAATGATGGGATGTCAGTTTTAGTGGGAAACCACCAAACCATCTTGTGATTTGTGAATAAAAGGAAGCCAGTTGTCCCACTTAGAAACCATGAGAGAAGTAAAGAGAGAGAGAGCGAGAGTGTGTGTGTGTGAAGGGGAGATACATAGGGAGAGAGGAAAGAGAAACCCAAATAAAAGGGTGATATGATTAATTAAGTGATCAATATAATAAAAAGGTGACATTTTTTAAAATTGGAGAATGGATGACATATCATCACCCATTTATTCCCTATCTGTGATCCTGTACACTGGTGGGCGAATGAAAAATGAAAAAGCCATTTTTGTCAGTAGTCATCAGTCATCTATCTAATATGATGAATCAATGGCGATAGAAAATGCTAGAGGTACAATGTATTATGATGGATGATGTAATAAGAATGGAATAGAGGGATAAAATCAAAAAAGAATATTTTAGTGTGTCAAAATAGAATGCTATAGTCAAGCATCATTGATGGCGCGACACCGTCTGACACCGCAGGGTCGTTACGCGAGGAGCCAGCACCGTCATCGAGCCCGCCACTGACACGTGTCCAGCCGACACGACGAGCAGCAGCATCGACGCGCAACCCCGGATTCAGATATACGGCATGATGACACGCCACCTTCAGATCATTTACTGGTTTCTTATTTTCCCGTCATCGCTTTTCGTCTTTATCGTTTGTCGTTGTAGCGAGGGGAAGAACCCATATGAGGATATCTTCCCCTCCCACCTACCTTAATGGGCCTTACAAGCCCTCTTATTTTCTTTCCTTTTCTTCTTTTCCCTTTGTTGTTTAAGGGGGCCCATTTTCATCCTTCCTATATAAGGAGGGGTGGGCGCCCCCCCAGACTTACTCTTGATTTTCATTGAAAGTTATAACGTTGGAATTCCAAGAGTCACGACTGTGAGAGGAGGAAGAAGAAGAAGAAAGAAGAAGAAGGAAGAAGGAGAAGGAGAAGGAAGAAGGAGGAAGAGGAAGAAGCTTTGTCGCCTGCTCCACCTCCATCGACCGCAGCTCGTCTGACTCCCTTGCTGTCGCCGCCGTCTGCTCGCCACCGTCGGCTGACCACGCCGTTCAGACGGTCATGCCGCCGTCCTTATGCCTGTTCCCGTCGCCGAATTTGGTCGGACTCGCCGCAGCAATCACGCCCACCGCTGTCGATCGATCTCACCTCGCTCGGTCTGCCTCGCCGCAGCCCGACAGTCGCCGCCGCCGGCCATCCTCGCCCCGCCGGTCTGCCACCCCACGACCCACTCGTCTGCTCGACGTCGTCGCCCAGTACTACCCTCATCGCGGCGCAGAGCCTCACTGCCCAGCGCCTCTCCCCGCGCCACGCGGCCGCACGCTGCGTCCGCCCGCGCCCGCGCCCGCCAGCGCGCCGTGCTCACGTGCCAAGCCGCTGCGCAACGTGCTCCCCCACTCCCTGTGCTGCCGCACGTGACGCCCGCCAGCGAGCCGCGCCCGTCAGCCCGCTGTGTTCACTCGCGCACAACGTCCGCCACGCGCTGCGGCCACCTGCGTGCCTCGCCGCCCTGCGCTGCGCCGGAGCCCATTCTGCGCCCAGTACGCCGTCACCCTCCCGGTTCAGCCCGCACCGTCGCCACCCTCCGCTCCCGCATCAGTCCCCGCCATCGCCATCGAGCTTGCTGATTCTCCGAAGATTATTGACTGAAGTTACTGTCGCTGGACGCGACGAAGGTACTCCTTTCCTTGCCTTTCCTTACGTCTCTTACTTTCTTCAGATACTTTCGATTTGTCTCCTCCGTGCTCGGGTTAGATATAGGTGAGTGGGACAGGTTGAGAAAACGACGAATTTATACGAGAGTCTACCTGCCCGGTACGAGTCGGGTTCTCCCGACGCGTGTGAGCATATCAACGGGGTATCCCCCGTTCGGCGACGTACTCGCCCTCGATCCTCTCGAGCAAGGTTCGAGAGGTCCGTTTGACCTCACCAAAATCGATCCCGTCATTCTCAGGAAGGGCAACACCGCATTTCGGCGCACGCACGTACCAAAGTAGGGCTTTCACGCATCATCGTCATCATTTATACCTGCCCATCAGCATTCTCGGACAACGCTGCCCGTCGTCGTCTGATTGAGATCCTGATTCGATACCGAGCCGCTACCCTCGGTGTCGACCGGATGACGTCTTGACGACGTCTGACATCAATCATGAATGTGATATTCATTAGTCCCTATAATTTTCAGATCTTTCAATGAACAAAGCTTCCATTTCAGAACTTTAGCATGGGTGATAGACTGGGATAAATACAAAATATTTATGTTTTCTCTAAAATATGAGTAATTTTGACGTCCAAATTGTGTCATGTGTTCCATTTTTCAGCACTAATGGATGGTTGAATGAGACTATTGATGTAATGGTGATGAATGATGGTCGAGAAAGCAATGAATCCTTTGAACAGACGTCCATTTTGTCCCACCCATGTACTTGTAACCATCATCCATTCTCCATCCCAAAAATTATAATATTTATATAAATTTGAATGTACCTATTGATGGATTGATCTAGACCTGGGCATGTTGACTAAGAGGGGGGTGAATTAGTCTACTTCTGTATTTATATGATCTAATTGTCCTTTCATTATTCCTTGTTTAATATTGTCTCTCAAGCACTCTTCTCGCCTTAACACAGTATTTTTGTGCTTTGGGACACAAAAGTGCCCTTAATGCAGCCGCGGGAGATTGTCTAGATCTCAGGACAGTCACAGGCTCAAAAGCCCAGTGAAAGTCCTATAAAAAACCGTAATTCACTATATGCGGGGTGAGCGTCACTCTCGCCTTACAATTACACTTAAGTCAAGAATAAGGAAACTAGAGATGTCTCCTCCACAGCACCACGGAGCTCCTAACGTCCACCCTCCTTTTCCTGACCCAAGCTAATCTTCTCAGCCTCCGTGACCACCTACCTGCAATAGAACAAAGCCCAATCTTCCCTAGTTGACCCTTCGTCAACACACTGGCTTCTTAGATTTTCCAATTTCAGTCCAAATATATTTCCTAACTAAATGGATCAAAAGACACTACACTATCAACTTCAGAGTGATAAGTCACTTCCAATCAAGTACATGTTGATATTATCTAATGTAATATGGATCAAATACGGAATCTTAATAATCAATTTAAATCAAAACAGAATCGTAGAATGAAACCTGTTGGAAATTCAAATTCAGTTCAATAATTCAAGTCAAAGCTAATAAGCTCAGTGTGATCAAATAAAGTCTAATAACAATCTAGATTCACTTCAATTGTCTTAATCATATTCAATCAATTATGAATGGTAAAAAGTAATTGATAAAGTCAAAATAAAGTCAATTTTACAGATTGATTAAATTGTCTCCACAATGTGATCAAGTCAAAACTTAGGCACACCAGATGAGATGAAGTATTATCAAATCAATGACCAAAACAAATATGTTCAATTTTTCAATCAAATTTCTGATCGAAATGAATTAAAAAATACAAATAGAATCAGTTGAAGAGTATGGTCACAATCAGATTAATTGAATTGCAATGAAATGATAAACTTCAACTAACAGTTAATGTCGAATCAAATTATGTGTTATGATCAAATTATATGAATGCACTTACTTGATGAAGTTAAGCAAATATGATATGGATAAGATGAATGATTAACAATAGATTGATTATCACGAAGTCGATTTAACAAGAATGCATTTCAGAGTAGATAAGCGATGATTTAAATCTGGATAATCAGCTCAGTCTTCAAATAATTGAATCAATAATTTTAGAATCAAATTAGGAAAATCAATGTCAACTTTCATCTATGTGGTTTCAGGGATCAAAAATAGAAAAGTCAATTTAGAATTTCAGATTAGTAATCCCAAAAACAAATTCAAATACCCAATTCTGAATTACAGATTAAAGAATCAAGAATCGAATTGGAATTGTCATTTTCAGATTTCATATTAGTAAACTCAGATTGGAATATTCAATTTTGAATTTCAGATTGAAGAATCAAGAAAATTTAAAATGAGTGACGAATAATCTGAACTACTTATATCAGAACTTCGATTCAAGATGCAGATCACAGATTGAAACTATTATTATATTCACAACAAGATTATCAGAATTGAATCAATGAACCAATATCTCAGGAATGAGGATTTGAAAATATCAATAGTAGTTATTATGAAACGATCTCACCAGTCTTTATGAATGCAGATCCCAAAGAGTGAATGTTGAATCAATCCACCAACAAAGCCCCAATTTCTTGAAGCTTGAAGCCCTCTAGCAAGAACTGATCTCACATCCCAAGGTGAGCACAAAATTTGGAGAGAGAGTGGGCGCCCAAAAAAGTGAGCACGTTTTCCAAAAAAGGTGCTTTTATAGTACCTTTACCCTAATGGGCCGAAAAAGGTATTGTTTCTTTTATATCAAAAAAGTAAAGTAGGAGGAATGGTTAAAGGCCCTCTTCTTTAAAACAAACTCTTGAGAAGTCTTGGGTTCAAAACCCAAAGCAATAATATTTTTAAACCAAGTTTATATTAATAAAATATTATTATTTATAAAATCAAATAATAGTATTCTTTTAACTACTCTAATAACCTGCATCAAGAATGATTAATTACTCATTAAATTCAAAATGTTGATAAACCATTAAAAAAACTCACCTGATAAAAGTTTTATTCTCATGAAGATCCAACAGGGCATTGGGTGTGTCTTAAATTTAATTTATCTAAATGGTGAGAGAAATTTATTTTATAGATTGTTTATCCATTTGACCATTCAATCCATTTGACATCATTAATCCTCTACTGATTGAATGGAGAGAAACATTTTGAGAAAGTCTATGAGAAAGAAACATGGATGGAAGTATACACAGATAGAAAGATGGATGTATAGGTAATTCTAAACATAGATAGGGAGAGGGACAGAGAGATAGAGAGAAAGCATGACACTAAAAGTTTTCAATAATCCTAGAATCTCATTTGAATTTCTAGCATGTACCCTTATCTCATTATCTAAGACAAGATTTTGTTAATCTCAAGATCCCAAACTCGACCTCATCAACAAGCCTTTTATTTCAAGAGTGTAATGTCTTTTGTCCAAATATTTTATCTTAAATTATGACAAGATGTACTAACCTTTGCAAATGATGTTGGAACGGAAAACATAGTTTCGGTAGGGGTGACCATATTGAAAGATAAAAATGAAGTCACTCTTAAAAGATAAAATGTTGAACTAATTTTCCCTCATGTTTCATTCAGAAAAGAAAAAAATATCTTTTAAATGATAATCATAAATTTTATGAAATTTGGAAGGAGACTCAATGGTAGTGTTTGCTCTCTGATATTGGTCCTGATGTTTGATATTAGACCAATATCTGATATGGGAGAAAACATGATTTAATCTGATAAAAATATCAAGATGGATATCAGCATTGTGGAAAATATTGAATGTCACCATCGTGAACAAGATGGCGGATGTTGGAACCACTTCTTAGATATCATATCTCAGGTATTGTACGTAATGAGTGGATATAAATAATAGCAAAGGATTGAGACAATATTTTCCCTATTAAAAAAATCTAAAAATTTGTGTAAATACATGCTAGTTGTTAAAAAATACAATGAATATAAATATGTTATAATATTACTCTCCCTGTAGGCCTACATGCATGCCTCATTTAATCAACATAGAATGTGTAGGGGTTTGGATGATATGGGCTTGATTCACTATCTGAAATGATCTTTTATGAAGTGGAATGAAAAAATAAATGCATATTTGAGAAACAAAACGTAGGATGATGCTATGACCTTTTCTAAAATAGATAACACTCTCATTTGGTTCCTTCAAGACACTCACATGGATTGAAGATAAATTTTGGACCCTGATGAAAATTGGATCCCATGATCACTAGAAAATTGGATCTCATGTTGAATCTCTTCACCATCCAGTTACTTTTGAATAAGATTAATTTTGGAGAGTTAGAGAATAAAAGGGAACCCAAACCTATCTTGCATGTGTACTTGATATGGGTGCCCCTCCATTTATACTACTTTTGGATATTTTCATAAAAGTCTTTAGAATATTAGTATATCCACCAGCATCCATAGATGTTTGTGTGATCCTCTAGGAACATGTATTAATTTAGTGACACAATAACATTTATTGATAACCTTATATTAATAATATCAAGATATAGATAATTAATGATGGAACAATTTAACACCATCAACAGGTTTAGTTACCAATCGATGGGGTTCCAAGCTATACCTTGTCCTCCAGAAGATGATGGAAATATATGTGGTCGGCAAGCCAACCACGCATTCCACATCTCTTTCCATGTTCATTAATAGAACATATTCATTATAGTGCATGTGTGATGCTTATAATGACGTCCGTGAACACATGATCAGACTTAGTGAATTATGATGAGATTGTAATACAAAGATCACTAGTCTTTAAGCATGTGTCTAAACATTCTTATTCGAAGGATACGCGAGAAGGACATCGTAGTATCCGGATAGAATACCACTATCTAGCCTCACTCATATGATGAGTATGGCCGTTCCGAAAGCCATTAGTGTGGAGACAATAAGGATAGATAGTGGGTGCTCTTTAGTGGAAAGAGTTCACCGAATTGATCCGTACGAATCCCTGAATGGTATTATACTGAAGTGTCAATCAGGTTGATTCACGTCACGGTTGTGTAAATGGTCCTTAGACCTGAGACACAAAAGACGTCTTGTGGACGGACGATTGTACTTTGGCGATGGCCAACGAGTTTCTAATCGTGGGATTCTAAGTGGTCTTAGTTCGGGTACATCAAGAAGTTCACGAAGAAGATTGAGTGGTCAAGATGGGATCTTCCACTCTCAGTATAAGAGGTGACAACTCAAGGAAGTTGATGCGATGAAGTCCTAGGCCAAGGCAGTGAAATATTAGAGAAGAGTTCTTCGATGACTTCTGAATACATCAGTACTTACTCGAATGATCGATTAGGGTTTTACAGTTGACCATACCCTAAGTCATCCAAGGAGCGTGAAGTGGATGAGGGATTATATATACACAATAACTGATGACGAATAGGTTCCACGAGTGAGTTGATACACACTTCTTTGTATCTTCTAGGACACGAGGTGTAGATTGGCACCCCACGTGTCAAAGACTCGACCTATCAATTGGGTTAAATTAATCTATATGATAATATAGTTAATTAATTTTGAAGGCCAATAGAGGTTATTAGGCCGTTGGAGTCGTTATCTAGACTGATATATGGGCCTAGAGGGTCACACACAAATGGTTTTTTGGACGTCGGAAGATATACTTAAGTTTTGGGGGGTTATGAAAAATACCACTTAGTATAAATAGGAGAAGGCCCTGAACGAAATTCACCCAGGCCAGAATTGTTCAGGGGGCCTTCCCCTTCTTCTCCAGTCTCCCCACACCCCTCTCCATGCCCGATGCGATCGGAACGGCATAACGACGATAGTGGAGGTAGAACGGGGCTTGTCATGGAGAAGGAGGAGATTCGGCGAGCCGAGGATCGCGCGGATACGTCTAGAGGCTGCACACATGAGCGACTCAACTCGTCTCACTCCGGGATCCAAGAAATCACGGATGCGATCTGTGTAAAGGTACTCCTTTTAATGGTTTTGTTGATGCCGTTTGATTCGTTCAAATCTTCCGCTACGAACCATTTTGTTTTGTTCATATATGTCAAGGCCTCTAGAACCCAATAGAAGATACATAGAAGTGTATCAACTTTCTCACTGAGCCTTTACTGTCATCGATTATCATAGATTTACAATCCTTCATCTGCATAGGAATCCCAATGGCTTAAGGTATGGTTAACCATCTAAGTATAATCCATCAATCCAGTTAGTACTTATGCATAATAAAGATCATTGAAGAACCTATTCTTCAATATCTACACTACCTTGGCCAGGAAATTTAATGCTTCTTCTGCCCCTAGCCAATCTCCTCTTATACTCAGGGTAGATGATAAGATCTAGACCATCAAATCATCTTCGTAGACAGCTTTTTGTATCTAAGATAAGACTAATGCTAATCCTATGATCAGGGGTTTGTAAGTTGTAGATAAAATATACTCATCCATCCAAAAGATTACTTTTGAATATTAAGTCTTAGGATCAATTACAAAACTATGACATGAATCAACCTGGTTAACAAGTAGCTATAATAGCATTCAGGGATGCATACAAATAAATTAGATGAAATCTTTCTCAAAAGAGCACCCATTATCTATCCTTAGTGTCTCTTCACTAATGGCCACATGATCAGCCACACTTATCATATAATTAGGAGTAAATAGTGATACTATTTATATGTTTCAATATCCCTCTTGAGTATCCTTTAAATATGAATATTTTGAATACATGTTTAAAGATACGTGATGATTGTATAATTATCTCATCATAATTCACTTAGACAGTGAATATATCAAAGGAATTCATTATAAACATCACACGATGATAGTAATGAATAAACACTTATTTATATATATAATTAAACCTGACCTAGAAGTGTGATTGGATTGAGTGCCACATAACATCTATAAAAGAGGAGGCGCTAGTTTCTCTTGGGCTTGAGCATGATGTCGATAAGTTCAGCTCAAGGATAGAACAACTTGATCATGTTGATTCAGACATATCTTGTCTGACCTCAGTCCTCTATGGTCTAACTCCACTATGTATTTTCTTATCAGATGGTGTAAAGCAAAAAAATGTAAAATGAAATAATAATCATAAGAAAAATATAAAACATTTTCAAAGGGTTATGGTATACTTGATCTCAAAATTAATAAAATTTCTTCCATTTTATTTTACTGAGTTCTTATTAAGCCTTTCATTGTTTTCCTTCATAAATTTCTCTCTCTCTGATATTATTTCACATAAAAATTGTATTTTATGAATCAAAAGCCTATTTATTTTAGTTAACATACAATATGAACTGGTAAATAAAATTTCATTCATATAAGCCTTTATGTTGACTGGATGATGTCCCAATGGATGAGGTCAAGGTGTGCAAAACATGACCACATTAATTTTTATATTTAATTTTAAACTCATTAAATATCGTTCACATGTTCTATCACAATGATTTGTAAAATTTTTGTGATCAGTATGTTCAATGGTCATGAAAATAAATTAGCATAAAATTATTGGATTAACTCACTCGTTAATCAAAATAATCGGTAAAAAGTTCAGAAATTAATAAATCCAAATTTGGTTTATAAAGTTAAAACTGAACAAAGAGAAGAAATTTATAAAGTTTCATGAATTAAATTTCATGTGATGATTGTGTGTTTAGTTGCCTATCAACCAATTTTTTGCATCATCTGGGACCCATTTATTCCTCAGAGGGAAGGGGCATAAAAAAGGTAATCATAAACACTGCATCAATAATTCCATTGAGCTGATAATTACTTAATGAATGAGCAGAGAAGTAAACGAGGAAGAAATCAGCTTGGAATTAAAATTTATTGAAAATTTTGACGAGAAATTACAATCTGACGACAGTTGATTTCTGGTAATGATTTTTTGTGGTGAACATCATATTTGATAATGTTTTTTATCAGAGAAAATTCCAGCTCAGAAATCTTGTGATCAGACTGAAATTTCTAATCACAGCTAATTTCTTATCATCAAAATCTTGTGATCAGATTTATTGTTATGGACATTTTCTGAACTGGTGATGTGACTGTGATGTCAATGATTAAGCTCATTAGGGCATTTACTCGGTGATGATGTGATGGCTTTGTGACTGACATCCAAGTCTTCAAAAGCAATGTTGAACCACCAGTACTTTTTCAACTCAAAGACAGCACTTAACGATGTTAAGAGATTCAATGCTTATTGCCTAGGCATGATAGCTATAAGGTTCCCAACATATAATAGTCATTCCACTAGAGTACTCATCGGGCACACCAGAAGTTACCTCACAATTGCGGTGAGGGGAATGTGGATTTTCTCACAGTGGACCATGAAAACATGGAGATAAGTTTTCTTCATTTATGATGATGCCTAAAATATACACATTGAATGCTTGTATTGGTGACTTGGAAGCAATCAAAGGTTGGGAAGGGATCATCAGTGTTTTTTCATGAAAGTCATATATCATTTTTACTACTTCATCCGCATCATGTCACTTTGTAAGGGACAGAAATGGTGTGGTAGAAGGCAAGAGTCATAAATGATTGTCCCCTCCTTTATCTTAGTTTCGAGCCTTGATCTCTTGTGTATGGGGTCCATCATTTTCACCATTGTGATATATTTTCATTCTATCACATCACCGTCAAATGTTGCATCAGCCTTTCTTGCACCTCAAGATAAGCAAGTGTCAGGGATGACTTGTCTCATTCTTAGAATCGCTTGAGAAAATTATATTATATTATCATTGATATTTATGACCACCTGAGTCATGTGCTTTTGATGATCTGTAATAAGGAAAAACACTTCCGATGTGGTTGGATTCTCCATCTAAAAAACTTGATCTGCGGAAACACAGAACCGGCCGAGGATGCAACATAAATGCCCCAAGCTACTAAATGCAAACCTGACATGTCAAAACATCACCTACTAAATGCCCCAAGCTATTGTGCAGACAAATGATGTCATTGACGAGGTACCCAAGAGTTTCACCTCAAAGGGAAACACCACTAGGATATCAAAGGACAAATTTAAGTTCTTGAAATTCCTTTATACATGGAAATCATCCCAATCTTATTCAGAATAAACCTTCAATTGTAGGACAAACGCCTCCAAAATTTAGAGTATGAGTGCTGCCATATGATCACCATCATGCTTGCCAATGATATCACATATGGCAACCCTTCACTCATAGTCCATTCAATGTGTAGTAATGCCCAATAGGCAAGTACCATTCTCTGAATTCTGCACATCTACAATGATTTATGCTTATTAAATGTTGGCCTCGCCTTTTTGTCACAGGATGATGCATCAATACAGTCCATCGCTTCATGACATGTGCATTAAGAGGGTCCAAATTGATCAATATTCATATATATCCTTAAGTGTATTGTTATTGATGATGTATTAGAGAAAATCCTTCATGCACACAAGACGTGCAATAATATAATTTGTCATTCTAGGGTATGACCCTCCCAAGCAATGCATCGTATCACCGCTTGTCATGGTATGCTGCCTAGGGCTTCTCCAATGGAAGGCTCCCACTTTCAGTATAACCCTTCAGTTCATTGCTTCATCTACGATGAACAACTTTGAAATGTCTCCAAAAGACATTTGCACTTTTGTTTGTCTATGACACAAAAGACATGCATACTACCCACCTCTTAGCTATACATCTGACCAGTATCATATTCCTAGAAAATTTACAATATTGTTAAAATTATAGATCAAATAATTCAGATATAATTACAAATAAAAAAATAATAAATCCATATCAGAATAAAATAAGTAAGGTTTTTAAAAAATATATAAAAATATAAAGGATGAATTTTATACTATAAATAAAATAGATATTAGGAAAATAAAGATAAAAGGTTGATCCTGATCAAGATGACAAGAAATCCAAGTCTGATTCTAGATGATGCTAATTTTTATCGGGATTGGATATCTTATCTAAAGCCGACCCAATATCAGAAATCATGCCTTAACAGCTGCACCTATAATTGCCTACGCACACAAAAAGAGGCATGATTTTTTAATGGATATTTATTTCAAAAAAATAAAATCACATAAAAAAATCACAAAAATATGAACCAAATAATATATTGAATAAAAATTTAATATAATTTTATTATAATAATGAAGAGGCAAAAGTACAAAATATAAGTTCATTATCAAAATAGAGAAGAAAAAACATTTAAATAAAGACAATGTCATAAACTCAATAAAGCATCAAAATTAAAAAAGTAAGGAGTCATCTCCCACCCACAAACCTTCTCCCCCTAAATTCCCTGTCCCTTCCCCAACCCCAAACCCTGTTTATTCATGAGCATCAACGTCTATGATTCTCACTTTCAAAAATGTGTTTGACGTTTTGGAAAGTAAAACGTTCAAGAGCAAAAATTATTAATTCAAAGATCTTATGAAACATGTAATCAAGTAAAAATATTTTTTAATATTTCAATCATGAGTTTTAATCATTTTTCAGTTTGGGTCATTGAGTTAAACATTGCATCGGCTTGAAGTTTTGATAGAACCTTAAATTTATTAATGGAGGAAGATTGAGAAGAACCAATGTAATGAAAATGCTACTTATTATAAATACATAAATGTAACTTAATAGATGAGTTCATTATAAAGGGTATGTTACCAAATATAAATTCTGGCAAGTATTGTAAATCTAAAAATGAACACTATTCCATTATTATTTCTCTTAAATCATCAATTTCCAGCATTTAACTTGTTGATTTTCTTGAGATATTTAAGTTGCACTCCTAGCGATATATTCTGGAGAAAATAACGAAAAAACGTCAAATTTGCTGTAGCATGTCCCAAGGATGTGTCATAGAATAAGCCTAATGTACATATATGCAACATTGCTCGCTCCACCACCATCACCACTCTCTGGCTTCCAGTTGAATGATTAGAGGCTCAGAGAGGAAGGAATTCATTCTTGTTCATAGCTGCCAGCCAACTCTCAGATGTGTAGAAGTCAAAAGCCAGAACATCACTACTAGATATGAGAACCGGTATAGACTTCTAACCTAAATTTACCAACTTAGAATCATTAAGTTATTAAAATCCTAACATAATATTTCTAAGTCCTAACATAATTTTATTACAATCAGAAAGCTATACTACTTAGATCCATACCTCATCTTATCCTCAAATTCACTAAATATTTCTAAAAATCATGTAAGAAATCTAAAAATCATGAAATTAAAACCGTCATCCAAGCATGAAGGCGCTGTTAGATGCCAATATAGAAACAGATGATGATATCAAACATTGGTTGCTAAAGTACCGATATCCAATACTGCTGTTCGGGAAGGGCGAACACTCAACGGACGACCAGCCCACATCTACAACTAGCATCACTAATAAAAATCTCAAAGGAGCGGTGATCCACGGCCCCAGGGGCCCCCGGGAAAAAAGGGTATTTTGGTAACTTCCAATGTTATCTGACATCTAATGAAGGGGGGAATGTGTGGCTGAAGAGGCCAAAAAGGACATCTCCTTATCCCTCCATATCTCTCCTACGCACCACACACTGGGGGGTGGGACCCACCCTGGGCCCACAGAGGAGCCAGGGGAAGTATAAATAACCGTCCTGTCTGAGCTCTACAGCTGCCGCTGCGTTCAACATGGCTTCCGCCCACGCCGCTCTCGTCTCTTCCAGGATCCCCTCGGCCAAGATCCACCGCCGTGGCGCATCCACCAGCGGCTTCTCCAAGGTTGAATCCTCTCCCAGGCATTTTTCCTTGATTGTTCTTGATTGATTTGTCCCTGCTCGATTTGATTCTGAATTGATACACTGACATGTGTCAATTTTAACGCAATCGAATTGAGTTCGAGCTGAGAATTTGAGATCGAAGTTAGACGATTAGTGAGGAATCTGGAGGAATTTGTCCTTGATTGTTCTTGATTAATTTGTCCCTGATCGATTTGATTCTGGATTGATACACAGACATTCGTCGATTTTAACTCAATCGAATTGTGAGTTCGAGCTAAGAATTTGAGATCAAAGTTTGACGATTTGTGAGGAAGTTGGAGAGTGATCTAACTGCGTGAATTAAGCGAACTAGGCTGATTTTTCTTGGGTGTTTTTTTAGCAGAAGCTTGATGTGGCGGAATTTTCGGGGCTCCGATCGAGCTCTGCCTGCGTCACCTTCGCTGGAAATGGGAGGGAGGCCTCGTTCGGCGAGGTTGTGGCCGCGCAGCTTGCCCCGATGGTGAGAACTCTGCTGAATTCGAAGTCTAAATCTCCGATCTTGTCGCGGTTGATCGGTCCAAAGATGAATGATGAGGGGGATTGCATCTGAAAACGGATTATGCTTTTCTCCGTGGATAGGTTTCCGGCGCTTGCGCTCCCAAGGGGGAGACGGTGGCGAAGCTGAAGGTCGCCATTAATGGCTTCGGTAGAATTGGGAGGAACTTCCTTAGGTGCTGGCACGGTAGGAAGGACTCTCCTCTGGAAGTCGTCGTCGTCAACGACAGCGGCGGTGTCAAGAACGTAAGACCTGATAAACCTTTTTTCTTCGTCCAATTCTCAAAATTTAATGAAATTCGCTCCATTTTCAGGCTGCTCACCTCCTCAAGTACGACTCCATGCTCGGAACTTTCAAAGCCGATGTTAAGATCGTCGACAAGGAGACCCTCAGCGTTGACGGCAAGCTGATCCAGGTCGTCTCCAACCGTGATCCCCTGCAGCTTCCATGGGCCGCCATGGGAATTGACATCGTCATCGAGGTGCTTAGAACTCGGATTGATTTTCCAGGAAAGAAAAATTCTAACAGAAAACTAACATTATTTGAGATTTGGTCACGAACAGGGTACCGGAGTTTTTGTTGATGGACCCGGGGCTGGCAAGCACATTCAGGCCGGCGCCAAGAAGGTGATCATCACAGCTCCGGCCAAGGGTGCCGACATTCCGACCTACGTCGTTGGAGTCAACGAGTCCGACTACGGTCACGAGGTGGCCAACATCATCAGGTCCGCTTACACTTGATCCTACCTAATGTTTGCTTTTGTTTTAGTTTTTTCTTTTATCGCAACTATCCATGGGCACTGAGTTTATTTCCTGGGCTGGAATAGAAAATAAGCTTTGTTTTTTGTTGCTTACTCATCCGCTTGCATGGTGAAAAGACGCAACTTCGGGCCCAACTTTAGGAGCAAAAATTATATTGATGAAAGTTGTATGATGAGATTGAGACATCTGTTTCCAATAACTGAAAATTTATCTCTGTTTTCTCAGCAACGCGTCTTGCACCACAAACTGCCTCGCTCCCTTTGTCAAGATCCTGGATGAGGAGTTTGGTGAGTGGCCTGGCCACCCTTAGAAATCAACCACCAGACTAGATGCCCAAGACCCAAATCTCATTTCTTCTCAATCTCTGCAGGCATCGTCAAGGGGACGATGACGACGACCCATTCTTACACTGGTGACCAGGTAATCACAGCTTCTTATGAGAGAGAGAGAGAGAGGGTAGAAAGAGACTAATGTGAAGGTTATTGGGATTGCAGAGGCTGCTGGATGCTTCTCACAGGGACCTGAGGAGGGCGAGGGCGGCGGCATTGAACATCGTGCCAACGAGCACGGGTGCAGCAAAGGCTGTGTCATTGGTGCTTCCCAAGCTCAAGGGCAAGCTTAACGGGATCGCGCTCCGTGTGCCCACTCCCAACGTCTCCGTCGTTGACCTTGTGGTCAACGTCGAGAAGAAGGGGTTGACTGCGGAGGACGTCAACAATGCCTTTAGGACGGCTGCCAATGGCCCTCTCAAGGGTATCCTCGACGTCTGCGATGCCCCCCTGGTCTCCGTTGACTTCCGCTGCTCTGATGTCTCCTCCACCATTGACTCCTCGTTGACCATGGTCATGGGCGACGACATGGTCAAAGTTGTCGCCTGGTATGACAACGAGTGGGGCTACAGGTGAGATCAAAGCTACCCTTGCTCTCTTCTTCCCACATCACCTGACTTTACATGTGTTGCGTAGTCAACGGGTCGTCGACTTGGCACACCTCGTGGCCGCCCAGTGGCCCGGCGTGGGCTCGGGCGAGAGCGGTGACCCTCTGGAGGACTTCTGCAAGACCAACCCAGCCGACGAGGAGTGCAAGGTGTACGAGGCCTAGGCTACGTGGACGGTTCTGCACTCAACACCTGGACAATTCTGCCGTCCGAGAAGCTGAATAATATCTTGTTTGTTCTTGTATTATCTTCTCTGTTTATCTCTGTTTTTGCGGCCGCCGCTGTCTTGTTCTTTCCAACTCTCTGACTCTTTTATTTGGACAAAGGAGAAAACAAAAAGACAACATGTAAACAAAATTATGCTCCATGCCATGGAAGGAATTGTTGCCGGGAGCGCAGAGGACGGATATGAATGATGGTTGGGTTCAATATGTCATCTACCTAGCCTTGGATGTCAGACGAGATGGAACTTTGTCTGCGAGAAAGAGGAGGGAACACTTTTTTCGTCCCAAACAAAAAACCGTCTCAATTGCAGGCATTGGACAGCAAACAATGATGACTGTAAGAAAAAATCCATTAAAACGCTTCTAAAGTTGCGCCTTCTACAACACGTTGCACGGAGTTGAGTTTTCCAGTTAATTTTTAGCCAATTTAAGGGTATAATATACGTTCTAGTCTTCCTTTTTCAAGTTGAGTTTTTAAGTTTTGAATAAATTAAAAAATATAGTATCATATTTTCCGGTTTTAGTGGCATATTTTCACTATCCAGCCAAGATTTAAAGCATGTTTTGTCCCTCCAATCCACTATAAACAGAAGTTGAAGCTCCGAGTCGTTATTCCAACAAAAGCGGACCTGGAGAACTTTTATGAACAGCTAATAAGGCTACAAAGTAAATGACACATCATAAACTTCCACTACAAAGTAAATGAATGCAAGTTTAACTGACGGAACCCACCACTACCCAAAGCCGATACCACTAGATAAAGGCACGACTTTAGGAGCGCGCAAATTTATGAGCAAGAACAAATGATGATTGGGTTTGACACTAGAAGTGAACAGTAATAAGGTTACAAAGTAATTGATACTTCATAAACTTTCCCTTGAATGAACAAGAGCGGAGTTCACTACTAGACTAACTGACGTAACACGCCACAACCCAGAAGCCGATACCACTATATAAAGGCGCGACTTTAGGAGCGTGCGAATATATGAGCAGGAACGAATGATGATTGGGTTTGATACTAGAAGTGAACAGCTAATACTGTTACAAAGTAATTGATACTTCAGAAGCCTCCTCTTGAGTGAACAAGAGCAGAGTTGACTATGCCATACTAAATAATGGATGCAAGTTTAACCCAAAAGCTGAAACCACTATATAAAGGCGCATCTTTAGGAGCGTGCGAATTTATGAGCAGGAACGACTGATGATTGGGTTCATTATCCTTCCACAAGTTCTAATAGTATATACCATTTATATCTTTCATACAATTAATTGCCCTGCAAATTGAGAAAACAATTAAACAAACGATGGTTGACTTCAGAGGCCAAGTTCATACTAAACGCCAATAGGAAGATGCCGTATAATGGAGGGTTATAATCTAGTAGCCAGCGGCAACGGTCGTCGTCAATGCCGCCGCTGTCCCATCCTGCTGTGGGCCTTCGTTCTAGGGATTTCTTCGATTATCTTCTTCGGCAATCTTCCGTTTCCCCTTTTTATTCTGGCATCTTATCCTTCGATCCGTTTCTCGAATTGATCGGAGAATTTCGAGGCAATTTTCTGCGCCATTCGGCGATCGCTCTTGCGGATGAAGAAGTTTTCGCGATGGCGGGCATGGCGTGGGCTTTCTTGCCGTGCCCTTCATCTGTTCTTTCTTTTAATTGCTGTTCCGGGGGTCTTGAATCGAAGATCGGGGTTTGCCGATGGCATCAAGATCTCGGAGGTTCCTGCTGGGGAAGGCCCGAAAGCGCTACCGCCTGCCGGGGTAACGAGATTGGCTTCTGGAGAGGGCATAAGCGGGGTGCCTCGCCTTGAAAATGCGCCTTGGATTAGGGCTCTTCAATCGGCTCCGTCCGAGTGAGTATATCCTTCTCATCTCTCCCTGATTATTGAACCCCTTCGTTTGAGCACGATCTTTGTTGTGGATCTTTGGGTCCAATTTTTTTTTCAATGACTTGAATATTATTCAAAACAATTAGCCCTGATCTTGAGTTCGAGAAATTTTGATCAAGAACTTGTGATTCTGGTTTTCACACGGACCGAACAGTATTCCTTACTTAACGGGTCTCAATGTGATTAAATGTATAAACCCGGGATCTTGAATTCACCCGTTGATGGAGATAAAACCAAATGATGTATGCCGTATTAGATTACGCATGAGCTCACTGTCTTGCAAAAGGTTTGGGGTTCTCTGGAATTGGTGGAAAAACATTGCGGATGGTTCCAGACTAGCTTAATATTTCATTCTTCTGATTTCAGTCCATGATTTTGATCATAATCAGGCAGATATTACCTTTTATGCTCTAGCAGAATCTCCCTTCAATTATTGAGGTAATTTTGGTCAAAACAGTCGGTTGCTATGAAAGACGTTTTCAAGAGGCCCGAGAAGTCTTTATAATTTATTTATTATATTAGTTCAGCTACAAATCAGGGAAAACTCTCTTAGACCCTTGGTTTTTTGGCGGCCTCTTTTATCATTATTTTGGCATGAAACACTTTTAATCGTTTCTTTAGAATCCTACCTCTATTGCTGATGCGCATGATCATCTTCACACTTTTTTTCTTGTCTTTTCAAATTTTCAAAAGCTCAACTTTCTCAAAAATTTCCCTTCTTCTCGCAGAACTCGTGCCCATGATCCTGTAGCCGTTGCTTTCTTAGATGGTACGATTTATTTGCTGGATAGCACCGAGGGAGTATTTTACGCATCATTTTCATCAGGGCCCGAACTTTCAACGTCATTCCAGGCCTTTGAGACAGATGAATGTGGGCCCAAACCTGGTGAACCAGAAGAAGTAACTTGTTCTCTAAACTTCGACCGATACTTCATTTCCCCTGGCGAAGATTGGAACTTGTACGAGCATAGCAAAAAAATTGGGAAAAAGGTGGGTACATGGTATTTTTTTCTCTAAAAAATTCTTTCTCATTTGAATTCCTCATTCTCTCTCTGGCTTACTTTCCAGAGGCTGGATATGACCATTGAAGAATATGTCGAAAGCACCCCTCGAATATCAATGGATGGAGGGATAACACTTGGGTCAAAACGGTCAACCATGTTCCTTGTGGATCCGAAGAATGGTAAGATCATCAGTTCTCGTTGGCCTGTGGAGGACCCGCAGGCAGATGATTTACAGGGTCAGCAAGATCAACTAGCATTGTTCAACGAGCAGACGAAAGTCTGGGCTAATTCAAATCCAGGAGCTATTCCCCCTGTGCTAATCACAAGGACAGATTATAGTATAAACCATTTCTTTAATTCCAGCAAGCCTCGATGGGGATTTACGTTCTCGGTTGTAGAGGCGTCTTCTTGTCAAGTATTGAAGGATGGCTTCTCTGTTCTTGGAGGGGATGAACTCACCTTAAAACAGTGCAAAACGATGATTCCAGTCCACCGAGTCTACAACTTACATCCAGTGAAGAGTGGGTTGGTTCTTACCTCCAGGAATTCCCTGCCAGAAATCCCAAAGAAACTACTTTTGGCTGCCTCACCTGCTGGCAATCGTCTCGTTAGTGATATCTCAGATTCTCATAAGATGAAACAACTTCCCAGTGTCAGGTTCGATTCATGGGACGAAGGTAAACTCCTTCCTTCCGCATCTGAGAAACCTCTTAAAGAGAACGTTTCTGATGGAGCATCGATTCAGCCCAGTCCAGCTGTGCCGGTTGGCAGGGCCCATACTCTGCAGAAATATATTGGTTGGTTTCTTATCCCGCTTTTCATTATTTTTATAATTCTCTATTACGTGAAGGTGAATTATGGAGTTAAGTATGTTAAACTGTCAAAGAAGCCTGAAAAACAGTCCGCACCTCTTAGCAAGAAGAAAAAGGGAAGGAAATCTGGAAATAATAACATTTCCCTTCCTAGCGAGAAAAACATTGCGACCAATGATCTTAAACAGGACATAGATGACAGTTCCGAAGGAAGGCGGATTGGCAAGCTTCTTTTAAGGAACATCGAAATCGCCAAGGGAAGCAATGGGACTGTTGTTCTTGAGGGCATTTACGATGGTCGTGAGGTTGCTGTTAAACGCCTTGTGCGCGCTCATCACGATGTTGCCTTTAAAGAGATTCAGAATCTTAGAGCGTCAGACCAGCATCCAAACATTGTTCGATGGTTTGGAGAGGAGAAAGATGCAGACTTCGTTTATATTGCCCTCGAGCGTTGCATTTGCAGTTTAAATGACTTGATATTTATGAATTCAAGTGATCCAGAGGCTCCAGGCCATTACCAAACTCTGGTTCAGGCACAGAAAGCCAAATCTGATCTTAATTTAAACCAGATTACTGGAGATGTTGGACTTTGGAAACCCGACGGAAGTCCAACCCCTCAGTTACTCAAGATTATGAGGTTTGTTAGCTCTATTTTTGGGACGATCCCTTTCTTTTTTTTGGATTTTCTTAATTAACGTCCAGACTAGTTGTGCAGGGATTTGGTTTCTGGGCTGGCCCATTTGCATGACCTGGGTATCGTCCACAGAGATATCAAGCCTCAGAATGTTCTAATAATTGTGAAGAACCGTTATCTTTCCGCAAAGTTGTCAGACATGGGAATTAGCAAGCGCCTGCCCCAGAATATGTCCTCCTTGGGACATCATGCAACTGGTATGTCCATGGAAAGGAAAACCCTAAAACCTACTCTTTCTGTAGTAATAAACCCTAAACCCTAAAACCCACTTTTCTTGTGGTAATAACCCTAATCCTTAGAACCTGCATATTTTGTTGTATCAGCCCTAAATCCTTAAACCCTCTCTTTCTGTGCTATTTAACCCTAAAACCTGCGCTTTCCATGGTAGTTAGCCCAGAATCCTAAAACATTCTCTTAAACTTAACGGTAGTCCTGAACCTACTCCTGTGGTAAACAACCTTAAATCCTAAGTCCTATTCTTTTGTGTTAATCCCAGAAACCTGCTCTTTGCATGGTAATCAACCTTAATCGTGAGGGCCTTCTCTTTTGTGTCAATTAAATATAAACCCAGAAATTTGCTCTGTGCATGGTAATCAACCTTCGATCCTAGGGCCTACTCTTTTGTATTAATTAAATATAAACCCAGAAACCTGCTCGTTTCGTGGTAATCAACCTTAAACCCAGGGGCCTACCCATTTGTGTTAATTAAATATAAACTCAGAAACCTGTTATTTGCACGGTAATCAACCCTAAATTTTTAAAACCGTAGGGAGCGGGAGCAGTGGTTGGCAAGCTCCAGAGCAGCTGCAAAATGAGCGCCAGACAAGGGCAGTTGACTTGTTCAGCCTGGGTTGTGTTCTTTTCTTCTGCCTCACACAAGGCAATCACCCCTTTGGTCGTCACTACGAGCGAGACTCCAATATAATCAAAAACCGTGTCGATCTATTCTTAGTGCAAGACATCCCAGAAGCTGTCCACCTCTTCTCTACCTTGCTGGATCCTGTCCCTGAGAAAAGGTAATGTTTCTACTGACACTCACTTCATCTTTCAATCTAATGTTTTCCTACTAGGGCTTGCTGACGGCCAACAATCTTTCATCCCGCTCTGTCATCAGTCATCGGTCTTGACTAGACATGGTTGTTCTGTTCTGTTCGTTTTAAACGAACAAAAGATTCGCACAAAAGAACCGCACACGGCCTTGTTCTTTGTTATGTTCTTTTTTAAAAAAATGTTCGCACATTCGCACAAGTTCGCACATTCGCACAAAACTAGAACAAAATTCGTGCTAAGCAAACAAAAGAACCGCACATGGGTCTGTGCGATGTTCTGTTCGAATTCGTTTTTGTTCTGTTCGGAAAACCGAACAGAACGAACAATTCACACAAATTCGCACAAAAAGAACAGAACGACCATGTCTAGTCTTGACCCAAGGAAACAAAATGAAAACCTTCATGTCTTATGTTCCATAACGTTGGGTCATCAGGCAATGATGACTTACTCTATATTTAGAACCCTCTTCTGCCTGTTCAGTCATGTGTTCCAACTGGCCTTTCAGACACGTAACAAACTGCACTCTCCAACAGATGACTGACCAAAAATGCCATTGCTTCCCGCCTGTCCTATTCCGTTTCCGTTATGTCGACCCTTACTTCCTACTCTTTGTAGGCCGCGGGCTGCTGATGTACTGCAGCATCCTCTTTTCTGGAGCTCAGAGATGAGGTTATCATTTCTGAGAGATGCCAGCGACAGGGTTGAGCTTGAGGACAGAGAGGCAGATTCTGAGCTGTTCAGAGCTCTAGAAAGCGTTGGAGCAGTTGCATTTGGCGGCAGGTGGAGTGACAAGTTTGATTCCCTATTGCTGGAGGACATCAGCCGATTCAGAAAATATAGATTTGATAGCACCCGTGATCTTCTTAGAGTCATCCGCAACAAGCTCAACCACTACATGGAACTCACCAAAGGTCTTCAGGTTTGTCCTCACCCCTCATAAATTAAGTAAAAAGGTATAGTGATCAAGTCTAATGATAATTTTTTATGAAATCTGACTTTGAACATGTGGCAGGAGCTCCTTGGCTCTGTTCCTGAGGGATTTGACCAGTACTTCTCTTCTAGATTCCCTAAGCTATTGATGGAAGTGTACAAGGTGATGTATAGCCACTGTCGAGAAGATGACTCCTTTAGGAAGTATTTTAACAGCCCAGAGAGCTGATTATTTTCTTTTGTTGTTAAATTACATCTTAACTCCTCTTCCCCTGACACACAGAAATGTAAATTACAGTACTTGAGAAAAAATTATAACTTTGTAACTTGAGAAAATTTGTCAACCAACAATAGAGAAAATGTATTTCGAGTTCCTGGCCAATATAAGATTCCACCGCTTCCTTCTCTCCCTCTCTCTCTCATTTTATCTCATAGTGTCTCATTCACTCCCTTCCTTCCATCTGTCTTTGTTCGTTAATTTCTCTTCCCCTATCCTCTTTACTGACTGGGGATGTGGTCACCTCATTGTCCACAGAGAACTTCATCGCTGAGGCAGAAGTATTTAAGATGTAGAAGAATTTTATGTATTCTCCAACCCTTCCAAGGGGTCTCAGATTATGCTGAGTGCTTAAACATGTATTATAGGTAGAGAAGTCCATGCCATCATCAAAATGTTTTTACAAGTTGTTTTCTCAGTGTTTTGAAGTAGACTACATATTTTTGATGGAGCAAAATGTTATCTTAGGGAGAAAGGGGCATTGATTTTCCTTGGACTATAAACTGATGCAGATAAAACATGAGCGACGGTTAGAGCATCAAATGAGAGAGCGAGGGAGAGAGGGAGAGTGTTCAAGCAATCAACTTGTAAATCCCCGTTAATTATTAAATAGGGCACGCAACCCTCCATAATGTAGATTTCAGGTTCGGCTCTTAAGATCTGACACCCAGTATTTTACAACGATCAAATGTAAGAAGCCGTTACAAAAGGGTACAGAGCTAAAACCAAGAATCAGAAGAATAAAACATAAAAACCTAGGAAAAGAACATAGTCAAGATGTAGTTGACTTCTAACACCCCCCCTTAAGCTGGGACTGATTATTTTTCATTCCTAGCTTGAAAGTCCGCTTCTTCAGTAATGAGCTTTGTCAAGTTTGTAAGCAGATTGGCACATTATTCTGTAGAGTTGACATTTGAGGCGTTGCCAGTGTCTCTTGGATGAAGTATCCACATGCTTGGTGGGGGCATGGAGAACTGGATTGTGAGCAATTGCAATAGCCGAATGGTTGTCACACGTAGGCATGATTGGCTTGGTATGATGGATCTTGACTTCCTCCACGTGTTGGATTCATAAGGATTCACATATGCGAAGAGCTAATGCCCTAATTTCTACTTCAGCATTGGCCCATGACATCACGGCCTGCTTCTTGCTCTTCCAAGAGATGAAATTGCCCCCACAAAAGGCAAAATAGCCGGTCATTGACTTCTTTCTAAATTAATTTAGTTGGAATAAAGCTTCCGCTTTTTAAGGAAATAAATATAGTGTAATTATAATTTATTCAAGAAACCAAGCATAGCCCAGTGGTATTGGGTTTTATCCTTGACCATCAGGTATTGGATTGGAGTCCCGCTGCGCTCAATATAGTTAGTTTTATTTTTCACCCTTCACATGCTCCCCTTCCCCTCGGTCCATCTCTCTGATTAACAGTTTTTTTTACCCTTTTTCAAAATGTTTAGCGTTCGCGAACTGTTCCCGAACAAGGATTTTCCCCTGTTCGTTCGTCATCGAACAGCATTCGTTCCACGCCGAACAAGTAATTTCCCATCCCAACTCTTTCGGGAATATCAAAATCCATCATAAAAAATAAGTTGACTTTATCACTGATTTTTCCTCTTACTTGAATCTCTAAGGATTAAGTTAGGCAATATATTTTCAATATAATTAATATTTCATTCTCAAAATTCTAATATATTTCATTACTCATTTTATCTAGTTACACCAATCAAAAATAAAAAAATCAACCTGTTCTCTGTGGATTCGACCCGTCTCCACCATCATACTTGAATATACATTCCGCTAAGTTTGGAGTTTAGTTTTGAATCAATGAATTATGTGTATAAACAACGATGTGCATGTGTATCATCAAGTGGTGTCGTTGCAATGAAGCAAGTGTTATTAACTTCCATTTTGGATTCTAGGTCTTTTTGAATTTCTATTATTTTATTTTGTTAACCTTGTATTCATGAGACTCTGATCATCTAAATATTTCATGAATAGAAAAACTTGAATCGTGGTTATGTTACTATTTTTCCATTGAGTGAAAACTTTGGTATACTGGTGAAATTTCTGTATTTTGATTACTCGAATGAAATAGAGGAAGCAAATATGGGCACACTCTGTTCCTTATGTTTTTTATTAATTATCTTGTGTTTTTTGGTTCTTTGAGGTTATTTAGATCAAAATCCATTTGATAGTTGTTGATGAATTTGGTGACATAGTGAAAGAAAACATCAGACTCACTCTATGTTCCTTCTGTCCTATAATGAATTGTCATGTATGTTGAGTTCTTATATATATATATATATATTGGCAGAAATCACCTTGCCAGGTATGACGGACCCGAGGATCATTTTCACAGACTGATCAAGCCATGCCCTAGATGCCACCTAGGGGGTTTCATAAATGTTAATTTAAGTGTTTGCAAGAGTTTTGAGGCATGAGATGAGCATAAATAGCCCAATTTCACACATACTCTACTCGTCCACACCCATCATCACGACAAAAAGTAAAGAGATAAAATTGAGTTACTGTGACAGGTCACTAAGGAGTCTTGGGGAGCTAATAGCCAGTTCTTGTTCCCTCGTGACGTTGGTATGTGGAGGAGGCGGCATCATCATTCATGTCAAGTGTCATCATGTCGGCTCAGCATTGGAGACCACACCTATGGGGGTGAAGTGAAATCCGAAGTCAACTCATAAGCTTTCCTTGTAGAGCTTGAGAAAATGAGATTCTAGGAGTAAACTAGACATTTTTATGTGTAGAGTAATAATATTAGTAAAGCTTTACAATCTTTGTGAATTGTTGTGTTTTTTTCTTGACTAGAGCTATATTGTATATTAAATTATGAGATTAGCACAAGGGAACAAGAGGAACAAGGGATAGCCTTTTGTACACTGACCAATACAACAGAGTTCCATCTCATACTCCTCCATATTCAGTCACTACTTCAATACTCATCACAGAACTATTTATGAAGGCCCAGCCACCCAATGACCATGTTAAGAGATGCATTAATGACAATGAAAGGCCATTTAACCAAAGGTAAACCATGGGAGTCAATGCCCCTCTTGGTCGAGGAGCACAATTCAAAATAGATTCCCACATGACTGGCCTCTTCACATTGTTCATGGCCTCATGTTGGAGAACCCATGCAAATATTTTGATGAATTAAACCAACCATGGGAGTTCAATTGATTCCATAATGTCTCCATTGAAACATCCCAAACGAGATTGTTTTCCTTCCAAGAGAAGGAATGAGGAAAATATTGATTTCTTTATTTAGGCTGAGAGTTTAGATAGTAAGGAGACATGGAAGATATTAATTAGGAAAGGAAGTAGGTTAATTACAGAAAAGACTTTGCTAAAACCATAGTTTTCAACAAGATCATAGAAAAAACTTTCTATCATACCTTTTGATATTGTAATTCTTTAGTTCTAAAACTGAGACACACCTTTCAATACTTGAATTGATATGAAAAATACTATTTAATAGGAAATAAAATGTTCTAAAAAGGGTTATTTGTGAATTTTCACAAGGGTTCGGTGAGGTATTAAAGAAGAATATCAAACAATCATTAAAGAATAGCATTGTCTAGACACAATCATATGATGATGATGACTGATCTCATAGCCATTAGTGTGGATACACCAAGGACAGAATGTGGGTACTCTTTGGGAAAGAGTTTCCTGAATGGATCCTTGTGAATCCCTGAGTAGTATTATACCTAGCATCAATCAGTTTGATTCATTTCATCATTTCTTAAGTAGTATTACACCAAAGACACCATGTGGATGGACATTTGATAAGTCCAAATTTAGGGATTTTATGTCATTTTTTTAAATCAGCTCGTGTAGAATCACAAAGCTCCCAAAAATTATCCAATTCCCTAAGAATTGTGTCTTCTCATTCCTGTAAATTTCTGCACATTTGGTACTATAAAATACTCATCAGTAATCAAACTGCTTGACTCAGAGAAGTCAAGAAATTTAGTAAAAAATAACCACAATGTGCAAAATGTTAGAATTCATAGCTTATACATAAATATTTAGTTAATTCAAATAGTAACATGATAAATTCTGAGTTAATATTACCAAAATCATCTAAAATGTATCTAAATATGCATGCATTTATCATGTTATCAGTGTTTATTCTTTGACTCTTGCATATAAGTCTATAAGCATTAAATTTTAAATTATCTTAGCTCAAATGCATCAGTAAGCCTACGAAGGTGATTGTGTGGTCAAGGTAGTATTTTTTACGCCATTAGTATTCTAAGAGATTGATTAAAGGAAGATGATGTAATTGAATGCCTAGTCTTTGCTATGTATTTACTAGAGACGAGAGCAAGTGTGAATATTCTCCCTGAAGCAGTACATGATATCTCTAGTGAGATAGTAACAGCTTGTACACATAGATTTGAGTGTAATTTGATCAACCATCTGATTGAGGGGGAATGAAATAAAAAATTTCTACATCATATCTGAAGGATGTTGCTCTATCAGATAGGGATCGATATTTGGATGGAATCAAATTGATCAAATTCAGATCAAATGTTTCAGTTGATCAAAATGGTATTCGATCCGAACAGTTCAAATCTTTCAATCCAACAAGTTTTTATATCGAGTTTGTGTTGAAAAATGGAGCATACCTATTGGTGGTATGAAAGCAGAATATGTCACCTTAAGGTCCTTTGATCGTCTCTGGAAGCTATGTAATGGCTCCAGAAAGCCTAGGGATCCCTCTATATTTCAAGAAATGGCAGATCTATTCAATCTACGAATAACGGAGCCGGATCTGGTGTATCATAGGGGATTTTCCTTTTCTATCAATTCCTGTAGATTGGATCAAAAAAAATATTGTATAGGGTATTCAACTCCAGAGATGAATCAAAAAATAAATCTTTATTTTTTTTACCTCCTATTTTTTATGAAGAGAATGAATCTTTTTAACGAAGGATCAGAAAAAACTCGGTTCGGATATATTGCGGAAATTATTTGGAAGACCCAGGTAAGAAGCTCAAAAACAGGTTGCTGGTAGCCCTAACCTGTTTGCCTTTTATATGGACAAATTATAATGCCCATTAGCATACTTAACTCTAATGTGTTACTGGTCTTCCATAGAAAAGATGGTGATGCCCTTACAAGGAGGCTAGTCAACAAGGTCAAAATCCAACAATCTCCCATTTGACCTGATTGACATACCGTTGTAGTGAATATTAAAATAAAAATTCAGGGATCATAAGTACACATCTCATATGATCATAATATCTCCGGTAAATACCTGTTATAGTAGTAATACAACTTTGGGCATAAGTCCCAACTATGTACCAAATACTTATGCAAGACATTAAATATCAATATGTAGGATATTGGATCAACACATATTCTCATGACAGTGATTCGATTTTCATTTCGCCAATTTGAAGAAAATGAATCACGATTCATATAGAATTGATCAGAGATACAAAGTGATATCATATGAATACATCAATATATTAAGTGAGAACTCTCACTGCACAAGTCCAGGGAAACTGATCAGACCCATACTTAAGACATGTCCACAATAGGTATCAGGTGGCAACGCCTTAGTAAGCGGGTCAGCTATCATTAAACCAATCCCTATGTGCTCAATAGAAATCGATCCATCTCTGATCCTCTCCTTTACAACCAAGAACTTTTCCTCCATGTGTCTAAAGCACTTGAACTCTTGTTGTTATTAGAGAACCTTACCAAACCTTCTTAGTCAGAATATATTTGTATGGGCTTCTTTATTGAGCAAACAGCTCTAAGATGTGACATAAAATTCCACAACCTTATGGCTTGTGAAGATGTGTGGAAACAAGCCACATAACTAGCTTCCATCATAGATGTTGCGGTAGTATTCTACTTGGTACTAGACTATGAGAAAGCTCCCCGACCAAGTGCAAAAATATAACCAGATTTAGATCTTCTCGTATCTAAACATCCGACAAAGTCAGAGTTCGCGAATTCCATGGCTTTGAAATGATTTGATCGTTTGTAGGTAAGCATCAAATCTTTTGTCCCTTTCAAATAACAAAGAACCTTCTTGAAAGGTTGCCAATGCACGAGTCCAACTCTCTTTGGTATCTACCAAGATATCCAGTGATAAAAGCAAGGTCAGATCATGTACACATTAAGACATAGTTGAGAGACCCAAAAACTGCAGCATATAGTTTGTCCTTCATAACCAGCATTCCTAATCTGAATGAGGACCTTCTAGTTTTCTCAGTTTGGCTCCCTAAACAATAGGGACAGTTCCGAAGAATAATTTTCAATTAAAAACCTCCGTAACACATTTGATATATAGGACATTTGTGATAGTCCTCGAGTTCCTAGGGATTTACCTCTATGTATTTGAATTCCAATAAAAAAGTGGGCATCCCCATGTCCTTCATATCAAAATGGTTGGATAGGAAATATTTGGTCTCCTTCAACAAACTAAACTTGAAGTAGCAAGCAATATATAATCAACATAAAACACAAGAAAAATCCAGCTACTCCCACATTACTTAAGGTATATACATTGATCAAAAATGTTTTCCTTAAACTGAAAGTGGTGATAACTTTATGAAATTTAAAGTACCATTATCTAGAAGCTTGATTTAGCCCATATATAGATCTATTCAGCTTGGAAACCATATTTTCTTTTTCATTGACCTCAAAACTTTGAGGTCGCTGCATGTACACTTCCTCCTTCAATTTACCATTAAGGAAATCTTTTTAACATACATTTAATGTAGCTCTAAATTTTACTGAGCTATTAAGGCCATTACTATTCAGAATGAGTCCTTTGATGAGACAAGAGAAAAGGTCTCATAATAGTCAATACCTTCTCTCTGTGTAAACCCTTTTGCAACAAATCTGGTGACGTATCTGAATTCATGCTTGCAATTTAACATTTTTGAAGGGTATATGATGTCTATATAATGAAATTAAGGTACATATTTCATGATATATGATAAATAAATTCCATTTCCTCATCTGTTCATATATTATATAAATTTCCTATTTATAATGAATTTAGCATGACTATGACATAATAAGTAAATTTTTGATAAATAAATAATAAATAATAATAAATATAAGGAGCCTCTAGGGGCTCTAGCCGCTGCCGCACCCTGAGCGCTAAGGGCCACGAAGGACAATAGCTGCTGCCGCAGCCAGTAGGCATGAACTACGACAGCCGTGTAGTGTAGTAACACACATGAAATATTTCCTCTCTTTCTTTTAAATTCAATGGATACAAGATTTCGGCATTTATATACCATTGATGAATTCTAACTGACTCGATATGGGATTAACATAACTGGTGTCTCAGAAAATTATGGGCCAGGCCAGGGAAAAAATAAGAAGAGAGAATTGAGGCCGTAGGCCGCCGCATGAATAACCATTTAGAGAAGAAATGTTTCTAGCTTCACACTACCCAGGTCCAAGCGCGTGTCAGCATGGGCTTTTGTTGAGGCCGATGTTTTAATATTGACTGTTGATCTTCTTTAGGAAAATCTAACAATCAAGTTAAATTTCCATTGTTTTTAATATTTCTTTTTCTCTATTCTAGGATAACTCCGCAACAAACACTGATGCGGACCAACCATGCAATGCCAAGTGGAGATCGGAGTTGAGGTGGTGGTGCTGATTGTGCATGTTCCACTGAGAGTTAAGAGGGTCCACGGCTATGATTTAACCATAGCTGTTGAACCATCTAAAGCTAGATCAAATGGTGGAGGTGGAATAAACCTTCTTCAACCTCTCGCCAGTGTCTCCGTCTCACAAGATCTCATTCTGGCCATAAGAAGGCAGATCTCCACCAAATTGACACCGAAAAAGAGGAAGGAATGGTCCCATATCAATCAGGAGGGTTCTTGAATCCATCCTCACTTATAAAACATATTGTAACTCACCAGAAATAGTATCTGATTCAGCATCGTTGACATTGAGTTTTATAATGAATCAGATAGTAAAAATTCCCTCAAATTGTTTAGAGTCTTGTTGGAACTCTTGGCTGAGGAAGTTGACAGCTTTTCAATCTGAAAGGAGAAATCAAGAAGCCAAGAATTGAGAAGAAAAGACAAAGACTTACCTGAAAGAATACTCGGCTGGAAAGTATCTGGAGCCATCGGTGACCCCAAATGGAAGAGTGTTATGGCAATTAATCAAATTTCAAATATTGGTAGTTTCAATTCTACAGGAGTTTATACACATTCAGGATATTCATACGTGATTTAACAACCTGAAGTGTTTTTTGATTTTGATATAAAATCTTTCTCGTGAGCATTTCCGGGAACACTTTATCCACAATTTTTCACAAACACAAATTTGAATCGATACTTTTACTATTTCTCGTCGAATCAAAAAAATCTTTAAATACCTACTAACTCTAAGAGATTACAAAGGTGATTTTATTCATTTAATAGATAAAAAATACATAAAAAATCCTCCGAATTATTTATAAAAATACTATAGTTTCGCTCTTTCTTTCAGGCATGTCATCGAACACTTCATCTACATATATTGTTCAAACATTTACTCTGAGTTTTCTGCATAATTTGGCTTTTTAAAATTCTATAACAGTTACCTAAAATCTCTAATATACGTATGCTATCATCTTTCAATTTTTCGTCTTCAAATAAAATTGCTAAAGTGAATTTTATTTACAATAAATCATATAAATTATCTCTCTCTCTTAGTCATTTCCACAAACACCTAGTGGTGTTTTTTATATTCACTAATTTCTATCTTGATTTTAAACATTTCTTGTTTATTTTCACTCATTAAATTCCTTCAAATATTCTACTCAACCATCTTCACATAATCCATCCACATTTTCCTATCTAGTTTTCAAATATTAATAATCATAAAACTCCTTATAAGCATTATCATTATAGAATCCCTTATCTCTACTTCCTAACTAACTAGTTAATTCTAACTCTAAGAACCAATCCCTGAGGAGATGACCTTACTCACTGCCGTACATATTTGAGTAAGACTACACGTCCTTAAATTTCATTTGGTAGAAGTGAAAGTAATAACAATTACCTTAACACCCCATTTTCGCCTTTTATCAAATTGGCATCTCTTGGAGTAGTTTTAGCTTTCTTCTTCATCTATAAAATTGAGATATCATAGTTTAGTAGTGCCTTTGTGCTTGCTTTACATTTAGTATTTAAAATTTATTCTTTTGAGTTAATCAGGCTTTAGGAAGAAAGGGAACAAAAGGACAAAGGAAAGGAAAACCTAGGTTAGAAATAGAATTATTCCCCCTAGTTAGGGGATAAAGTCGATGAGTAGAATTCTTTACTCATCCCATCCCTAGACATTAGTTGCATATGAACGGGATGAGGTCGCTACGAAATCTTCTCCGGAATTCCTTTGGCTCAACACAAGAGCAGTCGATGATTAAGGACATTTCTACTTCAACACCGCCACACTCGACGATGGATGGAGACTACAAGAACAACGAGAGAATGCGGCTGCGAGACCACTCAGCACTGATGTAGTATAGGCTGATCACAATTCTTCATGCTCCCATTGATGCAGGAGTGAACTTTAGAATTGATGCTCACACTGTGAGCCTTCTACAAACAGAAATAGGCAAACCTTGAAAAGAACCATATAGGTTAGTTGACGATTTGTCACAAGTTTTTGAGATGAACAATTATCACAATGTTCCTCTAGATATTGTGAAGGTGCAACTCTTCCCCTTTACACTAAGGGATAGAGCAAAAGAATGGCTCCAAAATCTAGCTTAACCCTTTGATTTGTGGGATGATATTGAACAGGCATTCCTTAGAATACTTTACCCTATAGGAAGAACAAATGCTATCAGGAAATCCATTAGGGATTTTCACCAAGATGTTGGAGAATCTTTCAATGACGCCTTGGAGTGGTTGGGAGAGTATACTAGATCTTGGCCTCATCACAAAATCCCTGACTATGCAATAGTATAATTTTTTTATGAAGGCCAGAACCATCCAGATCAACTTATGCTTGATGCATCTAGTGGAGGAGCATTTATGAGCAAATATGATGATGATGCATTTGAACTCATAGAGTTGGTGGCAGAAAATATGGCACATCACACAGCAATAGCTCAAACAGGAAGGAGTGTCATACCCAAAAGGGGAGGTCTGATTAATGCATGGTGCAAACTGACATGATAATGGACAATATTGACATATTGGTGGAGGGATAAAAGAGTCTAGCTGAAAAGCTTGAACAAGGGAGCACTTCAAGGCATACTATTTGCGGGGTAAACAAAGACTCACCCCCTTGCATAATCTGCTCTAGCTTAGACCATGAGGAACATGAGTGTCAACTGAACCTGGATGTCATAGCTATTCAGGATCAGAGCCGTTACATGCCTGACCATAGACAAGGTCAACAAGTGAGACCATGATATCCTAATGGATATCATTAATGGTTCTCACTTTGCTCCCCGATCCAACACTCGATACTCACCTGGACAAAACAGGAGTCCTGAGAAATTTCAGTGCCATCGTCCAACACGCTTATTCTTGACGATAACCACTTTCAACCACAAATGACCTATCAACGCTAGAAATGATGATAGAAATGATGGCAAAAAAATGATCCGTTCCACACACCATAACGAGGTATTGATAGGAAGAGTTGAAAAATTGGAGGCCCTAGAAGCAATGAGTATAGATCATTGCCTTCCTAAACAAGTCCACATCCAAGAAACATTACACCACCTCATAATGCACGAGCAAGATCTATGGATTATATAACATCACAAAATGTAACCAGCTCACCTTTGGAAGAAGATCCATAAGTCCAATTCCAATGCCCCTCCCCATGACCGAATTGTATACAATTACATGTGAACCCCATGAGGATCCCACAAAAAAGAGGGGAGAAGTTTATTGTAATGTCATCCACGATTTTGATGAGAGTACCTAGAGGTGAAATTCATGATGTAAGTATCAACATCCAAGGTTGTACTTTCAATGAAAAGTTCATTATCTTAGAAGTTGAAAATTTTGAGGATGCACCTATACGTTTAGGCAGAACATTCCTAAAGAAGGCACTGGCAATCATTGTTATGAATAACAAAGTGTTCATTCTGCATGACAAGGAGAAAAGGATTCAGTGAAAACATTTCGACATTCCATAGCGCATAAGGGCATGAGTGAATGCTTCACCATTAATGTGAAAGAGACCACCGAGGAAGATATGAAAACAGCAAAGGAGGACACACCTCCCGCATATATGAACAAGAATAGCGAGAAATCAACATTTTTAGGAAACTCATTCATGCATTTCTTCTGCAAGAATCCTTGCTTACAATCCCAGATAATGATTAATGCCTTAAAGAGAGTAAATACTATTCTGAAGGATGATGTGGACTCACTTCACTAAGAATGAAAGGAGATGAGAGCTCAAATGAAGAGCGATAGCATGACTCACGAGCTCTATTAAAATAACCCAAATCCACATCCTTGATCCAGAAGACTAAGGAAGCACCAGAATGGGGAGTTTAACAAAGGATGCGGACTATGTGCATAGTGAGATGCAAGAACAAACAGCACAAAGTCAAAGGAAATTAGTGTGGATATTGACTCACATTCTGGAATGCTACAAAGTCGGCTCTTCAAAGAGAATATTAATTCTCAAGTTTTAATTAAGGAATTCACAGGGATAGAATTTATCTTATGAAATTCTATGAAGTCTGGATGAGGACTATAAAGTCAGTGCTTACTAGGAGACAACCCAGTCTATTCATGAATTCTATTTTCCTAGTTAGATTTTATCATTTTCCTAGGTAGGACATATTCCATTCTAATAAGTGAAGAGTAGTAGAGAAACATGGATACAGTTGAGAGGCAATGGTGGGCTTCAACTACTGGTTTGCCTTGACCTACTAGATAATCCTATTCATATACATATGAGCATCTAATAATAATGGGGGAATGTAGACCTGATCATAAACAAATATACATATCGTTGTAGAACTTCATCGCTTGGGAAAATTATAACATGCATGATCATGAAGCATATAGGAACATATATCCAAAGATCAAAAACAATTTAGTAATTTTTTAAGAGAGCAACCAAAGTGATGAAGGTTCAATGAGGAACACAGCTGGAGTCCAAGGAGTTTAGGGTTTAGGCATTTCCCTAGGGTGAGTTAAGAACACCTAATGTTCTCACCAGACATCTCATGATCCTAAGCTACCATTTCCACTTTCTCTATTTCTCATCTTACTCATTCAGCACATCCTAAGCTCTCATCAATGAAAATTTCCACAAAAAATTTTATATAAAGGTGTAGAATTGATTCCCATCCTCAAGCGCTACTATTATTGACAGAGTGAAACTCCTTGAGCTATCGAGGGACTCAAAACCTCATCTGGGAATAAGTTGCCTATCTACTAAAGCAATATGTGGGTCTGATAAAAGGAGTCAGTCATTCCAAATAAGTTAGAGCCATCAATCCAAATAATACAAGATCCAATCAAATAAGGCAAAAGCCATTGTGTACACAAAGTGCACAGAACAAAAGTCTTTCAAAAAAAATACTGCCACCCATGTGTTGTAGTTGTCATATCTATAGCTATAATCTAGAGCATTTACACCTTTTCTAAACCATGCACCACCCTTAATAGTGGAAGGTGGATAGTGACTTGTGCTTGAGTTGATGTAAACTTCCTTTTTACCTATACGATATGTTGACTTAGAAGTAAGTGTACTGAGATGTTTGTTTAGGATTACAAGGTGAACTGAAGTAAACACTTAAGGGAATGCCTAGACACTTGACTTTCCAAGACACTACATTAAATTTCACATAAATCTTAGATTCACTTATGGTGAAATCATTTCCTAAGTGCTCAGCAACAAATTCATAACACATTTTACGATGTATACCTTAGCAATGGTATACATAAACATTAATAGTCCCTTAGCAATGGTATACCTTAGCATGGTGTGTCCAATATTTCCCACACTTGATAGGGATCCATCGATTCAAGCTCCTCCTCATCGCGTGAAACCAGGGATCAAAGACTTTGGAGTTCATGGCTTGTGAAAATGTACCAGGATCATCTTGCCCTTGACCCATATCTTCATTGATAAATACACCACATGATCTGATGGAATTGTTGGCCTTCTATATTGAGTAGAACATCTTAGGATAACCTCTTGACTTTGATGCATATTTTTATCTACTTGAGGTTCCTCTGATGGTTGTGTTTGAGGTTGTTATTGGACTTGCACACTCACCTGTAGAGTATCATCTGTTGCTGGAATAATAATTAGTAAGTATGTGAGTCAATTGAAGATGGATGATACCAGTGTCCTTTGTATCATGATGAAGTTCCATGGTATCTTCTACTAACTCCTCAAAGACAAAGTCCCTTAATATATTCCCAATAACACAACCTTCCTCTAAGAAGATGGCCCGATCAGACTTAAAAATTCTAGTGGTATGTGTAGGAAAATAGAACTTGTAGGCCCTTGACCTATCTAGATAGCCAATGACGTAAGCATTGACTGTCCTTAAATCTGGAGACCTCTCATTTGGATTGTAAAGCTTGACTTCAGCTGGGTAACCCCATATATGTGTGTAACCTAAAGAAGTTCTTTTATCATCCATAACTCACAAGGAGTTTTCCCTTTAGACTTGGTAGGAACCTTATTTAGTATATGCATGGGTGCTCTCAGCGTTTTACCCAACAATGAGATAGGTAGTGTCGAGAGACTCATCATAGCTCTAACTATTTCCTTGAGTGTTTTATTTCTTGATTCAGCTACCCGATTCATATTGGGTTTGCACGGCATAGGTACTATGGAACTATGCTATGTTCCTTTAGAAATAGAGCAAAAGGTCATGGCATTTGTCCCTTATCAGTGTATCAAACATATTACTCACCTCATCTATCAAATCAAACTGATTTGATGGATTTACCCAAATGTTTTTCTACCTCCGATTTGAAATCCTTAAACATCAGGAAGACTTCAGATTTCTCAAGGATGAGGTATAGATACATGTATCTGGAGTAATCATCAGTGAAGGTAACAAAGTAGTTTTGGCTAGTGAAGCAAGGGCCAAAGGGTCTGCACACATCAGTATGAATCAAATCTAGAAGATTATGGCTTCTATTAGCAGATTTCTTGAAGGCATTGACTCCCTTAGGATTGACAGAATCAACACAATTGTGGAAGTTAGTGAAATCTAGGGAACTTAAGAAACCCTCCTTTACTAGTCTTTCCACTCTTGCTTGGGATATATTTCCCAACCTTCTCAGCCATATAATACCAGAATCATGTGCAACTCTTGTCCTCTTAAGTGAGCTAACCAGAGAAGTGGACAATTAAATTGAAGAAATCTTAAGTTTGAATTATCCATCTATTATGGGGGTACCAATAGGAGTATTGCCCCTCATTAAAAGACATTCCAAATAAATCAAAAGATACTCTATAATTGTCTTTAACTAGTTTGGTTACGTAGATCAAATTTCTTTAAAAAGGTTGAATGAAAAAGCAATCCTTCAAAATCAGCATGTATGCGGTGTCCAGGAAGAGGCAATTATCCCACATATTTGACTTGCAACCGCATCCTATTATCATAACCAATGAATGCTTCAGTTTCATTTGGGTTTTACCTTGTCTAAAATCCCTATAAGGTAGTTGAAATGTGCATAGTGGCACTAGAGTCAATTCACCAACTCGATTGAGGAACATATGCTAGATTTGATTCATGCGTAGTTACGTAGGCAATATTATCCTACTGACGTGCGGCCAATCATGCCTTCCTCTTAGTGCAGTCTTTCTTGGTGTGATTGAGCTTTCTGAAATAGTGACACTTCACTTTAGGGGCCAACCTCTTGGCTGTTGTGTGTCCTTTTGTTGCATGGTTCTTGGTTTGCAAGGTTCTTAACTGCTGGTTCTTATCATCGTGAACTGATAAGTTCACATTGTTCATCTTACTCAAGCATACTAGCTGTCTCATATTCTTCCTCTTGGATGCTTTTTTGACACTTAACTTGTTAAGTGACCGTAGTTCCTTCACCGCCTTATAGGAGATTTTGAAAACATCAAAGGCTGCTGATAGCATTTTTAAGATCTCGTGAACCACATATTTCTCTGACTTTTGTATGTCAAGCGCAAACATTTCCCCGACAATGTCATGCATTTGCATGATGTGTTCACGAACGCTTCCCTGTCTTGTGTAGCGAGTGTTGCTGAACCTTTGAATCAGGGATCCAGCTTTAGCTTTCTCATTTCCAACAAATTGTTTTTCTATAGTGTCTATATATGTAGAAGCTAGACAGCCCTTAGAAACAAGATCCTTAATGTCCCAGTAACATGTTGCTACGTATAGGATAAATATAATTTGTTGGATTTGATCAATATGGCAAGATGCGCCTGTGACTCTACACCACTCTCCTTACTAGGATTGCTTGGCTTAGTTTCATTTAAACATAAGTCCAAATCCATGAATCCTAAATGGAAGAGCAATCATTCCTTCCACTCAAGGAAATTTGCTCCTCTGAACATGAGAACTTGAATTCCAATGTGTTCTATATAAAGTCCTAAATAAAACACAATTTAAAATTTAATATTCAACAGGAAAAATTCTAACTCCACATAGGTAAATGAAAGCAATAACTCATTACTAAATATAATATGGACCTAATGAGTCATGCATAATAAATTTATAAAGCATAGTACCATAGCATACTTTATACTCTATGTTTAATGCACATGCTCAACGTTCTATCTACGTTAATACGAGCATAATAGTCCCACATAGGTGAGTACTTATTAACCTTAATTATTAATACACAAGTTTGAAATTCATTCAAATAGATGAAAATTGGCTTTATGTAACTCAACAAATAACCGCTCTTATATTATGCCACGTAGGTGCTAAGGGACAACCCAAATGGGCTGCCCAAGTGACTATTTGGCCTATGCTTAGCGGGCTGTGCTAAGCGGCATCTGCTAATCTCAATTTAAGTGGTTTAATTCACCGTTGGTAATTGAGATTATTCAATAAAATATATATATAACTGTACTTAAGAATACTTATTTAGTGATGACTACGGATCGTCTCCACAAGGAATGATGATTAAGGATTTAATTTTCTCACTATTGTGACTATCAGTATAATAAGAGATAAATATGAGAATAGAATAGGCAAGGTAGTGATATCGAGTAAAAAGATGTAAGTTATATATTAATTTAACTTTAAAAAAAGAGTAAGCAAACGTGACGGACACGAGGATGGTTGATGGTATGAACGAGGGTAGTGAATGGATGTAGAGTGGTACAATGGAGAGGATAAAGAGAGGAGATAATGGGGACGTAAGTAAGTGAAATGATAAATGAAAAGTTTATAAACAAAACTATAATTATGATAATGATGATGTCACGAGAGAAACATTGGAAGGCAAGGACACTTACCTTAGATCCTTATGTTTCGCCAGAATCACAGCAATTTGCGAGTGCCTATAAGCCCCTCTTCTCTAATGCTTCTTCCCACACACCCAGGACACCAAGAACACACTTGATGGATCTCAAAACTCGCTATCTTTCAATCAGCCCACACAAGTAGGAAGCAAGTTCAAGATAAATTTCACAATGATCCAGGCCTCTATTTATATATTAGAGGGCATGAATGGAAAAAGGAGAGGAAGATGAAGCAACGCTGAAAATTTCAGCTCAATCGGAGTTTTAGATCAAAAGTTATGGCCGTTTGAAGTTGAGCCAATCCTAGCCCTTGGTTTCCTTCTCTCTCCTCATCAGCGTCCTCGTTTTCCATACCCATTAAGAAGTCAAAGCACATGATATTCTGCACTTTTCGTATTCTGTGTGGGAGATCTTTGTATTCTACGCCACGTGTACCTAAAAAGGACAAAGAAAACAAAATGAAAGCATTAAAAAAATCTTTCTCGAGTGCTGACGTGGCGGCGTGTCAGTGCGCCTTGTGACCCCCTTCTTTCTTTTTTTGTTTTAAATGAGTGGACGTGAACGTGCCACCTCTCCCTGCGCCAAAAAAAAGCCAAAAATACTTTAAAAATTCATATTAATAAAATTAAAAGCCCAAAAAATACTATAAATATATTTTTTGACTTAGAAAAATCATATCTTTCCAAATTTAATGTCTAAAATTTCTATAAAAATCATATTCTTTCTCAAAAATTATATTCTTTTAGAATACATTGTTTGAAAAATCCCAAAAAATGCATAAAATTCAAAAAACATTCTAAAAATAGATTTAATCATTTTAAGCTTGATAACATGCAAATATGCGTGATTTAATGCAAATATACATGTAAATATGATCATATTGAAGCGCTAAACATGCATGTTATCAGCATCCCAGTTGGGCCGCCCAACCATTGGCCTTTGGGGCCTGCGTTTTGCATGCCACATTGAGCAGAAGCCTAGTTGGGTCGCCCTAGTGCTAACCCTAAGGGGCATGCACTTAACGAACCTCGTTGGGTGGGGTCCAGCTGGACTGCCTAAATGTTGGACCCTAAAGGGGACTGCGCTCAAGGCACACCCATAAGTGTTTGAGAAAATTTCAGAACAAGGTTCTTGTCACTAGAACAGAAATGGCGACCTGTAGGATTCCTCAAAATGCTTCTAGAGATGAACACAGGCTTTGATACCACTTGTTGAGACATGGAGAATACATGTAGGTGCCATGACAGCGAAATATGTCACCTTAAGCTCCTTGGATTGTCTCAAGAAGCTATCGAATGGCTCAAGTAAGCCTGTGGCTCCCTCTATGGTTCAGGGACCTGGAAGACCAGGTACGCAGCTCAAAAATATGATGTTGGTAGCCCTAATCTATTTGCCTTTTATATGGATGAACCATAATACCCCTTAGCATACATAACTCTAATGTGTAATCATCTCCCATAGAACGACAATGATGCCCTTACAAGGAGGCTAGTCAACAAGGTCAAAATCCAGCAGTTTGATAATGATTTTTCCACTAATTCAATTTGAAAATTAGAAATTGATCGTGTTTTATTCAAACTGTTTGAACAAAATCAAACAGTTTGAGGAAAAAACAACCTCTCATGCTACCTCGCTCTGCGTCTCTCGTTTGTTCTCTCCCTCTTCCATTATCTCTCTCTTTCTTGCTTGCTTCCTCTTTTTCTCACTCTCTCTCTTACATGCTTCCTCTCTTTCTTTCTCGTTATCTCTCTCTCTCTCTTTCTCTCGTGGTGGCAACGTCAACACAACGTCTTTGGACGCGCCTCCACCGCCACCCGAGACTTCCCACGTCATGATGCACCATCAACACCAACTGCAGAACTGTTCTGTTGGAGACCACTACAACACACCGGCATCGGACGCGCCCCCACTTGCACATGAGATGTCCCGCGGCATGACACATCGTCAACGCCAACTGCACAGCCACCCTTTGACATGACAAGTTGATACGTCACCTACGTCAACTTGAAGGTTATTTTATCTTTATTTCACGTTCCTCCAAGGCCTATACATAGGCCAAAGTTGTAAGAAACAATTAGTAAATTTTCTTTCGAATTGAAGTCTTCTTCTTCAAAAAACGTTTGCTCTAGTGGTCCCCTCCCGAGCCGCCACCGTCGCCGCCTCTTGCAGTCGCCGTCGCCACCGCCGAGGAAGGACCACTCTTGCCGCCCACCCGTCGACTAGCCACCACCCTCGCCCTGCGTCCCGGACACCCGCGCCACCCCCCCCCCCCCCCGGCCGGCTGCACCCGTCACGTGCTCGGCCGCCTGCACCCACCACGTGCCTGGCCGCCCGGGCTTGCTGTGCGCTTGCTGTGCCCTCGGCCGCCAGTGCCTGCCGTGGCCCGGCCGCCTGTGCCTACCGAGCCCCTGGCTGCCCATGCGTGCCCTCCGTACCCCCGAATGCCCTTGTAGCCACTTATCGCCGTGCATACTGTTTAGGTTTTGGGGCGCTACTTCGAATCCCACAAGGGGGTGACTCCCCCCTTGACCCCCCGCCAACTAACCGTGCAGTTGAATCCGCGACACCCTGTTGAAGCGCACGTCAATTGTCTCGCCAACGACGCGTTGAGAATTTCCCGCAGCCTCTTCACGCACTATCTAGTGCCAAGGTACTTCTACACTCTTTGGTGTCAGTGTTCCTCTTTCAGTGTTCTTCGAGTGTTCATCCATCGCCATCGTACTTTACTGGATTTAGAATCTTCAAGTGACTAGTTGAATAGGTATTTGAATCTTCAAGCAATCGTCATTCGGATTTATTGAATGTGTCACTTTTTTTTCACCACGGTGGTTGTAAGATAGTACTCCCGCCCTCGACGAGGTAAGGGGCTGCACCATCATTATTTTCACCGGATTTAAATCTTTGAATTTGATCGTGTTATTTATGGTCTGTTTTATCCCATCCCTCCCCTAGTCATCCTAGTATCCGGTTCCCATTGTCACCCTGTCCCTGTCTCCTGTAGCCACCCTGCATCACCCCGTCATCCCCTAATCATCCTGCATCACTCTCTCTCTCTCTCTCTCTCTCTCTCTCTCTCTCTCTCTCTCTCTCTCTCTCTCTCTCTCTCTCTCTCTCTCTCTCTCTCTCTCTCTCTCTCTCTCTCTCTCTCTCTCTCTCTCTCTCTCTCTCTCTCTCTCTCTCTCTCTCTCTCTCTCTCTCTCTCTCTCTCTCTCTCCCTCCCTCCCTCCCTCTCTTTCTCTCTCATTCTTACTCTCGCTCGTGCTGTTTCTCTTGTTCTCTAATTTCCCCTCTCGTTCTCTCTCTCTCCTATTCTCTCTCATTAGTACTCTCGTTTCCCCCTTCTCTCTCTCACTCGCTTGTTTGCTATCACTACTGGCATTCTATCCCTTTCTCTCTCCTCCTCTATCTCTCTCTCTCTCACTCACTCTCTCATGTTCTCTCTCCCCCTCTCTGGCTCTCCCTCTCATTTCTATGTCTCTCTCTCGCGCTCTCTTTCGCTCCATCTGGCTCTCTCTCTCGTTCTCTCTCTTTTTGTCTCTCTCTCTTGTTCTCTCTCTCAATCCCTCCCTCCAGGTGAAGAGAAATCAGCGATCAAGAATCAGAACAATGCATACCACATATGCATTGTCATCAACCAATAGGATTCTAAATAGACTAGGAATAATTGAACACATACCTATACTCGTTACGAGAAGTAGACGGTCAGGATTTAATATAAGAATACATAGATGCTTAGGATTAAATCTAGATATCGGTCAAATAATCTAACTATCAAGATTAAATCTAGAATAGTATTACTCTACGATATATAAATACGAAACCAATCTGTACTTCATTATGTTAAAGAATAAAAACAATCTTTAGTCCACTACATTTGGTATGTTTCTTCTCTCCTTTTCATCTACCACCATTCTTATTCCTTCTCTTCTTTGTTCGCTTCTTCTTCTTCTATGAGAGCTTTTACACGGTATCAGAGCCATCAATCTGAATACATCAGAGACACTTGAAGATTCAACTCAGTCATCGTCGCTATGAACACTACTGATTTTGGAGCATTGACAGTCACTAACAAGTCCCGGCATTTTTTCCCACTATCACAATGATGTCCATCAAGCTTAAAACTGATAAGTATCAAGTATATTTAAGGATCATCTCTACTTATTTCTATTGCATATTCTGAAAGAAGAATTGAAGAAAATCCTATTTTTCAAAACATGGTGGAAACTAGATCAAAAAGTCCTCATATTTTCTGCACTCAACACTGTTAGAATCCATCATTTCATACTTCAGCAAAGCAAGATCCTCCAAAGAGGCATGGGAGAAACTTAAACGCATATTCTCCAATTGTAGTCAATCAAAGATCATGGAGCTACATCATCAGTTTCATACCATGAAGAAAGGTACTATGGGAACTGATCAATACATAGCTTACTTCAGATATATAGTTGAATCTCTTGAAATTTTAAATCAAGTAATCAGTGAGCCAACTCACATTTTTGAGAGGATTGGGTACAGAATACTCACATTTTGTTGTTCGCATTAATGCGAACATCAATAACATGAAACTGGATGGTATAATTATGAATTTGAAGGCGCACGATGCACATCTAGCATATCTTCAAGAAAGCAGTGAAGCATTTTTTGTCCATCTACCAGTCACACTCAAATTCAAAATGCACAAGTATATACTCAATCACTTAAATCAGCAACGCAGAGATGGATACAACAAAAGTTATAATCAAAGTTGTGGAAGAGGAAGAGGTAGGAGCAATAGATTTCAACTATGATGTCAAATTTCCTTCCAGTTTGGTCATCAAGCAAGAGAATGCAGTGAGTTCTGAAACATGTGATTTAAGCTAGAAAACAACAAATCAGCATAGATTACGAGGAATAACTTCATCTTCGCGTCCACATAGAGCGTATATTGACAATGCAGATGGATTATCTACAAATGAAACATGGTACCCCGATAGTGGAGCTAATCACCATGACACTTCAGAAAAAAACATGCCACAGCAACCCACAAGTTATCTTGTAACTGTTCAACTCCAACTGGATAATGGCTCAGGTTTGAATATTCTTTCTATTGGATCTTCTATAATTGTTACGTATGATAAAAATCTATACTTAACAGATGTGATTCATGTTCCTGAATACTAAAAATTTACTATCAATTCAGAAATTAACCTTGGACAATGATGTCTATGTTGAATTTTATTCTTCATACTGTCTTGTGAAGGACAAGAAAAAAACAGAATCCTTCATTGAGGATCAATTAAGGATGGACTTTACTGACTCGACCCTCCAAGTTCGACCATACCTCAAGCTTGTCTTGGAAGAGAAAGCGTCATCAGACATCTGACATGCTCGACTTGGACATCCTCATTTTCACACTTTGAAGGTTATAATAAACAAATTTGGACTTCCTGTTTCTCACATTAAAAAAAATTATATGTGTGAATATTGTTGTGTAGTAAATCCCACAAGCTTCCCTTTGTTTCTATGAATCATTCTTCACAAAACCCTTTAGAAGCTCTATGAAAAGGAATAGGAAATGAACAATAAAGGAATAGGAAATAAAGGGTTTTGTGGATACCAACCTCTTTTTTATGAAGATTTGTGTACCACTTTAGATACAACACTGGAACCCGGTATTAAACTTAAAGTAATATCAGTATCTGATATCCATCTTACAGAGGACAAAAACTCTTCACATTCAGGACTCAACTCTTCTTAATGTACACAATCACCTATGAAATCTATTTTTATTAAATATCCTCTACCTCGTTGTTCTAACACTTCCGTAGCATCTTTATCAGAACCAATCTCTTTTTCCATAAATTCCAAAGACAAGAATTGGATGCTAGCAATAGAATATGTATATAAAGCGTTTCTTGAAAATGATACTTGGACTTCAGTTCCTAGAAATCCCAATTTACAGATTATAGGTTGTAAATGGGTATATAAACTAGAATACAAATCTTCTGGAGAAAGTCATCACTATAATGCTCGTTTAGTAGCTAAAGGCTATAGTCAACAACAAGGTTTTGATTATTTTTAAACTTTTAGTCCTGTCATAAAACATGCTACTATCAGATTACTTTTGTCTATTGCTAATAGTAACCATTGGAAAATTCATCAGTTAGATGTATCTAATGCTTTCTTACATGGTGATCTATCAGAAATTATTTATGTGGAAAAACCTCCAGGTTTCAAAGATTTCCAGTATCCAAATAATATTTATCAACTTAAGAAATCAATTAATGGTCTGAAACAAGCTTTGAGAGCCTGTTTTACTTAAATTAACATATTTTTTATTACACTTGGATTGTTAGGTTCGAAGACTAATCATTTTTATTTTACAAATCTGATCCCCTCAACCCAATTTTTATTCTCATTTGTGTTGATGATATTTTAATTATTTTTCCTGAAAACTTTATCATTTGTAAACTTCTTACAGACCTTCAAACCCGCTTTGTAATTAAAGACCTTAGACCAGCACATTTCTTGGAATTGAGCTTATTAGACTAAAAATTGGATTTCTTTTATCACAATCTAAATACATTTATTCTATTTTAAAACGTGCTTATCTGGAAAACAGGAAACCATTGCCCACATCATGTCCCTTGAGTCAATCCTCCATATCATCTAATTCTTCTGCATTATTAGATGACTCCACTTATCAAAGTTTGGACAGAAGTCTTCAATATCTCACTTTAACTTGTCCTGACATAGCTTTTGCTGTCAACAAAGCATGTCAGAGAACGCATAAACCAACTTCTGATGATTGGAGAACTTTAAAACATTTAATTAGTTAGCTTAAAAGAAGCATTACACATGGACTTATTTTATATTCTGATTCCCCTTTATCCTTAAATCCATTTAGTGATGCTGATTGGGCAGGACATCAAAGTGATAAAAGATCTAATGGTTTTTATCTAGTATTTCTAGGGAAAATTTTGATATCTTGGAGTGGTAAAAACCAATCTAATGTGGCTCAATCTAGTGCCGAAGCAAAGTATAAAGCTTTGGCAAATGTGGCGTCTGAAGTCATCTGGATTAATTCTCTTCTTACATAATTGCAAATTGTGCCATCATATACATCTACACTCTGGTGTGACAATATTGGTGCTACCTATCTGGCAAAGAACCCAGTTTTTCCACTTATTTCTTATAGCTAATGTCAGTAGTTAAGTGAATAGTGGTGTGTTTAACAACTGGATTTAAAAACCAAATCCCTCTTGTTGGTTGTATCCCTTCAAAACCACTCTGGCTTTATACTTATATATTTCCCCAATAGGTTTATATTTTAATTTATGTACCCACTAACGGCCAAAGACATGAAAAGTGTGTACCAATGTCCAAGTATTGTTAGATAGCAAAGCCCGGCATTCTATATTCATTGCTTGCATCCAATGCACATTCTTGGATGCATTTGTGAATGAAGTGGGTTCATTTATTTCAGAAATATTAGAAATAAGACATTTTGGAAGAACTGAGGACTCTAGATAGGAAAATTGTCTAACTGATAGATATGATGAAGTATCTTAGTTTTGATAATAACTCCAGGTTCAGGTGTTTGGTCTAAGGTGGTGATTATTTTAGGATACATATCTAACAATTTATCAGATTCAATTTTCATAGTCAATGAATTTGAAAGTGATGTGTGGCTTTTGAAATCATCTAAGACATCTGAAGATGTTGAGGCTTCAGATTCATCGCCTTTAGATTGATTTCCAAAAAAAGAGTTCTTAAGTTTGGAGTTCAACTTCATGGGTTACGCAATGATCAGTAATAGGATATGCTCCAAGTATTCCTTGTTTATTATTTTTAAAACTAAATCAGAGTGGAAATTGTTCTTCATATAATATGACATGTCTAGAAATATAAAACTTACCTGACTCCAGAGAGAAGCATCTATATCCCACATGTAAGTAGCTGTAGCCCATAAAAATGCATTTCTTTGATATGGAATCAAACTTATTCACCGAATATGGTTGTAAGTAGGGGTAACATAAACATCCAAACATCCTCAAGAAGTTATAGTCAGATGGTAATTTAAATAGAACTTCATAAGGAGATCTGTTCTTAATTGTGGGTGTGGTCATTCGGTTTATAAGAAAACCTGCGGTAGACAGCTTCATCCCAAAACTTAGAAGGCATATGAGCATTCGTGAGTAAAGACAAGGCTGTTTCTACTAAATGTCTATGCTTTCTTTCTGCAGTTCCATTTTGTTCAGGAGTATGGGAACAAGAAACTCTATGAATAATTCCCTTAGTTTTTAGATAGGAGGGGAGAGCTTGGTATTCTCCACCCCAGTCAGATTGAAGATACCGTATTTTGGAGTTAAGTTGATTTTCAACTTTGGTTTGAAAATATTTTAATATTTGAAGAAGATCACTCTTCTTCTTCAAAGCGTATAGCCATGTACATTAACTAAAATCATCTATAAACACCATTTAATAAGAGTATCCTGAATGTGAAGTTACAGGAAACACACCCCATAAATCTGAATGGATGATTTCTAAAGGGGTTGAGGAAAAAGGATTCGTTAATGAATAGGGAGTTTGTGGGTGATGTAACACGATGACCGAGTCATCGGATTCATGCTACATCACAGGGGAAATGACCGTGAATTGAGGCGACGTCGTGATAAGATGAATGCAAGTGTAATTAAAAAAACAATAAGAAGTGTGTGAGGAGCCTACCGATCCGAGGCGTAGCTCAGGTGACGACTCGGAGGGGTGTTGTTGCCTGGCCAAGCTCCCAACAACCCGTGTGGTCAACTCGAGGGCCGACGAAGCGGGGGACAATCCGTCCAGTGGCATCCGTACCGTTGACGTGAACAAGCCGTCCCGACACCGTCAAAGACGTATCCTAACATGAGAAGGTGGCTAGCCTATATCATCATCATGTATCTCTCACGGTAGAGGAATGGACGAAGACCGGCATTGGAAGAAATAATAATACTGGAAAGATGGGGGGGTGGCAAAAATGTAATCTGGAGACGGAGCTCGGGCGTCCCGGCGTGCAGCGGCAGTGGCGAGTGGACAGTGAAGATGGCACGTCGAAGCTCGTCGGTCACTGTCGACAAGATGGCTTCCCCCCTACACATGCAGGAAGGGGCCTCCCTACAGTCCACAGTGATGAAATAAAACTGGTGACACAAAGAGAACCTACGTAAAACCATGAAGGACCTCCATAAAAACTGTAAAACAGCACGAATACGAGATAAAACAACATGACGCGGATGCAATTTTAAACCTGGTTGTGGAAGCTCAGGTTCTTCACGTTGGCTCAGGCTCCACGTCGTGGCTGACAACGAAATAGGGCGTGCTCGATAGGGTGGTCCTCCATCAGTGGGACTTTGAAACATTACAAGAATCACACACAAATTTTTTGTTCGAGTGAATAGTTGGTGGTCCATATTTTCTAATAATGGAATGTAAAATTCGTAGTTGGGGATGTCCAAGCTTGATATGCGAGGTTTCCATTGTCGCTCTTTCGCCAACTAGAGAAGCCTTATTCCAAGATTGTGGCTTAAGGTAGTTGAGGTCGTCTTTAACTGTTCCCTTGAGGAGGATCTGTTGTGTAGGTTTGTCCTTCACAAAACAGTAAGAATTGTGAAATCCATCATAAACATTGTTATCAATAGTTAATTTATGTATGGATAACAATTTTTTGGTGATATTAGGAACATGTAATATATCTTTTAAAAATAAAGTGTGATTTGAAGAAGAAATTTTGGATGAGCCAAATAGAAAGAATTTTAAAACCTGCACCATTACCAATTTTAAGTGTGTCATTCCCGTGATAGGTCTGGCATGATGTGATGTTATTCTGATTTTAAGTTATGTTACGTGTTGCGCTACTATCAGGGTAACAATCTTGATTATTTGTCTGGCTTGGATTTGATGCTTGTGATGTGTACTTTGTTGAAATTTGAGGATTTCTAGCTTTGAAAGCTTCTCTAAAGTTCTGGGCATTCTTTTGCTCGGTGCCCAAATTGTGAGCACAACTGATAACGGTGTTGAAAACTTTGATTCCTACCCCTCTCTTGTCCACGTTGTTGGATGGATCCACAATTTTGGTTTTGTTCCTTTCTTTGGAAAGAATTTGATGCTTTATGCGTTTGAGCATTGTTTGCAATTGGAGGAAATGTGTTGGAGTCGTCTTTTTGCGAGAATGATATGAAGGCATCATGTCCCTTGAGATTTGTAATGATTTCATCACATTTCAGGTGAGCTAAGTTAACATTTATGCTCACCACAAAATGGGCATATGCTGCACTTAAACCTCTCAGAAATTTTCTGGCTATGGTGGATGGATACGAAGGCTGACCCGCTGCTTCTAAGGCTTCCACCACAGACCTGAAATAATTTACACATTCATCAGTACTCATTGTACCTTTCTTCATGTTGTGGAATTGTCATTGTAATTTCATTATCCAAGCTTGATCCCACCCAGCAAACACAGCTTCTAATTTTTCACAGGCTTCTTTTGTAGATCTTGCTTTGCTAATATAAGGAGCTACGATCTCCAAAATAGTTTGGAGGAAATCGAGCACATGTTGATTGGTTCTCCACCACTTTTTTGGCAGTCAGTTCTCACCTATGTTTCCCCAATCATCTGCAATTGAGATAGGCAGAGGGAAATCTTCAATGAATCGCATGAGATCATACCCATGAAGAAGCAAAAGCATTGCACTTTTCCATATGCAAAAGTTGTTGTCATTGAGTTTGTTGAGCACCATGGCTCCGGTTGGAATGACGACTGGGACTTATCCCATGTTTGTCGTGCTGAGCTCACTTGGAGGAGACGAGGTTGTAGCAGATGATTGCTCTTCCGTCATGTCAGTAATTGGCTGGCTCTGATACCATGTAAGAAATTGAGATTTTGGGCAGGAACAAGAAGAAGATAGAGGAGATGGAGTAGAGAGAAGAAGGCAAGAAGTAGTTGAAGGCCTTCCTGAGAATCATTGTTAATCTATAAAAAGTTATTAGCATTGGTTTGTATTTATCCTATTAGCTAATAGTCGTTAGATAGGTAGTTACTATGTTTTAATCATAGTCGTTATAATGAAGTACAACAGCTATATTAAAACAAATTATGACCGTTGGATTTGACGCCTATCTATCTTTAATCCTAACGACTACATCAAATCCTATCTACATTTAATCCTGACCATCTATATTGGAACCTATATTTAATCCTAACCACTAATTTCTCATATCAAGTATAGGTTATGTGGCTTATTTTTACTAGTCTACTCTTTATGTTAAGTCCTATTCGTCCATTCGATGTCGATCTGGAGGCTGAAGTGTCAAGAGTTTTGAACTCTGTTATCAGTTCTCTCTCTCTCTATCGTGCTCTCTTTCTCCCTCTGGCTCTCTCTCTTTCTCTCTCTCTCTCTCGCTTCTTCTCTCTCTTGCTTGTTTTCTCTCCCTCATTCTCTCTCTCCTGCTCATTTTCTCTCTCCCTCTGGCTCTCTCTCTCTCGTTTGTTCTCTCTCTCTCCCTCTGGCTCTCTCTGGATCTCTCTTTCTCTCTCACTCCCATTCTATTACTCCTTGTGACTCCCTCCCTGTCCCGTTCCATCTCTCCCTCTGGCTCTCTTTCCCGGTATCTCGCTCTCGCGTGGTCTCTCTCTCTCGTGCTCTCATTCTCTCTCTCTCTTGTACTCTCGCTCCCGCTTGGTCTCTCTCTCGTGCTCACATTCTCTTTCTCTCTCTCGTATTCTCACTCTCTCTTGGTCTCTCTCTTGTACTCTCGCTCTTGCGTGGTCTCTCTCTCGTGCTCACATTCTCTCTATCTATCTATCTATCTATCTCTCTTTCTCTCTCTATCTATTTCTCTCTTTTTCTCTCTTTCTCTCTCTCTCTTTCTCTTTCTCTCTCTCTCTTACACTCTTTCTTGCTTGGTCTCTCTCTTGTACTCACATTCTCTCTTTATCTCTCTCTTTCTCTCTCTCTCATACTCTCTCTCTTGCTTGGTCTCTCTCTTGTACTCACATTCTCTCTTTATCTCTCTCTCTTTCTCTCTCTCTTGTACTCTCTCTCTTGCTTGGTCTATCTCTTGTACTTACATTCTCTCTTTATCTCTCTCGTTTGTTCTCTCTCTTCCTCTCTCTCACATGTATTCTTTCACGTTCTCTCTCTCTCATTCTCTCCCTTCTCTCTCTTCCTCATGTGATCTCTTCTCTTGCAAGCTCTCTCTCTTCCACTTCTAGTTCTCCCTCTCCCTCTGGTTCTATTCTCTCGCACGCCCTCTCTCTCTCTCCTCTGGTTCTCTCGCCGTTGTTAGAGGCAAGCTGAAGCTTTCACGCCTTCCCAAAGGTGTTGACTATGGAGAAAATGGATGTCGATCGAGAGAGGAAGAATAAGTGAAAAAGAACTTTTCAACTTGCCATTTTAGAGGAAAAGTACATATTTTTATAGACCAGAAGAAAGAAGAAAAATGTAACTGCTAGCAGGATCTACTTTCCCACGTATCTTACAACGGATGGACGAAAGGAAGAGGAAGAATAGGTCGTCTGAGAGTGGGGATAGTGGTAGAAATAACTGCCTTTAATGGCAACGAAAGTTACGTATTGGGCTTATTGTCTTCAGCCCTCTCTCTCTCTCTCTCTCTCTCTCTCTCTCTCTCTCTCTCTCTCTCTCTCTCTCTCTCTCTCTCTCTCTCTCTCTCTCTCTCTCTCTCTCTCTCTCTCTCTCTCTCTCTCTCTCTCTCTCTCTCCCTGTCTCTCTCTCTTTCTCTCTCTCTCTCTCCCTCCCTCCCTCCCTCTCTCTCCCTCCCTCCCTCTCCCTCTCTCCCTCCCTCCCTCTCTCTCCCTCTCTCTCTCTCTCTCTCCCTCCCTCCCTCCCTCTCTCTCTCCCTCCCTCTCTCTCTCTCCCGCATTTCATTTATTACATATTTATTTTTTTAGTTGTTATTAATTCTAACAATTTGATCCGATTGGATCCAAACTTCCAGTTTGAATCAAATCGGATCTCATTATTTGATCCGAACATTGGCCTGGATCAAAAATTACGATCTGAACCTGATGTGAAGATTGTGTGTGAACCAAATCTAACTTGGGTCTGATCGAGGTTCGCATTCAATCGTTCGAATGCCCGATCCGATCTAACATTAGAACAATAAGATCAAATCCCTGATTCCTACTATTGGATGATGATTTCAACACACCATTACGTGGAACTAAAGAACAAATATATTAGTTGGCGAGCTTATTGAAAGTCTAGAATAGTTTTTGATAATTGTTCAAGTGAATGCAGAGTAATTGTTCAAAGAAAAAAAATTTCACAGTCATCATGGAACAGTTTAGAAAAAAGTGCATCAAAAGCACTCACCACTACAAGTGGATAGCCAGATTTTAGTTTACAAATCTCAAAGTTCCACCATACTTATCGTTTACAACACCAGACATATAGCATTTATATTTTTCAAGATATATTGACTTAATGATTGGATTTTCAGAAGGATGTTAGTTTTCCTTGTCTCTCTTCCCTAGTTGCTGCCTTCTTGGATGATGAATGAAGGTTTAATTTTCTACCTTACAGTATTGGAAGACAACCAAGAGGAGCCAGGACAAGAAAGTCAAGGGCATGTGAAAGCAAGGTGGTAATAAGTGTAAGGGAGCATTTTGGAAGGGTGACAACTTGTTCTTTAAAATGGGCTTAAGAGACTATTTAATAATTTTTTTCTCTTTAATTTTACATGCTGAAATAGATGCTGAAATATTTCCATAGACATGGTTCATTATCAACTTGATCTGTGTTTTCAACCATGACTGTGAATTTTACTATTTTCCTCATCAAGATGATACATCAGCCAGGAAAAATATAAAGAATCAATTGAGACCAAGGAAACTGCTGCCACATCTCTTTGTAATACAGTATTGCATGATATTGGCAAGACTATGAGGAGAATTTATACCTTCTTCCTTCCAATTGGACTGATCTAATATCTCTTATGCATGAACTGAGAATCTTCTCCATATGCATTGGATGGTGGAAGATGCTTTGCCTGTTGTCTGATCCATATGCTGGTTGAAGATGAGTCTCAAGTCTTATGTAACAGATCAATAGATGCATTAAAAGCAACTTGTTGAGGTTGAATTATTGGGAAATCTGCAGTTATGGTTGATTAGTGATTGAGCTGGGGTTTGGCACCAATCAACCATCGTGTCATTATTAGTGCAGTATGTGATACCATCATCAGAATTGATCCTCATTGACGTTGAAAAATTTTGGATGATGGACCTATGGATTGATGGGATCACCCCAAGTGGAAAATTTTCTGACTACCCAAAAAACCTTGGTCAGTGAGAAGAGCAATTGTGGGCCAAAACTCAAACAACCCACAGCCCAAACCCCCCCCCCTCCCCACATCATTAACATCAGGGCAGGATGCCCTACTTGGGAATGCCCGATGATGACAAAAAAAATAGAAAATATTTTAAACTTGTGATCTTGAAATGTAGACTAAACCTCTGGACAACTCCCCGCATGTAGGGAACGTCATGGTCTGGTCTATATCTCGATTTTAGCAAAAACCAAAACTTAAAGAGTTGAAGTTTGGTCAGGTCTGAACTGGTCAAGGACCCGCCCTGTCTGGTCTCGATATGGTCATATCGGCTATTCAATTTCATAACCAAATTAGTGAGAGTGAAAGAGAGAGGTCGATAGAGGGAGACAGTGAGAGGGGAAAAGATAAGAGTTAGGAGAGGGGATAGAGTGAGAATGAAAGGAGGGGAGAGTGAGTGGGAAAGAGATTGAATAAGAAAGAGAGAGAGAGAGAGAGAAAGATCTTACGAGAGAGAGGTGGATAGACGGAGAGAAGGAAAGAGAGAGCGTGTGTGATTGAGAGAGGGAGAGAGTGCAAGTGAAATAGAGAGGTGGAGAGAGCGAGAGGGAAAGAGAGAGTTAAAGAGGGAAGAGAGTAAGATGAAAATAGATATAAGTTGAGACAGAGAGAGGAAGAGAGGGAGAGTGAATGAGAGTGAGAGCTAAAGAGAGAACGAGAGGGACAGAATGAGAGGGAAAGGCATAGTTAGATAGGGCCAAGAGAGGGAGTGGTAAACAGAGAGAGAGAGAGAGAGAGATGGATAGAGGTAGAGAGTGAGTCGGAAGGAGAGCTAGAGAGGGCTGAGAGAGTGAGTGGGAATGAGAGAGTGACAGAGACGGATAGAGTGAGAGGGAAAGAGATAGAGTGATTGAAGGAGAATTAAAAAGAGAGAGAGAGAGGTGGATAGAGGATAGACCGAGAGGGAAAGAGATAGAGTTAGAGAGGGGAGAGATTGAGAGAGGGGAGGGGGGAGACAGATCTTGGGGGAAATAGATAGAGATAGTGAGAAGGAAAGGGGGAGAAAGAGATCAAGAGGGAAATAAATAGAGATTGAACAAGATGGGAGAGAGAGAGAGAGAGACAGCAAGCGAGAGAAGGAGAGAGAGAGAGAGAGAGCAGTAGAGAGTGTATAAAATAGAACTTTTTAAAATATATTCAATAATTGAGCTTAGGTCTTCCGTCCAGTTTATCAAACCTAAACACGCTGGAAGTTCAGTCTGGCTAGAAAAGGTGGAACAACGGTCCCTGTTCGGCCTGGTTTGAGCAAACTTCAGTTTGACAATGACTCTCGCTACCCACACGAGCTATTCACTTTTCATTTTTTTTTCTATATTGCTAAGTAGTGTTCGGCTGTCCCAAGGCGGATATCCGATGACGATATTGAGACAGATGCTGAACCAGATCTCAGAAATGTGTTATTCAATATCCGTCAACACTGATATCCCGATACCAAGTGATGATATTGGGTATCACTTGCTACAGTATTGATATCCAGCACCATTATCCATCCTGATATTGGAATCCACCCTTGTCTCAAAGGTCAGATGACGATATCAGATATCAATGTTGGATATCAGGTTTTTTATTATCCGACAGATGAATATAAATATATTTTAAATAATTTTTGGAACCATATATATTGTTTGTCTGAGCAATTTTCATATCGTAAAGGTTTTCCATTAATATTTCACTCATAGTTTAATACTTAGTCTGGCCTTGAACAAAATGGTTCAGAATGCTCTCAACGCAGGGCCCAGTATGAGCCCATCTATCATTCTGTATTAGCAATGTGTAGAGCACAGGTTTTTTTCAACACCAAAATGACCCTACTTATTTTTACTACCCTAAACTCCATATTTTTTCCATATGGAACAGTATGTGCTAGTTTTTTAACTGGTGTCCAGATATTGTTATCCAAATACTGATTCATTTTACAGATTTTGATGTATGATATCCAAATATCCGATTTCAATATCGGATATCAGATTCAATAACTGATCACAGCATCACCATGTCTGGAGGCATACGATATATGTCCTGATATCTGATATCGCATGGATGGTCATCATTCATCCGACATCTGAAACCGCCCCAATTTTATTTGGATATCAGTTGTCTAGAACTGGATGGGCAAACACTATCAGTAGCCTGGCAAATAGACATGGTCGTTCTGTTATGTTCGTTTGAAACGAACACAAAATTCGCACAAAAGAACCGCACAGGCCCTTGTTCTTTGTTCTGTTCTTTTTCTTATTAAAAAACGAACAAAATTCGCACATTCGCACAAAATTAGACTAAAATTCGAACAAAGCGAACAAAAGAACAAAACACAGGTCTGTTCGATGTTCTGTTCGAACAATTCACACAAATTCGCACCAAAAGAACAGAACGACCATGTCTTCTGTCAAAACACCTCTAGAATTATATGAACTCAGCCCTAATCCCCAGACAAATGCTCAGGGGGCTCTGCAGAGGGAGGTTCAAAAATTTGAACTGCACCACAGCACTGACAAACGCCCATGATCGGACCATCCCTACCTTCATTGTCATCACCCTTACAAATGTTGACAACGCCATTGAACTAATTTTTCCAAAAATCTGCATTTCTCCAGGGCATGCTCAAAAGGCCATGGCTGAACATGTAAACCGTTTTGAACGATGAGCGTTTGGGGGCATCAAATTTCTGGGTTTTTTTCTGTTATTTGGTTAGTGCAGCTCAATTAATGAAGAGTTGGCTTGCTCAATCAATATTTTGAGGTTTCCATGCATTGACGCCTGAATCAGTTTTCTGTGTTCTAAGAACAGCCATAGTGTTGTATTACTATGTTAATTTCATTCCGTGATACCAGTATTCGATTTTCCTGCGCCGCTGGGCCGCCTCAGTCTAAACTTTCAACAGGAATCCACAGTAAAACTCGTGCATCGATACATGAATATATACAAATAGAATCAACTGCTTTGCTACGCCCTCGAAGTTTCAAATTTCATTCGCAGTCAAAAGTATTCAAAAAAGAAAACTAACTTTTAATCGAGTCGCCCTCAAATGACCAGCCAGGGAAGTCGGAGTCCAAGAACAGACCCGTGGGAGTAGATTTGTAGAAGGCCACTGGCACCTGCTTTATCCGCCGTTTAATCTGCGGATAGTATGACAAAAATATTCAATCAAAGAGAAAAGAGAATAGGAAATCAAACTTCTGAAGATTGACCGGAAAATTAACAAACTCCACCTCGTCTCTAAAGATGGAAGAATAGGAACCGGACGAAAAATCTGCCACTGCAACTTCCGAGGTCTTCGCTCTCATAGTGAGATCAGCCTCCAGAGATGCCACAAATCTAACACCAAGTTCCAAAGGATACGATAGAAATAAACATTATTGAGGGAAAGGGGGATGTATTATTGCGATGATTAGGCCAAAATTGTGAGCAAGAATTTTAATATTAGGGAGGGGAATATATACAATTTTGGAAAATAGTCTCAATAAGGGAGAGAGAAGTGTTAATGCAATTCTTCACAAAGTGACAGGTTTTGCCAGGGGAAGGAGTTTGGGGTAAAGAGTCAACACAAGAGCGAAAGAGGGAAATTTGGAGATATATATTGAGAGAAAGATGTACATCGATGTACTGCTAGGAAAAAAATTCTGGGAAAGAGACAATAATAAGAAGAAAGAGGGGAAAGTGTGTGTGTGTGTATATATATAGAGAGAGAAAGATGCATACTCCAGTAATGCCAGAGACAATTACTTGGGAAGAATATTAATAAGAGAGATATATATTGAGAGGTGTATATTACTTTCATGCTTAGGAAAAATTGAGTGACAAGAGAGAGAGAGAGAGAAAGAATGAAATAAAGAGATTGTTACCTAGACACAGCTGGGCAGTAGTGGTCGCGCATGGTCTCCACTTCCCACAGGGAGCTTCCTGTAAAAATTCCACGGCGGATAAAAAGGAATAAGTAATAATCATAACTGTGAAGAATGCAGAGAATTCTGCCTTTGGGAACAGATAGGACAAATGAGGCCTTTTTGAGACAAATGAGAAAGATGCAGAAGAAGTTTATTGAGATTTTTGATACAGAGAAAAGGGGAAAAAACTCACATATAAACAGGTTGGGAAAGACTTTCCTTTATAGGCTAAGTCCTTTCTCAAGATAGCCGTTGGGGGCAACGGTCATATAGTCGTTGCCCCAACGGCTATTTTAAGGGGCAAAAAGGTCATTCTTTGGGGAGCGATAGAAAAAGAAAGAAAAAGAAGGAAAAGAGAAAGGAAAAAGGAAGAGAAAGTAGGAGAGAGATAGGTGGGCCATTTATAACTCATGGCCCACCTTTTTACATGTGTGTCAAAATAGAAAAGGATGAAATTAGATGTTTAACACTCCCCCTCAAGTTGGGCATAGATGTTAATCATGCCCAACTTGGACGCCAAATCTTGAAACTGTCTTCCTGGTAGTCCTTTGGTCAGAATGTCAGCCACCTGTTGCGGTGATGGTATGTATTCTGGACTGATGAGTCCAGAATTAATCTTCTCTTTGATGTAGTGTCTGTCAATTCTTGCATGCTTCAGACGATCATGATGCACGGGTTCTTGGCCATAGCAATAGCTGATTGACTGTCAGAATATAAGATGATTGGCTTTGGAGGAATGAGTTTTAAATCAGTTAGAATATCGTTAAGCCACATTCCTTCGCAAACACCTTTCTTTAAAGCCCTGAGTTCTGCTTCAGCACTCGATATTGAGACTTCCCGCTGCTTCTTGCTATGCCAGGTGATTAAATTTCTTCCCAAAAAACTGCAGTATCCAGATGTAGATCGACTATCATCCAGAGAGCTTGCATAATCTGAATCGGTGAAGATTTTAACCGTAGGGTCTCCCCCTGCCTGAAATAGAAGACCCTTCCCAATTGTCCCTTTCAAATAGGAGAGAATACTGTCAGCTGCTGTCTGATGAGACTGTCGTGGATCTGACATATACTGACTTAAAGAGTTCACAGCAAAGGATATATCTGGTCTTGTGTGGTTTAGATAGAGTAATCTGCCAATCAATCTCTGAAATGATGTCTTATCGATGGGGTCGTCCTTGTCGCTCTGCTTGGCTTGAAGTTTGACATTTGTATCCACTGGAGTGCTTACTGGCTTACAATCCAATTTACCTGTATCCTTGAGTAGATCCAGGACGTACTTGTGTTGAGATAGGACAATGCCGATCCTGGAATAAGCTACTTCAATACCAAGAAAATAAGTGAGTTGACCTAAAGATTTAATATCAAAGTTGCTGGTCAGATGACGCTTTAGATTTCCAATTTCCTTGATATCGTTGCCAGTAACGATAATATCATCAACATAGACGATTAAAATAGCCAGTTTGGAGTCTTGGCCATGTTTGAAGAATAGGTATGATCACCCTCACTTTGTGAGTATCCAACTGATATGAGAGTAGATGAAAATTTCTCAAACCATGCTCTTGGGGATTGCTTTAATCCATACAGAGATTTCTTTAAGCGACACACATATGATGAGTTTTCATGCAATAGATAACCGGGGGGAGGAGCCATATATACCTCTTCTTGCAGTTCTCCATGTAGGAATGCATTTTTAACATCAAATTGCGAAAGATCCCACTGATGCATGGCTGCAAGTGCAATTACTAATCTTACTGTATTCAGCTTGGCGACTGGAGCGAATGTCTCATGATAGTCTATTCCATAAGACTGGGTATATCCTCTGGCCACCAGTCGAGCTTTATACCTTGCAATAGAGCCATCTGAATTATATTTAATCGTATATACCCATCTGCTACCAACCAATTTCTTTCCTTCTGGGAGTGGGCCCATATCCCATGTACCATTCTTCCTTAATGCCAACATTTCGTCATCCATAGCAGTTTTCCATTCGGCTTGAGACATAGCTTCTTGAACATTTCTTGGAATGACAGTGGTCAGTAGTACCTGAACAATCTTTCTGTAACCTGAGGACAGACGATCATAAGACACATAATTGCATATGGGATATAATTTCTTACTGCGGCATTCCCGAGTACCCTTGCTGATGGCAATAGACCAACCTTGATTAGCTGGTGCTGAAAGGTCTTCATGAGTATCTTCCTCGTTCTGCATCTGAGTAAACTCTTGTTCTCCATCTAACTCTGGATTGTCCTCAGCCGTTTCCGCTCGATCCATAGCTGAAGAGGAATTTTCAGATGGATTAAATCCCAGATTTTCCGTATCTAAATCTGTTCCTGTTTCATTTACTTCCAAATAACAGTCAGATCGATGTCCCTAATTGTAGAACATGCTGTATTCATCAAACTTCACGTCTGCGGTAACAAATGTTTTCTTAGTAAGAGGATGGTAACACACATAACCTTTCTGAGTAGATGAATACCCCACAAAAATGCACTTGAAAGCTCTGGAGTCCAATTTTCCTGCAAAGTGGGAATAAACATATGCTACACACCCAAATACTTTAGCAACCAAATTTGTATGAAGAGATAATTCTGGGTGACTTGAGGCTAATAGATCAATCGGTGACAGTAATGACAGGGTTCTAGATGGCGTTCGGTTGATAAGATGTACAGCAGTAGCCACAGCATCACTCCAATAAGTCTTGGGGCAGTTTCTTGAAATAATAGAGATCTGGCTGCCGACATAACGTGCCCACTATTTCTTTCAGCAAGTCCATTTTGCTGAGGAGTGCTCACACATGAGGATTCATGGATAATTCCATGCTCATTCATGTATTGATTAACTTCAGAACTGAAATACTCCTTGCATTATCAGATCAAGTATTCTAACCCTTTTCCCAAACTGGTTATTGATCAACTCGATGAATCGGATGATCACGGTTGGGACTTCTGATTTGTGTTTAAGCAGGTAGATCCAGGAATATCTTGAGTAATCATCCACAAAGATTATAAACCATCGGTGCTGCGATCTTCCTGTAGTAGAACAAGGACCCCAAACGTCACTATGAACCATATCGAATGGAAATTTCTTCCTATGATCAGTTCTTGAAAAATGAGATCTTCTATGCTTGGCAAATTGACAAGACTCACAAACCAATCTTTGGATATCAATGTTTTTAAACAAATCAGGGTACACTTGTTTCAGAAGATGAAAGGAAGGGTGTCCAAGTCTCCTGTGCAGTAAGAAAATACTGTTTCTTGACTGAGTGTTGAGAACCATCTTCAGAGTCCTCTGTCCTTCTAGTTCGTCCACTAGCAGGAGTCCCCCTTGCCTTCTAGCAGATAAAGTCTTCTGGCCGGTTTCCTTTTCACACAAAAAACAGTTAGATGAGTCAAATATAAATCTCCAACCTGTGTCGTCCACTAGTCGTTGTAGTGACAACAAGTTGGCTTTAAGTCCTGGTACATGAAGAGCACTTTGTAGTAATACATCTTTAATCTTTATTTTCCCAATTCCTGCCACTTTTAGAATCCCACCATTGGCAGTAAAGACAACATGATTATCATCTATTACTTTATATTCCTCAAAGCATGATTTATCAGGTGACATGTGATCTGTGGCTCCAGAATCTACTATCCATCCATGAGATTTTGGTTGAAGATTTTCATATGTAGTAAATGCAATACTTTTATATTCACCTGATTGGGCGAGAGACGTGGAGCTGAATTTCTTGAATACTTTCTCGACTTCTTCAGCTATGAGCTTTTGAATATCTCCTTCTTCTTTCTTTGGTGCTTCTCCCACTTGACTGCTGGAGGATGCAACGTAGGCTTTATTCTTTGCTCCTGGGTTCCATAACCCTTTCTTTTTGAGGTCTTCCTTCCATGCCAGCTTCCGGCACTCCTTAATATGATGTCCTGGCTTGGTGCAGTAGGCGCAGACTACGGGTTCTGTGCCGGTTGCTTCCTTAGACACGTGCTTAGACGATTTTTCTCTTGACTCTTCTTTTTTAGCGGCATGTGCTACTGAGACAGAGGGCTCAGTCGATAATTGTTGCTTTTGGCCTTCTGGCGGCTTGATCTTCTTTCTACAATCGGCACTTGTTGCCTCCGAGATCGCTTCTTCCAATGTAGGGAATTTCTCCCGATGGATTAGCTGGGATCGGAGACTTTCATATTCAGAATTTAAGCCCATGAGGAAGGTAAGTGTTCTTACTTTAATCTCCCTTTGCCAGTACTCGAGATTCTGAATTGAGACTGGCCATAGCTGATCAATTTCCCTCCATATTGCCTTGAGTTGGGACGCATATGAAGCTACTGATAATTCCTTCTGCCGGATGAATTTTACTTGAAGAAGGAGGTCATACACCCTCCAATCGTTTTGCATTTCTGCACAGGATTTACGGATTTCCCTCCATATATCTGCAACCACATCCATTAGATAATACTGATTTCTTTGTTCTACCTCCATATTTCTCACCATCCAGTTGGTGATGTATGCTTCTTCTGCCCGCCAAAGCTTCAATCTGAGCCTATCGGTAGGTGGTGAATCATCAGTAAGATGGTCACCCATGAAGGCGGCGACCAGTGACCTTTCGGTCAATTTCATCCAACTATATCCGTTTGTACCATCATACTTAAGATCCAGATCTGGTATGACCAGTCTGTTCTTAGTATAATCATATATATGAAGCACTTCGTCTGCAGAGGATTCTTCTTCCGAGCTGTATGCAGAAGCTTTGGCCTGCTTGGAAACTTTCCTGGAAGCAGCCTTTTTTCCCATATGATGATAGAACTTGCTTGCAGACTTGCAGACTTGCAGACTATGGAGCTCCTTTCGTCAGGGAAGGTTGAATGAATCAACCTCGCTCTGATACCATGTGAAGAATGCAGAGAATTCTGCCTTTGGGAACAGATAGGACAAATGAGGCCTTTTTGAGACAAATGAGAAAGATGCAGAAGAAGTTTATTGAGATTTTTGATACAGAGAAAAGGGGAAAAACTCACATATAAACAGGTTGGGAAAGACTTTCCTTTATAGGCTAAGTCCTTTCTCAAGATAGCCGTTGGGGGCAACGGTCATATAGCCGTTGCCCCAACGGCTATTTTAAGGCAAAAGGTCATTCTTTGGGAGAGATAGAAAAAAGAAAGAAAAAGAAGGAAAAGAGAAAGGAAAAAGGAAGAGAAAGTAGGAGAGAGATAGGTGGGCCATTTATAACTCATGGCCCACCTTTTTACATGTGTGTCAAAATAGAAAAGGATGAAATTAGATGTTTAACAATAACGATGGTGCCAAACGGTAGTCATTGAGCCAAAATGCGATAGAGGAGAATCAAATCATAAAATTTGCCCGTGGCCTCCCCTGTATGTGAATTGTCCACACAGAGGAGATGCCCCCGGAGATCGACTCTGCAGAGGCTGACACCTGTGCATTGGAGTCAGCCTGGACGACTCGCACATTAGGGAAGGAAATTGGCGGAGAGGGTCGTGCTCAGATGTGAGAGGACAACACTGTTAGACAACACACTGGGAGGGCAAGCAGTGGATCGAAAGGTGTCAAAGACGACGCAAAGTAGGAGAGGATTGCGAGCCTTAAGGATCTGATACCATGTAGAATTCGTAAGCAGAAGCAAGAGAGAGACGAGAGAACAGAGTGGCGGGAGGAGCCCCAATGTCCTGGGAGTCGGGCAGAATGTCACAATATAAGAACTTAATAACTCATTTTACCGATGCCCTAAGAAGAATAACAAATAAATCCCCTAATACAAACGAACATAATATAAGGTATAAAACAACACTTTTAAAAAATGAAATAAAAATTAAAAAAAATATCTGTAGATCGAAACATCAAGAACTCTTCAAGCACTTACTCATAGCATTTGACTTCACGAGGTCAAGCTCTTCAAAATTAAATAGATCCTTTCCAAGCTCCATGCCTGACTGTCTGGGACCAGAATCAACCTTACTATCGTCATGAGTAGGTTCATCCGCAACATTAGTGGAGTCGCCATCGCTACAATTCTGTACGAAATGCCGGAGAATAAAATAACTAAAAGTTTTAGATTCAGAAATCATAAAAACCCTTGCATTGGAACAAAAAATTGACTTTGCAGGCAGTAAAACTCAAACAACCATTGAGATTTTCGAAAAAACAGAACCAAATTGGAAACTGGTTGTTTCCGGAATTTGAAAACAGACAGAACTCCATGCATAAATAGTCAGGAAGTATTTTCTGTCGTGAAAATCAACGTCTCCCATGAAATTCACTATAGTACCGAAAATCAAAAATCATCCACCTTTAAGGTACTACTGCTAAAAAAAAGAACCGTACAGCAGGACAAAACTAGAGATATTCGCACCGTACAGGAGAAGCATTGACGAAAGAAAAGCATGCATGTGGACATGGAAAATAATTGAAAGAAGGGTAGCTGCTTACCTGATGCACCAGAAAGTTAATCGAGGGGTGTCTCCGCAGAAGATTGTGGATGATAGCAATGATAACCAGAGATCCCGAGGGCGGTGTTGAAAGCGTCAACCTGCTTAACTTCTTTGCAAATGCAGCAGCCACGTAAGCGGGAAGATGAGATGACTTCAGGGAAGTGTCCAAGAGCTGTGGAGAAAAATCAGTATTGCCGTAAGTGTTTTGCAGTAATATTTCATTTTTCAGTAACTTACCAGTCACACTACATCATTTTCCCTTTGAAACTCATTACACAAGTTAAACACGTTTTACATCAAAATCCCAATATTTTGAAGTGATTGAAACGAAATCATTACATGACCAAGTTCGTAAAAATTCATAATGGATCCCACAAAAAGAATTGAACCATGTTCTGCAACATTCCTTTCAATGCGATCTTGGAGAATAAAAACAATCTATGGACATCACAGGAACAATGTACAGCAATCCATAATCTGAAAATGATTACTTTGCCTGTATTTTTCCCCAAGAGAAATTATACCAGTCGAAGGAACACCAAACGACATGTATATAATTAATCAATGATAAACGTACTGTTTCATTAATAGAAAATTTACCTGTAGAAACCTGGCCCTATGCTTGGCCATAAAAATTGATGGCGTCAACAATGCATACAACTTATCGTAGTACTTCGGATACTCGACTCCATGTTTTGTGATTAGGATGAAGAGACTGCTAAGAGCCATGACACTGATAACACCGCCAATATCATAGGACCTCGTCAAGAAATCACTGAGACACAAAAACGAAACAGTAAGAGCAATCTTCAATCATCAAAATCAACCATCAAGAATCTGGAAAGAAGAATAGCGCAGTTTACCACAGTATGACCGGATTGGCAACATGCGGGATTACTATTTGTGGGAGAACAACAAGCACCTGGAAAATAATGAAAGATGTTAGAAATCACAGACATCACTGGAGAAAGTCCATGGTCATGCACAAGTTAAATGATTCCAAAGAAACGAAGTACCTCCTTATAAATTTGGAGAGAGAGAGGTAGTTTCAGGAATGAAATCCAGGCTCTAGTGAATTTTCCTCTCAACTTTTTGCTGAACCGTGTAGGAGAACCAGCCTGTTCACATTCAAAATATTATTACCAGACTTCAATATCAGGAAAATTCAAATAGAAATACAGTGAATGAAGGGAAATTCAAAGAGACAAGTTTGATGAATGCAGAAAGACCACAAAAATGAGATTTTGAAGTCTGACGGAAAGCTCTCTTTGTTCCTGGAAATCTAGCCTTCTACTGATTCGTCTATCCATAAAAATTTGTCACCGGATATCAAAGTTCACAGGAACAAGAGCATAAGAGTGAAAGTCAGAAAAGTTTCAAATTAATAGCTAAGGGCGCTCAAATCGTTCCTACCGTTTTTTGCTTTTTAGGTTCAGCATCCACAGAGGCCCCAGAGGAAACGGTGCTCTCTGTCTCTTTCACATCAGCTTCTGGAATGAGAAAAGAATTTATTTTTTTTTGAATGAAACGAGAAAAAAATTAATAAACAATGTAAAAAAACTGTCAATAGAGAACGTAGAAAAACTTCAAAAATTGACAATAATGAAACTATGCAGACAAAATAATAACATAATGGCAGACCGAATTAAAGTTCAAAAGGCAGCAACAAAAAGGAAACCTGAAAGAAATACGCCATAACATAAGAACGCCACCTGATTGACTCCACATCTCATGACTTGACGCCTTACACAATCCATCTGGTGGAGGAACGCGAGATAGAATGTGGAACAAATGTTGAGCATTGCTCTCCAATCTGCATCATATGAATGTTCTTAGAATACGTCCCATTTCCTGTAAATTAGACTGCAGGCTAAGAGGAGCGTCATCCCTTGCAATAATGTGCAAGAAAACGTAAAATAAAAGTGTGATTGTCACGAGAAAGAGTAGCAAGAACCAAATTACAGCATAAAATATAGGGGTGATATCTGGGCAGGATATCTGCGCGATTAGGGCATTTGAATTCACCTGGATTCTGATGCGCCGTCACATTCAGTAATTTTATCGATGCCCTCTGCTACACATGCCGAGAAAAGAGGTCAGGATGCAAAAAATTATTTGGAGATCTGTTCCCACCCCACGGAGATTATATTGAAATCATACAATTAGATGGAAATTTCAATTCAAAAACCCAAAGAGAGACAAAAAGATGGACGAGTACATACTAGTAACAGAAGTCTCAGAGCTCATAGCAATCTTTGCCAAGCTTGATAAAGTGAAGCACCTGCAGTCAGAAGCATGAAGTAGAAATAATGACAAGTCATATACATAGGTTGCAAATAATGGACGAAAAATTCAACTGGAAAAAAAATTGTTCAAAAAATTTTCAACTGGTAAAAAGACATGGTCACGAAAGTCTTGAGAGACATGTGGCACAGATTTGAGTCCGGAACTGAGATCGACCCCAATCAGAGGGGCCTCAGGTCTTTGGCAGGGCATGGGCTAGACTTTCTAGCAAACTTAGGGGTTTTTTGAACCCAAACTAGGGGACGGAGACAGTTTTAGAGATTGGATTGACGACTGGTCAGCCCGAGGCCTGATGCATGAAGCTTTCCCCCCCCTTTTCGAGTTGGCAAGGAGTCTTCGAGCTTCGGTGGGCACATGTTTGGACGTCACATGCAATCCAATTATGCAGGGTGCACTGTCTGATCAGAGATTGGAAGACCTCCTGAACGTGCAACAGTCCATTGTGCACCTAGGGCCCATCATAGGGACATGGGATAGCTGGGTTTACAAGAGGATCAGGGAGAGTACAAAAGAAGATGCAGACATCATCCGTACATGCCGATGCTTATGGAAGCAGAAAATCCCGTTAAAAGTGTGGATTTTTGGATGGATGCTTATCAGGAGACGTATTATGACACATGTTCTCCAAAAACGAATGATCCCAGACACATTGACAGCATGTGCTCTGGGTGCAATGGCTGCACCGTAATGAGGTGGTACTTGTGGGAAAGGCCATGTTGTCGGACTCGGTGCTACATGATGTGAAGAATTGTATATCCTACTGGTTTACAAGGAAGTGAAGGAGGGAAAAGAGGCCACGCTGGTGGGACATGTACTTTTCACTGTCACATATAATATTATTAATTTTGGGTTGATCACCAATTTTGAGAGATCTTCCCTCTTTTTATTCCAAAGAAATTCTCCTTCAGCAATCTGCTAATTTCCTAGTGGGTCTGGCCAATAAATATCGACATAAAACGTCTAAACCGCAAAGTTACCCATTGATTCCAGCACAAAAACCTCCAGAAACTTTGCACCAAGCTTGCCTTAAATTATTTGATCGAAATAATATGATATTATAAAGAAATGCATCTGATTTATTGCAGCTTACCGAACATCAATGAACTTGAAATATTTCTCCACGAGTAGGTCAACTGTGGGCTTAACAGAGGATGAACTGTGAACCTGAATCATATAAAGTGAAGAACACAAATAAAAAACTAATAAGACCACAACAGGTTGTCATGATAATTCAGCTTTTTTTCCTTCCAGGCGAGACCACAAAAACTTAATTCTACCAATGGAGGTTGTTCTAGCAGAAGTGTCAACATGGATTGCAGATAAAGTATTTACGATCGATTTATACAATAGTAATACAAGCAGATGCGCCACATGAATAATTCAATTGGCTTTTATGATTTTCTGAGCCGGATAAAGCAAGCATACCATGCAACCATGAACTATCGCATAATAATGAATGAAGAAAAAAGTAGACAGGCTCAAGATATTGGGAGACGTTGTTAAGAAATACCCGTTTATTTAATTTGCTCTCGTGATTAGAATAGGAAGTTGAAGCATCAAGATTTGAATGACTAAAAAAGCTCAGTCGATAAGAAGCGCATCGAGCGCTAATAAACAAAGTGAAGAAACAACTTGGTGACAAACTTTACAAAAAGAAATCGTTTCTAGTCTGAAGCACTAAGAAAGAAAACATCCGGATCAAATCATAAGACGTAGCTTTATTTTACACATTTTTATCTAATTACACTGTTGTTAAAATACCATGTTCCTCAAGCGAATACACTAGGCATGTACGTGTCTTACCAGGCTGTGGATGAGTTCGTAATAAATCGCCGAATGGAATTTTCCGCCTTTCCCTCGCTTGACAAACTCCATCAGCGCCTCCAAAGCTACATCCTAAACGCATATACAAACACGATGAGTCAATGAGCTCAACAATGCGACATCAACAAAATGACGCATAAGGCCCATGTTGACAACGCATGAGCATTTAGCAGTGGAATTGGATAAAATTACATAAAGCACAAATCAATCTAGACACTTGCCTTCACGGAATCTTCCGTCTGAGGAGATACTGCTAATTCGATGAGGGAGTTCACGAACTCGTCGAACCGCGACCGGAGCCACACTCTGTACACCGCTTCGGGATCCTCCACTGTTTTCCCCCCAAATTCAGGCCCCAGCGGCTTTGCACGCGAAGGAGAAGAATGCAATTCGGCAATGAGCGTGATGAAATAGGACTGGAGAGTGAGGAGCGACTCTAGAACGAATTCGAGAGGAGAGGAAGGAGATAGGAATGATAAAATTCGCGGAAGGTTGTTGACGTGAGCCCTAGACGAGAGCAGTTCTTCAGCGATCTTCTTCAACTGAGAGATGGCCATGCGATCTCCCTCGCGACTCGTCCGCTGCTTCTTCGACGGGGCCGGAGCCATGATTGAATTGCGCGCTGAGTCTTCAACTCTGCTTCGGCGGGGAGATTGAACTAGGGCTTTTATAAAGATTCAAAATGAGGGATGGTGAGAGGTTTTATACTATCTCTCTCCGCTCGCCATAGTTCACAATTTATACTTCGGTTTAATAGTATTATTCTTCGAGTCAGTTGAGAGTATAGTGCAGGGACGATTTGTACTTTCTCGCCGCTCGCTATAGTTCCCAATTTATACTTTGATTTTTTCGTCCCATAACGAAAAAATCGTCCCGTCCGTGAGTTGGACGAAAACCGAGGCGGAAATTCGTCCCGAGACTAACGGACAGGACGGTTTTCATCCACTCGGAAAAAAAAACCGTCCCGTCCAGAGGTCTAAGACAAAAAAACCGTCCCGTCCGTGTCCCTGCACTGATTTCGGACGTCCGTCTCTTCCAAGCCCGGATAATCCGGAACTATACTAGTGCTGGGACGCGGCCGGGATGGTTTTTTGATCCCAGGATGAAATAATCGTCCGAGTCTGTGAGGTTGGATGAAAACCTGGACGGAAAGTCATCCCGAGACGAACAGACGGGGCGGTTCTCGTCCACTCGGACGAAAAAACCGTCCCATCCGGAGGTCACAAACGTAAAAACCGTCCTGTCCGCGTCCCTACACTGATTCAGGACATCAGATGGGACAATCTTCGTCTCATCCTGTCCATCGTCTACGTCCCGGATGATCAGGAACTATAGTTGAGAGGATATTTTCCAATCACATTACTCGTTGAAGCCAATTTGAACTTTTTCTGAGTTGGAAAGATAATATTTTGCATCAAAAGTTAATCAAGCATTATGAAGAAAAGTTAGGTTCATCAAATTTGACTTTGTTGGTAGTATTTCCTTGAAACTGATAAACTTAATCCCCCCTCATTGCATTAGTTGACCACTTTGATTTGGACTAAATGTTTCTCATATCAAGATTGGCTGTTGAAAATTGATTAGTCAATTGTTATTCTCATTACATCTAAATCGCCTGAAATCAAAGTGGCTTAGATTTAGTTATTCAATTGGATATTTTGGCCCAATATATTTCATTATTGAATCAAATTTTATTATGAACAATATTTTTCTTCTGCAACTTAATTCATGGCAATGGAGGTAGATAGTATGATTTTTAGATACATTTACTGAAGTTTTTATTTTTATATCACTTTTAAAATATTAATTTTGATAAAACTTCAAGTCAATAGGAACCAATGTAATGCTTTGATTTTAAACATGGGTTGATGTCAGGGATGAGACCAGTCTAATGTGCCGATTTAGGCTTTGCGAGAAAAAGGGGACTGGAACCAAGAAAGGTTAAACCTTATTTTTTAAAAGGAGTTTCACAGGGACACATGTCTAATACCAGTGTGTGTATTAAGAAAACCACTAAAAACATGATTTTGATGAATAAAGTTTACCACATGCGAGAGTTATCTAGCTAAAAACCAAGAAATTACGTAGATCATCAATTAAGTTAAGTTTATCTATGCTATACTTAGAATTACTATTTTTATTGAATCTCTAGTGATAAAATCACTTTCAAATTTAGATTTTTTTCATGGAGACTTTGATATTGTCCTCTAAGTTATGGGATGAAATACAGTTCTATGCAATTGATAACATATAATTTATAGTATTACTTTCATACATATTGCATTTTTATTTGCACTTAAATGATTATAATTCCATGTTATCATGCTAAAAATAAAAAATTGTCTTCAGTATATTCTCCTGAATTTCCCTGATTTCACTGATTTTTCTGGAATTTTCTAGAAATTATTTTGTGGAGAACATGAAGAAAAGGGCTCTAAAACTGCTCTAGGTAGTTTTTGCAGGCGTAAATATCCTATTTTATTGAATTTTTTTGTATTTTAACTTCTTTTGGAAGAGTATAGGGGTTTTTTTGCAATTTCCCTGGTGAAATAGGAGCGGAGTGGCATATATCCAAATACTTCTAGGGTGGCGTTTAAATAAAATATTTCAAAAGCAGAGGGGTTTTTCTGCAAATTTTTGGAGAGAGAGAAGTCCAAGAGGATCAAACGCCTAAGCTTGTTGCATATTCAAACATTAATATCTCAAGATCCAACAGCCAGATTGAGCTCAAATTTTGAGGGCTAGTTTTTTCATTGTATCCTCTTTCAATCCATACAGATGGATCGATGAGAGGAGCCCTAAACTAAATAAAATTAAGGAATATTTAGGGGCAAAAGTGGAATTGTCTCACCCCTTTACCCTAGGTATAAAACCCTATTTTTCTCTCTTTTTTATTCTTGGATCCTCGACCACAATATGTAGTCAGAGGGAAGCTCTCCTTGGATCAACTATTGTCCTGGTATTTTTTTATTTTTAGTTTCCATCTTCATTGATGTTGATTTGTGCTCTGCTAAATTTCCTTGTCTTGGGCAAAATGTACTAGTCCTTGTTTTGCTTCAAGAAAGAAGTTAGCAAATGATCAAATTCTATTATCAGATAAAAGAATACTATATAAATTAGACGAATAATGTATTCCTCACTTCTAAATCCCCACATTCTTCACCAACTATGACTGTTTAAGAATAATATATTAAATACTCTCTTTATCTCATTACACTTCTGATTCTTGGTCTTCTTGTAAGGATCGACGGGAATGAAGTGAGGGCCTATATTCTCTTAATATTCCCTCATCTCTCCTACCTCCTTCTTCTCAATTTTCTTCCCTTATGATTTCTAAGGATCTTTCCTTTATTTAAAATTGAAATTAAAAAAAGTATCCCCATTTAGCCTTGGAAATATGATCTTCGCTAAATATCATATCTAATCAAGATTAAATCTACTAAAACTACATTCTAAATAGCTTGAATTAAATCCTTGAACTCTGCCTCCCTGTGGACGACCCCTCTACTCATCATGTACATCGTAAATATTATTGTGTAAGTCGACAACAAATAGTGATAATAATTAACCAAGTTAATTACAATAAAATTCAGCTTACCAGAAATTATTTTAAGGGTACAAGTATCATGGATGAGTTTTGAAGATAACCAAATCAAGGTAACTGAAAAAATAAGTGACCGAAGATCGTTCAATGGCTGTAAAGTTTGATAGTTCAAACGGAAGGAAAAGCGAAAAGATTTGATTGCTCTAACTATGAAAGTTGTATTTAATCGAAACTAGGACACAAATCTCTTATATTTTGGGCCTCAATTGACACGATCCAAACTCAATTTCACATTATATTGTTAAATCAAATACAAATCAAACAACCAAAAACATACAAAAATCAGAATAATCACCTTTGCACTGATTGTATTCATGATTTATTAATTTATTTAGTCAACGCCTTCAAGTTTTCTTGATGTTTGGAATCTCGATGTATCCAGGCAATCTTCAAAGCACTATATCTCATATTTTTTTCCCTTAAACTCCGCTACTATCCAGGAAATCTTCATAGCACTATATCTCTTATTAAACTATACTAATGAAAATTTGATTTTCTCTCGATCTCATTGATAAGCCAAAAATAGGGGTGAATTATGCAATTTTCTTAATCCCATGTCGTTGTTGATATTAGCTTATACAATAAAATTTATAAAAACCTAACGTAAGATGTGTAGTGATAAGTATGGGTATCGTCCAAGGAAAGCTAGTAAGGAATCCAATTGATAATCTGCTTGAATAATTTGACCCTAATTAGAGTTAATTTAATCTTCAATGAAGATCAAATCACTCCTAATTAGATGAAGAGTTTAGAAAAGGGGGTAGAAGAGATGGGATGAATAGAAGAAGTAAGGAGCTCTGGATTGACTTCTTTGATCCAATAAAAATGATCAAAGGGGTCAATTAGAGGGTTTAATAAGATATTTTGTCTTAGTTTGTTTTAGGGGGATTTGGAAACCAAATTCACTAACTATTATACCATAAAGACAATCTATTTTATCCTAGAAATTAAACCTTTTTATAATTTTTTTCTTAATGTGCAAATGGAATAGCTATGTCAATTTCACAGTCTCTCCGCTCAATCCTAGTAAGGGCTTCTACATGCTGCTCAAGCCAAGCAATTTAGAAATGCAGATCAAGTTTAAGAGGAAAAATCACAAACTTTACTAAAACATAATCCAAATTACACTAAAATTCAAATACAGTGAAGTAAAATACTAGATAGAGTTGATCTAGGATGAAGCTCCTCTCTATACTACAGCTGTGAAAGAACCACCTCCAGAATGACCTCCTCCTCTCAAAATTTGGCTTTATATACTTAGGCTACATGGTAAAAATTACCATTTTACTCTCATTTAGTAATTAATTTGTATCCATCAATGTAGCCTTTTATCTGAATGATCCAACTGTAAAGATAGAAAGAGGAGGTTAAGACGAGCAAATCCATAAAAAATCAACTCAATCGAACTTAAGGATAAAAAGTTATTAATAAATGAATTTTGACCAATCATAGCCGTTGGATCAATATTCATTTATTTTTATCTTACTTTTCTTTACACACAATGATGTGTCGATGACGGATTGGCTGGAGAAATTTCACTTCATTTTTCGGGTTGATTCTATGAGCACCACGTACCCCCTGGTGGCAATAAAAATAAAGAAAGAAAAAGATAAAAAAAAACTTCAAAGTGCATTTAAAACACACTTACCTGTGCATTTTTCACAACTCCGCCCAATCAGCAAGAGCCACGTCACCGCCCGTGCGTGCGTTTAGTATGCACCGCGCAGGCGGTGAACTTACAGCGCCGAGGAATATTCCTCGGGCGCCGTTGGATTCTAGTTCGACGGCCAAGATTCGGCCACGTGGGTAACCCGAAAATCCCCTTTGGCATTTTGCAGTTAAGTCCTTTCAAAAAGTATTATGCGCCATTTGACGCCGCCCAAAAGTATTTCCATATATTCCCCTATGTGTTCTCTCTCCTCCATTTTTTTCTGAAACCATTAAAACAATCCTGAATAATTGCAATAAAACCCTGTATTTATTTTAATCGTACCTTTACTCCTGCAGACACAACAGAAAGCTGTTTTTAAGGGCATAATTGCAACGAAATGTTAAGAAAAACCCCTCCAAGTTTATAAATTGCTTTAAAACTCATATTCCCCTTATAAATATATCATTTTCCTAGTTAAAAATTTATTCCTTCCTCGAATAAATTCCAAAAAATTCAAATAAAATTTCAGAAAATTCTGGATACTCAATAATTTGTCCCCACATTAATTAACGTCAAAATAAAATTTTAAACCTGAAATTTTCATTTAAACAGAATTATTCCACGCTTAAAAAAATTCCAGAAAATTCATAAAATTAACAGAAAATTAGGGGAAAATCAGAAAATACTTGGAAACATTAATTACATGTAAATATATGATAACAACCCTGTTTTAAACTCTTTAAATGCATAAAATTGGGCTAATTATGTGAATTAAATACCAAATTTAGGGTGTTATCACTCATGTTTCTGGAAGAACGATGTGGAAAGAGGAAGAGAATAAAGGGGGGACCAATCAAACTGACTTATATGGGTATCAAACAAGGGTGTCCACTCTATTTATAGCATATAAGGGACTTTCATAACATGTCCATTGTGAAATTTCATTAAAAAATTCCTTTCTTTGAGAACTTTTAATAAAAGTCCTTAACTTAAAGTATATACAAATTTCTGTGTATACAAACTTAAAGTAAAGAGTCCCCCGACGTCCAAAATTTTGTGTGTGTGACCTCTAGGCCCATGTACCAGGCGATTTAATGACTTTAATGGATAAACAATATTTATTAGATGACCTCATTAATTGACTATATTGTATATAAATTGACTAATTAATGATTGATTTAATCCAATTGATTGGTTAGAATTGACGGCCTAAGGGTGCCAAAGTATATCTCATGCCTTGGGAGTTACAAAAGACTATGTCAACTCACACATGAAACCTGTATCATTGGCTTACCGTTTTTGTATAATCCTTCATTCGTTAAAGAATTCTGGACGACTAAGGGCATGGTTAACTGCCTGAACCTAATAGATCATTTCGATTAAGGTTAATGTGCAAAAAAATTATTGGAGAACACCACTTCCAATATGTCTCCTACCTTGGTGAGAGATATAACTAGAACATTTTCATTATATGGTCCCATCTTGACCATACAATCACTTTTTGTGACATCCAAGTTAGGACATTCTAGAATCACCTGATTGGATACACTTATGTCATAGTCAAAACACAATCATCCATTCACAATATCTTATGGGTCTCATGTCTATGGACTAATTACACACTTATTGCACAAGCCAACCCGATTTATAAAATGCGTATAGTACAACTCAAGTATTTATATGGATCTATTCAGTTAACTCTTTCCCCAAAGAGCACCAACTATTGGTCCTTAATGGCTACAATATCATCCATACTCATCACATGCGTTGGGCTACACAATGTTACTCTATCCATATATTTTGGAGTTTTTTTCAAGTATCATTCAAATACAAATATTTGGAACATAGATTTAAATGCTAATGATCACCATATTATAATATCATCATTATTCACTTATTCATTTCATACATTCATGTCTTTCAATTTTAAGTGTCGCATGTGCATTATAATGAACATATAGTGTACAAATTAAATGTTCAATGAAACGTGGAACATGCGCTTTACTTATAAGCCACATACATTTTCAACAAATTTTTTTTATGAGAAATGAGTTACATGGGAAACTGTTCAGGTTGGAAATAAAAGATTAATGGATCCACTTGGATATACACTTCCTATAAATATATATGCTGGGTAGAGGCCTTTCCTCATGCTCAATTGTTCCATCTCTATTTGTCTCTCTCTTATAAGTGCATGTATCCATGTAAAACTCTATTCAAATAAAAGATTCAAATCTCATTTTTTCTAGTGAGTAAAAGATCAAGTTCTAAAGAGGCATAGATGATTCGCAAGGTATGTATCAAGCCCATTCATTATTGCGCAAGTGAGAATGTAAGAGGTACATTGTTTTATGTATGCTTTTGTATCGCCAATAAATCAGAATCATACAACTTAGATAAACTACATTCTCATGGGCTTGGTATCAGCGTGACCCCTCACATTGCACCAGATACCACATTTCTTTCATTCCTAGTTAACTCATTCTTGATTGAGTCGACTTGATTGATCAACAGTTCTTGCTCGATCTTTTATTATGTTGTCAGCATATGATTTAGTGCTTGAAAACCCTTTTAAAATGACAGAAGATGGATGATCAATTCATACTTGATCTATGAAGCAGTAATAGTCAGGCGACCTCATGGACAACTTTTCCACGCTTGACTTGCTCATTGGAAGAGTGTTTTCAAGCCATTCACGTGCCTCACCTCTAGAGGTATTCACAAGATCAAGGGACTGTTGTGTATCAAAAATCTAGTAAATCTTCTCACAATCAATACCTTATAGTGAAGTGAGTGGATTCTAAGAGAGAAAAGCGGGTAAGCCCATGTTTGGCTAGCACATGCACCAAAAATAGGTGCCTTCATATTTATACATATTAAGGGCACTCTCTCATAAAAGCCCTTATAACTTTAAGTATATGTAACAATGTCCATTAATTTTATGTGTCTGGCCTTCTATGTCCATGTATCATTTTACTTGATAACTTTAATATCTCAATAAAAGATAATTCCAACCTCATCAATTAACTACATCTATATACAAATTGCTTAATCAATAATCAATTTAACCCAATTGATAGTTTAAATTTTTTAGCTTGTGGAGTGTCAAGCTAAACCTCGTGCCATGTAAGCTAAACACTGCGCATTCTATTAATCTTCTATTCAAGGCCGGGTCTGTAAAGGCTCTTACATGTGGATGTTCTCTTTACAGAATCAGCTAATGATCTCAGGGAAGTAACTAGATCAAGCTCATTTGACTTCTTAAAAGCTACAGTCGCCCAATTTCCACGAAATAAGAATTATAGCCCTCAAAAAAATAGCGGACGACTATGGCTAATTCAGCAGAATAAATTGATAAATTACTTCTCAATGAAGCGTGTAGGAGATTATGTAGAAACCTGTTCTATGAAATTAAAACTAACATATTAACTTGGTATAAGTAATTTATGAATGAGATGAATTCATGAGCCCTGTGAAATGGGGAGAAATAAGCCGGAATAAAAATTCTGAAAATTATACTGATGGTTTTAGCCGATCTCCAACAAATATACATAGAATACGGGAATTGAAAAACCATGAAGGAGATTATACAGAACCGGTTCTATGAAATTAAAATTAACATATTAACTTGGTATAAGTAATTTATGAACAAGATGAATTGACGAGCCCTGTGAAATGGGGAGAAATACGTCGGACTAGAAATTCTGAAAAATCATACGGATGGTTTTAGCCGATCTCCAACAAATACACATAAAATACGGGAATTGAGAAACCATGTAGGAGATTATATAGAAACCGGTTCTATGAAATTAAAATTAACATATTCATTCGATATAAATAATTTATGAACGTGATGAACTGATGAGCCATATAAAATGGGGAGAAAGACGCCGGATTAAAAAATCTGAAAAATCATACGGATGGTTTTATCCGATCCAACAAATACACATAAAATACGGGAATTGAGAAACCATGTAGGAGATTATATAGAAACCGGTTCTATGAAATTAAAATTAACATATTCATTTGATATAAATAATTTATGAACGTGATGAACTGATGATCCATACGAAACGGGAAAATACGGCGACCTAAATATTCTGAAAAATTATAAGGATGGTTTTAGCTGATCCACAAATACACACTGAACACGGCAGTTGAATTTATCCCCCCGCGGGAGATTCAATCCCCTACGACTCTGCCGTGAAGGACTTTCCGCAACCGCAAGTTTGGGTGGCATTCGGGTTCTTGAAGGAGAATCCACCACCGATGAGCGCGTCGCTGAAATCCAGCTCCATTCCATAAAGAAACAACAAGCTCTTCGGATCCGTCACTACATCACGACGATCGACGCCATTTAATTCTAGTTCAATCTACTAAGCTCGATCGAGGATTAGATGAAATTCAGCGAAAGAAGATGATTATCCTCAAACAGTACTCACCGATTACGAAACCGTTGTATTCTATGATGGAATCATCAGGTCTGGTATTGGTCCTGTGCTCGAAGTCCATCATGTAGGACATGCCCGAGCAACCGCCCTGTTTCACTCCGATTCTGAGGCACAGATCTTCATTTTTCTCCGCCCTCATCTTGTTCAGATGATTCAGAGCTTTCTCGGTCAATTGAATCGCAGGCGTCATGTTTCCTGCGGAAGAGAAAAAACGATGAACACCCAAAAGAGACAGCTCGTGCTGTATGGGAAATTACAACTCGACTTGATCAATTCAATCAGATAGGTCTAATTTCCTCTGCAAAATATGAAAAAACTCTTCGAAATCGAGCAGGCGGAGCTCGGGAAAAAGAAGGGAAGATTGCGAGAGATTGAAAATCGCACCAGTGGTGGAATAACAGCGGATCGAGGGGGTAATCATCCGTCGGGAATCGGTTCGGGGCCATCTAAGCAGACTACGGGAGGGCGAGAAATCAGCTGAGATTGATCTCCAGTTGGAGCAGCCGACGGAGAGGGAGCTCGGGGAAGCCGAGACGGCCATGGCGGATCGAATGACAGAACGAGCACGAAACCCCCGACGAAGGAAGAACTCTCCTTCCTTTATTTCTCTCGTGGAAGAGGAGATCTTTTACCGAGTGGAGGCGATCCCACGAAAGCCCCGCCGATCCAACGGTCCACACACGCCCGAGGCTTCGGGCAGGTTTTACCGAATGATGTGACGTGGACCAATCATAGGCGATGGAGTTTACTCATTTGAGGAATACTCTGAACAGAAGCGTGCCACGTGGCAGCATCCGACTTTACAGGTTGGTCTGTTTTTCCTTTTTTTGGTGTCATTCTTTGGTCCAGTAATGTTCCAATTTTTACGTCATGATCTACGTCATCCCTCTTTCTTTGATCACCAGTAGTCGTTGCACTAGCAAAGACTGCCTTCTAAGCTAGCAACGGGTAGGGTACGGCACGTCCGGGACGTGACGCCCCGGATGTGACGGGATGGATTACAATCAGTGACGGACGGTGACGTGACAATAGATTTCAGAAAAGATTCGTCACGTCCGAGGATTTCAGAAAACCGTCACGTTCACGTCACTGTCATGTTTTGAGGCGTCCCCGTCACATCCCCGCCACCGGACGGCATCCCCATCACTGTCATGTTTTGAGGCGTCCCCGTCACGTCCCCGCCACCGGACAGCATCCCCGTCACTGTCATGTTTTGAGGCGTCCACTGTCATGTTTTGAGGCGTCCCCGTCACCGGATTTCAGAAAAATCCGTCATGTTCACGGCGTCACTGTCAGGTGTGACGGAAAAAACAACCATGCAGAGGAGAGATAATTGGAGGGGCATATCTCCAATTATCTTTGGACGGCATCCTTTTGTGTGTGTGAATTAATACAGGGACTTTTCTGCAAAATGCCAAGAAATCTAGTAAGCAACGCTACGTGGCGAAATTTCGGCCGTTGAAAAGCTTAAATCTAACGATTTTAAAGCTTTTTTGGTCATTTTTAAAAATCCGTCACAGCCATCATCTGTGATGGCTGTCCCATCACGTCACTCGTCCGAGGCCCTCCGTTCGCCGTCATGCCCAGATCATCATCCGTCACTGTCACCGTCATGGGCCCCTAGTTTCGTCACCGTCACGTCATCCGTCACGTTGCCGTCACCGTGACGTGTGACGAGACAGATGACAGCTGCCATTCCCTAGCTATGGGACAGGCTTCTCTTATAATTCTCGCTATCTTCTGGACTCGACTGAGTTAGATTTACTAAGAGGATGACGACTTCGTCTCTTCACTGTCATCCTGTCCACATCTAAGATGACTAGGGTTTAACGGTCTCGGTCTGGTCCGAGTTTTTAGCAAAGACCAAAACCTAAGCTAAAGTTCAGTTTGGTCTCAGTAAGGTCTGATCGCGTCTCGGTCTGGTCAGGTGGACTAGTCAATGCCAAAGACAAATTAAAAAATTAATCTTGATGGTTATGTAGAATATCAACATAACAAACTTTAGAACCACTAGTAATGAATGCCCAGTCACCTTCCTTCTTCCCAACCCCCCCCCCCTTCTTTCTCAATCTCCCTCTCTAGGTATATCTTAATGGAGAACCATCAGGGTGAACAGAGGAAGGAAGGAAAATTCAACTGAGGAAGAGGTTTTGATGAGTTCTTGTAGGCCACCTTCGATTCCCAAAAAAATATAACCAGATTTAAAACATTTATAATTTTACAAAAAAATATTAAATATCTAACAAATTACCAGAAGTCGTTGCAGGAGCAGAGACCGGCTTCAAAGTGATGGAATCGGCTCCGGTCTCTGAGCAGAATCCGGCGGCCATAGATCTCGGAGATGAGCTTGAAGGACTCGTGGCAGTCTCCACAGACCCGCAAGTTCTTCACAATCCTGAGCGGCTTCCCAGGCGAAGTACTGATCAGCCCGAACGCCAGGGCGATCTTCTCGCTGTGGAATCTCAGCGCCGTCTCCTTCTCCTCGTCGTCCACGTTCAAAAGCACCGCCTTCGTCTCCGGCGAGTGCCCCGCTGCCCTCAGCCGCGCCACCACCTCCTCCAGCTTCCCGTAGATCTCCTCCTTCCTCTCGTGGGCGTCATCCTCGACGACGAACCCGTGGACGACGCCGTTGACGGTTATCCAGCTTCTCCCAGGGTCCTTCCTTATCCCCATCTCCTTCATCCTCAGTCTGACTCTCGCCATGGCGTCCCAGTCGCCAAGGGAGGCGTAGAGGTTGGAGAGGAGGACGAAGCTACCGCCGTCCTCCGGCGAGAGCTCCACCAAACGGGCCGCCAGTCTCCGTCCGATTTCCGTCTCGCCGTGGAGCTTGCACGCGCTGAGGAGGGCCTTGAGAACGACGTCGTCGGGAGGAAACGGCATGGAGAGGAGAACCCTCTCCGCTTCTTCGACGAGCCCTGCTCTGGCCAGCATGTCCACCACGCAGCCGTAGTGTTCGATCCGTGGCTTGATCCTGTACTTGACCTCCATTCTTTTGAAGAAGAGCCGGCCCTGATCGACCAGACCGCCATGGCTGCACGCCTTCAGCAGCCCCAAGAAGGTCACTTCCGTAGGAACGACCCCATCCTTCTCCATCCTTTCGAAGAGCTCCACCGCCTCCCCCGCCAGCCCGTGCACCGCGAGCCCGCCGATCATGGCGCTCCAGGCGACGGGATTTCTCTTGGGAATTTCGTCGAACACTTCCCGGGCCTTGTCGATGCTCCCGCATTTCGCGTACATGTCCACAAGCGCCGACCCCAGCGCGTCGTCCAAGCGGACCCCGTCTCCGGCGGCGTAAGCGTGGGCTCTCTCCCCGAGCTCGAGGTCGCCGAGGTGGGATATGGCGGGGAGAACGCTCAACAGCGTTACCTGGTTCGGCGCCACGCTGGCTTCCATAGCTCTGAACATCTCCACCGCGGCCTCGGCCTGCCCGTTCTGCGCGTACCCGGCGATAATGGCGTTCCAGGAGACGACGCTTCTGTGAGGCATTTCCTCGAACATCTTCCTCGCTTCGTCGACCATCCCTCGGTGCATGAGCCCGTCGATCATGGTGTTGCAGAGGACGACCAAGGACTGGTCGGGACCTTCCCTGAAGAGCCTTCTCACGGTGGCGAAGAGCTTGCGGGCCGCGCCGATGGTTGGGGCGGTCATGGCGTAGGCGCGGAGGAGATTGCTGGCGACGAACCCGTCGTTCTCCAGGCCCATCTTGAGGGCCTGCGCGTGGACCTGCCGCGCCTCTTCCCCGGCGCCGGCGGCCGCGCAGGCTTTGAGCACGGACGGGAGGGTGTACTTGTTCGGATCTACTCCGAGATTGAGCATTCGGCAGTACAAAAGCAGGCCTTCTCTGGCCCTGTCTTCGCTCTCGGAGAAGGCTCGTATCATCGTGTTCCAGGAGAAGAGATTGGGGGCGCCCATTCCGGAGAAGACGAGCTCCGCGTAGCGCAGATCTCGGTCGTCGGACAGCGCCGCCGCGCGGAGAATCTCCGCCGCCACCAGCGCGTCGCCGGCGCTTCCCGCCTTCACCGCCGCCGCGTGGTGCTGCCGCAGCTCTCTCACTGACCGGCAGCCCTTCAGCTCCGCCATCGCCGGCGGAAGCCCCGAGCTCGTCCTCAGCAGCATCGATTAGAAGACGAAGAGGAACGCAATTCAGTACAAAATATAGTTCGACGTGGACGATGGACGGGACGGGACGAAAAACGTCTGGGTTCAGTGTAGGGACGAAAGACGGGATGAATTTTCGTCCTACGGTACGGAAACCGTTCCGTCCATCGTCCCGGACGAATTTCCGTTCCGTCCGGGAAAATCGTCCCATCCCTCGTCCCGGTCGAAAAAACATTTGATATGTTTAATATATTAATAAGATTTTTCCAAGTTTTTAGGGAAATGGAGGAGAGAGAATCCAAGTGTACATGCGTACAATTATTTCCGAATTGCGTCAGTTTTCATGCACACGAAAAAAACACAGGGACTTTTATACAAATTGTCATAGCGAGGCCACGTGGCTACATCTCAACCGGCCGATGTGAATCCGGCGCCACATTCGTCCGAGACCTCCAGACGGACGGTTTTTTCGTCCCACGGGATGAAAACCGTCCCGTCCGGTCATCCCCCGGACGAATTTTAGTCCCAAATTTCATCCATACCCGTGGACGGGATGATTTTTCCGTCCTGAGACGAAATAATCGTCCCGTCCGCGTCCCTGACGTCCTCCAAACGACGACAATGACGAGCTAACCTCTTCATCCGTCACCGAGAAACTTCTATTTTCTTTGTTTTTTTTATCGTTATTTACACAAATTAAAAAATACGGCTTTAAAACAAAGGCGAAGGGGTTTGTTTAAGTTTAGAGTGACTGAGGAAATTTGAAAAAAATGATGAAATCACTGGTTTTTAAAAACTCAATACAGTATCATAATTGCTTCACACTACTTTAGGACGACGATGACTAATTCGTCATCGTCGTCCGAATCCACAAACGGTACAAACAGGGAAAGATTCTTGGAATTACAAATACTCGGGGGGCAGACGGTATGGTAGACTATATAGGCTGTAAAAGTGGAGATATTCAAGCGGAGATGATCTCGGAGAGGGAGGACCAGGTGCCGACGACGGCGAGGAGCAGGCCGAGGGTGATAATGGCGGAGTCGAGGGCGGCGGCGAGGAGGCCCATCTCGTTCTTGAAAACCCTAAGATGGAACCAGGCGGGGAGGACGAAGCCGAGAACGCAGCAGACGGCGCTGCCGACGAGGGAGAGAAAATCGGCGAAATTGGGGACGAGCAGCGCCACCAGCGTGACGGCGAGCACCATCGCCCAGCGCAGCCACAGCGAGAAGCTCTTCCCGGCGAAGCTCCTCTCCATGACCTCGTGAACGGGATTCATCATAAGCGGGAAGCTGAAGAAGAGATTGACGCAGAGGCAGATCTGGACCAGCTCCGAGACGAAGCCCTTCCCCAGGTTGTTGGTGATGATGTCCATGGTGTCCTCCCCGAAGGCCAGGTAGCCGAGGAGCCCGAACGACGCGTACATGATCGAGATGAAGCAGAGGCTGCCGCCGAGCGTCCTCCCGAACTTGGCCTTGTCCGCGGTCTCCGATTCCAGCGGCAGCGCCATGCCGATCCCTTCGAAGGCGAAGACGGCGACGCCGATCCCGTAGAACACCGCCGACCACCCGCGGAAGGCCTCCGCCGCCGGCGCGCGGCGGAGGAAGCTCGTCACGTCGTCCGTCATCACCACCCCCATCGCCCCGATCTGGACCGCGTCGGCGAAGATGCTCAACGGCGCCAGCCGAGTTAGGGTTCTTACCGCGTTCAGCCCCAATTGGAAGGGGAAGATCCCCCAGATCCAAATCGATTTGAGCGACAGGCTCGGGAGACCAGATCCGAGGAGACCCCTAGCGGAATTCCCATTGAAGATGTGGGAGAGCGTGTTGGCGATGAAGATCAGGTAGCTGACGCAGAATCCGGCTTGGCTGAGCACGATCATGGCGTCCACGGCGAGCCTCCCGACTTGGCCGGACACGGCGAGGCCGAGGTCTCCGAAGGAGGCGATCTTGGAGTAGCCGCGGTCCTTCTCGAGCTTCCTCCTGGTGCGGACGAGCAGCATCATGGAGTAGTAGGTCAGGAAGGCGACCACCGCGATCATGGCGACGCCGGCCGCCCAGCCCGTGCGCTTGAAGGTATACGGCAGCCCTAGCACGCCCGATCCGACGATCGCGATGAAGATGTTGGCGAAGGTCTTCGGCTGCGAGGAGAGATGCGCGCCAGATCCGTCGTGGTGCTTGGGCAGCAGTGGCGCCGCGCTCCCCCCTTGCTCTTCTCCGCCATGGCCGGACGAGCTCGCCTGCCGCTCGAACCCCATCCTTCGCTCCTCCTTCCTCCTCCAAGAGATGATATTCATAGGCCCCCAGGAGGAGGAGAAAGCCGGATCGACACGAGCGCTGAAACTGAAAGCGAGAGGTTGTCACGGAGCGAGGGACTGACGTGTCTCCGCCATCCTCTTCACAGTCGTAGCACGGCCATTGACTCTCGGGACCGCGCCGAGCCGCGGGTCGACACCCGGGTCCAGACCGCCGGCCCGGGCCCGACGCCGCACGCGGTCAAGAACTGCACCGCCCGGCCGAACACCGCGAACCGCTCCAGCCCGTAGATCGTGGTCCGGTCCGAGACGAAGACCGCGCCCGGGTCCGTGGGCGCGTCGGGGTGGCTCGCGAACTGGGTCCACGCCATGCGCCCCTGGTCCAGCTCCCAGAGCCTCCTCCGCGCCATCTCGGTCCGGTCCCACGAGACGCAGACCATGAACAGGCGCCCGCGGCAGGCGACGATGGCCGGCGCGTAAGACGGCAGCCGCGGCGGCGCGGGGGAGGCCTCGACTCGGGACCAGAGGCCCAAACCCGGGTCGTACCGCCCGAGCCGCCCGGTCCGGGAGCACACGTAGAAAGCTCCGCCGAGCGCCGCCGCGGAGCAGGCGGCGCCCACGGGAGAGTCACCGATCAACCTCCATTCCTCCGCCGCCGGATCGTAAATCTCCGCCGAATCCAACGGCTCTCCTTCCCCGCCTCTCCCTCCGGCGGCGATGAGAAGAAACCTCGCCTCGGCGGTCTCCAGCACGCAGAGCACGGGCTCCGCCCTCGGGATTCTCATCGGCGGAGCTCTCCGCCATCTCCCGGCCAAGGGGCTGAACACGACCACGCCTCTCCGCGTCCTGGCGCCGCTCGATCGCCCGCCGACGGCGTAGATTTCGCCCCCCGCCGCCGCGACCGAGTACAGGAACCTTCCCACGAGAAGATCGGCGCGGACGGCCCGCCATTGTCTCAGACAAGTATCGAAGGCGTGGAGCTCGCCCTGGCCGCCGTTGAGACAGAACAAGAACAGCCAAGAACTGCGAGCGAAATCTCCGGATCTCCGGCGGAGGAATGGCTGAGAAGTCGTGACCTGCAGCCATTTCTTGCAGACGAGCCTCGCCGAGTGGAGGGAACGGAACGGGAGACGGAGGAGGCAAAGCTCGAGTAGATCGTCGGGGAGCTGCCGCGCGGGAACGATCTCCTCGGAATCCTTCGATCGACCGGTCTCCGAGGCTCTCCCCCGCGGCTTCTGGCACTCGCCGACGACGATGCAATCCTCGCAGGCGCCCACTCTGCACGCCGCGCCTTTCCCCAATCTGCAGAGAGACGGCCATCTGAATTGGCCTCTCTTGCTCGTCCTCCGCCGAGCTGAAGCGCCGAAACCGTCGTCTTCGGCGTCTTCCTTGTCGAGGAGGAGATCTCGCAAGCTCCTGCGAGTTCTTCCGATGGCCATCTTGAGATAGTCGAAAGTCAATGCGCTGCGAGGGGTGAATCCGGAGGAAGAAGACGATGACTGTGTGGAGGAGACGATGAATTGGCTAGTTTGGTTTTTTCCTCTGTCTGCAAGTCTGCGGATCTGACGGCCACGATGGGTCCAGCTATGGAGAGCAGCCACGTGGAGCCAGATCGAACCGTCCCTGCTAGGTGGCTGAGCGAGACGCAGCAGACCCACTCTTCGTACACAGAGGACTGTGGTAAGGCCGAATGGGGAGACCGAATGGGACGGATGGGACGGGAAGAGACGACATTTCGGTCAGTCATATGTCACAGTCTTGAATTTTACAGTACCTTAATCTCATGGTTTGCATTTCCAAATCTCCGGTTATAATTTCGGCCATCCATTCTTCTTAAAGAAGACGAGATTCACTACCTTAATCTCATGGTTTTACCTATTTGTTTCTGCAAGATCGTGGTTCTTCTACGGTTGGCTGAGAAGGATGGTGGAGTTTTGGGATTCAACATCAACATTGAATGCCGCCGACGTTGCCTGCGACACCGCCGACGCCTGTTCTGCATGCCCGAATCCGCGCCGTTCGGCCGCCGGCGACTGCTGCGCTGCCACCGTTGTGATGGAGCACGCCAAATCGACCCTCAGGAGACGTCTAAGGAGCTACCCTCTTCGTCATCAGCATCTCTGCCAGTTCACGTCCAGCCCAACCGGCACGCCAAAGCGTCAGAGAAGACGCCCGGGTTTAAATACCCCGGGTAAAGCACGTCCGCGCAAGTGTTCGTTGTTTTTCTGTTTTCATTTGTCCATTTTATGTTTTTGTATTCATCACGACGAGTTCGCCGTACTCGTCCGTATCGTTGTGTTTCGCGCCGTCGTTTTATCTTCGTCTTGTTTAAAATTTCCCCTTCGTTTTATTTTAATTGGTGTGCCCCTTGTTGAACTCCTGGTAAAGGAATATAAGGCCATGATGGGCACGACCACATCTCAGATCTGGATTTCATTTGTGGCAGTTACAGTTTGTCGTTCAGATCTTACGCTAGAAGAAGAAAGGAGGAAGAAGGAGAGGAGAGGAGAGGAGGAGAGGAAGAGCAGGTGATTAAAATCTTGTACAGTTGCTTGTCCCTGCGTCAACCGTCAACGATCCAACATCGTCCGATCGATTGAGTGCTCCAATGTGCGATCGATAGTTGCATTGTGTGCGTAACTACTAGAGGCTACATCGCTCGTGGGTCGGCTGAGGATGAGGGTGACGCAACCTCAGTACGCAAGCGTCATAGGAATACAACTTGTTCTCCAATCTTTGAGTCCAGATGGTGTTTGTGCTTCAGTCCACAAGAACTAGAGTACTCTCTCACAAAGAGAACAATTTGATGGGAGAAATAATATTCTCAATAAAATAAAATTATTTAATAATTATCCTTCAAGGATAAAAGGGCCTTATATAGGCCACTGAAGGTGCAGGGTTGTCCATAATGATAGTACCTTAAAAAAGACAACTTAAAATTGAAAAAAATAACCCTGGCAAAACTAAACAGAATATCAAGGACCTATCAGGCTTGAGTAGAGATATTTTGCATATCATGGGCTTGTATACTCTGTTAGAAGATATTGTGTGCCTCAAGAAGATTCTTATGAGACAGAATAGTAGCTTTGCACCTCTAAAAGGGTGTAACACACATATTTTGCATATTTTGGCTGAATAAGAATCTGTTAGAGGATTCTGTCAAAGAAAGTTTGTCAAAGGATTTTGTGGGTCTCTAAATACTTCAACATAAATCTTTGAAGTTTTTAGAAGGATATATGTCTTTATCGACCTATTGCTTAATGGGCCTCAAGAAATAGGCTTTTGGGCTACATCACAGGGCTCGTCAGTTGGTGAAGATTCCAAGAATGTGATTTAACTACTGCCATGCAACCGTCTTCATAAATATTGGATGGCTCGGGGGCAACTCATTGTTCTCCACCCCTTGGTCATCGTCCCTTTTGGTTGAATAGGGTGGATTTAATTGTCAATAGTGCTGACAGTTGTTTGTACGATGCTCATAAACTACTCAAAAGTGCTCCATAAGGTTGACAACACACAAAACCCCCTTCCTAGACCCTTAAAATTGGCTTTTTTGGCACTTTTCAAGAATATTTTTTTTAGAATTGAAATCAACGGATGAGACTTCTTCCAGATTTTAGAGCTAGAGGAGAGTGGTGACAACTATGTGATGGTTTGAAAAGCTTGGGAGGTACAATAGACATTTAAGGTGATCCGGTTTTGCACTAGCATAGAAGACGAGGAGGCACAGCAAAGTTAAGGGGCATCACTAAACCTTAATAATCAAAATGAGGGTGATATGGTAGTTTCTGAACATTTATTGCTGAATTTGAGTGTTTTTCTTAACTTGGAGTTGGATTATATTTTTCACATAAGCTGATCAAACATCAAATGGCACACTATATTCATGAATTTTCTTTATATTATATTCAATTTTATGTAAATGGTATCTTAGATATCCAAAAGTTGTAGACTCTCCATTTTCAATCCCATAAGATAATATCATTGTTTTCTTCTTCTTATTCTTCAAATTCTCTTATTTTTTCTATTAATATCCTATTAATCCTATCTCCCGTTTATTTTTCCCCCTATTTCTTGATATTATATCTTTATTATAATTAAATTTATCATTTGTGCTATCTATCCAAATATTTATCCTTCCTATAATAATATAAATAATCCATTTTGTTCACATTTATCACATTTATAAAATAAAAAAAACATTTCCTCTCCTAAAATGCTCCATCTATTTTTCGGACTTATCTCTGATATCTCTATCCTACTGAGCAGCAGTAAAAACCGTCATCCATTTCATAAGCATGCAACATAATCACTCCTAATATTTGACCTAGTATCTATAGTATTACTATCTTTGTTCGTGGTTTAGATCATTATAAAACCACATACTAGGTAACTATTGATGTAAAATGTCGTCCGAGATCGAGCATCTCGAGCTACATCACAGGAAAAATGAATACGAAATGCGATGCAATGTAGTGGAATGAAGTGTACGTTTGAAAATCAACGAGAAAACATGTTGGAATCTGGGGATCTGAGATGCGATCCAGTTGACGACACGAGGAATAGTTGTGATACGGCCAAGCTCCCAATGTTCCATGTGATAAACTCGAGGGCCGACGGAGAAGGGGATGACTTTCGTCCAAGCGTGTCTGCGCCTTCAACGTGAATGAGCAAATCCGACACCATCAAGAAATTTACCCTAACACGAAACGGTGGCTAATCCTATAACATGTATTAAATCTCTCATGGCAGCAGATTAGTAGAGACCAGCACTGACGACGGTAATTAAAACTGAATAAGGAGAAGGGAGAGGATGTGACCTGCGGGCGCGATCTGGACGTCAAGGCACAATAAAGAGAGTTGATGAGGTGAAGGTCGGACGAGGTGGTGGCGCGGCCAAGATGGTTGGCTAGTTACTCTGCTGCCTAGAGTGGACGAGTTTTCAGTGGAGGTTGTGATCAACTGTTATGTCCATGGTGATAACTCTAGTTTCTGGTGGCGAACACAGAGGTGAGAATCACTATGGCCACGTTGGTTGTATCAAAGATCCACTGATAGAGACAGCTATTCGAGAGACCGACAGAGGACCACCGACACCAATCGCAGGAGGCAGGAATGGTGATGAAACAAATATCCGATCTAACCGCCCCATCGTCGGGTAGTAGTGAGTGCGACCACAACAGTTGCACCGTGGTGCACCTTCTTGAACAGAGGGAGAGGAAGCGCCTTCAATGAACAAGAGATCCTCCCCTCAAGCAGACGGGAGTCCTAGGGCAACTTCAAGTGATCAATCTCTTCTTCAAACAATCTCTTTTATTATTTTTTAAAAAAACTCAAACTTCTTTTTCCAAAAGAACAACAACTCAAAAAGACAAATCACTTTTCCAAAACAACAATTGCTCGTCTAACCCACGTTCGCCCACCGCTCTCCTCTTATAGTAGAGAAGGGCAGTTATAGGCGCCCTAGTGGGACCCTTTTAAGGGGGAAGCTTATTGGGCTTTCCCTAAAAGGATCCTTTAGGGGAGGAAAGAAGCCAAGCATGGACTTTCCCCCTAAAGGTGCAGACAAAATCATCCTGGTAGCGGAAATGCAGGTTCTTCACATCGGCTCGAGCTCCGTGAAGTGGCTGATGACGAGTTTGTATGCGCTCGACTGGATGATCCTCCATCAACTGTCCTATTATTATCTTAATGTCTCCTTTTGTTTTCTTTCAATTATAAATTAAATTCATCTCTAAGTACCATTCCATGTGGAGATGTCCTCAATCTTCACAACTAGATAATTTTTTTTTATTAAAGAAAATGAATACTACGTGTATATATTTTAGAAAAACAAACTAAACCAAAATAGATAATAATTACACCTTTAAATATTATACCTATCAAAATTTTATCTAGTTTATTGAATTTGCATTAATATAAAGTTAGTTACAACATGAATGCCAAAAATATGCCTTGATAATAAAAACTGTCAATATTTCTGTTTGTTATGGTGATTGGTCCCATTGAGTGATTAAATTTCTTGGTATACGTCATCATTTACATTTTACGCAAGCAGCCATCTAATCTTAAGTTCAGTTATTACAATTTTTTAGGAAGTTTAATATTGTATATACTTATAAGAATCTTTGAAAATTCTTGTAGACTTTGAGTTTATAATGTACACTTTGAAAATTCTTGTAGACTCTTGTACCTAACAAAGTGTAGTGTCCACGTTGAAAAGCTATAATTAGTAAGTGAACTTTTTTCACTTAGTTAGACTGTTCAGGTTGAAATTTCATAAATAAAAAATTGAGGGTTAGATATGTCATTTAAGGTTTGTGATTCAGGAATAATCTTTATAACTTCCCTTACGAGCGTACAATGAGGAAGGATCCAAAACACTGACACCAGATATTGTAAAACTGAATATTATTTTATTTCTACTTTCCAAGTTAGGTAGATTTATTATGAATTAAATATAATTTAATGAGAGCAAAAATAGTAAAGAATTCAAAATAATAATCAGGTGGCGAGAAAATACCCATCCAATTTATCCTAATTTATCCAAATTTCAAAGAAATATAATTGAAGACTGTATAGGAATTATGCTAACCTAAAGGATTGTGACTAATAAAGGTACAATATCATAATAGTTTTGTTTTCAGATTCCTAACAAGATGAGTGGTGCGTTTTCTTCATGAATATTGATCATATCTCCTCTAAAATTGTTCGCCCTTGAAAGTCAAGAATGGACCCAAATGAGAATATCACTATGCTAAACATAATTAGGAATAAATCCAAGCGTTCATTTCTAAAAAATGGGGGGGGGGATTCTATTTATAGATCCAATAACATGTCTAGATGGAGAAGATGAAGATGAAGATGAAAAAACTCCCAAATTTCAGCTCAAAAATCTTTTAGGATCACCATATATCAAGTTCTGAAGTTGGAGAATTATAGGTCGTGGATTATTTCTATAATCCTCATCATGGATTGCTAACATGGCGTGTAATCATCATATTGTTCCCAAAAAAATCCATGTCGAACTTTCATAAAGGCAAATTGTGATATTGTTGTAAATCTAATTTACCTAAATAAAATAAATTTATAATTATACTAAACTCACTCAAATATGTGTAGTGGGAGTGAGGTCATCTCAATAGGGACTGGATTTTAAATATTAATGTTGCAGGAAAAGGCGGCACGAGATGACTGTTCCTTATTTGATGGGAGGGTCGCCCCCCATGAAGCACTCATGGATACAAAAGACAAGCTCTGACGTCCCGTCCAGCGTGAGCTATCCCCTCCACACGATGCAATTGGTCTCAAGCTTGACACTGTCGAGCTTTCCCCACACTAGGAGGATGATGGGGGACCATCTAGCTTCGAAGATCCCATCGAACCAGTTCATCGAGCGAGGGCTCACGCACAAGACCCAGCCTTCGGAGTACCCAGCCTCGTCAATGGGCCACAAAGGTTTGACGTTATCTTTCCTTGTGTTTTCTTTATTTAGTAGGCCTTGTATGTCGGCCACGCATGTGTTTGTTTTTTGTTTATTCGCACGTGTTTGGACCAATGTATGGACTTACATGTTTGCGTGTGTGTGAGCCCATGTGCGGGTGTGTTAGTTGGTTTCTCTCTCCTATTAGGGGGCCCTGATAACTCTTATTTGGGCCTTCTCCCCTTTATTTCTAAGGGGGAGGCCCATATTTGCCCCTATAAAAGGTGGGGCCCGCCCATAGGAAGAGAAGTAAAGAAAAGATTGAAGAAAAGGTGATTTTTTAAGATTTTTCCAAATTTTTAGTGTTTTATTGAGTTTTTACCATATTTATGAAAATGCCACGGCAAAGTTAGGAGAGAGAGAAAAAACCCTAGAGTTCGTCGAAAACCGTCGTTGTCTCCATTGGTAATTGCCGCCGTCTTTGCCAGAAATTGTCGCCGTCTTTGCTGAAGCTCTAGCTGTTGTCTCCCATTGCCTTCTCAACCGTGACCGCCATCCCCTCGACTGTCCGTTCCGCCGCCGCGGCCTTTCGGCCACCAGGTGCGGCTGCAGCTGCAACAACAGCCGCAGACGCCAGCCACAGTCGCGGCCGCCAGCCGCAACCGCAGCAGCGACCGCCAGCCGTTGTCGTGGCCCCAACTGCCGCCATGGACGCCAGTTGCCTGCTATCGCCGCCACGGTGCACCGCCGCGACGCCGCTGGCGCGCCGCTGCTGCCGCTGCCGCGATCGCCAGCTGTTTAGTACGCTGCCGCGCTTCTACGCGCCGCCATGCCCTGCCATCGCCACGCCAGCGCCCGCCACCGCCGCTGCGCCGTTCTGCCCTACAAACCTTCACGTTGTAGTACCCTGCTGCCGCCTGGCTGTCGCGCCCTACTTTCTTCCACGTCGTCGTGCCACCTCACTCTTCGCCTCTGTGCCATCGCGCCCTACCGCCGTTTATGCCATCAAGCCATGTTGCCGCTTACACTGCCGTGCTTAACGTCACTCCTTCCGCAGTGCCCTTTGGTGCGCTCGCCTCCGCGTTCGCTGCCGTACCCTTCGCCACGCCTTGCTGCCGCGGCCACCGCTGCTTTGGCCTTTCCGCCATCGCGGCCACCCCACTCTTTTGTCGCACCGTCATCACCACTACCGTGCTCACCAACGTTGCCAAGATGCACGTCACTGCCCTTGCTGCTCCCGTCGCTGTCATCATTCGTCAGTGCCCCTGTCATTGCTCATCATCAACCTAGCGCTCGCCAAGTCGCCTACCGGCCCCGTTATCGCGGATACAAATGCCAGGCCAGCCGTAACGAATTGGGTACACCCCCACTTATTCCCTCTTATGCATTCTATTATTTCTTTCAGTGCCTCTTGAGCGTGTCTCCACCGGCGGGGTTAGGTTAGTGATAGATAGGAATACATTAGTGGGAATAGGTTTCTATTGGTACGATCTTGGTTGGTGCTTTCAACGGTGTTCACATGAGCGACAATAGTCGTACTCGCACCATCCTCCCTCAACTCGTCGTCCAGGTCATCGGGAGCCTAGTGGCATTCCCAGGTCACACTTACCATAGCCTAGTGGTCGTTGGTGTCCGTCGATGCCGGATTAATATTTCTCAGTGATTTCATCATTGCATCCTCGCTTGCATTACATCCACGTTAGTCGTCTCCACTACATGCCATGATTGCCCTTACTCTCCTTGTGTAACACAAGCCGTTCGATCCCCGCGTCTGTCGTGTTACATCAAATGGTGATAAGAATAATGATGATACTAAGAAAGGGATGATTGAATTTTGTAGACCAATTGGGTGAAGTAGATTAAAGAAATAGGATGGGGGTTTAAGATTAAGAGAGTTAGGGAGAGAACGTATATTGATTTTTAGGAGAATATAATAAATTAGGTAGAGAGTGAGAGCTAGAAGATAATGGTGAAAAATAGGAGTAATTAATAGTTAATTATACATATTATATGATGGTTAGGAGATAGATTATGCTAAGATATTATGGTTTCTACAGATTTCTTTATTTATTAAGTAATTTTTAGCATATTTATAATATAAATAAGAACCCAGCTACACGGGCAACCGGTTGCCCCAAAGGAATCTTGGGCAACCGAGACACGTGGAAAAAAAGCCACGTGTCTTGCAAGGATTGGGCGTGGAAGCCCGGGAACCCCCAAATACGCTCTCTCTGGAAGTTTTCCCGTGCAACACGTAATCCCCTCTCTCTCTCTAACTTTAGTCTCTCTCTCTCTCTCTATCTCTCTCTTCCCGGCGACCCTCCGGCGATCCTCCGGCGATACTCCGGCGATTTTCCAGCTTCCGGAAAGCCCCGTTAGCGCATACAATCGCTGCCCCAACCATCAACGCTGAGACATGGCTACTAGGCTACGCGATGACGGACCGGGAAAGGCGAGTCCAGTTAGGACCCTGCTTTGTCCGCATTTTCCGCAATCTCTCCATCTATCTATCTATCTATCCATCTATCTATATATCCATCTATCTATCTATCCATCTATCTATCTATCCATCTATCTATCTATCCATCCATCTATCTATCTATCTATCTATCTATCTATCTATGAGGAACATGAAGAGAGAATATAGGAAACCCTACAAATTGATTTTTTTAAGGCAATGAAGGGTGCTGAAGCTGGGGTTGCTACGATCTCTGAAGATGCAACTGCTTCACCGCTGCCTCAAGCGATGATGGTCACCGGTAGATCCTTGAATGAAGATGTTGGCTGTGCTAGCACGGGAGTATTAGATGTTGCTCCTGTCGTCAAATCATCAATTGCTCATGCTTGGCCTGCATCATCTAGTGGTGTTCTAAGGAGTTTGAACAGTTGTAGAAACTTGATTTCGGCTTCTGTAGAAACTCAAAAGTATCCGTTGGAGATGTCTTTGAAACACTCGAGCAAGCATGTGAGAAGTGTACCAAGTACGCCAACTGCCCCCTTGGTCAGAAGAGTTCCAAGCACTTGAAATTCATTAGGTTTCTTTGTTTTCACGGTGGTCAGGCATCGATGAAGCAGTCCTCAGTTTCTACAGATTTCCAAAGAGAGAAGAGGACATTGAAATGTCAATGTCCATTCGTAATTAAGCTGCGGTTAAATCAAGCCTTGTGCGTCTATGAAGTGTATCAGATAAATAATCAGCACAATCACGATCTTTTTACTGAAGTTGAATTGGGCCAAATGCTGCAAAATCGCTTCATTCCGGATGAAGTGAAAACAAAAATGCTGGAGTTAAACGAACTTGGCATGCTCAGGTGCTCTCAAATCAAGACATTGATAGAGCAGGAGCATTTCCTAGTTGTTCCAGTTACGTGGACAATAAGAGACGTACAGAATTTGTTACAAAAATCTTCTAGTAGAGCTTGCGAGACTAACGATTTTGTCAAATTATTGAAAGAGAAGTCCAATCATGGTTAGTCCTTCAATTTCCAATTGAATGATGACACACTTCGCTTGGAGAGAGTTTTCTGGATTTCAGCTAATGGCAAAGAGAAGTATGTGCAGTTTAACGATGTTTTAGAAATCGATGCTACATACAAGACGAATCGCTTTGGCATGCCTCTAGTGCTGTTCATAGTGATTGATAACCATGGTTTGACAGTATTGACTGCTGGTTGTCTTTTGTCCAACGAGCAATTTGACTCCTACTCTTGGGCTCTTCAACAATTTCGATCATATACGAATCTCGATCCCATCGTCTTGTTTACAGATGGCGATATGGAATTGCCCGGAGCTATTAAGGACATTTGGCCCACTACAGTCCATCTACTGTGCAGATTCCACATTTCCCAGAATATCACTCGTGCTTTAGCTAGCTCTTTGAGGGCCAATCTCAGCGGATTCATGGATGATTTCTGGAGGGTCGGCTCCATTGAAGATGTTGATGAATTTGAGATGGAATTTTCAACATTGAAGTCAAAATGGCAAGCGACAAAATCCTATCTTCGAGTTCTCGAGGAAAAAAAGAAGCAGTGGGCAGTCTTCTACATAACGCCAGGAGATGGTCAATTGTCAGATCAAATCCGCGTTATTGTCGAATTCATCTCTATTGCGCATTATTGATGGTTTCGATGCGGTCGAAACACGATCGCAAGAGAAGTTGTCCCAAGCTAGCCTTTCCACCAAGTTTGCCGCAGCAACAATGGATCCTCTAATTAATGACGCTCTTCAAATACTGACAAATTATGCCCAGGTTCTTCTCAAAGCTGAATCAGGAATGTCGCTTTCATATACCTGTGTTGCAGATGATTCCAAAGATCAGGGATATTTCCTAATCAGTCACAAAGACTTTCCAAACAAATTTCGTGTTGTGAGGATATCCATTCGCTCCGTTAAGCAAAGTACGTGCTCCTGTAGGAAGGCGATTTGGCTCGGTATTGTATGTAGACACATGCTGTGTTGTTTTCGCCATAATAACATATTATCATGCCCTATCTCAATGTTTAATCGACGCTGGAAAAAGGACTGTGAAACTGTGGATATTCAGTTTGTCTTCATCGATACAGCGTTGGCTACGCGACCCAACTCTGAAGTCAGGGCTACACAAGGAATGACCAAAGATCAACGTCTGTCTGAACTAACGGCTCTGACAAAGCTCATTTTACACCGTTCAATTGGAACCGAGAGCACATTTCAGTTGTACAAGGCATCAATGATTGTTTTGGGCAAAACTATTGAAAGAAACCTACAAACATCACACCCTGCGTTGTCTGATTTAGAGGAAGATATTGTTAGAAATCCGTTGAAAGCTCGTTGCAAAGGACGACCCAAAATAGGGAACAAGCGCTACATAAGCATGGCAGAGCATCTGCAAAGTAAAAAGAAGCAGAGGGGTGTCACTTGCTCTAGCTGCGGGCAGCAAGGGCACAATGCCAGAACTTGTAAAACGGTTTGATTGTATCTTGGTCAACTCCGTCAACACCTATTCCGTGGGTAATTCAAGAGCAGTCTTGCCTTTCTCAAGAAAGCCATGAAGTCTTGAAGTTGCGGGCCCAGGTTAGTGATTACCGAAAAGATGAAATCGACGACTGTTTTAAAGCCAAATAGAGAGAGATAATGTTTGTTATTATGTTGGATTCTGTTGGGTCGAGAGTCTCAAGCACCGATGCGAGCTACAAGAGCTTGATCTTTAGGCAACCACCAGGAAAGCCAAGGAAGCAGCCGCAAAGGCCGCTGAGGAATCTGCCACGTCAAAGGCTGCCAAAGCGGTTATTAAATCTCTAACCTCTCAGTTATATTTTCATAGCTCTTTTTTTGATGTTGTCTAAGGCAACTATTTTATACTGATTCAACCTTCTCTCTCCTTGTCAGCTCAAGGACATTGCCGAGAGGCTGTCTCATGCGTCATCCTATGCCTACAACGGTGCAGAGCCAAAGTCAACCCTAGAAACTCTGCCCTTCAACAAAAATTGGAGGCAGATGCAAATGGAGGAGTGGAGAGGAAGAGAGAGATCTCACCTGTTGAGAGTGATCGAGAGGGTGGAGCTTCTTCCAAGAGTCAAGAGAATGCGATTCAGGTTAATATAATCTTAACCTGAATATCATGAAATAAATGTCTGCTGACTTTTGTCTTCTCCCATTTTTCTTGTAGTTAGAGAAGGTTCGTGAAGCATCAAGCAGAGGCATGGTGGTCAGAGAACAGAGAGAAGGTTTATCAGAGATACAATGTCCGGCGCCTGGATAGACTGCTGCCATGATCATCCAGGAGTTTAGAGAGAATTGTTCATCATCCTCATTTATAAATTCAATTTTTTAATGTCTCTTTGATGTATTCATGGTGTATATAATGAATTAATTATTAGGATTGGAGGAATTTTTGCAGAGATCAAGTCATAATCGATCAAAATTTCACCTTCTATCTCAAATAGATAGATAGATAGATTGATACATACATAGATAGATAGATAGATAGATAGATAGATGGAGAGATTGCGGAAAATGCCGATGAAGCAGGGTCCTACCTGGACTCGTCTTTCCCGGTCTGTCATCGCGTAGCCTAGTAGCCGTGTCTCGGCGTTGATGGTCGGGGCGGCGATTGTATGCGCTAACGGGGCTTTCCGCAAGCCAGAGAATCGCCGGGAAGAGAGAGATAGAGATAGAGAGAGTAAAGTTAGAGAGAGAGAGAGGGGATTACGGGTTGCCCGGGAAAACTTCCAGAGAGAGCGTATTTGGGGGTTCCCGGGCCTCCACGCCCAATCCTTGCAAGACACGTGGCTTTTTTTCCACGTGTCCCGGTTGCCCAAGATTCCTTTGGGGTAACCGGTTGCCCGTGTAGTAGGGTCCTATAAATAAAAAGGAAGTAGAGGAAATTCAGGGAATTAAATTAAATGAGTATAATGTATTCGACGAAATGTCTCAATGAAGCCGTTTTGAGACATACACTTTGAAATCAAATTTCAGACTTATTTAGATCAAATCCAAGGAACAGATGAGATACAACGTAAAAGTCTACCCACGAGGTTCAGAAACATGATTAGGATGGGTTAAGCATGCATCCGTCTACCTTCCTCCATGATGTTGTACTTCTGGTGTGGTATGGAGCTTTTAAGGCACCTTCTTGAGCTCTGTTAGGGAGCTATCACCAACCCATGATGGCCAAAAATACCTCAGAACGTCTCCCACCACTACTATGGAATTCTGTCGAAAGATGAAGAATCTCGACGAGAATGGATTGCTTTAAGTTGAAGGATGGATTTTTTGGAGGTCTTGGATGCCATGGTTTAGCATTGGGTTCCTCCTAGGGCCGTAAGATGGGTCTTGCAGTCCCCTTTGCTCAAATCCACCATCCGGATGGTGGAAATTGTTGACAAGGGATGAAAATGGGTGGAGATGCCTCTGACCTCCCTAAGAGATGGGTGATGGGTGAAATTAAATCACAGCCATGGTCCTCTCTAAACTGGTACATCCATGCTCCTCATCATCCACCAAGTCAGCCACCTATCAATAAATAACTTTTACTTCAACCTCAGCATGGTCCTCGTCTCCCTCATCATTGAGCACTGATGAATCATATGTTGCAAAAAATAAGTTAAGTAATTTAGGTTTTTTGAATCTCACCGTTCAATCTTGTTTAGAAGATCCATATGACTCAGATTATGTATGCATACTTAAAATATGCCCGTTATGACATAAGCTTCATGCCAGATTGGCTCAAAGCCCTGTAATTGTTTTTTTTCTTATTTTCATTAGATTGTGTCCTGTTGGGCTGTAACCATTCTCTTCTCTTGTCAGTCAGGACAATGTGGAGTTCAAAGAAAACTGATACACAGATATCCCACATCAGAAAAAATAAGAACTACGGTTGCTATATTGATGACATCAAATATGAAGTGATAAATATGTACATTATGATTATCACTTATTCATGTTGAAATGAAAATAGCAATTAGTTTTGTAATTAGTCCTAAATAATGGGATCTAATGGTTTATGAACTAACACCACTTTATTCACTTGAATCAAGTGGTTTATTTTTCTCATGATTTCCTTGGATTTTCATTGTATTAAAGGACTTAGGTAATTGGAATATTAGTAATATATCAATTGTGGAGAAGAGAGGGACATAAATCACAATGAAGCCCACCCAATCTGGGTCCTAGAAGGTGCTTAAGCCTAGTCAAAGGAGAGACCTATTTTTACGGAGAAATTCACATGGGTGTTCTATTTTTCATTCCTAAAAAGGGGACAATAAATTGACTGGCCATATTGCCAAATCTTGGCCACACATTCTATGCTTCTCACATTGAGAATCTGGAATCCCTATTTATACCCATTTTCTCCCACATGGTAACCATGCTTGAATTTATGTCCCAAACTCTATTTTGAAAGCCTTGAGTACTGTAGTGTTTCTTGTATCCAATCTTTTTGAGTGTCAGTTTGAGTGAAAAAGGGAATAGAATCATCTGATTTGGAGGAACCTGAAGAAGAATGCATCCTTGGCTCGAAAGGAAGTGATGTCGGACATTGTCGGAGACATCGTCCGGTCGACACCGAAGATGATGATTTGGTGCTGGTGAATGATAATGGTATCGGACTACGACGGTGGTGTTTGATCGAAGATTCTAAAATGGAAAATAGGCTACGATGCAATGCAAGATGCGCATTATATGGTATGTGCAAGTGCCGACTAGCTAGGAATACCGACGCCCGGGACTAACGGAGTCGCCTGGCGGTGTAAAGGTTAACCTCTCGAACCTCATCCGAAGGGACGACTACGACGCCGAACCGAATAGCTCCTTCGGATGTTGCCCACACGTACCAGGAATAGATGCTCAAGCTCGACGTAGTTCTCGCTCAACCTGTCCCTCTCACCAATATCTAAACCGAGCGCAGTGGAGGCAATATGAAAGTGCACTGCATAAAATAAGAGACGGGCAAGGGGGGATAAGGCGTACCTCTGCTTCGTGCGTCCGGAGCATGTGCGAGCAATATCGGTGGCGAGGGAAGCCGAAGAAGGAAATCTGGCGAGGTATGACAGACGTGGGGGAGGAGCTGGTGGTTGAGGATGTCGGAGGAGGTTGCGGCTACGGGCTGGCAACTGTCCGCATGCAATATCGGTCAGGGCAGACCCATCAGTTGGCTATGAGGTCAGCCGATATCGAGTCAGCGTGGCTCCTTGCACAAGGGGCGGGGCAGTCACCAGCCAAGACTCGGACGTCTGGGGCAGGCGACGAGCAAGGCGGCCTCGCCCGTTGTCTGGAGCAGACACCGGCCGAAGTGTTCACACCGGTCAGCTAGGCAAGCATGGCGGGTCAACAGGGACCTTCGTCGAACACCACAAGGACATGGCACGGGTCATCCTGTTTGACACCAGCGGCCGGGCAATGACAAGCTCTCGGTAGGCTACCGTGAGAAGAGTAGGATATCCACTCAGCTACGTGCGCCTCCTGGAGGTTGCAAGCGGTTCGGTCAGGTTGTCAACAATCGGACGTCGGGGATCACCGTGAGCGTCAAGCACGACGGTGACGTAGACGGAGTCTGAAGTTGCACCAGTGGTCGCGAGGGGAGCCCGATGGGGAGAGGGTGGGTGCGCACTGGTAGAGGCATCGGAAGCACCTCGCTTCCTCTTCCAGACTGGATACCTTTAGAGCTTTCTTCCTACAACCTCTTCCTTCTCCTATGGCGGGACCTGTTCAACTTCTCGCGCAAAATTCCTTATGAAAAATAACAAGTCCTACTGTTAGGGCGGCCATCTTTTCCTTTTATAGGGAAGGACGTGAATGGTCCCCTAACAATCCAAAAGAGAGGTAACAGGGGGTTTAAGGCCCATAAGAGAAGAAAGGGGGAGGGGAAAGTCCTTATAGAATGACTTCCCCTCACTACAACGGAAAAGAAAAGGGGAGAGAAATAAAAGACAAGAGAAGGGGGGACGATGATATTAAAAGATGAACACTAACAACAGACAACGCGAGAAAACATGGATAAAGACTCGGATGAAAGCAACGAAAAAATGAAGACGATATGCCCCTTACCCTGGATATTTGAATCTGGGCATTCGCACCATCACTTTGGCTTGCCGGGCCGGCTGAACGCGAGTCTGCGGTGGTTTCATTGGCAGCGGCGACGTCTCTGAAGACGTTCCTTGGGGCTCGGGCTGTGTCGCGCCATCAGGAAGTAACACCAGAGGTTCATGCACTCTAGGAGGTTACTTCCTTCCAAACTCAAATTTTTTGCCTTGTTTATTTAAAGATTTGATAACCAAGACCAGGGCTTTTCAACACTGTAAACGGTGATAAAAAAGAATCTAATAGCTCAAGTTATTGCATTTTTAATGAACCTAAATATCAAAGATCTGCCACACATCTTTCGTGCCGCCACGTCATGTCTGGGTTGCTCCTACGGTCAGACCCTCGTGTCCTATGTTAAAATATACTATAAGCTATTTGAAGTAGTTATTGATTAACTTCTTTACATTAAAATATTAAAATAAAGTTTCTCAAAAATATCTTTAAAGTTATTCTCAACATAATTTAGGTTTTCCTTCATTGCTTATCTTAGAGTTAGTTTTTGTCTTGATAAAAAACTATGTATATATATAATCACATGGAAACATATTCTAATTGATTTATGGCTCTTTGTGTTCAATCCATACTCAAATATATATTTAGTAAGGAAACATTTAAAAATTGTTGTTTAATCTAAGAGTTAACGATGACATATACCCTTTTTAAGGCTGACCATATAAATGTCAAGACAGAATGTAAACTGAAAAAAATAACTCGTCTACCCCATGCACGTGCGTGGGTTGAACATTCAATGGTATTTTGGCCTAATGTGGTCCTTAATGAGCCTTATTTTCTTGGGCTCTTCACGTGCTTCTACTGCTTGCAAGTTAGTGCTCGTTGGCTGCTTGCTGGCTCCCTGGCCTGCAGTTGGCTTGAGCACTGCTATGCTGGAGATGGCTTGGTGCTTTTAATGTCTTTCTGCTTCATCAAATTGCTTTTGACACATGTCCTGGATCATCTAAATATGTATGTACATTTGATGAAAAATTAAATGATATTTTTATTGATGCGCCGTATCATGGGCATCATCAACATTTGTTGCAATTTTAATTTATTCTTTTTTCAATTGGCTACTTTTTTTTCATGCAAAAAGTAATACTGAAAATTTCTATGAGATGCTTCTTAATCATTGGCCACAACCAATGATTGAATGTGTCCAATAATTCACTGGAGCCAATAATTAGCCACAATACGAGCAAATAGAATTATGACATCTTGGGAGCAGAATAAATAAAAGTAGAATTCATTAAGGGTAAGTAAAAGATTTAAATAAATACACACACATATATTTTGACAACATTATTTCATTTATGAATCAATCCCAATTTGGTTCAATAAGATAAGTTACAGTATCATTCTAAATTAGAATGAATTGTTTTAATCTTAAATAATATGGATTCAAGAACATTTTAATGAAATAAACATGTAAAATATATTTAATTACAATCAAAATTAGCATGTAATTTGTAACTACTAGGGATCTACAAATATCTTAACATCATCTCATTCTTTGTCCCTTATTTTTTCATCTAATTAAAATATAAGTGTTGTGATTTGTGGTCTCAATTTACTATGATCTAGGATGGGTCTTAAGACTGAAAACATAAATCACATCACCTTTTCATGGATTAAATTTATGGTTTCTGGGTTCATTAGATAAATCTCTTCTGAGTGTTTATATATACATCCTCTAGATGCATCCATACATTTTTCAGAGTTCTAGATCTCCTTTTCATTCCCTTGAACAGTGCCACAAGAAATTTAATTTAAGATGACAATATATGAGGCCGTCAAGCCAATCACACATTTTTCATATCTCGAACAATGTCCACAAATATATTAGATTCATTATAACGCACACATGAGGTTTATAATGAATTCCATGAATAAAAGAAATGACTAAATGAACTATGGTGAGATCATAGTTTAGATATCAATAGTCTTTAAGCAGGTATCATATATATTGTTATTCAAAGGACACTCGGGAAGGATATACAAATATCTGAATAGAGTAACACTATCTAGCACATAATTATGATCGATGGGGCATATACTCCTGGTTTTAGTACACCTATTAAAATTCTGATCCCCACTGGGAGAATGTCGGTTTATCCCCATGCATGTGATGATTAATTTAAGTGGGATCTATAATTAATTAATTAAAAATATTGTAAAATTTTACAATTGATATTCCTACAAACATATGGTTCAATCTGAACCATGATATGCCATATTTGATGCAAATTGATTGATAAGTCCAAAATGTAGCACATGCTCAAGTACTCAATGATAGTCATCAAGTACGAAAAGTAATCAAATGCCCTTGAGAATGATTCTCATATTGAATTGACATTAGATGTTGCTGAAGGGATACCAGTACATGAGTAAGATGTGAAGAGTTTGGTATGACATGGTTCAGTGTTACACAACTTCAATGAGCTTATTGTTATTGTGGTAGTTTGAAGACAGAACCTCATATCATGAGATACTACATGAAAGTCTTTTGAAAAGTAGAATAAGACTTATAGATGTACAATCTATTAAAGGCACACATGGTCGAGGGATTTTCAACACATGATGATGTGCTGATGATGATTGCATGGACTAAGAGGTAGTATCTTATTGGAAAATGATTCTCCCTTTAAATTAACATTGAGCTTGTAATTCAATTTCTTAAGGATTCATATTTATATTAATATTAATATGAACAAGTTTCCTGGAAATTTGGTTGAACTTCTTAACTCGGTCAAACATATCAATCCTAAACATTTTGGAGAAAAAATTCCTAGTCCTCTTAGCTTGTATGATCAATGAGAAGGTGTTGTATGAGCTTGAAGTAGACAAGATAATGATGCAAGTTTAGGTAGCTCTATCCCAAAAGGATATTGACAATATAAATACTCTCACTATGGTTAGAAAGGTCAGTAGCACAGGAACTACATGAAATATCATGCTGAGATACTCAAAGTAAGTTAAAGCCTGAGGATGTTTAAATTGCTAAAAATTAGAATAAAGTCAAGGAAAATAAATTATGAAGTTTGAAGAAAACAAAATGAGACATAAAATAATACATATTTTAAGGCCATTTTGGCATCATTTTACTAAAGTTACCTTCATATTTTTATGATTTCATCTCATACATTAAATGGAGCATTTGGTTGACATAATAGATTTTAATGTAAAATTTTGCATAATTTACAAGTTCAATTATTTTTCGTGCAAAGTGAGTTTTTAAAATTGTTAGTTATAATTGAGTTTTATAAATTCTCTCTAGTGGTTATTCTATATTTTCTAGGGCATAAATTAAATAACTAAAAATAAATAAAAAATGGGTTTTTAGTGAGCCAAGCGACAACTAAAGCCAGCCATAGGCAGGCGTGCACAAGGTGCTCTAGCCTACATACTGTTGGGTTCTATATGCCTAGATCTGGATGAAAAAATCAAAACGATAGGCATCTGAAGACTTTTGCAAATATAATGACATCGATAAAACTATTGAAACTATTGAAACGAAGTACCTTTTCACGTATCACATCCATGATTTCTTGGATCCCAAAGCGAGACGAGTCAAGCTGCTCAAGTGTGCAGCCTCTAGATGTATCCGTGCAATCATCAGCACATCGAATCTCCTACTTCTCATTGACGAGCCCCGTTCAATCTCTGTCGTCATCGTTACGTCGTCACGATTACATTGGGAGTGGAGAGGGGTTGTGGGAAGAAGGGAGAAGAAGGGGAACGCCCCTGAACAATTCTAGGTGAATTTAGTTCAGGGCCTTCCCCTATTTATACTAAGCGGGTATTTTTCATAAAACCCCCCAAAACTTAAGTATATCTTCCAACGTCCAAAAGACTATTTGCGTGTGACCCTCTAGGCCCATGTACTAGTCTAGTTAATGATTCCAGCAGCCCAATTACCTTTATTGACCTTCCAAATTAATTAACTATATCATCATATAGATTAATTAATGTCAGATCGATTTAAGACAATAGATAGGTCGAGTCTCCAACACGTGGGGTGCCAAGCTACACCTCGTGTTCTAGAAGATACAAAGGAGTGTTTATCGACTCACTCATGGAACATGTTCGTCATCGGTTGCCATGTATGTATAGTCCTTCATCCACTTGACGTTCCAAGGATGACTTAGGGCATGGTCAACTGTCAAACCCTAATCGGTCCTCCAAGTTAGTACCGATGCATTCGGAAATCATGTGAGAACTCTTCTCCAAAATTTCACTACCTTGGCCAAGAACTTCATCACATCGTCTTCCTTGAGCTATCACCTCTTATACCAAGGGTGAATGACCCCATCTTGAAAACTCAATCATCTTCATGAACTTCTTGATGCACCCGAACTAAGACCTTTAGAATCCCATGATTAGATAATCATTGGCCACAGTCAAAGTACAACCGTCCGTGCACAAAACATCTTTGGTGTCTCAGGTCTAAGGACCACTAATAAAATCGTGAATTGAATCAACCTGATTAACAGCTTGGTATAATACCATTTAAGGATTCGTACGAATCAATGCACTAAAGTCTTTCCACTAAAGAGCACCTACTATCTATCCTTAGTGTCTCCACACTAATGGCTACGGGAGCGGCCATACTCATCATATGAGTGAGGCTAGATAGTATTATTCTATCTGGATCCTTTGAATAGTAATGTTTAGAACACACACTTAAAGACTAGTGATCTCCTTATTACGATCTCATCATAATTCACTATGTTCGATCATATATTTAAGGACTTGATTTTAAATATCACACGTGCAATAGAAAGAATATGTTCTATTAACGAGTATGAAATGAAATGTGGAATGTGTGATTGGCTTGACGACCACATATATTTCCATCACATGCAACTAGCAAGCACCGGGCGCAATCACCAAGGTGGACAACACAACATAAATATCCAGAATTTGGGCCACATAAAGCCCAAGCACATAGAGGCCCAATAGACGTACACCAATGCCCCCACACACATGCTGGGAAGGGAGAAATGAATTGAGTAAAGATAATTGGAAGGAAATTATACAGATATGCATGTTTTAAAGTTCTTCCATATGTGATTAGCTCCAGTCTCCTTTCCAAATTGCATGTGTGTTTCTTAACCTAACCTACTCGATAATGTGTTTACCAACATATTTGGATACACAGATCTAGCCCCAATCAACATAGGCATCATATTTCATCTTATTTATTCTACCATTACGTCTTCTTTGAGGCATTTTGTAGAGCATATTCTGCACATCAGGCATTTCACTTGATTTTAAGTATTTTCTTCCAAATTTTATCTTATTCAAATATACAAAAAATATATTAAATATTATACATATATAAACCGTTATTACATATTATAAATAATCACCTCTTAATTAATCTTCTTAATCCTTTTATCTTCTATTTAACTCTTTCGCTCTAGCTTATTAAACTATTTTAAATATTAAAAGATATCCTCTGTACCTACTTAATTCTTCTAAAATTAAACATTTGTTTTCTCAACTATCTCCTTTAAGATATCATTATATATAAATATTTATATCTCATTAATCTACATATAAATAAATAACCCATCATTACTATATCTATCTCTTATCTTGTACATAACTTACTATCAATTAAATAAATAATATTCCTATCTTCTACTAATAATAGTATATTATTATTCTCTTATACACCACTTCCACTACCTATCTTAATATATCCCTTAATTATAATATTATAAATAAATTTCATCATCTTAATTCCTTACTATATCAAATATGTATAAAAATACTAATCCTATTAAATGATATACATAACATCCTATGTTATAAATATCTTACCTTTTCCTTTCGCTACTACTATATATCATTACATATTATTACTAAATATCATATACACTCCTAATTTCTCCACGTCTTTATCTACCTCTTTTTTTTACTTCCTAACTTCACCTTTCACTGTATTTAATATTATTTCTCTTACTCAAATTATAAGTAACCTATTTAATTAACCTTATTCTCGTCATAAATTCTCCCTAAATATCTTCATTATTATTATTAGTTCTCTAAATACTATCTAATAATTCAATTATTGGATCAACTTCTAAAGGCCAGTCCTAGTGGAGACGACCTCACTCCCATTATACACATATTTGAGTGAGTTTACATAATTATAAGTTTATTTGATTTAATAAAATAAATTTAGAACGAGTGAAAAAATATCAACGTAGTTTGTCTTCATCAAAGTTGAGGCTAGGAAATACTTTAAGTGAATCTCAATCTTTTCTTGAGATATATGGTATCTTAAGAAGATTATTATGTTTCTAGCACAATAAAGAACATCACACCAGTAATGAATTGACTTAGATTTTATACTGTGATATGGGTAATAAATGGAAGAACTTATATCGATAATAAATCTATTAGATGTTTCATACTGTCATCTTCATGAGCTTATGAGACACTGTCAAAGGTAGGGTATGTAAGATGAATGCGGATGCTTATTGAATTTGATATTGAATCATATGGAACTTTATGGTCATAAATTATGGGAAAAGAACCCATGTCTCCAATCTTAGAAATTAAAAATATGCCAAGGACATGTTTGAGCCGATACATGTTGATATATGCAGCCACAAAAAAGAGTATTAAAAATTTCTGATGAGATTAAGGATAATATTACTTAGAATTCAAATGGTTCACAAAAGGATAATGCTATCCTCAATCAATTGATTCACGTACATACATCAAAGGAGTATCCAAAATAGAATGTTTCATCGAAGAGGTGAAATTACCATATATTTGGCATAGTGTAATCCAAGATGAATGACTTGTGATCCTTAATATTTCTAAGGGTATATGCACTTAGTGTAGCTACATACTTTCTGACCTTTTTACCTATCAAATATGTTAATTCTAATCCATACGAGTTCTGAAAAAAAAGGAAACCCAAATATGACAAAGTATGGGAAGTGTAGCCCATGATATGATGCATGTTCCAAATAAGCTAGAGTCGAGGATACTGATGTATGGATTTTATGGATGTCCAAAATAGAAAGTTTAGGGATACTAATTTTACCATCATAAGGGAGAAAACCTTTTTTTGTAGAAAAGAGGTTGTATTATTGGAAAACATTTGTTTTGTATGAGAAGATAGTGGGAGAAAAATAGTAATGGAAGAACTTCTAGACATAAAACTGTTGAGGTTTTTGTGTTTTAATGTACATTAAATTACAATAGTAATCATGACTTTATAAATTAATAAGTTCTTTGAAGTTAAAGGTTTTTAAAGGTTTTTGAATGCTTTAAAAAAAACAAAAATTTTTTTTTAAAATATTAAGAGCTATTAATATAATTTTTAATAAAAGTTGTTAAAATATTCTGTATAATTAAAAATGCTTTTTAAATATTCTTAAAATGTTTTTAGATGTTTTTAAAATGTTTTAAATAATATAAAGGGCGTTTTAGGTTTTAAAGTGTCTTTAAAACATTGATTTATATTTTAAAATGTCAAAAAATAAAGAAATTAAAAGAATTTTTATTGAATGAGAAATGTTTTTTTAATCATTTTTTTGGATTTATTTTGGGTTATAAAGGGCCCAATAAGGCCTAAATGGGCGGAGCCCATTAGCCTTAGTGGCGGACCAGACGGGCGGACTTAACCAGTTAAGTTCGCGGTCGGGTCCGCAGTAGAAAGTTTAAATAAAATAAAAAAAAAAACGGGGCGGGCAGGAGTCGAACCTGCGACCTCCGCACCGGCAACATGGCGCTTTACCAGTGCGCCATGTGTGCACTTTAATATAGAAATAAAATTTCTATATTTAACTTACCTTGGACCCGATAAATCGAATTAGGAAATTCGATTTATTCCAAAGGTCGGGTCCGACGGTTGACTTTCCAAAATTCATTTTTTATTTCTAAAAATCATATTTTTTTCCAACTTTTGGAATTCCTATATTAAACCTAACTACTTTAATTAGCACTAATTACTATAATTAATTTTTTAATTAAGGAAACTTTCTATAAAACTTTGAAAAATCATAAAAAATTAATTACAGCTCCTTTTGAGCTCGAATTTTTTTGAAATTCTCAGAAAATTACAATCTACCCCTCTAGCACTATAAATACCCCTTCAGAGCAAGGGTCGAGTGATCGGTCTGGGAAAACCATCTCTCTTGAGCTCCTCTTTGAAGAAGAAAGTGCTCCCTCTTGTGAAGTTCTTCCCCTGCAATCAGTGTGCTTGTGCTTCTCTACTCTCAAGGGAATTTTTTCATTTTTATCACTCATTCATTTACTGAATAGGGTAATAGTTTCCTCCACAATCATTGAGTTAGTGGTGATTTTTATGAGATTTTGTGAAGGATAGTGAAGGGATTGATATTATTTTTGAAAGCGATTAAGAGGAATTGATTTGTTGATCTTGAAAGTACTTCTGAGACACATTTTCAAAATTGATCTTGATATCACATTTTGAATCTTAGTGCATTTGATCATTCATACATCATTGAGAGCGGTGATTGACCTTTGATCAATCACGGGGAGCGGTATATCGTTTCTTCCACTAATTTGAACAGGTGTTGAAGATCGAGAAGGCAGGGAGGTGACGTTGGTGGCACCAAGGATGTGACGGTGATGAGGGAAGTGGACGTACGAGGAAGAGCTCGTGACGGTCTACCCTAAGGCGATTCGGGGGTGAAGCTCGTGCACCCAAGGACGTGACGTACCATCAGAAGACTCCTCTGCAGAGGCAATTCGGTGAGTTGGGTTGGGGTGCCTTACAAGGGAGGATCCTTAGTAAGGTTATCCTGAGTCCTAATTAGGACTCGAAGGGGGGCCTTGGATTGACTCGATCACTAGCGGATCGAGGAACCAAGTAAATCTTGTGTTCGAGAGAAAGAAGGTGAGCGACAATCCAAGGAATTTTAAAAGTAATTTAGGCAAATTAAAATTAGATAAGCTAATTCACCCCCCCCCCCTCTTAGCTTCCATCAAAAACCTTCATAACCTCATTGGATGAGTACTTAGTACTTACCATTTTTATATGTACACATAATAACTTTGTATGTCTGGCTGTCACGCAGTTAAATCTGTAGCTAAGAACAATTCTCGGATTTAACGCTCGTCGGCCTCAATGCCTGAGCAAGAACATTGAGCAGCATTCAATTGGGCAACAGAAGTCTCTTCGGAATCCTTGAAATTTCTTGAGGTTATAAAGGAGGTAGGGCTAGGCCCTTAACAGAACATCGAGATGCTTCATTACCACACAAGTAAAAATACTTTAGTGGTCGTAGCCATTACATTAGGCTAAGGGCCCATGCAGGAATGTAGAGATGAGGTGCATTCTGCGCTGTTGGGTAATGGCAGTCTAGGGCCTCAAGGCCCACATCCCTGTGTGCACGTGTAAGCTCCAACACTCTAAGCGTACCCTCAGTCGTGGCGCTAATAACACACATTTTAGTAGGTTAAAATATGACCATATTTACATGTTTATTTGCATTAAATTGATCACCTATGCATTTTATCAAGCCTAAAATGATTACATTTATTTTTAGAATGATATTTGAAAGGTATGAGCTTTAAGTATTTTTAATGATTTTTCTGACGTCAAATTTTGAAAGAACACAACTTTTTAGTTGGAACATACATTTATTGGCATTATATTATTTTTTAAATTCAAAATATAGTTTTATAACATTTTATGAATTTAATATCTATTTTTTGAAATTATTTAATGGATCTTAGAGTTTCCAAAATTATAGGAGAGAGAAAATCAGCGGGTGATAAGCTCAATTACATTGTTGTGAAATTTAGTTTAATTAATAAAATTTATAAAGCTTTACTCATAAAATAATTTGACTGGTTATTGATGAGCAAAGGTCGAAGAGATATTAGGGTTTAAATACTCTTTAACTATGACTCAAGAGGGATGAGACGAGATACATATAAAATAAGAGATCATGTTGTGAGGAATATGAGGTGGTGAGAGGGTGACAATAACTATTTAACAAGGAATATATGAATAATAATATGAGGAATAGGGAGGAGGATGTGGATAGATCAAATGGAAACAAGAGTATGAGATAGATGAAGACGTGAAGTGATGATGGATGCAGAGGATGAATGATAAAATAGGATGATGAAATGGGTGAATGGATGTCAATGGATGATGGTGAAATATAATGGTTGACTAATAGATGATAATGATCTAACTAATGAATGTAATGTAATACTGTATAGGTGGCTGTGAGACAGAGAAGAGGATGATGGACTAGATGATTTAGATTTTTATATGAGCTAAAGGTGATGAGATTGTAATCAGAGATGGCTGTGGTAAGGTGAGATGATGGAAGATGGTGATGAGAATGAGATGATGTTGAAAATAAGGACCTAGATCTAACTAAAGATACGTGAAGGAGAGAAAGCAATGAAAGGCAAGATACTAACCTTAGATCCCTAAGTTCTGCCAAGATCAACACACTTTTCTAATGCAGATTATCCTCTTGAATTCTCTGTTCATCTTCCCCAATCACTCAAAACACCTTGATGGAACTTCAAAACCCTAATTCTCTTTCAATCAATCACTCTAGGAGGAAGTGAGTTTAAATATGGTTTTTACAAAAATCTGAGGCTCTATTTATATATATATAACTTCATGTATGGAAACAGCCAAGAAAAGGAATATTTGCCCAAAATTTCAGCCCAAAACTCCTTTTGGTTCTTCTCATGTATCAAGATTTGAACTTGGATCATTCTCAGTCCTCTGATAACACCCATTTTAGTGGGTTAATTGACAATATTAACGTGCATATTTTCATTAAATTATAATCACCCTCTCACCACCTCATATTCATCACAACACAATCTCTTATTATAATTTTATCTCCTCTCTTCCTTCTCATTAAAAGAGTATGTAACCCTAAGATCTGCTCCCTATGGAGATGACCCTCTTATAATCTCAATTTTAGGGTTTTAACTTGTCGTTGATATTCTTGAGATCATTAATAAAAAGATAAAACTGTACTCACTTAGTAATCTCATCTAGTGATGATTACAAGTCATCCCCATAGGGAATGGTGATTAAGGATTTGATATTCTTAAAATGGTGATTATTAAGATGAGAATAAATACGTATTAAATATAAAATCAAATGAAAAAAAATTATGAGGCGAGATAGTGATATTAAGTTAAAGAGAGGAGTTAGTAGACAATGATAAGTCAGGTTTGAGAATAGCTGAAGGAATCCCAGAATGAAATAATGATGACACGAAGTGTGACATGAATGGGGTAGAGGCTAGTCAAATTCAATAATTGGGAGAACATGGCAATCCAAGTTAATGATAAGACGATGATGCGAACATGGTAAGATGTGATTGGGAGAACACATGGTGGTGAGGCAATGGTGGAATATGATAGTGGAAACGAACCAAGCCACCAACGATGTCGAGAAAGAGCAACCTAAGACAAAGATGCTTATTGTAGATCCTTATGTTCCACCAAGATCATGGCAATTTACAAGTGCAGGTAAGACCCTCTTCTCCGTTGCTTCTTCCCGCACACCAAGGGCACCAAGACACACTTCATGGATCTCAAAAACTCATTATATTTCAATCAACTTACATGAGTACAAAGCAGTTTCAAGGTTTATTTTGACAGTGATCCACACCTCTATTCGTAGATCAGAGGGTATAGATGGAAAGAGGGTTTGATAACAAAAAATCACTGAAAATTTCAGCTTAATCAGACCTCTAGATTTCCAAATTTTGCAATTTGAAATTGGAACAATCCTAGTTGTTCCTTTTTTATCTCCTCGTCATTGGCATTAATGCTTCCTCCATTTCCATTCTCGATTAAGCCATCCAATTATCAGCTTTTAATAATTGGCATGGTCACCTCATCTTTGGCGATGGCATGCTCGAAGAATGCCATGTGTACTTGTGCAGAGGAAAAGACAAAAAACATGGTAGATATTATTGTCATTATTATTTTTATCATTGGGTGATGTAGCACTGCGCCACCGCATGCCACATCATGAGATAACCCCTTTTCCTCTTTTCTCATGAATGACACACTGACGCATGTCAATCACGTCAGAAAAGAGGGAATATTCCCTTTTTATTACCTTTATGATTCTTTTTGCTTTTTAATCAATTGCGGGACTATGCATTTGTGCCACACGTACCACTACAATTGTTGATTTATTTTTCCCCTTTTTCATTTCTCTCTATCGGTTCTCGTATCACATATATTGCAATTTAAATCACCTATTTTTTTCTATTGGTCCAATGAATGTAAAAAGAAAGAGAGTGTTAGAAAATAATTGGCGCATTATTGCATCACAATTTGTGATGCCATAATTTATCCTTTTAGCTATGCTTAGCACAACTTATCATTATGGATGCTTGTGATTGGAGACACATTGTGTGCGCATAATGAAGTAAACAAATATATTAATAAATCTTTATAAAATAAGTGCTAAGTCATAAAAATATAATAAATAGATGTTTTGACATCAAAAATTCATCTCTCTAAATGTTAGTTAAAAAATTTGAAAGAAATATATTCTTGATTAAAAATTAAATTATGTAAGGATACAATGTCAGAAAAATCTTAAAACTCTGATTAAATTCATAAAGAACCAGAATATCAATCTAAAAATAGGTTAGCCATTTAAGGGTTGGTAACACGCCATTATATTTGTTTTAATGGATAAACAAGTGCAACTTTCCCATGATTAACCCCTTAATTTACATGTTATCAGATTCCCCAAATTGGTTCATTGCTTGTCCCTTAGAATTTAAATTTGAATAATCCTCAAATTCTTCACTCACCTTGTGATACTAGAAACTTGGGGATGAAGTGTTTAGAATATCAACTAAACCTCTACGTAGGAATATCTCCATGCATTGCTAGATTACAAATGATGAACTCCCTCGTGGTTTCTAAAGAACTGGTGGTCATGAGGAGGAAAACTTAGTTCTCTCCGGGTATGAGACTATAATCAAAGTTATGCTCTCTCTTTCCTTCCAATCTAGGACACTCTCTCACTTGAAATGGCTACTTTAACCTTTGACATTCCCACTAGCCTTCCTCCTACTTGAAGTAAAAGATGAACATTCTTCGTCTCTTGTTTAATCAGATAATATCAACATTGTATCACTGAAGTGTTGGGCTCTAGAGGCCTTTATATGGATTGAAATTCAAAAAGGTACGTAACGGAAGACCTTAATGAATTATAATGGTATCAACAAAACATTGAAACAAAGAACCTATGCATGGATCACATCCGTGATTCCTTTGATCCTTGAATGAGTCACGTGGAGCAGCTCATGTGTGCAGCCTCTTGAAGTATCCACGTTGTCCTTGGCACGCCAAATTTTCTCCTTCACATTAATGAGATCCATTAAACCTCCGTCACCATCATTACGTCATCCTGATTGAATCGGGAATGGAGAGGAGCCATGGAGAGAAGGAAGAAGAAGGGGAAGTCCTCTGAACAATTATGGCTTCGGTGAATTTCATTCATGCCTTCCCCTATTTAAATTAAGTGGGTAACTTTCATAAGGACCCCATAAACTTAAGTATATCTTCAAACGTCCAAGGACCATTTGCGTGTGACCCTCTAGGCCCATGTATTCGTCCAGTTAATGACTCGAGTGACCTAATAACATTTATTGGACTTCAAAATTAATTAAGTATATCATCATATAGATTATTTAATGTCTCATTGATTTAACCCAATTGATAGATTGAATCTTGTATGCATGGAATGCCAAACTATACCTTGTGCTCTAGAAGATACAATAGAGAGTGTGTATCGACTCATTCATGGAACTTGTTCATCATTGGTTACAATGTGTGTATAGTCCCTCATCTGCTTGACGCTCCGAGGAGGACTTAGGGTATAGTCAACTGTCAAAACCTCATTGTTCATCTGAGTTTGTACTAATGCATTCGGAAATCATTGGATAACTTTTATGCGATATTCCACTGCCTTGTTCATGGACTTCATAACATCATCTTACTTCAGCTATAACCTCTTATACCGAGGATGGACAATCCCATCTCGACCATTAAATCATCTTTGTGAACTTCTTGACGCACCTACACTAAGATTATTTGGAATCCCATGATTAGAGACCCGTAGGTCATAGTCAAAGTGCAAGTGTCAATCCGCAATGTGTTTTTGGTTTCTCAGGTCTATGGAACACTTACACAATCATGACATAAATCAAGCTGATTGGTAGCTGGGTATCAATACCATTCAGGGATTCATATAGATAAATTTAGTGAACTCTTTCCACTAAAGAGTAGCCACTATCTATCCTTAGTGTCTCCACACTAATGGCTACGTGAGCGGCCTACTCATCATATGAGTGAGGCTAGATAGTACTATTCTATCTGGATATTTGGATGTCTTTCTCGTGTATCCGTCGAATAGGAATGTTTAGAACACACACTTAAAGATTAGTTATCTTCATATTACAATCTCATCATAATTCACTATGTCCGATCATGTATTCAGGGGTTTCATTATAAGCATCACACATGAACTATAATGAATGTGTTCTATTAATGAACATGGAACAAGATATTGCCATTAGTCTTATGGGGAATTAATTATACCCTTGATTTGGTCCTTGGGAGAGTCTGATGTAACATGTAGACGCCGGGATCGTACATCACATGTTACAACACAGGGAAATGAAGGAATGCACGGGAAGATATGAATGCACATTAAGAAATAACTCTTGATGAGAAGACAGTGGCAAGCTATAGACCTAGAATTATGATTCAATTGATTTATGGGAGGGGAATTATCTCGATTAGACTCCCAATGACCCGTTATGATCACAATAACACCTATGACGTGAGGAACTCGATAGCCCAATGGCGTCCACGACTTCCTATGTCAAGTAACCAGACCTTAACCACAAAGATTATCCTAACTATCGACGTAGGTGGCTAGCCTATGATTCATATTTTAATCTAGCAGAGGAACACACAGTGGGAGGCGGCACTACAAAAGGTAATAATACTCAGTGGTGAGGGAGCAATAGTGCCTGAATGAATATGCAATCTGTGGACGAGTGGAGGATCGTCGGAGCGGAATTGAGTTGGGTCAATTTTTAAGCAGTTAGTAGTGTTGTAATCGACAGTCTGATTGGGCAGGGGAGGCTTCAATGACGATTGGTGAACGGAGTCGATGCGGCGGCCCCTCGGGGCAACAACGCTTAAGAGTTGCAGGCGTGAAGGCGCTAGTGGCGCACGTTGGACTGGCTCGCGGTGTGGGCAGTAGTTGCTCTAGCGGTGCACACAATGGATAATGCAGGTTGCACTCAGCGTGGACATGCCGGCGTGACGCAGGCATGGTGGCACGTGGGCGCGTTGACAGGATTTGCGAGCAGCCCCCAGGTGTGGTGACGAGTGTGAGGCGCAAGCACGACGATGCCCCAGCGCATGCAATGAGTACAAGCGGGTTGTGTGGTGGCGTGCAAAATCAACTGCATCGGCTTAGCATGGTCTCGGCAATGATGGCGGAGCACGGGTGCGGCTGGGGTGTTGAATCCTTTCCTGGACGTGGTGCTGATAGAAGACTTCTGGGATGATTCTTGGCTTGAACAACCACCCAAGAAAATAATTTCTTGGACGAAATACAGAACAATGATGTCGATCTTGAATGGCAAAGGGTAACACGTGCTGGAAAACGATCCAAGGAGGGCTTCTTGCAGGCCTATGATTTGAGCAAACACATTCTTGGAATGATCCAAGAACTCAACTAGATGTAGAATTGGGCATCGACGACGGCGGTTCTTTGATAACACCCTAATTTCGGTCTTTATTTCAAGCAATTTAGCACAATTTTATGCATTTAATGAGATTAAAAAGGGCTGTTATCATATATTTACATGAAAATAATGTTTTCAAGCGATTTCTGATTTTTCCCTAATTTTCTGTTAATATTATGAATTTTAAGGGATTTATCTGAGCTTGAAATAATTATTTTAAAATGAAAATGGCAGGTTTAAAATTTTATTTTATGTTAATTAATGTGGGGACGAATTTCTGATTTTCCTAGAATTTTCTGGAATTTTATTGGAATTTTAGGGAATTTGTTCAAGGAAGAAATGAATTTTAACTAGGAAAAGGATATATTTATATGGAAAATATGAGTTTTTAAGCAATTTCAAAGGTAAAAGGGGTTTTTCTTAAAGTTTCATTGCAATTATGCCCTCAAAACAGCTCTCGGTTGTGGTTATAAGCAATTAAAATAGTTACAGGGTTTTATTGCAATTAATCAGCAATTTTTTAATGGTTTTTGTGAGAAGGAGGAGAGAGAAAGAAAAAAGGATATATACACAAATAGTTTTTGAGCGCCGTCCATTTGCACACGTCCATTTTATGAGGGACTTTATTAATAAATTTTAGGCCAGTCTCTCTCCGGGAGGTAAGCTCACCTCCCGTGTTGTGCGTGCAATACGCATGCACGAGAGGTGACGTGGCTATCTGCGAGTGGTTACCGATGTTAAAAGAATGCACCTTAGGTGCATTGCAAATTGTACCGCGCTCATTTTTCTTACCTTTCCCTTTGTTTTTATTTTTCGCCAGGGGGTACGTGGCGCTCAGAGATGAAACCCGAAAAAGGAAATTCAAAATGTGCCCGCCAATGAGAGGACGACACATCATGGCGTGTTAAAAAAGAAATGAATAAATAAATGAATTTAAATCCAATGGCTAAAATTGGTTTAAAATTCATTTATTAATAACTTTTGATCCCGAAGTCCGATTGAGATGATTTTTTATGGATTTTCTCGCCTTGATCCCCTCTTTCTATCTATACGGTTAGAGGTCAGGCTCGGTTTTGTAAAAGCTATATGTTCGGTCACATGCCTCTGAAAATGTCATAGTGAAAGTATTAAAATCAGAGTCAAACTTTTATGTACACTAATTAAAAGAGTTGATAGACAACTAGACAGCATAAGGATTCCACTTTTCCATGAATTACGTAAAGAACCAAAGGCGAAACTGTATTTGTGCATATTCTTATATATTTATATTTAAATTTATGTACCCCCCAAGCACGAAGGTCGTCAAGCAATGGACGATCCAAATGTACGGCCTCATGAAAGAAGTTTTGACTACATTTTATTGGGTGGACAATAATTGGGTGTACTAGGAGCGAGTAAGATGGCGAGAATATGACAACTATCATTGTCAAAATTCAAGAAGATTTTATACTATGTTACCATTGATGATGTTTGGCATTCAAAACTCTCCATTCAGATCAGGCCTACATTGATGGATAAAAATCAATTACTAATAAGGGGTAAAATGGTAATTTTTACCATGTAACCTAAGTATAAAAGCTGAATTTCGAGAGGAGGGGGTCATTCTTGATGGTTCTCTATAACAACTGCAAGACAAAGAGGAGCTCCAGCTTGGATCATATTGTTTGGTACTTTTTCCTTCATCGTATTTGAATTTTTTGGTGTATTTTGGATGTTATTAGTTGAATCTCTTAGTCGTTCTTCTTAATTTCTGTCTGAACTTCTAAATCGCTTGGCTTGAGCAGCATGTACAAGCCCTGACTAGGATTGAGAGGAGTAATTGAGAGATTTAACTGGTTATTCAAGTGCATTTTAAGAAAACTATAAAAAAACAACATAAAAAGGGTTAACTTTCTAGGAGATTGAATTTCCCATTCCAATATTCAGTAGAGTAGTTCTTTTTTTCCCTGAATAATCAAATCTCCAGAATCAACCAAAACAAATCAAAATCTTCTTCTCAATCTCTCTCATTGAACTCCTTGATCCTTTCAATTGGATCAATTAATTCAAATTAGAGCCCCTTATTTCTTCTACTCATCTCATCTCTTCTGCCCCCCTTTCTACATTTCTCATCTAATTAGGGTGATTTGATCTTCATTGAAGATCAAGTTAACTCTAATTACTGTCAAATTATTCAAGTGTATCATCAATTGAATTAACGTACTAGCTTCTCTTGGACGCTAGCCTTTACTTATCACTACACATCTTAAGTAGGGTTTTTATAAATTTTATTGTATAAGCCAAAATTGACAAACACAAGGGTTTAAAATTGCATAAAATTCACCTCTCTTTTTAGCTTATCATTCTTCCATGGAGTGGTCTCGACGTGGTGAAGCTAATGCGTGCGGCAAGGGAAAACCACGATCTTGTCTCACTCTAGATCTATAACTTTACTCTCTCTAGAAGGGAAACTGAGAACTCTAAATAAATGATACTTTCAATTTTCAAATGACAACCTGAGCAATCCTTGGGCATACCATCCCGTTATATAGAGAGGGAGGATGCCTAAGTGGGCTAACAAAGGGGAAAACCGTCACAAGATGAGAATCCCCTTAACGTACAATGAAGAGGAAAATGAATGAAAACACTAGATAAGGCCCAAAACACGGTGGCCCAATTTTGAAAATATCCAGAAAATAAAAATACAAGAAATAAAATTCTATACTTACTAAGATCAGCTATGCCGAGTATTTGATTGACATTGGGGTCACGAACGTTGGCTTGAGCTGCTCGGCGTGGTTGACGTCATCCTCTGTCGAGGTTGGCGCGATGGTCCCCCATTAGAGCCTCTTCAATTTCTCCACATCCCAGTATGTAGTTGTACCAATGTGATCAATAGAATGTTGGATCTCCTCTTGTTATTGTCTAACTCTTCTTAATGATCTAGTGGATCTTCTCATCATGAATTCTCAACTAGATGATGAATCAAATAGTAGATGCTAAATGACATGCTTGAGTGAACTGTTTAATGACAATAAATATTCAAAATTTTCATTTAAACATCATTTATCACTTAATTCATGAAGTTGGCCTAAATTAGTAATTGAGTATTTATAAGTATCCTTTTAGTCTAACCCCACTGGACTCTATGAGTCACGTGGAACTAATCTCACTTCTCTTTTACAATTTTTGATATTTTAAGGTTTAGGTCTCATTTGAGGGTTATTGGGCTAAGGAAAAGAGTTTTAAGAAGGCCAAACAACATTCAGAGCTCTAGGAGTGGCCCAGAGTTACAACCTGCATGATTTTAATGAGCCTTTAATGATCCTTTAATCTCATTAAGGCCAAATCTTCAAAAAAAGGCAAGCCAAGTGAGCGATCATAATGAGGAGCAATTAGAGGACTCAAAACTGATTGGAGGACACCTCTTCACCAGGATTGAGGCTGCAGAAAAGATCTGGACCATTCAAGGCCTTGGGAGATCCAAGGGTCATCATTTCTCTCTCTTTCCTATTTAAACCCCTCACAATCAAATGTAATACTCACTCTTGTTTCAATCCAAATCCAAGATTCAGTGGCCTATATGTAGTTGTTCTTGAGTCCTCTTACCTTTAGTGAGAGTTGGGTAGATCAGGGGCGTTCTAGAGCAAGAGCTGTTGGAGAAGTGGAAGAGTCTTTTATCACCTTGGGCCTCGGCGATTGTGACAAAGTTGTTTGATCACTATTTCCTCCCCTCATCCCTATCTGTTCACCTTTGTTTGCAGGTTAGTCTTAGAGCAGCTAGCCAACATCCAGACGGTTCCAATGCCTCCAACATCTAGACGGTTAAATTTATTTTAAATTTAAAATAATTTCCAAAATAAAATCTTAAAAATGCCCAAAAATCATATTTGTCTAATATTTCCTTCTAGCATTAATTTTCATATGGAAAAATTTATTAATTATAAATCTAGTAAATCTAGTTACTTTTGCTTTATAGATGATGAATTATAAGAATGAAACAAACTTATACAAATCATCGAAAAAAATATTTTAAACTGAAAATTCAGTAAGGATTGACCCTTACTCTCCCTAGGCTAGTAAGGTTCATAAATATTATTTTTTTAATTCAGATTACCTAAACGACTATACTTAGTGATTATTTTATCACTAATACACCCCAAAATCCGAGTTATCATTAGAGTGAGTGTATTAAAAGATAGAACAAAGGGGGAACAATATCTGATTGGCATTGGCAAATAAAATGGGTGCACCTTTTATTTAAGGTACATTTCATAAAAGCCAAATTTAAGTACATCCACAACATTCCATTAGTTTTATGTGTGTGAATACCAAGGTCCATCTATCATCATATTCAGTAATTTAAATGACCTAATAACATTTATTGAGCAACCATATTAATTATGTATATCAACATTGATATTAATTAGTTAATGATGAATTTAACCCAATAGATAGACTTAGTTTCAGGCCATTGGGTTACAAACTACACCTCATTCTCTAGGAGATACATAGTATTAACTGAACTCTTTCATAGAACCTTTATCATTATCAGTTACCATATATATATATATAATCATTTGTCCACATAAGATTATCAAGTGTCTTAGAGTTAGTACTGATGTTAGTACTGATGGTTATCCGTTAAACTGTGACACATCATTGAGTTAGTACTGATGACGTTAATGTGCCAATCAATGCAAAATATGTCCTCCGTATCTCAGGTTAACACATCACTTATACGATTGAAAACTAAAAATAACCCACTATTTCATCTATTATTATGTGTGAATTCTCATTTAAAACATCATAAATGCATGTTATTATTGCTTATAATGATTTTGTAGAATTTTAGAATGAGGTTCTATTTTTTTATTATGGTATTTTAACATAACATGTTGACATTTATTTTATATTAAAATAATTTATAACTCAGAATATATATATTTATTTTTTAAAAAAAACTTATCACTCAGAATATTTTTTGGATCTATTTAAATATTTTTAGGACTTTATTATATTTTTAGAATGAAAATCTGATTTTTTTCTGATTTTGGTCTTTTATGGAATTTTCTAATATTATATTCATAAAAAAAATTTTATAACTCAGAAAATATATATTTGAATTTATCTAAATATTTTATCTTTATAGGTCTTCCTATTTTTTTACATCTTCAGGTGTTCCTAAATTTTTTTGCCATGCTGGCAATCCATCACATGGATCAGATGAGAGACAAAAATGAATGGCTTTGATTCCTTTAACCTCAAATGATGGCATCTAATTATCCCGAAAAACATTTACGCTAAACTTTAGAGGGTGGTTATATCTTTACATCCTTTATATATTTATCATCTTGTATCTATAAATATATCCTCCATACTTTAAAAAAAGGCACCCTTAGATTTTGTTCCTAATATTGAAAAGAGTGATTTCCTCATTCAGAATCTAGTTTGGGTCTGTCCTTAGAATCCCATAGTGAATGTTTGAAGAAGTGATGTTGTAATCAAGACAAAAAATACCAGTTGGTTCATTGGACACGTGGAACCAACTTAAGTATGATATTTATGGTTTTTTTAAATTATGTCTTTGTCCTTTTCCTAGGTTACCATCGTCGAGACTACCTACCTCATATATGTCTCGAGACTTTCACCATCCTACATGCCTCCATCAAAATATGAAGATATTTAGTGCATATCTGCCTCATATATGTCATCATTAGCGACACTACCTACCTCCACTATACTTCGTGGCTCATTGGTGCATATAAACTGCCATCTTTGTTGCTTCAACCAATGATATTTGATTCATCGGCTCCACTCCTCTCATGCCACTGCTATCAACCATTAAGAAGTGTTGCTGAAGCACTAGAAACTGTATTTGTTAAATAAGGAAAATTGGGCCCTAATAGCTCTCTCTCTCTCTCCTAGGTGATTTGTCCCATATGGGTTAATCTAAACACCTCTAATCCTCTAAAGCCTATATTAAGACATGTATTCCTCATGTTTTGAGTAATGGGAATACAATCACTCTCCTTTCCACATTGTATCAGAGCAAGGTTGATCCCAAAATCAATAATGGTTTTCGGTGATCTTCTGTAGTCCTAAGTTACCCTTGGCTATCCTCCGGTAGTCTTCCTTTCAGCGATCCGCTAGTGAACCAGCCATCGTCATCCTCTGCCATCAGTCTCAGCTAACCGCTCTTCGTCGTCGGCTGCCCTCCCATTGTCGCCAGTCTCAGCCAATCGCTTTCCATTGTCAGCTGCCCTCCAACTACTGCCGACCATCCGTCGCCACCGGACGTCCCCACCATTTTCCGCTCGATAGCCCGAGCACCAGACCGACGATCTGCATCCTTCCAATCTATCGAGATCTACCGATCTACGTTTCTAGTGATTTTCTGGCATTTTTGGCAAATCTGCATTCTCCCCGGCGATCTGTCTTTCAGTGGCAATCAGCGTTTCTAGGAGTCTACAACCGGCGCCATCCATTCCGATTTGCCGTTGCCTGGTCACCCGATCTCCAATCCAACAACTGACAATTTTCTGGCCTTTTTTTGACATTGTACATTTCCAACGAGCTGCGTTCAATCAGATCATCTGTGTTTTCAGAGGTCTGCATTCTCTAGCGGATCGATGTGCCATCCACCGTCCAATCACCCTCCAATCTGCATTCTTGACCTGCTTCTGCCAGTCTACCATCTCCAGCCGGTCTGCCATCCCCAGCCGGTTTGCCATCTCCAGCCAGTGGGCTGCATTATTTTCCTCTCCAGCCGGTCTGCCATCCCCAGCCGGTTTGCCATCTCCAGCCAGTGGGCTGCATTATTTTCCTCTCCAGCCTATATGCTTCAGACGACACAACTCTCTCCAATAGATTAATTGCCTAATCTACCATCACCAATTGCCATCTTGGTCACTCTTCAACTGATTGCTCTCCAACCTTCAATTGATCAGATCAGCAACTCCTGATCTTTAGGTATGGAAAAAATTGGTGATAACTCCATTCCATTAACAGGGGCAACATCTCCCCTTGAATCAGCGAATCCCAGACACTCGATCATGGCACAACTTACTCGTCCAACATATGTCTTCAATGGATAGAATTATGGGTCATGGGCATTTCCCCTCCCATAATTTGAGTCATCATTTAATGGAGGAGATGCCCACCATCATGTCACCTGCTTTTTTTGGAAGGAATCAGCTTGACTCAACAGTTCTAACATGATTTCTTAAGAGCATTGAACAGTCCATTGCCAAGCAGCTCTAGACAACGCTTGAGAATTTGTACGCCAATTGGACCAACATCAGTCCCACGGTGGAAATATTCAAATCCCTACGTTCCTACAAGTAAGAAGATTCTACACTCCAAGCTCATTATGTGAGACTCCAGGCGTTAGTCCAAGAGTTTGCTATTTATCAGCCACTGACAATAGATCTGCACATGTTCAAGCATTATCGCCAGGAACTTATTTCTGGTGTTTACCTGGCCGGCCTTTATCCATCCATTTCCTCGAGATTAGGGGTACTATCTGTCGGGTTTGGTGCCTTGGTTCGTCCATGGAAAACACGCTTCCATGGATGCGGAAGCGTGTCGATCAACTCACAATCCATCTTTACAGAAAAACATTGAATGTACCTTGTGGGGAAATCATTCCACCCTTGAATTTGCCACTCTAAGATTGTTTTGAAGCCATTCACACGTCCTGCCTCTACAAGTATCCAGGTGATCACTTGGCGCTTGGATTTGAACGTCTTCTTCTTCGATTCTTCTTGAAATTCTTGAAGATATTCTCACCATGAAGACACTCTCCTGGTTGAGTGCAGAAGAGAGTAGAAAGGATAAAGGGGAGCTCTCAAGTATGCCTGGCCTGGGTGCTTGAAATGAGTGCCCTGTCCCAATTTATATCTTAATTAAGTTTTTCTCAAAAACACATAAAGTAAAATATATTCACTAATGCCCTTATGATCTTATGTTTGTGACCCTCTAGGCCCATGAATCATTCTAGTCAATAACTTTAGTGGCCGAGTAACAATTTTGAGTAAACCTTATTAATTAACTATATTAACATATAGATTAATTAACTAAGGATTGATCTAACCTAATTGATAGGTTAACTTTCCAGCCTGTTGGGTCCCAAGCTACACTTCATGCTCTAGAAGATACCAAGTAGTGTTGAACTCTCTCATGGAACCTTTACCGTCATCGATTACCATTTATGTATAATCCATCATCCGCGCGAGACTCTTGAATGACTTAGGGTATGGTTGATCGTCAAACCCTAATCCATCATTCGATTCGTACTAATGCGTAAGGGGGATCACTGGAGAACTTCTCCAATATCCTCACTGCCCTGGCCAGGGATTTGCTGCATCGTCTTCCTTAAGTCAATCTCCTCTTATATCGAGGACGGATGATCCCGTCTTGACCTCTCAATCACCTCCGTGAGCTTCTCATTACATCCAATCTATGGCTTGTTTGAATCCCATGATTAGAGGTTCGTAAGTTGTAGTCAAAATGTAGTTGTCCATTCATGAGATGTCCTTGGTGTCTCAGGTCAATGGATCACTTATACATCTGTGACATGAATGAACCTGATTGATGTTCAGGTATAATACATTTCAGGGAGTCATACAGATCAATTTATTGAACTCTTTCTCCAAAGAGCACCCACTATCTGTCATCAATGTTGCCACATTAATAGCCACATGACCAGCTATACTTATCGTATAAGTAGGATCTGTTGGGTTCTAGAGGCCTTGACACAGATGAACAATACAAAACGATTCGCAGTGGAAGACTTAAACGAATCGAACAACATCAACAAGAACATTAAAATGAGTACCTTTCAACGGATCGCATTCGTGATTTCCTGGATCCCGGAGTGAGTTGAGTTGAGCTGCTCACGAAAAGATGCTACCTATTAGGTCAATATCATGAAATTTATATGCGTTTTTGCATTTATATTAGTATATGTACATGTAAACAAGGATTAGGTCTATTTTTAGAGTGATATTTTAATTACTATTATTATTATTATTTTATTGATTTTTAAAACATCATATCCTTAAAGAAACTATTTTATTTGATTATTAAGACTTCACAGTAATGGGTATATTATTTTCTAAGTCATAATCTATAGTATTTATATTTTATGATTTTATTCTTTTATGAAATTTATTTAAGGCTTGCTATGTATTATTTCCTAACCAGCAATGTGTCACCATTTTATTTGATCAAATAGCGACCAATCATCACTCTTAACAAGGATTATCATAGCTAACCATTATGGAAAGATGCCATCATGTCATCGCAAATCATGATGCCATAATGACCAACGAGAAATTATTAACAACCATGACTCTTACTCTTTTTATTATCTTGCTCATATCATAGTATCTTATACATTATCGTTACATTAATTTCCTTAATCCTATGAATGCTTAACCATCACCTTTTTACCTCACATTTTCCTCATCTCTCTATGTATTTTTTTATTGATATCTTTTCTCATCTTTTAATTACCTCTCAAAGAATATGAAATCATAATCGCTATTCCTCATGTAGATGACCCATACTCATCATTAGCTAGATTTATTTCAGGGAGTACAGGTTTTTATATTTTTTTATTAAACTCAAAGCTAACAATGTCGTAAATTAATAACCAAAACTTGAGTTTATCAAACCTCTTGGGGTGGAAACTGAACCTATCAATTGGGTTACATTGAGGCTTCATTAATAATTCTATATGCCAATAATATTAATTAATAAGGTTGGTAAATAAATATTATATAGTCTAGATGAGCCTAGATGAGATTGATACATGAGCCTAGATGGTTACACTACCAAGATCTATAGACCTTAAAGGATGCACCTATTAGTAAGGACTTTTATGAAAATGTCTAGAACAAGTATAAATAGGCGGCACCCACTTTAGGTTCCCATGCTAGCCATATATTGGCTCTCCCTGTCTTCTCCCCTTCTCAAAACTTCTCTCCCCCAGATGTGACAAGGTGATGAGAATATAAACTAGATCTTTATGCAAGATTCAAGAAGTTCAAGAGGAGATCTATTGTTCAAAACATGTAAAGCATTTGAAGGTACTCTTTTGGGAGCAAGTTGAGAGTGGAACCAGCTCCACAAAAAGTGATATGATCATCTATCATTCTATGTTTTCAATTTGATTTGATTTATATCATCTTCGGACAATCAATAAAGCCTATAGACCCCACAATTTCTCCTATTTACACTTGATGTATTTTTTTCATAATCAACCTTTTCAAGATCTCATGAACCTTTTATGGATGGTCCAATCAACCTTTCTGCATGGACCTATAGGCCCGTGTACCAGTCTAGTTAATAACTCCAACAGCCTAATAATATTTTATGGGAAAACCGGATTAATGAACTATGTATAACATGTTAGTTTAATTATTGTGGATCAATTTATCCTAATCGATAGGTCAAGTTGCTTGTCTCTGAGGTGCCAAGATACATCTCATTCTCTAAATGGTAGAATGATTTTATCAAATCTTTCAAGTTAATTTTTGTTATTAGTTACAATATATGTATTATCTATCATAAGAATAACACTCTTAAGATGACGGAGAGTACGGTTAACTATCAAACCCTAATCAATCATCCTGTTAATTCCTATAACTGGATAAATACTTTGATATTTTTATTTTCATGGAAAATGACTTCATTAGATCATCTTTCTTGACATGTCTCCTTTTATACCGAAGACGTACAATATCATCTTGATCATACAATCATCTCCATGGACTTCTTGCTGCTTGCAACTTAAGACTATTTGGAATCCTTTGATTAGGAACTCATAGGTCCTAGTCAAAATAGGGTCATCCATCAATAACTTTAATGTGTCAGATCTAAGGACCACTTAAAAAGTGTGACATGCATCAACATGATTTAAATTTTAAGTATAATAGCATTGATAATCCAAAAATTCAGGTTTTTAAATCATCGTCGGTAATTGAGATTATTCAATAAATACATAAAAATGTACTTATTTAGTAATATTTAGCTAGTGATGAGTACAAATTGTCTCCACAAGGAACGTTGATTAAGTATTCAATGTTCTTACTACAGTGATTATCGAGATGAGAATATATAATTCTTAGTATGAAATGATGAGAAGGTAGTAGGTGACATAGTAATATGGAGTCAAAGATTGTAGATAGTTATAGTTCAAACTTGAAATGAAAAAATAAAAGCGGAAATGAAAAGAGAATGATGAGAGGCATGACGTTAGGTAGAGAACATGTTGGATATGTAATGAGTAAGTGAACGATACGATGATGGAGTTACGAGAGTATGCGGACATATGGAGGTGGTGCGATAGTGAAAGATGATCGTGGAATCAAATTATGCTATTGATGATGTCGAGAAAGAGCAACATAAGGCGAAGACAATTACCATAGATCCTTCCATTCGGCCACGATCACGGTAATTTATGATTGTCTATAAGATCCCCCTCTTCTCAAATGCTTCTTCCCACACAACTAGGGCACCAATAACACACTTGATGGATCTAAAAACTCAATATCTTTCAATCAGCCCACATGAGTAGGAAGCAAGCTTACAGATGATTTTGACAGTGATCCCACCTCTATTAATAGTTCAGATAGTATGGAGGGGGAGATCAAGAAACCCTAAAAATTTCAGCTCAATTGGACTTGTGGATTGTAAGATATCGCCGTTTGAATTTTGAACAATCTTAGTCCTTATTTTCTCTCTCCTACACATTGGCGCTGATGCTTCCTCTTTTTCTGTTTCGGTTGAGCTTTCAAATCATCAAAGCCGCCATGTGTGCCTGGAAGGGAAAAGGAAAAAATTCACCATTTTGATTAATATATTATTCCATGACGTGGCATTGCATCACCGTGGCCCAAGCCATAGAATATTCTTCATTTTCTCTCTTTTTAAGTGCACTGACACGCATCATTCAAGTAAAGGAAAAGGGAATATTCCCTTGTCAGTGTCTGATGCCACACATGTTTTCTTCTTCTTCCCTTTTTCAATGATTTGTAGAGTTACATGAGCATTCCACGTGGACCGCCACAACTTTTGACTTTATTTTCCTTCTTTTTATATTTTTATTTTCTCTATTCTCGATTACATTTATAATGAAATTTGATTCTTTTTTTTCAATGGTCCACGTTGCCTCATGCGAAAAAATATGTCAGCATGTCAAATAATGATTGGCGCATTACCGCATGGCAACTTGAGATGTCATAATTGTTCCTTTTCACAATGATTAGTGCAGCTAATCATTGTGGGTGTGTGTGATTGGTCACCATTCCACGAATCAAATGGCAACACATGGCAGACCTTTTTTAAATCCAAAAAAGGTTTGATAAATTATTTCAAAATAAATTCTAAGTCATAAAATATAATAAGTATATGTTTTGACATAGAAAATTCAAATCTCTTTGAATATAAATACAAGATATTTGTAAAAAATATACTCTGAATCTTATAGTTAATTTCTTTTGGAATATGATGTTGGGAAAGTCCTAAAAAATTCTCATAAATCTACAAAAATCAGAATATCAATCTTAAATTATATTTAAGCCTCTTAAGCTTGATAAGACATATACTTAAATTATTTAAATGCATACAAACATGTAAATATCACAGAACTAAACCCTTAATTTGTGTATCATTAAGCATCCATAGATTCATACAAATCAATTCAGTGATCTTTGTCTAAAGATCATCCACTAGATATCTTTTGTATCTTTATAGTAAAGACCATAGTATCAGTCTTATTCATCATATTAGTGAGACTAGATATTGTTATTGTTTCTGGATATTTTGATGTCCCTTTCAAATATCTGAAAAATCGGAATGTTTAGAATACATATATTAAGATGAGTGATCATTAAATGTTATCATTTTGTCATAATTCACTAATCAATACATATATCATTTTTCTTTATTGTTAGTGTTGTGAGTGCAATATATGAATAAATATATATGGATGAGTTTTGAACAATACATGAAATATGTGATTGGCTTGCATGCCATATAAAATTCCATCAACCGTGACCTCTCCTACATAATGGGTGGAGGCTCTTCCTTGTGCTTTTAATGACGAGGACTATTTAGTGCTTACACTATCTTTTGAATAAATATAGGATAAATACTAGAAGGCATAAAGGGAAAAATAAAAAAATTAAGTATATGTAAGGAGAGAGATAGGATGAGATATATAAGAGAATAGACTTATGATGACAAATAATAGTGTCCCATGGGGGTGGACTACCAAAGAGTGGCAGAAGGCACATCCCACTATAATGCCAATGGTTGTGTTTGAGAAATTATCATGATCGATACCACTAATTTTCAACCATGAACATGAAGCTGCCAATCACCATCATCGTTGTCATTGATGTTGACATTATAGTATATTTTTCCTGTATGGAATTGATGGTGTTATTACAAATTTAGGGTTGGCATTAGATGTCAAGATATCTATAGTTATGTAGATAATTAGACATATAGAGAGATAAATATGCATAAACATGCAAAACTATAGATATTCATATAAAGACACCATATGTATATTTAATTTTAGATATACATACATAAATAGGTTTTCATAGACCTATATAGTTATAGATATAGATGTGGATATGTTTTGGAATTTTTATTCGTGTCAATTTTCTGTGACATCATGACTTACCCAATTTCAATCATTTAGTTATTTATATTCATACATTAAAATTTTAATATTTATACACTCATATGTAATATATGCTACCTAAATATAAAACTGATAAAGACATACAGCCTGCAAGCCAATCTCACAATTGATCCTATCATTCAAGTTGATTAATATAATTTTTATTCATTATTTTTATGAGTGATGCTAAAAATGAACCCCAAGGATATGCTGAAAACTACTATATTATAATGATATTATACATCGATGATTGCTTATTTTTAAATGAAAGATCCTAAATGTTACCAATCATATGATATTTTGAGAACTACATAAAAATGAAAATATCAAATAGTATTGTATACTTCTCATGTGATGGGAATGGGCAATCAGATAACCATATATGGGGAGATACTCATGGATAGTTGGATCTATCCAAGAAAATAGTTGATTGAAGAGATATATATTAATATATAGATTGTATAGTACCTAATAATCATCCATGTTGATTCAAGAGACAAGTGTGCAAGTGGTCCTTTGATTGAGGACACCAAGGCATCTTGTGTATAGATGCTTGAGTTTTGACTAAGACCTATGAGTCCTTAATATTGGGACATCAAACAGTCATTTTGTGAAGAAATTAACCAGTCAATAAAGTTTATTGTGATCAAGATGTAGTTGTTTTACCTTGGTATGAGAAGAGACAAAGTCTGGTAAGTTATTGTAGTGAAGTTCTTGTCCAACCAGCTGAAATATCATTGAAAATCCATGATTTAAAAATTATCTGTCTCAGTTGAGATGATTTATTGGGGTTTGAAAGCTAACCTTTCACGGTGCAATTCTAAATGTGTCGATCTGATGTTTGATAATACTTGCTCTATGGTCACAGATAGATATGCTCGATGAAGGAATTGATTTGCCTTGTATCTTTTAAGATGTGCAATGAATCTTGGAACCTTGATCTGGGATTGATTCATCTACATGTCTGATATTCTTAATTAATCATCTATTACAGAAAAATTTATTGGCCAATGGTGTCATAATTCATCAAGTCTATGGGCATAGAGGGTCACATAGACAATGTCCATGAGACATTGGGGGATATATGTAAAGTGTAGCCTTCCCCTTGGCTACCACCTTCTCTTGGGGCCCTCTCCTCCTTGTGTGACTTGGAATGGTGGGAAGAACATGATATTGGATATCTTCAGGATTGTGTTGATTTATAGAGATCCCACACATGAGCCCTTGGGGATAACTAGATCAAAGAACCAAATGATAGAAATCAATTCATTTTGCAATCAAATGATAACAATCCCACTCGTTGCAATGTGATACGATTATCAAGATTTTGTTTTGGTTTATCTCTTTCATGAATTTGACTCGTTTTTTTTTTCAATTTGCTTAACGAGCTTGATTGAGAGTTATCATGGCAGATCCAGAAAATAAATATAGATATCCATAAAAATATGGGTTTGTAGATATAGAAACATATAAGTTAATATACACTATGCTATTAGATGTCGCTATTGATATAGAAACATACAAATAGATATAAATAAAAATCATAAACATATAGATGTAGACATAGATATGGAGATAAATATGAATTACATATAAATAGATATACACACATATACATACGAACGTAGAAAAGCAAGGATTGAGGTGGGTGGAAGACTGGAATCATCATCCCAGTTGGATATTCAAAGTAGAATTCACCATGTGTGGAATATATTGTCTATGGTGTGATTGAGAAGGGGTATTGGTTGTAAGCACATGTATTGTTTAATGTTTTAAGGACTCGAGGAACTCAGAGGAATAAGGGAGGATACCTCACCAGAAAAAGGAGGAAAAGGAGGTATGGGAGTCGGGACGTGAATGGGAATGAGAATGGATAAAAGGTTCATGGAGTTGTGAGCTGTGAGCTTTCTTTACTTAAACAATCAAATGTTCTTCAATAAAAATGAAAGACAATTACAAATCTGGTTTGTTTACAAACAAGGCGTAGATATAAAACACTGTATATATTCCTATACACAAACACACAGGTGTATGTGTAGAATTTGACACACATAAAACACTTAACACATACATAAAAATAAACAATTAGATGCATTACAAAATGTTCATATAACTTTTATATTGACTTTTTCAATTTTATAAAATAATATGTTTTTTGTTCATCATCCACAACCATACAAACCTTTGTTGAGTACCCTGCACTAGGTGATTGATGAAGATAAATAATGATGCATTATTCATCCACAAACTAAGGTGCACAGACAAGTATGGGACGGTTTCCTCATCCTGGGACCAAAAAACTGCCTCATCCAAGGCCTCAGAGTTATGAACACGACACAAGTTTGACCTACAGATAAAGGACATGACTGATTTTTTCGTATTTTATCAAATTTTAGAGCTTTTATGATTCAGAACTTCTATCATTTTCCATCCCCGAAGTCAGACAGAATCGAGACGCCAGGGGTGGGCAGGTTTCAGGAGGGAATGGTTCCTGGCGTGAACGGTTTTGGATGGGACGGTTCGTGGACGAGACAGTTGTTGATGGGATGGTTTCGTGACTGGACAGTTCCAGACAACCCAAAAAAATGGGAAGCGAGACGAGACGAAAACCATCCAGAACCATCTTACTATCCCGTCCGTGACGATCATACATCTTTCGACACAAAACTATCTTAGATATCAGAATCTGGAAAATTCATGTCCATCATCCAAAATTTTAAATATTATAACCTGATACAATCACCATCCACAATTTACAAAAATTCATCATCAACCCACAATTCACAATTTAAATATTATAATCATGGATGACGATGCAGGCTATTGAAATCTGAAGAAGAACCGTCATCAACCTCGTCATCGCTGGTGCCGAATCAGTGGTTGGTATTTACAGTCTAGATTTTAGACTCGATCGAACTCGGAGCTCAGTCAGAATCAATCGGAAGGTTGCAGGAGATAACGCGAGTTCCTTCCTCGCAACGAGAAGCAGAGAGATGATCGCCGGCGGCGGCAATCGTCTTCTTCCTCTCTCCATCTCCGGTGGTGGTCGAGAGATGATCGCCTCCATCGCCCCCTCCTCGAAGTTCTCCGCTTGCTTCTCCATCCCCAGCGGATTATCCTTCACCGACCCGTCTCTTCCTGTTCGTAGGGCAACGATCTTCAACGCGAAATCCCATCGCGGAACGGTGCTTCGCGCCAAATTCGACACTTTTGAAGCCGACGGAGCATCTCAAATCTCCGAGGGAAGCTCGGTCGCTCAATCTGTCGAAGAAGAGGACAGGTTCTTCTCGAAAGCTGATTTGGGTTGTGTTCTTTGTGAATTTTACTCTAATTTGATTGTTGTAATGGTGCAGCGATCTGCCCTCCGACATGGAAGACGCCATCCGGCAGTCTGGCCGGGCGGCGGCGCTGTTTGCCTCTTCTGGAGGGATGCGTGCCATCGTACGTCGTCATTCTTTCATGAATTTGCGTGTTTAAATGCGAAATCCGTGGCTTTGTGTTTGGTAATTTTTTCATCGATTTTCTCGATTTTTTGTTTGAATTCTTACATTCTTTGCCTCGACTGAAGGAATCTTCCAACGTCTGATGGATTTGATAAATCGTAGGTGGAGCTGCTGATCCCTCAGCTGCAGTTTCTGGATTCTGAAGGCGCGCAGGAGGAGCTTTGGGCGTTGTCGAGGGTTTTTCTTGATACAATTATCCAAGAAACCGGAGGAAATCAGGTTCTCAATGAAATGATTCCAGTTCTAATCGGGTTATCATTCTCTAAATTTCATTTTTCCGAAATTTTCACTGCATTACGTAATTTGGCTGGTAGAGATCCCGATCCCCGTCTTTTCCTTCTCATTAGGAAGAATATAAGATTGTTCTTCTCTTCTGAACAACTTTAGAAAGTAACAATGCTCTGATATCTATATACTAGCGCATCAAAAGAGATGTTTAGTCAATTTCCTCCCCAATTTATGCCTTTTATAACCAACTCTTCGCTGAACTGATTATCTTAGAATGCATTAATGTTTCTTTCTCATGTTTGTTTGCAATGTAGGTGTGCATTTTATGTAAGTTTTCCTTTTGAGATAAGGCTAGACGACGAAATATTACTTATTTTACTAATGAATACTTCACTTTTAGAGGGTGAAAGCCATATTTCCAGACACGGGGGCTGCTGCTCTTCTTCGATATTCATGGAAAGATGCAGAATTTGGATTCGCTAGGTAACAGAAATCGGTCATGTTCGTTGTAAAAAAGATTAGTCATATTGATATCTCTTTTATAGGTGTGGAAAACCGTGAAAACAACTTCCTAATGTGCTCTTTTTGGGATCTAAGGCGAAAATTTTAATTTTAAGATACCTCTAAAACGAGATTTTCACTCATTTTATGCGTCTGTATTAATTCTATGAGCCTCTTAGGAGTCACGAATTATCCGACATATTATGGGTACCAATCTGTTGAAAATGTTACGATGGATTTTTACTCAATATAGAAACTCTACTCACTTTTTATCAGACCTAGCAGACTTGCGCTGACAAATGTTTTACTCAATATCAGACATTTTTTAATGCAGCTTAAGTGACCGTAAGCCTGTCGAAGACGGAGATGATATCGTGGTCATGATATTACCAGACTACCAAATGTTGGACTATGTTGAGAAGATCGCGTCAAGATTATCCGACGATCCAGTAATTCCTCATGCCAAATCTATTTCACTTTCTTACCCTACCATTCATACTCTACCTGTGCGATCTCTTGATTTTGCTCATCAAAAGACTCAACTTTATTAATTTTTTCGCTTCCTGTCAACTAACCGTTTTTAAATAATTATCGATTCTTTGCGTCCATGAAGCAGTAAAAATGAGTTGAGATTCTGTAATGCAACATCTCAGAAAAACCCTCGTTATTTTGATCTCTACCAGCCAAGACCCCTCATCATGTGGAATCCACGCCTCATCAGCGAAGACGTCGGTGTTGGCTTCAACGTTCGAAAATTAAGAAAATTCTTCCTCAGGTATTAATTATACCTTTATTGCTTTGAGTAAAAAACATATTTGATTTTGAGTAAAACAAAAGGTGAAATTAAAATGAGATAATTCACTTCTGCAGCACATTCACAACGGTGTACTCGATGAGGCCAATGCCAGAGGGAGCCGTCTTTAGATGCTACCCAGGGTGATTGATCAATCACGGATTTTCCGAACCGTCCGATCAAATCTTAATGGCTAACAGGCATGATGGTTGATCTTTGCACAGAAAGTGGAAGGTGTTCTACGACGACAAGGACAGACCGAACAGATACCGGCTCGCCAAAGAACAGGCCATGGCTCCAGACGCCTCGGACCTTGAGGTCAGCCTTCTTCTTCTTCTTTGCCGAAGCTACCCTCAAAAGTTCAGTTAAATAATAAATTCTGGAATTTCTGTTTAAAGACGATATTCGGCGAGCTCGGCGAGAAGGGCGAGGAGGAGAACAAGAAGCCCTCCATCTTCGGACCAGCCCTGGGAGTGCTCTCTTCGCTGAGCCGGTTCATGAGGGTCATCTCCAAGTAGCAAATTACAAAATCAATCGTTTAAAAAAAGAATCATGGAAATAAAAGAAGTTTTTTAAATTTTTTTTTTTATTGGGGGAGATTGAGGGGGAGACTAGAAGGCATTCCAGCGGTCGGAAGTGGGCTTAAATGGGCCGGTGGACCGGAACGGGTCGGGGTCGTCGAAGGAGAAGAAGCCAGCAGGCTGGACCTGGTCGGCGGTGGAGCGGACGGAGTCGGACCTGGAGAGGCTCTCGCGGCGGGAGAACGAGTCGAAGCGGGCGTCCGAGTTGGAGAACGAGTCGAATCGGCTGAAGGCGTCAAAGGAACTGGCGTTGTCGTCCGGTCCGTCATTGAACCGGGGAGAAAATCCCGGGTAGAATTGCGACGTGCTGGGTATGGATTCTGCGAATAATGGGCCGGATGCCGTGCTACGGGCGCTGGGGGAGCCGGTTCTTATTGGGTTCAGGCCCAATTCCCCTGCTTCGAAGAAGCTCGGTTGCTGGAAGGGGTCCTGCAGAACAAATGAATTTCGTTTATTTTATCTTTTATTTTTCTCACTGGTATTTTGGAGCAGTAAGAGGAGATATTTCTATTTACCTTGGAATTGAAGTCCCACAATGAGTCGGCATCGTCGTGCGAGTCAAAGTTCGCGCCCCACGGCATTTCATCCCCAAATCTTTCCCCAGAGAAGGTCGACTCGCCGCCTCCGTGATCACTGCCAAGATTTACAGATTTAATTTCAATTTTCTTAGGATGGAGACAATAAAAACATATAAAGGAAGACGAAGAGAAACATAGATATAAATGCGCGGAAGGCAAAGACGAAGACGAAGACGAAGAATAGGAGTGTACCACTTGAAAGGTTAAGTACAATTCCATACTGTGAGTACAATTCTCTATATCGGTTCTTGCCATTTTGATACACAGGAATCACAAAGTCTGATGAAAGTGAAAATTGAAAACAATGAAAGAAGGATAAATACCTGAGGCTCTCTTTAGGCCGTGGAGAGTTACCATTTTGACTAAACCGGGGGGAATGGAACAGCTGAGAAGCGTTGTCCAATGAACTTCTCGCAGCAGGACTATCAGTGGGGCTTCTCACTGATCCATCCTCGCTTTGATCTTTACTTGTTTCAGTCTCAACTTTGGACTCGATTGCGCTGCCATTCTTCAACTTATCCTCATTAACAGGGGAAACAGGTGAAGAAATCTCATCTTGATCGGGTTTCTCCTTTGCAGGCAATGAGGGCTTTGGTTTTGGTGGAGCTATGATATTCTTCACGTCTACCGTGAGCTCCTTGACTAGGGAAAAACCTGGAATTTGAAACCAAGAGATTGAAATAAGGACTGGCACAGAACTTTTTCTATAAAAAAAATGTTAAACTTTTAAAACGTTTCACAAGAGTACAACTTGAAGGAGACCTCAATAATGGTTTTTTAGTGAAAACTGAGTGAACGAGCAGATGAAAAATATCCAGCACTTAATATTTGCAGAAGTGAAAAAAACGAGGAAAACATGGGATTAATAGATGGCCGAGTTGCGGTATCTTACCCTCATCTGCATATTTATCCCAGTCTTCATCCCAATCTGCCGCGCTTTCTTGTATTTTAGGTTGCCATCCTAATGGAAAAAAGAAAAAAGAGAACATAAAGAAGCTACGACAGTATTTGATGGCCACGCGATGTAAATCACGGTGCAAAAATAAAAATGTAGAACATAAAGCTTTATAGAGCAGCTCGTGTTCCCTCTGCACAGATAATATACAATGATGTCAACTTTTAATTTAGACAGATCCCCAGAGCTTAATCTCTTGCTTCACACGTTACTTATTTTCCATGGCCCAGCAACCATTGAGATGAGCCCGCAAAATCGGCATCCATATTCAAATAACACCACTTTACTACAGTTGTGATTATGAAGATTCCTAAAATGCATGAATAAGATGATAAAAATAAAAGAATTTTGAAACGACGAAGACAGAACTGCATATCGTCAAAAAAGGAGATAGATCAATATTCATTTGTAAAAAGAACCGTGCTTTACTCCCTTTTTCAATATATGCCAAATGTATATCACTTGCATGTTAAAACACCCCAGAAACCCGCCCAAAAGGTAAATCTGAAGAAGGCAAGGAAAAATTACTTCAATACATACCAAAAGGAAGTTCTATGAGTGTCGTTGGCTTCACATGCAAACCATATTTCTTGCAGCGCAAGTTCAACGATTTAATGAGCTCGTCTATGTCTGCCTGAATGCGCTCAGCGCGAACCTGAGAAAGAAGAATAATAAATAAAATTATTGAAAGTGATCCTCTAATGGAACATAAAAATATTTTAATAGCATCAGGTTGATCACTGCTCGTATGTGATTTTCCTTACTTTTTTCACAAAAAATATAGGAGATTACATGTTTCCATTCAGAAAATAGAAACACAAATGAAGGGAATTTCTTCATGAAATGGTCAGGAAAAGTTAACTTTACCTGAAGCACCCCATCTGCACTTCCACCCTGCTCCATCTTTACAATGGCATTATATAATTCCAACTTTTTTTCCTGCAGAATGAAACGATGGTTGGTATGATTACCAAATATGTGGCATTTTACAAACAAATCAACTTCATAAATGTACGTAGAAAGGAGGATTTTCATTTGCTAAGGATGTACTTGGATATCACGGAAAGTTGCTTCTTCAACCGTCAGCTTAGAAGCCACATCCCCAACATTCCTAAATTTCTCCTCGTACTTCTTTGTCAGCAGATCAACCTAAAACACGAGGGAGACTTTCTGTCAGTACATGTAAATTGTCTCACAGGCACACAATTCCAATAGTGAACTGCGAAGATCACTAAAGTACGTTTCTGCGAATTATTACTGCCAGACAAAAAGGGAAAAGAACATCCAAATCTCTGAAATGAGAAAAAGGCGATAAATACAAGAAAGGGTATAATGTCAAATCTAATTTGACAAAAAGAGACAAAAATCATACAGATAACAGAAACGGAACGCCCAGTATTGCTATTCAAGATTAACATTACCTCACGTTTATCAGCTGCTGTCTTCTCAGTAATCTCGTTCAACCGGCTGTCACATCTGCTTTTATAAAGAACCTAGTAAAAAATGTACTGTATTAGGAGAACCAAATAACCGTTTAAGACGCATGAATAGTATTTTCAATATCACAGGAGGATCCCCTTTATTAATAAGTTACATAATATGTTGATTTCAGGTGTCTAAGAATAAAGGTTTGGCATAATATCACGGATTCAAAAAGTTTTTCAAAATGTTATCACACTCGTCATGGCCGCCATAATTTTTAATCTCAAGACTTCATGTGGCCGAATTTCATAATTTTTACATCGTTTTGAGGAAAAAAGAGATTGGTTTCTTGAGGCAACGTAAGATCGAAAGGCAAACGGGAAAAAGAGGCAGCTAACCAGTTCTTGCATCTTAGTGCGGTAGAACTCTATCTTTTCTTTTGAATCCAGTATTTCCTTTTCCAGTTCTTGCACCTTTCATAAGACAACAGCGAGAAATTAAGAACAACCATTAACAAACTCGTCAGCAAAAAGAAAAACCATTAAATAATATCATAAAGACGACAAGAGAAAAAATCAACCCAACAGAGAAAAAGTAAGAAATATTAAAATAGTCATAATATGGTTCAATCATAGAACTCTCAAATGAGCACTTCTTTTTACTTAGGAGTTCCTAGCCCTGAAATTCGTAACAGGCATTAACCGGCATTTTGTGATAGATAAAAATATTACATCTACAATTCTGGGTGGCCTTGATGAACATGTGTAACCATACAAGCTTTTCCCAAAGCTTGCAAGCCTTTCCTTGAAGAAGATCGGGAAAAAAAAAACTGAAACCACCTTAATTTTTCTCCTTTTTAATTTTCTAAACGTATAAAAGAAGTTGTACAGAAAAAAATTAGAGCGAAAAGGAAGAGTTCTTACTCGCACCGAGTTAAAATTAGAAGTCACTCTTAATTCATAATTAGCGAGTGGCATCGGTAGATTGATTGTTCAGAAAACTGATCTAAATCATCAAATACTTCAGAAATCATGCGTAGAGGCAGAATGCTGCTTGTCGCCAAAGAGAATCCTTTGGCCAACCAAGAAATTGGATGATACTTTTGGGCTGAAGATTCCCAACTAGTCAGAGTATGTCAATTCAAGAAGAAAAATCAAACCTTCTTGTCAGCATCAGTGGCCTCTTGAAACTTGGAGTTTAAAGCATCTTGTTCACCTTTACTTAGCTGATAAACAAGATGACTCTCTAGAACTGGTATACTTTTCTTTTGTGGGACTGGCTTCTCTTGAACGTCAATCTTCTCAATCTCTCGAGCTAGAGACTGTGGTTTCACCCCAGAAGAAGGAATTACAGCCTGAGGCCCGGGCATCCTTGCCTGAGGAAAGCCTCCTGGATAGAAGACCAAATATGTGAGATGAGAAAAAAAAAAAAAGATACTCCTAAAATTGGAGTGCGGTCCATCCCAGCTATACTGAAGCCAACCTTGACTCATATAAGGTATCGAAGGATGAGAAGTCGCCTGTATCAGTGTCTCATCAAACTTAACGCTGTTTGGAAGGACTGGAGGAAGAGTGTATCCTTCCCTGAAGCGTTCCATTAGATATAAAGCTGTGACGAATTCTCTATGGGAAAGCATGCTATCATTGTCCTGATCAGATAAGTCCCACACTTGCTTTAAGACCTCTGTCAGAGAGCCAAAAGAGAGAAACTGTGAGGTTTGAATTGAAAAAGGAAAAATTTCTAAGGGATTAAATGCTACACTACAATTTTACCAATCAAGACTTGAGCAAAATGTTTATTTTGGAGCATAAGCTAAATGAACTTTTCTTCAAAAAAAAAACCTAAATGAAATTAATTATTTGTCTTGGAAAAAAAAGGTCTAAAACATTTCTAGGGAGACCGTCACCATATTTATTTATTTTACGTGACAAGGAAGATAACTCCCAAGGAATAAAGGTCGTGCTTCAAATATTTCCAGGAAATGGGCAACCACGGTTCTTTTTTTTCATGAGAGGGATGAAAGTTGCATGAAATAACGAACAACCACCTCATGCAAACTTCCAAGTAAGGAATTAAGTTCGCGCAAATAATGTTTCAGGAAATTAAGCAACCACAGTTATTTCTTTTTCATGTCAGAGATGAAACTTGTATATAAATAACCACCTCTTGGAAGCTTCCAACTAAGGAACAAAGTTCTTGCTTCTTCTCCAGTGATTTTTCCATCTCTGTCCTTGTCTACTTCAGCAAAAACTTTTGTATACTTCAGAATATCAGATGTTGAAAATTTCGGCCATGAACGCTCAGAAGGTACAGATGTCACTCTGCCCTGGCCCATATCCTTCTGACTCTGCGTAGGGACTGACCCAGTCAACGATGAATTACTCTGAACCTGAGAATTCATTACCGGTCTAATGAAAGCCTGCCCAGTGGAAGACGTGGGGATTATGCCAACACTAGTCGCTGAAGTCTCTTTAGATTGAGACGATGCAGAAAATAAGCCACCTCCGAAACCTGAATCAGAAGACAATTCATTGGGATCTTTCTTCTGCATTTGAAGAGATGAAAAATGATCCACTGGTTTTGTTGACGGAACAGAGGAGTTAGCAGATACTGCCTGTACTGTTTGACCCACGGAGTTTCTTGGCACACTCTCCAGGGGAACCGAGAGAGGCCCGCTGACAGCTTGTGATGCCACACCCAATGCCCCAACTCGCCAATCAGCAGATAGGCTTGGGTTATTAGGGCTTGGTTTTGGGATGGGAGCAGCATTAAAAGTTCCAGGTGCACCTTGCCCAGTAAACAACGCTTGATTTGAAGTCAAATGCTGACTAATTGGAGTGAAAACTTGATTAGTGGGAGTGGATACTGACGGTGATGGTGTCGGTGCTAGAGCTGTAGGCATAACTGGGGGTCTTGGCCCAGACACCGGATTCACTGAAGATGGACGAGCAACTGTAGTTATCTGTGGGGGTGGGATTTTAGCTGAAGCAGGGCCTTCTAAAGCTGCCTTGACGATTTCTGGGGTCAGTTCTCGCCCTCTCTGGGCAACAGTTACCAGCTTCAGCGCATTGTAGAATTGCTCTCTACTAAGAAAACCTGCTTTCTTTGTATCACTATACATCCATATCTGCATTACAAGGAAAAAACCAAAGATTGAGGATGACACACGTTGATACATTTACGTAAAGATTGTGATGAAAAGTGAAATAACCCAACAGTGGTTTAAATCATTGATGAATAAAGCAGGACTCGACAAATGAAAACTTAAGCTGAAAATAACCAACGAAAAGTTTTTGCACTTCTGCCACTTACGTAAGCATAAAAAAAGAAGACAGAGATCCCCGAGAAAAAGGAAAACTGTGTATTTTGTATGGCACAGAGCTGACGCATTTCAATAAAGAGAAAAATGTAAATCTTAGGAAATAGGGTTCCTTGGTTGTGTCAAACACATAAGTGAGGTAATTACAAATTTATTATAGACCGAAGTCCTATACAACTGTACAAGCATTTAACCTAATGTTGTGTACGCCATCTAAATATGAAAGATGACTAAATACTTTGATAATGATGGGTGTCTACATTTATCAATCAATTCAGAATGCTTTGGAGACGCCAAAATCTGCTAAGCAGCTTATTGAAAGTCATCACTGTTGAAAATCCGTTTGAATCTGACGGTTAGATAAAAACTTATACGAACACTTCCTCTTTGGCACATTAGTAACCATTGAGCTTAACATGTTTGTGTTTGTTGCTTGAATTAGTCAGATACACAAAAAAACAGTCTGGTGATATCTCATTTGAGTTGAAAGTACTTCTAGTTGTAGAAGGCTATTATCTTTCATATGTAAGTACATCTAGTTGTAGCAGCCGCGTGGTGAGCACAGAGCGGATTATTTTTTATTATGATTCTACAAATGGATCAACCTCCTTCTCCTGCTAGCATTCATGGAGTACTACTTCTAATAGGACTATAACGTTATACATTCATAGTACACTTTTAGAACTGCCATCAATCCACTTAATAAAACAGAGGCAGGCCAATAGTTGGTGTGTTTTATGATCGCAACAAAACTAGAAATCGGGCCCTACGAATGAGGGTATATTTATAATTTTTCAACAAGGTGATACTCCAATTCAAGTAATTTATTAACTACAGAATATTGAAGACGCCGGATCCGAGAGTTAGGTACAAAAAACTATGAGTAAGCAAATTATTTATGTCTTATCTACCAGATCTGATTTCTCATTTGCAAGTAGGAAAATGAGCCTTTTCACGACATAACCTTCAGAATTTCATCTATATGTTGCCGATTGAGTCTTCCGATATCGAGACGGTAAAGATGATCTCACGTATCACGTTCAATCACGTGAACTTCATCTTTAAAATCAACACAAGTTCTTACCACGCTGGGTTTTTGATTGACTGAAAGACAACCAATGGTTCATCAAGCTGTTAAAACACGGTAAAGAGAGGAGCATACGATTGATTCACGCTCTCGCTCCAAAAAACGTATTTCGAGGCACCGCGCAAGAAATAGGCCGCATCATTTGCGTTAATTTCAGCATAATCAGATAAAATATATTGAAGGATGTCTTCACTCTACGTAGAGAAACTAAAATGGAGAAGCTGGAGGCCTCATCAATTGCGTGTCCTTCATAAGATCCTTAATAAGAAGTGCAGATTAACAGATGAAAGCACTCTCAAAGAACGGTTTCCAGACAATCAAACTGACCATGAGAGAATTGTATTTTACTCAGTGACAAAAAAATTACCCCTCAATTCCCGAAAATTTTAACAAATTTTTGCAGCTATGCACGATTCAATGGCAGGCGATACTTCAGGTTTCGTCATTTAGCTTAATAACCTAGGATTCACGCGGGCATCTCGTGGCACACGTTATAAGCAGTGAAAACCTCTCTGAGAAATCAAGTAATTGAAGAAGGAAGTTTCTGAATCAAAAAATATAAATCGACCCAAACACCGGCCAATGAAAAACACTAGAAATCACTTTTAGTTGGATCTTCTGCACCGAGATAAAATTGACAGCGCAGACATCGGACAGAAAATAGCATCAGCGCACCTGAGCCAAAACGTGTTTAGGCAAGCCAGACCCCTGAAAGAAGTTCACAGCTTCCGCCCCGCTGATTCGACCGTCCGAATCCAAGTCCGCGAGCCGAAAAAACGCTTCGAAGGCCTCCATGTCGATCGAATTTCCTGATCCTGCCGCGACAAAGAAACAACGAAATTCCAGAATCATGTAAATCAAAGATTCAGATCATTCGGAACAATCGATGCCCAACGAGAGGGGCCAAAAGACCGCGGGCTGAGCCATTACCGGAGCTCAAAGAACCATCTCCAATCGGCAGACGACCAAGAACGGCTTTCGTACACCCGCACAGCAAGGGAACAGCCAAATGCGACTGAGCTCACTGCATAGACGATGAAGCCACCATTCCTTCCTGCAGGACGTCGAGAAATGGAGCAGGAGACGAAGAACAGGCGAGATCGGGAATGGCAAAAAGGCGTCGTGGATTTATGTCTCTCTCGTAATTCAATAAAAAAAAAGGTTTATTACCGGAAACGTCGGCGACTGTCTCAGGAGCGACGATCCCTCCAACTTTCAATGGGCCTTCCCGGTCCGATAAATCAGCCCAATAGCCACCAAGGCCCGTTTCCGGAAGAGTGATTAGCTGGCACCCCGTCACGTCAGCCACGTGTCAAATGTCAACGTCAGCAAGGCACTCCGCTGTCGGCCCTATAAGAGGGCCCGTATAAGTCAACGCTCGTCTGCTTGGCCCCACCAGGGGGGTTGTATCCAGCTGGCTCCTCTCAAGCCACGTCAGCCCGCGCTTTTATAAAACCCCCGCCGCCTTCCGTCCGTCGCTCAGAAACCCGCCGAGATGCCGCCGACCAGCGCCGTCTCTCCCGCTCTGCTCCTCGCAGCGGTGCTTCTGCTCCGGCGGGGACACGTGGCGGCCGTGGAGGACACCCACGTGGTGTACCACATGGGCCCAGTGATGTCTTCTCCGATGAGAGTGTGGATCATCTGGTACGGGAGCTGGTCGCCGGCGCACGTGTCAGCCGTCCGCGACTTCCTCCTCTCCGTCTCCGACGGCGGCGCCGCCACCCCTTCCGTCAAGGAGTGGTGGTCAACGGCAACCCTGTACGTTGACCAGACGGGAGCTAACGTCACGCGATCCCTCTCCATCGCGGGCGAGACCTCCGACCCGCGGTGCTCCCACGGCGTCTCCCTCACCCGCTTCGCCATTCAGCGAGTGATCGCCGGAGTCAGCGTCACCGCTCCGACGGTCAACGTTTACCTCCTGCTGACGGGGGCGGAGGTCGCCGTGGAAGGCGTGGCCAAGGGGGGCCACTTTTTCACCTTCCGGTCCATCGCGGGGGACACGGTGCCGTACGCTTGGGCGAGCCACGGGGACGCCGGCGAGGTGGTGGGCCGAGTCGGGCGCGAGCTGGCGGACCTGGCGACGAACCCGCTCGCCAACGCGTGGTACGCCGGTCCGGACCAGGCGGCGCCGACGGAGATCGCGGACCTCTGCCGCGGTTCGTACCGGGCCAACGGCCGGGCCGGGAGGACGTTCCCCGTGCCGAGGTTATGGCGCGTTGACTTGAACCGCTGCGCCGGCCCCACCTCCGTTGACTAAGTCAACTCCCGTCGCTTGACTCATGAGTAGAAAACCAGGTCGTTTTCTTCAGCGCAATACATCAACCTCGGCGAACAAGAACGAAAACGGGGGGTGAAAATTTTGAAATTTTGCAAAGATGTAATTCCAGAGGCGCAGGTTTAATCTTGTAAATCACCGGAAAATGTGGATACGATGCTACCGATCTTGGCATCCAAATTCTCTGTGCGCGTCTGACGGAGAGTTTTCCTTCTTCTGCACGTTTTTCTGCGATGTTCATCCGCAGAGAGATCAGAAACTAGTTCGAGGACGCTCCTTGCAAATTCTTTCGCATTCGCTGCGGCAGCGGCTTTCTCTGTGGCGATCGCCCTGGCGGCGGCCGCGTCCTTAGCGGCAGACACAGCCGCAGAGCGTAATCTCTCGATGATCTCCTCCGGCGCTAAGTCTTCGGAGTTTAAGAGACAGCGAAATCGTCTCATGAGGTCTTTGGAGGCAGGTTTTGAACAATCGGCGTCTTGTTTCTTCAGGCCGGCGAGAAGGCGCTTACGCGGAGGGAGCAAAGACTTGCAATCAGCAGCATCCGCCTGAGCTGACTCGCTCCCCATAGATTTATCGTTGAAAGGAGCTCGGATCTTGAAATTCTCTCAAGAATTCTTCTCCGATTTGCTACATCCGGGACCTGCAACCGACGCCGTTCGATCAAGAAACACTCGTGAATTCGAATTTGAAAACGTCGGCGAGAATCGGAAACCATACTTGTTCGGATTAGACAACCGAAAAACCTCGGTCCTGTTTCGTAGATTCGCTCAATTGAAATACCTGCGACGTCGCAGGCCGCGCTCCTCGAGATTATCGTACGGCCGTGGCGTAGGCGCACGTTAGGGTTTTCGTTCCATCAAATTCCACAGAGATCAACGGCAGAACGAAGAGAGGGGTGGGGGACACTAGTCTCCGCTCCTTTGCTCCTAGTTTTTATATTTTCCGCATTTAATTTTTAATTTTTTGCGGGGGTCTAACGACCAATCCGACGTGGCAGAGGCGAACGGTGCAAAGCGCTTTGTACGAAGAACGGTGCAAAGCGCTTTGTAGATTTGTCGTGACGTCATACTACAAACGAGATTAAAACGTATTTCTATAAAGTTCTGGGTATAAATGCAAAATGCAGATCTAAACAGACTTTTTTTTGAAAAGAAACTTATAAAACACCCGCCAAAACAAGGAACAGTTCTTTCACTTCATCTGAAGAAGAAGCGGGGCAAGCGAGGAGAGATGGAAGCGTCGACAACCGGCCGGAAAGGCGATGCGAAGTCGAAGCGCAATGCTTACCGGATCGGCGGAATATCGGTGGATTTCCCTCACAAAGCATACGGATCTCAGCTTGCGTTCATGGGAAGAGTTATATCTACGCTAGATCGGGCGCAGAAGCAAGGTCACTGCCATGCCTTGTTAGAATCTCCAACCGGTACCGGGAAAACATTGTCTCTCCTCTGCTCTACTCTGTCATGGCAGAAGAACTATTCTCCGAGGTACTCCAAACCTTCGCCGTCGTCCCCAATCGGCAATGCAACTAAAGGTTCCGATCCGTTTGTCGATGGAGGCGGATTCATTCCAGAATCTGAATCTCGTGAGAATTTATGAAATTCTCTTATGCGTGTTTATCTGTCGGCGATGAATTTATTCTCTACTGACGCATAATTTTATTCAGAAAGACCGACTGTCCAACACGGCAATAGCGGTGAAAAGCGCGAACGAGCCCCCCCAAGGATATACTACACTTCGTGAGTATAGTGTTCTCCTATCAAATAACGCGAAACCGATCAGTTTTTTTCCTGTGGAACTCAATCATTGTCTGTTGGACTTGGCTGCAGGAGGACACATACTCAAATTACTCAGGTCATCAATGAGTACCGCAAAACATCATACCGCGTGCCTATGGCCGTTTTGGTATGTGCTTGTTTCTTGGGGAACATGTGGGACGCTGGGGTCTAGAATATGTGTATATAGATCAATAGTGCGTGTAGAAGTTTCTATAATTTTTTCTTTGTATAAAGTTGATGTCTTTATATAATTCATCACCTCTCACGGTTAATTATTTTGGTTTTTTATGCGGGGTTTCATATGATGTTGAAACCTGTTATCCGTTTTTTTCTTTTGAGTGAGAATCGATAATTATATAAATGTTGCGTTGTTTCGTTATATCATCTGTCTCGCTGACAGTGTTGATAAATGGAAATAATAATATATCATAGTTTAGTTAGAAATTTACCATTCGACATACTTGTGAAGGTATACATCGCAGGAGCTCACCTGATTTCTCAGTTTTGCCTAAATGAAGCAAATCATTCACTCTTGTGCCAGACCCAAATTTTTTCCCTTTAAAAGGAGAAATTTATTAGATGTTATATAGATGAAGTATCCCTGATTTTATGGCGGGGATTCATATCTCGTCAGCGCTTAGTTCCACTCTTGCACCTTATCGTCCTAATTTAGTATCTAAGCTTTCAAAATATAATTCTCATCAAATCTCGTGGATGCGTGTTTTGATCTGTTAATGGCACTACTACACAGCACGTGGGGCCCATTTTCTGCACATTGTTTAAGGCTATTCTAGCCATTGTTAAACGACCGCTGTACTCCATCGTGTATATACTATGCTTAGAAGAAATAGAAAGAGGGAGTAAAACCTTTTTGTTTTTCCTTTTTACTCTGTAACAACCTCTTCCCAATTGCAAGCTTTCCTCTCATGATCATTTTTGAATTTATCTGGTTTGGTAGTGTTTCCTGACAAACATTCTTTCAGCACTAAGAATTTACCTTAATAATATTTTCTTTAATGTTATTTTCCTTCAACAATTTTTTTTTGCAGGCATCACGAAAGCATTACTGCACTAACCCAGTCATATGTAAATCCGACGAAGTGAATGAAAACTGGTTTGGCTATGGAATAAGACAGAACTACATACTTCCTAGCTTCTACCCTTTTGTGTTATGCTATATAACTTATTTTCTTTTTTAATTTCAGTAAGAAGCTTTTAAAAGATGAAAAAATGGGGTGCGCGGAATTCAAGTGAGTTGCCTATTTTCATGATGAAGATTTGAACTATCTGTATTTGTGGTAACTGATCATAAAATTACTATCTGACTTCCAGAAATGCAAATAGAGTGAAAGATCATCCTTCCATTAAGAGGGGTGGTAGCCATGAAGTCCACGATATTGAAGATCTTGCAAAAATTGGTCGAAGCGTAAAAGGTTTGATCTTCCACTTAATATATTTGAGGACATATTTTCCCTAATTTTCCCGCTTTCATTTTAAATTTTATACTGTAGGTTGTTCTTATTTTGGTGCTCGTTCTCTGGCTGTCGATGCTCATCTGGTTTTCTGCCCTTACAACTATGTCATAAATCCAATCATTCGCAAGGCAATGGAAGTTGATCTTAAAGGGAGCATCTTAATTCTTGATGAAGCCCAGTAAGTTCTGTACCTTTTGGTTAGTGATATTAATCTTGCATGTTCTAGAAACTTGTCCGCTGACTCGTCTTCAATAATGGAACTCTCAAACAACCTAATTCAATTTTTTCTTCAAAATGTTCCTTGTTCTCGTAACTTTGTATAAGTTCATTTCCTTCGCATTTTTAGATGTATTAATGTGTATTGAGGTTGGTATTTCTCCGCAGCAACATCGAGGACATGGCAAGAGAAGCTGGAAGCATTGATATTGATGAGGATACTCTGCACAGTATGGCATTTCAACCTCCATCATCATTTTTCATTGCTAATATTTCTTCTCAATTTCCATTACTTTAAGGACTGCAGCATGAGCTTGGGGAACTCTGTTATGGTCATTCTGGGAATTCTTCAACATATCAGCCGCTGCATGACATGGTTCAGGTACCTTTAAATTCCATCAATGTGCTCAATGGGCACGGAAATTGGTATAAAAGAGGGAAGAGAACTACTGATTCAACATTTCTGCATTTTGATCAGGGGATGATAAGTTGGATAGGCCGGAGGACAGATGATCTTGGATATCATGATTTTGAACATTATTCTTCTTGGTCAGTGACCTTTTTCAATTCTTTACAAAGTCTATGATTCTCAATATTTTGCTCTGTAATATTCCAATTTGCATGCATTCCTTATGACTAAGCCATTGGGGGTAAATGAAAGAAGAAAATTCTCTAGCATTTGGTTTGTTCCTGTTCTGTTGAATTCCTCCTAAATTCTTTAATAATACTGCACATGATGCTGTTAGTCATTAGTATCCATTTAGGAAGTTGTTCTATGGCTCATTTTTAGTTACATGACATGAGATCCCGCAAAGATCAACGTTATTAGGTTTTTTACCTTGAAATAAGAAACACAAAATTAAATAAGATTTGTCTTGAAGCTTTGATGCCTTGGTGAATCTGATACATTATTTTCAAAAAATGTATCGAAGACGCTTCAACAAGCAAATAAAATAAATCGGCTCACACGTGTGGAGGGGTCATACATGTGAGTTTAAAAGACCAGTGACCTATAAATAAGAGGGAAGCAGCGGGAGTGAAGGATATTCTTTCCCTGTTCAAGAAACGCTTATGCAACGGGCTGCTGAGGCAGAAAGGCTCGAGCGGAAGGATCTGTGACCAGAGGATATTGCTAATACTTGGATAGAATAACTCCAAGAAATACAGGTAGCAGGACTGTCATCCAATACCCAATGCAATACTCGATCAATATTTCAATAATCGTTCACAAGAAATGGATCTGCAAATGTTCTAAAAATAAGAATCATGCTGAGAGCAGTAGTCCCAGAGTAGGAAAATCAAGGAGAATGTGATCCTTTACACTGCAAAGTATGCAGCTTGTGTGGAGCTTATTTTCATTGTGACAATTGACATATAGAAACGCCAACTATGTATGATTGTTGACTATACAAAGGGATAAAAAGGGAGGAGAGAGAGAGTGATAAGAACTTGTGAGTTCTGATCGGGGATAGGACGGAAGGAAGGGGGAAGACACGGAAATGCTTGTCGATAAAGGGACAGGAGATGCTGTAGAGGACTTTGGTGAGAGGAGAGGCCCTAGGGGGATGGACGTCGCACAGAGATGGATTATTGGCAAGATGGATGTAACATAGGGGAGGGAAAGGAATCACTTGATTATATTCCTTGTCTGACCTCCTATTGGGAGGGATGTCCTAGATAAAAGGAAAGGCAATACGAACATAGTGTGAAATGACTAAAATGCCCCTAATGACAAAAAATGTCACATATACCGTTGGGGTGGTACGATCATAATATAGAGAGAGTGAGAGAAAGAAATATATAACGAAAAAGAGTCAGCGCAATATATAACTAATAAAACATACAAAGGTTTCATGGCTTCCCAATCTTCTTAGTTCCACATGGTATACTTTGGCTCATGACTTACTTGGATTGTACCTTAATGAACACGACGCCCTAAACTGTCAACAGGTGTCTTGTTTTTCTGAATCAATTGTTTTGTTACAATCATAAGATGAAACCTCAATCAATGGAAAAGACTTGAATTAGGGGACATGAAACCACAATCGACAATGACTTCTTATTTATGTTCAAAAGGTTTCTATGGTTTGTGATGGGGATTCTAGAGTTAAGATTCTTAACGTGATGCGATCCGACACCACATCTACGAACGTCGGCCCAGGCCCTCGCGGGGGGGCCCATTAGCAGAAACTATTTCATCCAACCGGTGGAGGGAGATGGTTGCTTTTGACTCTGGTAAGCGCCACTGCGCCCCCCACTTCGAAGGCTCCTTCTCTGACCTTCCTCGTTGAGACGATCAGTCCTGCTCGAGGGTGGCATCCCAGGTCGAGTCTTGGCGTTGTCCAACCCGTCTGCTTGGAGGCGTCATCAATTCCGCCAACCTTCCACATTTTCAACCTATCCCCCTATCTTTGTCTACGTTTCCTTCTTTCAGACAAGTGGATTGTTGACATTAGTAAATTCAATCAAGTTTTGGAATTACAAGGCCGTAACATAATGTAATTGAAAATACTGTCTTGGGACTTTTATTTGTGTTTGATGAGAAATGGTATGGCTCTGCATATCTGGTAGAGTTATTCAGTGAACTCAGCCAAGCTAGAGGCCAACATTAGTATCTCTCCACAACATTTCCTTCAAGGATATTCAACCATTATAATGATGTGAATTAAATGCAGGAAGATGAATCTCGATTGATGTGAAAGTAAATTCAAATTTGATTTCCCATGATTGGCAATTTTGACGGGAACTAGTCATTTATTTAGATGATTTCTTATAAGGGTTAGTGAAATCTTTCTGCAAACAAAAAATGGACGGGATTATCATTTCAAATACATCAATTTTTACTAAACAGGTATGATTCCATCAGAGTGTAAAGGCTTGCTTTAAGAAGTACCATTGATAGAAAACAGTTATTTGAGAAGTTATACATGACCTCGAAAGGTTCACATTCTTTGTTCCTAACATTTTCATGAGTTATCAAAAGCAAGTCGTTTCTTGTATACTTTGCTCATCGTGAAAGCACTTAGATTGAAATTATTATTCTCCAGTTGACATGAGTTTATTTATCATTCAAATTTTGGAAATTTATTGATTATATTTTATCCTTCACCTTTTCGTATTTTTCTCAAATTCCAACTGCTGATAACCAATCCATACGAAAGTTCTTTATCTTAGCTGCCTAAGGATGTACCATTTTACAAATTTTCACATTTATTCTAACAGCTGGACTGGGGATGGTGCTCTCAGAGAACTTGCTGATTCTGGTATTTGTCCTCAGAGCTTTCTAGTACTGGAGGGATGTGCTAAAAAGGTAATATAATAATTGTATTCTTGTCATTTGTTGACATTCTTATTTATCTCTTTCATCATGTCTCATGGTAACATATTAAACTTAGTGCAGGCTATCAAGGATTATTCAGAGGGGGTGTCAGAGCAAGGGTGTCTAAGCGGGATGTCTGCAACAATACTCGAGGGTATAATCTGTGTGTTTAGTTTTGGGGAAAGAATTTTTTGATGCCGGATGAGTACTGCTTGATGTTGCAGGTCTTTTCTGTTCACTATATTATATTTTCGTTGAGGGTTGTCATTATGCAATTGATTACCAGTTAGTACTACAACGCCTTGGTAAAACCAAAGGTAAGGCGTTTTGGTTTGGCATCTTCATGAATTTGTATGGATTGTTATGCTTACAGCACCACTGTTTATGCAACTCTAGTGCTCAATCGAATTTTTGAAAATATTAATGAATTTAGTGTTTGATTGAATCTTTTTCATGTGCATTCAAATTAGCACATTGTATGTTTTACTATAATTTCAGAATGCAAATTTTGTCCTGGAAACTTTTTTAAGACTTATCAAAAGCTTCAACTATTAGTGTTTGCCAAGTTTATGGGGTTGAGTAGATGAGATCACACAGACAGAGAGGAAGAGATATAAAAAAACTTCAGCCGCAGCAGAAGCGTGGGGACGATGAAGAAGAATAAGAAGACAGAATTAAGTTCTGTGATGGTATAACTTACATATACTGACCCAGAAAAATACATGGCAGTTACAACGGCTAGTTTGTGGTTAGTGCAACATAGCACATGAGTATCATGTGCTACATCACAACACCCCCCTGCAATCTGGAGAGTGGATACTATCCATACCCATCTTGGACACAAGATAATCATGCTGAATCCTGGTCAATCCCTTGGTCAAGAAATCAGCCAGTTGGTGCTTTCAAAGCACATAGTGAATGTGTAGAATCTGCTGTTCCAGCTGCTCCGTGATGAAGTGGCAGCAGAGGCACATGTGTTTGGCGCTTTCATGTTGGATGGGATCATGAGCAAGACGAATAACAGATTGATTGCCACAAAGGAGTGTAGTGGGTTGGTCGAGAGGTAGCTCCAATTCGTGGAGAAGATTCAAAATCCAAAGATTTTCACAGATGCCTTTGACTAAGGCACGAAATTTGGTTTCAATGCCTGAGCGAGAGATGCCTCTTTGCTTCTTTCTGCACCTTGTGAATAGATTCCCACATAGGAAGGAGCAGTAATCGGCAATCCATACAGCTCCTTCTGAAGGGGGCTTCACATAGAAACCTTTGCATCATATTGAGTATGTTCCCCATTGTGACACGCCATGAAGGAAATTAGAATTTTATATAGTATTCATTTTTGCCACCGGGGCAAAGGTTTCTTTGTAGTCCACACCATACTGTTGGGTACATCGTTGGGCAACTAGCCATGCTTTGTAGTGCACATGTTGACCATCCGTTCTGTACTTCACATTGTTTAACCATTGACAGCCTATGGCACTCTTCCTACTGGTAAGGAAGTTAGATCTCAAGTGTGATCAGAATAAAGCGCTTTTGCCGCAGCCTCTATAACAGTTCACCATTGAGGGTGAGTGATAACTTCATGGATAGGCTTGGGAATAATGACTTGTTGAAGATCCAATAAAAAAGCTCTAGGAGCGGGTGTGCCATTCTGATATGTGAGAATATCACTGAATCAATAGGAAGTAGTATGACAGATGTGGGTACTATCTTGAAGAGGCATAGGCGTATCGGTTGCAATCACGGGTCTTTTGGTAAAGATTCAGGGCTTTGGGAACTTGGTTGTTGTACTAGTGGAATTGACCTGACCTTTGGCATGTTTAACATGAGAGATAGGGTTGTACCCTAGTAATTGGGGACTCGCTTGACTGAGGATTATGGCGCATGCTCGCCACAGTTAGAGTCTCCAAGTGCGTAACACAACGGATTAGTCCCCGTGTGAAGTGGTGGTTTGTGAGTAGGCAGGGGACCATGACTTAGCTGCCCCTCACTAGGCTGGTTCAAAGGTAGATAAGTAGGTGAAGAAGATAATATTCTGGGGTAAGTGATATTGTCATTTTCTGGAGCTTGTCCAAAATAGAGTTTCTGTTCGTTGAATATGACATCTGTAGGAATAAGGTATGCCTCATAGGAGGGTGATAGCACTTTCCCTTCTGAGTATTCAAATATCCAATAAACACAGACAGTGGCTCGTGGAGCCTATTTGTTGGCTTGGTGTGAGTGTAGATGGACATAACATTGACAGCCTAACAGTCTAAGCTTTGCTTAGGCAACCCATTTTATTGAGGAGTGTAGGGATATGAAGTTTCACGTATAATGCCCTGGTTCATAAAGATATTCTCAGTGTCCGAATTCGGTAACTCATGTCCATTGTCAGGGCAGAATCTCTTAACTGCTACCTCAAACTGGCAGTAAATCATACTCAGAAACCCTTAGATAATAGTGGTAACATCAGATTTATGCTTCATAAGATGGATCCAACAAGAGCAACTCATATCGCCTAGAAGAACTAAAAACAAATTGATGCCAAGTAAGTCAGAAAGACCAGGACGCCAAACATCAATGGGTACGAGCTCTAACAAATGTGTTGCTCAATTTAAGGAAAGAGGATAAGTAGTACATTTATGCTTAGCCAGTTGACATATGTTACACACAAAAGTATCCATATTCAAATGGATACATAAATCTGGAAACGTGTTTTTCATCATGGAAAATGATGGATGCCCTTACTGTCAATGGAGAAAATTGTTTTCATTGACGTTGTCCTGGTTGTGTTTGTGATGAAGGTTTAGATCTGGGGGTATGCGTTTCAACTACATATGCTGTACTCTCTGCATTATCCTCACGGAATAGACAGGCAAATTTCTTTTTTACACACTTGTACTATGGTATCTTCAATGTTCAGTTTATGTTCACGATTGAATAATTGAGTTAAAGTAGATTCGCTTTCCAATCGTACTCCCTTCAGATAACGATACACTGTCACGTAGAATATAACCACAATCCATGGAGTTGTTAAGGGGTGGCCAGTAAAAACAGATTTCCTTCCACAAACACTGAAGCTCGTTTGCAAATCCTTAGGCAGTCTGATAGCCCTGCTTCCAAGGGTTGTGTGGCAAACTGATATGATACCGGGCCGTTGTTATGCCAAACGGGGGTCCGGTAAGTCATCCAAGCCATTCTATCGGCCCAACTAGGCCCAAACCGTTGGGCTTCCTCCCGTATATATATACATACAGGGAAGAAAGATGGGGGCATGAAGAATTTCCATCGTAAGCCACTCTCTTCTTCCCTAAACTTCTCTTACTTCCTTCTCCCTGCCATCTCTCGCACTAACCCTACCTCTTCTTGTTCCCCGTCCTCTCACGTCTCTCCCCAGGCATCACAACTCTGTCCCGTGGAATCGAAGCTGCTGCTCCAAGGGAGGCAATCAACCACGCTGGAGTTGTGATCACTTTCCCTCTCTCTCGACCTCTCTTTCAATTCTATCATAGCGAACAATCTTGGAGACAGTTACATATTCAAGAACTGTCAAAGGGACGTTTCAAGATCATCTTTCAGTTGTCAAATTACATAGATAGTTCAAGAACGTATCACAAACTGGGAATGAATGATATCTAGTCACCGCTTGAGGGGGAGTGTTGAATGGAGTTCTTTCTCTATTTCTCTTAAGCCTCTATGAAGTAGCCCATTAGCATGAGCCCATTTCAGATTCTCTCCCCTCCCCCATTATAAAAAACTTGTAATGAACTGTAAATTTTATTATGAGGGCTGAGTCTCTTTTTTATTCTTAATTTCTTCAATTATTTTGTATTCTGCATTATTTATAGCTTTTCACCAATTAGTTTTTTCCCTCAATACTTTGCATTAAACGGTTCATTAACCTTTGGATTATTTTTTGACTGCCATTTCTATGTATGTTTCTTTAAAATTATACGCAGGTAATAAGGCCAAAATATGGGCTCATACGCTGAGCCTTTGGTGCATGAATCCGGGGATTTTTTTCAGAGAAATGGCTAATCTTTCTCTATCAGTAATTCTGACATCAGGGTTAGTACACTCATTTGTTCTTCTGAGCCCCAAATCTGGTGACAGTTTTTCATTCGGAATCTGGGTGATTCTATCAATAAATATTTATTTACTTATTGTATCTTTACTTTGTTGTCATGGTTAAAATAATCATCTATGTGAACTAATATGTCCTTTTACATTTATAAGACAGCTTAAACAGCTGATTAGGTTCATAATAGGATTTATTTCATAATTAGGTTCATAATTAAGTTAGAGATGGGCCACCAAATATAGGTGCATACTACTTCCTCCTCACACTGAATGCTCTGCTTCACATAGCAGCTCTCTACCCAGTCCACTGCAATGTGTGGATTTTTGCTGTAAATAAAATTTGACCTACAATGCTTTGTTTCTTCACCTCGGTGTTTTGACTTATAAAGTGTATTTGGGTTACATGAGAGATTCTACTGTAATGATATTTTTACATGTTTTAAGTATCTGTGTGTCCCATTATTGACTACTGCGTGGCTAGGTTGGCAATCGTTGGCTTCAAAGCCAGGCTATAAAAAAAAATTTGGAGTTAGGTTGCTATATGATATGAGCCAAATCAGGAAATATAAATGTAAAAGGCAGGTTGAAAGGCTCGCTTAGATCCTTTGTAAAAATAGAGACACTCGATATGTTAAATAAGATGGTGCACCTTCATGAAAGCTACTCTTTGGGTTTTGGAGAATTGGAGTTCAGTCGACCAGTCGAGGAGATCCTCCAAGACTGAGGGGAGGATCAATCCGATTCTTCTCCACGCGGTCCGTCTGTGGATTCAGCCACATCCGTAGTCTATTTCCTTTTGGTTATTTTCCTCTTCTTGTCTGTTCCCGACATACTCCCTTCGGGGTCGACAAACTGGTTTGTTTGAGGAGTGGATTTATCTATTTTTCCTGCTGCTATCTTCACAAGTCTCTCAACTTCCCGTTTTTGTTGCAACTTTGGATATGAAGGAGATTAGCGTGTCACTATATTTTACCCTTGAAAGTCGGTTCCAGAAACCTGAAGCCTTCGTCAACAGTAAATACAAAGATCAGGAAGAGAAAGTAAAACTGTAGAAACGAGAACTCTTAACAAAATATTTCTCTTTTACCCATCATTACATTAAATAGTATCTGTATCCCTATCATCAGTCCATGTCCGTCTTATCCCTCTCTCCAGTCAAACCATAGACAAAGAGGGGACAAGTATGAATAAAATACCTTGACAACAATTATAGATTGGACTCAAAGTTTGAGTATCAATATTGTCTGGGTCATCATGGTGGCAATGAAATCAAGCCTTTAATTGAATATGCTGATTGATGCAATTGGCTGATAACAGCCTAAAACTGCAGTGCAAGTTGCTCCCCCATCTCTACTATGTGAGCCTTCGGATTCTTCATGCCGGCTTATGTCAAGCAAAATATTCAATTGGTTTCCCTAACACATACGACCATTTAAAAGATGCCACCCTATACTCCATCTCCCATGGCCTCAATCTTGATAACAAAAGATATTGTGCTGTCTTCATCTTCATGATTGCTCTTTGTGCCTCTCAATCTACCTAACACTTATCCTTTTTAGTAGATTTGTCCTTGGAAGTTCGATGGCTTCAAATCAGTGGATGAAATTCTGTATTATCCTGCTAGCCCAACAAAGTCTCATAATTCTTTGATGTCTCTCGGGGGAGTACAGTTTGTGATGGCTTGTATTGTGTTATGATCCCCATGTAGATCTAACAAAATCAAGAAATAGGATGAGGGGGAGAGAGAGAGAGAGAGAGGAGTGTATTATCAAAAGAGATTGGAGAGGCAGAGTGGAAACCAATGATAGAAAAGGTGGAATGGGGATTGTATTGGTGGAAGAAAAGCAGTCTGTTTTGTATTACTGAGATTTGTTCTGTCAGAAATCCCAGTTTTCTATATCGCGGTCTTTAAGATACCCACAGGCGTGGGAAAACATTTTGAAGGATTAATGAGAAGGTTTTTTTGGGGAGGAGCTGGATCTGAGGCCTAAAGGGGATGTCTCTGGTCTCCTGAGACATAGTGTGTAGACCCCTGAAGCAGGGAGGGTTGGGGTTTTTCCTCTACAGTCTATGAACCTGGCCATTATTGTTTTGAATGTCCTGAAGGACAGGTATGACTTGGAGCTTGATTGCGAGAGGCGCTTGGTTAAAAGTCAAGGGGAGTCGCCATTCTGGCGTGGTATGCGACAAGTCTTCCCCCGTATCCGAGAGTTCTTGGATGACAAACTTGGAGATGGATCTGCTTTCCAATTCTTAATTGGTAATTGGTCGAAAGTATTCTAAAGGTGGAGTTCCCAAGGATTTTTCTCCCTTGCGCGTAACTTGCAGGAGAGTCAGAGCATGCTGGGACCAAGCATGGAATCCAATATTGGTGGGGCCCTTGTCAGAGCTACAGTTTGAAGAGCTGTTGGGTATGCGACATACACTTATACAACTCAGCCCTTCAAGCAAGTCGTGAGATGGTTGGGAACGGTGTGGCACATCATTTTTGGTTAGGGATGCATATATGACGATCAGAGGTGGAGCTAAGGAAGATTCGTCAATCATCACCACATCCACCTTGCTGTGGAAACAGAAAGTTCCTTTTAAGGTGCAGATCTTCAGTTGGCTGATGAGGAGACGGCGTCTGGTGACACAAGTCTTCCGGAAAAGACTGGTCCCCACGTCCTCAGCAGAATGCATTATGTGTTCAAGGGATGACAAAGATTTTTCTCCCTTCTTTTTCACATGTCAGTTTGCCCACGACTATGGACATTGCAGCAGATCATAGGGGTGGATGTCTCTTCTGACAAGGCCTTTTGGGACTCTATCAGGACGGCAGATACAGGAGCACGCAGGAATGGGGCAGGCTTCTTGAGGTGCTATGGGCAATCTGGCTGCACCACACAAAGTTGATTTTTAGGGGGAGGATGGCATCAATGGATAGTGTCATTCACGATGTGAAGATGCTAATATCGTACTGGTTAGACTGGGTGAAGAGAGGATCAATTTGGTCACTATTTGTATGAATTGTTTATGTAGTTTAATAGCATCAGGTTGATCGCCAGTACTGGGTGGTCCTCCTTATTGTCTTAAAAAAAAACAGCAAAAGAGAGAAAAAGAGAATGATAAGTGAACAAACCCTCAAAAACTTCCAAATTGGAAGTTCTTGCTGAGAAGCCACAAAATGATTATTCATCAAGAGGTGTCCCAAATGACCTTACAAGGGGGTATTTCTAAGCGTTAGACTCTCAAGGATTGGTTATTTTCTCACCTGAGGCTCAGTTGTTGACCGAGCCTTGTTGACCGGTTCTGGTTGTCATTGTCAGGACTCTAACATATTGCTGTGGACAGAACATAATAAACTGACCTAACCTAGGCATACATACCTATCTCTCCTGTCTTCTCCTTCTAATCTTTGTCTCTTTCTACTCTTTGCTTCACATTCTTTATTTTGTTATTGCTTTGTGTCTTGAATGTACTGGAGTTTTCATTCCCTTTCCAATAACCAATTGGGTTGTAAATAAAATACATAGTCTAGTAATGGTGCGACAAGTATACACGTAATGCACTTTTGCTCTTAACCTCTAGACCTGTGTATGTTAAATGTTTACCTTTTAAAGTACCTTATTAGGGGTGCCTGCTTTTACATCCTCAGTCTGCGATTTACCTCAGTTTTTATGACCAGAACATTGTCCCCTATGGGTTCTTTTTCATCTGAGTTGGGGGTAGAGTTTGATGTTTGCATGGAAGCCCCACATGTTATAGACGCAGAATCACAGGTTTGTTCTTGGCAAGGGTGTCTATGTATTCTTCATGCTTTCTGTTTTATGTTTGTCTTTCTGTGCTCTTATCGTTGCAGCTCTATGCTAATGTGCTTTCTAAAGGCCCTCAAAATTATTGTCTCAATGCCAGCTTTAAAACATCAGAAGGTTACACCTTCCAGGTATTTTTTGGTTATCGTTGACATTATTTTGTGATATTGTGACAATTAATGGAATATACATGAAATGAATAATGTCTCGAAAGGATGAACTTGGGTCTTCGCTGGAAGAGATTTTTAAGGCTGTACCAGGAGGGATACTAGTATTCTTTCCAAGTTATAAATTTTTGGAAAAGCTCCATATCCGGTGGCAGCAGACTGGCAGGTGGTCTCAGCTGAATGCAGTGAAACACCTTTTTGTCGGTACGTCCTATGAAATGAGATAATTTTTTGTTTAACTTTTCCAGTAGATAACTTTCGAATGTGTACATTCAAAGCCTTTCTTACCCACATGATTTTAAACTATGTTTGATATCTCTCTTATATTACTGTTGTGCTAGTCAAGTGGCTTCAATTCAACTGTTACTTGCGCCTAGAAAGACTTTTGATGAACGGCTTGAGGTAACCTTTTTTTTGGTCCTTTGCAGAGCCAAGAGGCAATACTGGTGATTTTGACCGTACTTTGAAGGCCTACTTCAAATCAGTCCGCGTTAGTAAAACTAATGGCCCGAGAAAGATGAATGAGATGCAGAAACGGCAAATGAAGAGATTTCCCGGAATTCAGCCAAAAAATTCTACAGAGAGGCAAGGGGGTGCTCTTCTTGCTGTGTGTCGTGGAAAGGTCTATTTCTTTCTCCTTTTTTTGTGCTGGACATATAGAAATCATTTGTCTAAATAAAATACATGTGTTCATACCTTTCTAAAGGGAAGTTGATCGTGTGCATTGCTGTGGTAGGTGTCAGAGGGAGTTAACTTTTCTGATGATGATGCTCGAGCTGTGGTATCCTTTATTCATGAGATGCGCCCGTTTTGATTGTATATGTGAATCTTTTCTTTTGATTTTACATTAGTCCGCTGAACATCGTTTATTCCTTGACTTTTCTGATAATGAAAAAAATTAGGTGATTGTTGGCATTCCGTTTCCCAACATGTGAGCATCTATCTCAACTTCGTTTTTCTGTAAATCTCTTCCGTGTGCCTCTATTTGTGACCGTTTGATCCTGCAGAAATGATCTTCAAGTGGCGTTGAAGAAGAAATATAATGATACTTTCAGGTCAACTAAGAATCTCCTCGGTGGAAATGTGTGGTACTGTCATCAAGCATTCCGTGCCCTCAATCAGGCTGCTGGTTATTTGCTTCTTTTCTCCTTGCCCTTCCGCCTCCCTTAAATTTTTTCTCATTCAAACTTTTAACTTTTCATACTTTTCACATATTATCTTATTTCATAAATTTCCTCAGAAATTATGGGATTCATTTTTTTCTCTTGTCATCAGGTCGTTGCATCAGGCACAGATCTGACTATGGCGCCGTGATATTCCTAGGTATTTTCTTTCTTTATAAGCTTCAGCCTCAGTAGATCACAGTAGATTGTGGCTTAAAATGTTTCAGTGAACGGGTTGATCACAGATCTCGTCTGATCTTCCCTCTTTCTTCAAAAAAAAAGTTTCTTGCGAAGCCTCGTAACTTTTCTTAGTTAAGCATTTTATTTTTATGAAATTTTAGTTTGGTTGATGGTCCAGATGAACGTTTCAAGGAGGAAAGGAACCGAGCCTATATATCTAAATGGATTGGAACTTCCCTCAAGCAGTCTGAGTCATTTCAATTGGTGCTGGAGGAATTAGTATCATTTTTCCAGAATGCCAAGGTCCGACAATTGACTTACTCACACTTATGTCATTCCTGAATTTCAAATGTTCTTTCTACCATGGCAATTAGCTGTAATTTAACTACCAGGAATCGAAGCCCCCGGAAAAGATAAAAGTTGAATCCCAAAATCTTCTCAAATATGGGAATGTTGCACCAAATTCAAGACAGAAAAAGAAGCTCACCCAAGACACTGAGCATGATAAAAGGTAAAAATCCCGAAACTATATTTTATTAGTCAATTATGTCAAAATTTGAACAAGCCCTCTTTTTCAGGCTAACAGCAAGCCCTTCTCCGTTGTTCTTGTCAGAAGAGAATGATGATCATCTCAGGATACTGTCGGAAGACTATATTTCTCGAGATGTTCTAGAACCGTCTTTTGCTTCATATTCAGCATCCATGCCTGAAGAAATTCCTCTCGAGGCCCCATGCTTCGCCATAGATTCGGAGGTTGAACAATTAAACACCCCCGGCCACAATCCAGAACTCGAGCAAGAATCTCTCGGCATCAACTCAAAATGCCACAAAAGAAAAAATCAGCTGAATTTCTCCTCCAATTCTGTTGATGATGATGATAGGGCAGTCCGGCCATCTTTCCAAGACCCTGTTGACAAGTCTCAAGAGCTAAAGCCAAATGAAACGCTTCAGACTGAAGAAGATGAAGACGGAGTCAAAATATTGACCGAGTCAACGGAAGTCAAAGTGCAGAAATTGCATTTATCCTGCTGCGCTTGCTGGAACTCGCTTGGCCTCACCGAAAGCCGCTTCCTCGTCCCGTGTTTGGTGATGGCATCTTCAAATCCTTGCTTGTCACTTTTTCTCGAGAATGCTCTCTCCAGAATGGAGCTGGTTTCAGTCGTCGTCGTCGTCGTTGACATGTGGAACGTTGACCGGCGCGTTCTCAGTGGCCAGACGTTTGGAGATTCTCAGCGCCGGGATGTGTGGAGCGACGAAGGCGGATGCGTGTTCAGGCCCGTTGGCTGCCCTTTCTGTTCTGCCATTCCAGCTAACTGCCTGGGTCTTCAAATCCTGTCCACCGACGCGTCGACGGCACACTTGTTGAACAAGGTAAATTGGATGGCTTGCCGGTCTTGCTGACTTGATAGTTGACTTTTAAGTCAACGAATGACACGGGCACAGTTGACCCTCCTTGAATTTATTGCGATGCAGGTTCTTTTCTTCCGGGAACGGCTGCACGTCAAGGAGGATGTTGTCTCGTCTGAAAATGAGGTTTCCGTCTTTATTGTCTCTTCCATGGATTAGAAATTGTTGAAATTACATTTATCTTGGATTATTTCAGTGTCTTATTTTTTTTATTTGGTAGAATTAACTATTGAATTATTACTTTGTGCCCTCGTCAGGAACCCATGGAGATTGACCGACGCTCATTTCTCGGACAGTCCAAGAGCCCGCCGAGTCAAACCAGAAGTAAATCAAGGGTGAGACATGTTTCGTTTTTATTCCTTTTGATTTTCTTTCTTAGAATTTTTTCCCTTGTCCCAGCAAACCAAAAAACAGAAATCAGTCAATTAGAAATCTGTTGACTGCCATATAAAGACTTTTTGTTTTTTCCATCGTGGTCAAACTAGAAATAAGTCGCACCTACAAAAAAATGAAAATACCCCCTCATTACAAAAAAATTACTTTTCAGATTCGCTTTTCTTCTTGGCCAGTCAAAGTAGAGAGAATATTTTTTTTTTTTTCATTCTTATTTTCTCTGCATGCTCGAAGAGTAGTAAGTCAAAGGTTGTTTATAAGAAACTTTTCGTTGCCTTTTTTGACACTCCACCCAGCAAGTGAGAAACAGGGAGAGAGAAATATTCAGTTTCCCTTTTTAGAATTCTCCTTTTTTCTCGCGAATCAAACGAAAAAATCCAACTAATTTCCCTTTCTTAACATTCTTCATTCAATTTCAGAATTGTTTTTGAGAAATAATATTTGATTCTGAATGCAGCTGAGACTACCAAGGAAGGGACGAGATTGATCAACGCAATCACAACAAAACCTTCATTGTGCTCTTATTCGGGTAGCAAACAAATTTATTATTAATTCTAAACCCACCATGATCATCATCATCATCATCAATCTAAGAACAGACGACCAGAAACAGAGCAAAAAATCCTCCGAGACAGAATCAAAAACCAACTTTGGGTTTCAAGATCATCGAAGATCATCCAAGAGGAACCTCCGCTTTCCTCTTGGAACGCGCTCGCCTATTCTGGAACCAGTTGTAAACGTTCTTCTCGGACACGTCGCCGTGCAACGTCAGCGCAGAGGTGATCTCCCGAATCTTCTGCTTACTCGGCGTTCCCTCTCCCCGCTCGAACACCCCTTCAAGAACGCTAAGCTGCGTCGCCGTCGGCGTCCACCGCCCCCTCACCGGAATTGTCTCCGCCGTCGGATCCCACACCTCGCTCTCTGCATCACCGTCAGATCGCTCAAGAAAAAGAAGACGAACCTGATCAAGATAGATCTGCACCACCTTCACGGCGAATTAACAATACTCTGTACATATCTGCAAGTTGCTCGCTGATTCCGCCGTAAATGGCGATCTGATGACGAAGGATTTCAATCTGTTCTTCGGTAATCATCTTCTTCGCGTTTTCAATCGTTTTTTTTTGAATTTGTAGTCGCGAGAAAGTTTCTCCTCTTTTTAGGAAAGTGATCGATTTCCGTTTTTTATATATATTTTTAATGAAAGAAAATGAGAGAGATGATAAAGTTGCATTGACTAGACTGAAATGGTGGGCAGGAGCAGTCCGGGATAGTACAAGATCCACACAGACCTGTCAAAAGCAGCACTTGGATGAACAAAGATTATAAAGAGGAAGGAGACGAGTGCAGACGTGTATGATCCTCCCGCGCCGGCGCATCTTCACTCATCGTCTTCATCTTCCTGTGCAAGTAAGTTTTCATAGTAAAACTTCGTTAATCTAGATCCCAAATGAACTTAATGTCCTAAATTTGAACTTACCTCCTCGCTTTCATCATCGCCTTCGTCGTTCACCTCGGATTTTGATTTATCGGAGTCGTCATCCGCCGCAGCCCTACTGGATGTCTCCTAAATTAATCAAAGATTATTTTAGTTGGAAATAATCATCAGAAGTAGATGATCTCTGAACGGAAGAAACGAACTTGTTTCTTCGCAGATGCAGCTGCTGTCTTCTGAACTTCCGCCTTCCTCTTGTTTGACTTGTTCACGTAAGGAGCTTTGTCCTGAAATCAATCAGTGTGATGAATATTGAGCATACATAATTGAATTTTAATACTGAGTCGAAGGGATTTCTTACAGCTTCGGACATGGTCTTCCATTTCGCACCGGCCGCCTTCCCAACCTGATTATGATTAAAATTAAAATTAAAGATTTGAGTTCTAGTTGATGTTAATTGACTTGGAACTTACAGCGGCGACGGACTTGTTCTCCGGATGCTTCTCCTTGTATTCTTTCCTGAATTCCTCACTAGAGGAACCAATTGAGAAGGATTAATATTAGCTATATATAAACAGCACGAGAGAGGAATAAATCGTATTCTGAACGAGAGATCGTACAGAAAAACAAAGAAAGCGCTCGGCGCTCTCTTCGGTTTGTTCGGATCCTTGGCCTTCTTCGCAGTCCTAGCGGCTCTCACAGGAGCCTTCTTCTTTACTGAAAGCCTGCACAGTTAACCTCGATCGTTAAGAACATCAATCTTCCCTGGCAGGAGATCGCAGAAGAAGAAATCAAATCGCAAACCTGCTATCCGCCTTGGTTGTCTCAGCCTTCGATTTCGCACCGCCTTTCATCGCTGCGATCTACAAAGACATTCGAACATCTTCAGACGGTAAAACAAAGTGACAAAACAAAAAAAAGCGGACAAAAACAAACAAATAGGAAGAAATCGAGGAAGAACGAGGCATCACCTGATGAAGAACAAGGCGATCAGATGTCGCGGGGAGTGGTTGGAGACGGGAAGGGAGACGGTGAGATGAGTCGCGAGAGGCGAAGAGGGCGATATGAAGGGCGACAGAGAAGGGACGCGAGGGAAATTAAAATCCAAACGATCGTCCAAGATGAAATCCGGAGTTTTGAGCGGGATCTAAAATACGCCACGTCATCGATCTTCGTACTCGCCTCCTATTGGCCCTCCGCTCTCTCTCCTCTCTCACTCTCCTCTTGTGTTTCTAATGTGCTTTCGAACGTTCACCTCCGTCTCTCTCTCTCCGCGGCAGACCTCCGCTCAGAGACGTCCGATCTTCTCGCCTCCGGGAACACCGAATCAACGGCTCGGATGCTCTGCGGATCTCTATGCCCGCATTAACCACATTTAAGCCAAGATTTCAACTGTTGTACTTAGGGGAGTTTAAAAAGAATGACGTGGAAATTTCCGAGCAGGATTATTATCCGATATTTTAGAAAATGGAGCAGCTCTGTTTTAATGCAATAAATGAGGTAGACGGAGGAAATTTTAATTTTTTACTCTTTTTTGAAATGTAGGTTCGACGTAGGGGCGGACGTCATCCGCCACGTGTCTGTTAGACCAGGGCCCACATATCACGTGACTGCACGGGAGTGGGTGGGGCGACAAAAAGAGAGAGAATTTAGAGAGAGAAAGATAGATGGTAGAGAGATAGAGAGAGGGTAAACTTTACCCTCTTTACCCGGTAAAGAGTGAGAAAAGAGAGATGGTAAAGAGAGAATAGAGTGAGAATAGAGAGAGAGTGAGAGTGGAGAGATGGTGGAGAGAGAAGAGAGTAGTAATAGAGAGAGAGAGATGGTAGAGATAATAGGGAGAGAGAGAAAGAGAGATGGTAGAGAGAGAATTTTGAATAGATAGAGAAAGAGGGAAAAAAGACAGATATTTAGAATAGATATAGAAAGAGAGAGTAGATAGAGAAAGATAGAATAGAGACAGATATTTATTCTAGGTAGAGAAAGAGGGAATTGAGAGAGAAATTTGGAATAGATTGAGACAGAGAGAAAAGGGTGAGAAATTAGAATAAATTGAGATTTGAGACAGAGAGAATAGAGAGAGAAATTTAGAATAGATTGAGACTGATAGAATAGATTGAAATTTAGAATAGATTGGGATTTGAGACAGAGAATAGATAGAGAAATTTAGAATAGATTGAGACAGAGAGAATAGAGAGAAATTTAGAATAGATTGAGATTAGAGGAAGGGAGAACAGAGAAAAATTTAGAGTAGATAGAGACAGAGAGAATATAGAGAGAAAATTTTAGAATAGATTGAGATTTGAGACGGAGAGAACAGAGAGAATAGAGAGAGAGAGAAATTTAGAATAGATTGAGATTTGAGACGGAGAGAACAGAGAAAAATTTAGAATAGATTGACACAGAGAGAATAGAGAGAAATTTAGAATAGATTGAGATTTAAGACATAGAATAGAGAGAGAAATTTAGAATAGATTGAGACCGAGAGAGTAGAGAGAGAAATTTATAATAGATTGAGACAGAGAATAGAGAAAAATTTAGAATAGACTGAGACCGAGAGAGTAGAGAGAGAAATTTAGAAAAGATTGAGACAGAGAGAGTAGAGAGAGAAATTTAGAATAGATTGAGACAGAGAGAGTAGAGAGAGAAATTTAGAATAGATTGAGACAGAGAGAGTAGAGAGAGAAATTTAGAACAGATAGAGATTAGAGAAAGAGAGAATAGATAGAAAAATTTAGAGTAGATAGAGACGGAGAGAATAGGGAGAGAAATTTAGAATAGATTGAGACAGAAAGAATGGATAGAGAGAAATTTAGAGTAGATAGAGACGGAGAGAATAGGGAGAGAAATTTAGAATAGATTGAGACAGAAAGAATGGATAGAGAGAAATTTAGAATAGATAGAGAAAGAGAGAATAGCGAGAGAAAGAGATAGAACAGAGAGAAATTTAGAATAGATAGAGAGAGAGAGGGATAGAATAGAAATTTAGGATAGAGAGAGAGAGATAGAATAGATAGAGAAAGAGATAGAAATTAGAATAGATAGAGAGACTAGAGAGGGCAGAGAGAGGGGGAAGAGAGAGAATAGAGAACAGGGAGAAAAAGGTTGAAGAGAGAGAGAGAGGGGGAAAGAAAAAATAGAATAGAGAGAGGATACAGAGAAAAAGGGAACAGAAACTAGACAGAGAGTGTAAGGAGAGCGAAGAGAGAGAAGAAGAAGAAGAAAACCGGGGAAAGAAGGAAAAAAGCGGTATATTGTATAGAGAGACTAGAGAGAGAGAGAGAGAGAAAGGGGGGGCCGAGGAGGGAGAGAAGGGGAACAACGAGATGGGAAAGCCGGCAGAGAAGAAGAGGAAGAAGAAGGGCCGACCTTCTCTCTTAGATCTGCAGAAGCGCAGCCTTCGCCTTCAGAAGCAGCAGCAGGAAGAAAACCACGACTACCCCGGCAGGAAGAACCCTAGCCCCAATCCCTACCTCAGATTTCCCAATCGCCGCTCCGCCCGCCCGCCCAACGAAGACGACGACGACGACGAAGAGGAAGAAGAAGAGGGCAGCGGCAGAAGGCGGGAGAAGAAGCTCAAGCTCGTTCTCCGCCTGCACCACGCCAACGGCGCCGCCAGGTCCGTGGAAACCCGTTCCGATTCCGACTCGTCTGCCCCCGAATCGAAGAACGATGGAAGCCCCGAATCGAAGAACGAGAAGAAGCAAGACGGTGGTGCCCCTCCTGGATCTGATCCGGGAAAGGTCGGGCTTTCTCTGAAACTTGCGCGAATTCTGCGGGGTTTTCGAGCGTTTGAATTTTGTTTGATCGCGGCGTTGCCTATTCGATTCAGAAGGATTTTGAGAGAAGGGTTCTTTTTTTTTATTGTTTTCTAGATAGATCACTTCCGTTGCGGCGACCGTGCGCTGCATTTGAGTGACGAAAGTCTGTGGATTGAGCCTCATCTATCAGTTATGTATCGGCGGTCGGGAAAGGATGAAGCTTGGTTCAATTTTCTCAGATTTTCAAACGTTTGACCGTCTTTGATCGGCATTGTATTAGGAAAATGGTCATCGTTGCCGGATCGCTTTGATTTTGGCTTTTCTGCCGCGATCATCTGTTTTCCGGTGATTATGAGAGTAGATCGTCTATGGGTTGAACCGCATATGTCAAAAAATTATCTGGGGCGGTGGAAAGTTGAATCTTGCGTCAACCTGCGCGAATTTTTCTGATTTTCGATTATTTCTGCTTTGACCGACTTTGGATTCCGCTCAATTTGAAGGAAAGTTTTCTTTTCTTTTTTTTTTTTCAAAAGGGTATGGTCATCGCTAAGACTCCGGATCGTCCGCTGATTTTGAGAAAAGATTGCCGGTGCATTGAATCTTATCTACCAAATCTTTATGTTTCATTAGTGCTGATGTTTTCAAATATCTATCCCCGACTAAGGTTCTGACTATCTTTTTTCTACCATCATTTAATCTACGTGATTTGCCTTGAACTTTTTCAACTGTTTTCCTTGTCGAAGACTTTTATTTCTTGTTGAGACATTAGCTTCTGAAATTGCAGGAGTTGTGCAGCGCTAACCCGCAAGCCGTGGAAGGTCAGTTCCTCACGCATATGTTGTTAATGACCCTGCAAAAAAAACTTCTGCTTAAACGTTTCTGATCTTGACACATTTTCCAATCAGGTGACCAATCAGATCCACCGGTCATAACGCCTTTGCCAGACAAAAAGCTGTTAGTCTTCATCCTTGACAGGCTCCAAAAGTGAGTGAGAATTATAATCTCTCTGGATTAGTTCACTGGACAAAAAAGTGTTCTTTTTAATTACTTTTTGTCCTTTTATGAGAATAATTTCAAATTTAGTTTCATGATGGTTTCATCATTTACTCGCAGAAAGGATACCTACGCTGTTTTCTCGGAGCCGGTCGATCCCGACGAGGTGTGATCATTTTTCCCTGCCTTGAAAACCCAGGAAGAAAATACGTATTCTGGTTCTCTCTCATGTCATTTAAGAGTTGTATTCTTCTTTCAGCTACCAGATTACCACGATGTGATTAAGCATCCTATGGATTTTGGCACAGTGAGAAAGAGGCTCACTGACGGATTCTACAAAAACCTTGAAATGTTCGAGGTTGGAGTCCTTTTTATTTATACTTGATCGTTTTTTTTGTCAGAATTTTTTCGTTATGTTTAATTTCCTTCGATGAGAGATTTTTTGTCGTGTCTACTCTCATTTCCCCCCTAACTGTCTTTCTTGGCATGTCATCAAAGACCATGTTTTGGCTGCCCAAGTGAGTCAAATGCTCTGTGCAATGAAAAAAAAAATTAATGCCAAGAACCTTAAAATATGAAACCTTATGAACTATGAACCAACAGGTGGGTCAGTAAAGAACCATTTAAAGCCGAAAAGCGGAACAAATCTTTACCCATCAGAATTAGATATTTGTCCTATCTCGAATGTTGAGAGGTGTTTTGGTGTCGTTAAAGTATGTTTTTATCCTTCGATATGCTATGATCTTCTAATTTTAGAGTTATGATTTTTTATCCATTTGTCGATCTGCCTATCTGTCTATCTATGTTTGTCTATGTATCTATATATCTATCTAGATATATCCATCTACCTACCTATATACATATATATCTTGATATGTGTCTGTCGACAAATTGTGATTTGTCGTATTGGTGGCGATATAATCAATCCTGATCTAGAAGACGTTGTGTTTAGTCCATATTCATGTATTTTGTATGTGGGCATTCGTATTCACCAAAATCTTCAAAAATCAATGACTAATCCTGACGGAATGAATGCCTGTGGCATTGACATGGGTTACTTTATATTCAAAAGGGATGAACGATGATCCCATCTGACAAACATTCAGTTCACTTTCTGATAACAAGACTGTCGTATGCAGAAAGACATTTTCCTAATCTGCTCAAATGCTATGAGCTACAATGCCCCTGACACCATCTACTTTCGTCAGGTGAGATGACCTGCATTCCCCCTTTATTATCCTTTTGTGGGCTTAATAATATTATCCTTTCAATTTTATCAGGCGAGATCTATACAAGAGCTTGCAAAAAAAGATTTTGAGAATCTCAGGCAAGACAGCGAAGATGATGAGCCCAAGATTCCACGAAGGGGTAGGCCGCCAGGCAAGAGTGTGGCTAAGAAGCTAGCCGGTAGATCACCGGGCGACCGCGCCAGTGTTGACTTCTCTGACGCGACTCTTGCCAATGCTGGAGACAATATGTTGACATGGTCAAACTCCTCCCACGACAACAGCCATCGCTTCCTCAACAGCGAAGCATCTCTCTGGACTGGAGACAAATCAGCCGATGACCCTGGTCCGCCCAACGACCTATGTGATTTTATTATGCTGATTAACCGGTTACAGGCCATTGTAGTTATTATACTTCTCGTTTTCTGTCAGGTTCATCATGGAGGATGAAGATAGGGAAAAAAGTTGCTGTCTCAGACGAGAACAGGCGGCACACCTACAATCAGCCCATTCATTCTAAAGGCTGGGAAGAGCCACCAGTACTTGCTGTTCTTGATGGCGAGAGGAGGCAGCTGGTGCCCGTAAGTTTCCCTGCTCTTGCCTTGTCTCAACATGGGCAATCGCTTTTCTCCATGTAAACATCAAAAGTGAAGCTCTTCCCTCTCATATTGTGATGGGTGATTCTCAGGTTGGGCTCCACGGTGAGCACGCTTATGCCAGGAGCCTGGCAAGGTTCGCTGCTAACCTCGGGCCGGTGGGATGGGAAATTGCCTCAAGGCTGATCGAGAAGTCTCTGCCCCCGGGTGCCAAGTTTGGTCGTGGCTGGGTCGGCGAACCGGTGCCGCAGCGGCAAGTCCAGCCACCGCCACCACCGTCATCGGATACAGCGAGTCCGAATGCGGTGTTCTCTGCCCGGCCTGGTTATGGCGGCGGGGTGGTGGATCCGACGCCAAAGCCTCCGTTCCAGCTGCAGCATGGCAACCCTGTGATCAATGGGTTCAACTCCGGGGTTACTTCCAGCATGGTACAATTTGGGAGAATAGTACAGGCAACGGCGCAGCCAGTTACACACACGGGCGCCCTGGAGATGGTTTCCAGGGCTGGCGGAGGCGGTGGTGGCGTTCTTTACGCTGCAAAAGATTCCTCGCCAATTGAAACAGGGGAGAGGCAAATTGGCAGCGCCAACTGGAGGGGTCTGTCGTTGCGAGCTGCGCCGGAGTCAACGCCGCCGCCCGATCTCAACGTCAGATTCCAATCACCGGGCTCGCCGCCGGCGATTGGAGTGGCTGATTCACAGCAGCCGGACCTCGCATTGCAGTTGTAAGTTTGTCGCTTTGTTCTGCCCCGTCATTTTTCATGAGAGAGGGGAGGAAGAAGATGAGGCCACTATAGCTTCGATTCTCTGTTGTCAACTATCATATCTTCGAACAGTGTACAGATTTTTTTACGTCATAGGAAATATCAGATCCTCTCGCAGGTTCAAATTCATGTATGATGATGCTGAATCATGTTAGTGACTAGTTGAAATGTTGTTCCTCGATTAAGCATCCTTATGTTCTTCGTGTTATTCAAGTGAATGAGGCTGAAGGTTTTAAAGGATGTTTCACAAGATTTGCGTTCAGTTGATGCTGGAGAATGTAATTAGAATGATTAAGGGTGGAGAATGTTTTACAGAAAAAGACATCCTAAACCCTAATTACATATATTCTACGTTTATAACAAGATGGGTACATATATTCTGTGTTTCACCTTCCCTAATTTCCGGCTGGTCAATCAATTTATCCCGGGGAGTCCATGCGTTAAAAAAATGTATCCATCATTAAAAAATATATTTGTACATCTATTTTAATCAAATTCTCTGAACAGTATGCTCAAATTCTAGATCCAAACAACTTGCATTTTCTGTATTTTTTTAAACACGTCGCCTTAATGGATTTTATGGCTTCAAAGCGACATGGTGGACCTCTTTTTCTTTCTCTCCTTGCGAAACTAAGCTTTCTCTCATCAAACAATAGAACACCCTCTCTCGATAACAACTGTATCTCCTGATTCGCATTTGAGTTGATCCATCCAGAAATTCATTTGGGAATTCCCTCCTGAAACCTAAAGAACTCCTTGCCAACTCAGCGCGTAGCATTGCAAAGTCTGATTTCATTGATACCTAGTGCTTCTACCCGGCCTTTACGTTGCTAAATATTGAGTTCGAAGACTTAGCTGTCTGATATGCACATACAAACAGAAGTGACGGTGACAGATGGGACAGTACTGAACAGCTGTCTATTCAGTTATCCGTTCATGGGGTAAGCTTTGTCCCCACCATCATCAGTCCAAGTTCATCATCTTCACAATTTCGTCATCAGTGCCGTCAGACATTCGTGTTGGGGGTTAATCCTGTTCAGTTTAAAATAAAGGACGTAGCTGAATAAATGGGAATCGTGGAATCTTGAAGGCTCGTTTTCTCTCTCTTTGAATTAGTCTTTCTTTGTGAAAGTTGAGATCCAAGTTTCTCTCTTTACGTGTGACTTGGTTCATACTGAAAAGACTATATGTATGTTCTGAGTGAATAGATTTGGGTGCGGTTGTTCATTCTCTCTTCTCTCGCTCTCCACCTCTGTCTTTCTTGGGTTCTTTGTCTGCTCTCTGTGTTGCAGACTGGGCGAAACTCCTTCAATTGATCCATGGTTGACAGATTATGGATGACAAAAGAGAGAGAGATATTGAAAGAGCAAGAAAGGGAGAGAGACATGAACTTGCTGATGACATCAGGGTAATCATCAAATATGGTAGTCATTATCCTCGCCGATGATAGCCATACACATTGACGATGATGGCCGAAGTCCTTGTTGGGAACACTTCTGTCAACCGTAACAAAATAATCATCATCATCATCATTGACAAAAATTCACCATCGGGAATAGCTGCCATCATCATCTTCAACAATAGTTGTCATCCTTATCAACAGTAGATGTCATCTTGGTCAATGACAATCATCTTCTTAGGCGATGACATTCATCATTCCTAACAACAATTCTCCGTTGATGATGTCATCGTCAATGATAGCCATCATCTTTGTTAATGACAGTCATCCTCCCTGCTGACAATGCTTCCATCGACCCCATTTGTCTTATCGATAGTCATCATCATCCTCTACAACAAAAATTTATTGTCGGCAACAGTTGTCATCCTCATCAACAACAGTTTCCCTCTTCGTCGATGACAGTTATCCGCCCCCAATGAAGCTTCCGTTAATGTCCTCATAATGACACATGTCATCACTGTCATTGACAAAGGTATGAGGTCCTTATCAACAGAAGTTGTCCTATTTGGTAAAAATGAAAGTCATCATCCCCCCTGATGAAGCTTCTATTGATAATGTCATCACATCGACAGTCATCATCATCGTCATTGCCAAAAAAAGACATTTGATTCCACATGTGGAACCCTGATGATTCCACATTCTACATCTCGTTCAATATTCATTGGTACAATAGAATCATCTTACTCGTGTACAATGCTTATAGTGAAATCCATGAATAAATGTCATTGCTAAGTGAATTATGATGAAATCATGACATAATGAGCTAGTATATGAAAATGTGTTTTAAATATTCTTCTTCAAATGATACTCAAGAAGCACATCAAAATATCTATAAGTATAGTGTTGTATAGTACCACTCATAAGTTGAGAGTAGCTGATCCCATAGCTATTAGTGTAGAGACACGAAGTATAAACAGTGGATGATCTTTGGGCAAAGAGTTCACTGAACTCATGCACAAGAATCCCTAACTGATATTATACATAGCTATCAATTAGGATAATTCATGGTACAGTAGTGTAAGTAATCTCAGTTGACAAATATAGCACAGTGGAATTTTCAATTCACTTAAAATTCATGTGTAACAATTTGGATCAAATATTAATTACACATTACAGTCTGAAGTCAATGCAGTACATGGAAAGAATCAATTCAATACGATATCAACAAAATTGAATACTGCATAATGAATAAATCCATTTCAATACGATTCCATTTTTTTATATGAATTGGTGTGGTTTTCCTAGAAGTCTTTATCAGCTATTCAACATTTTAAATTGGGACCTAGATCTGTTGAGCCTCTGTATTTTGAGCATATGCTCCATCCTCACCTGGGATGTGGCATTTTTGTTGTGCAACATTGACGCATTTTCCTTATTTAGCGATAAAATGAAACCTTCATCTCCACCATATTCACAATTTCAGAGGTTTAAACAATATATTATCAATAGAGAGAGAGAGATCATATAGTAATGTTTTAGTAAGGAAGATATCTCATAGCCCCATATCATCTTATATTTTGATTTTTCACAATTTGTATAACATTCAAGGCGTTCTAATTCCTTCTATATATTTTAAATATAATTTTCTCTGCTGGAGGGTTATTAATCTTGTTTCCATTTCACGTTATTTTTCAACCTAGTGTTTTATGCTTCAAGCTCCTTTATTTAACAAAAAAGTGATCCTATTTCGTAACTTTATGAAGGAATGAGCTTTAATCAAATTTTGATTCTCATTCAAAATTTTCCATCAAAGTCTAATTTATATCGTACAAATGTATTCTACTTAAATTAGAATGTTACTTCTTTCAATTTATAATTTTCAATTCTAATTTAATGATAAACTGAAAGTTTTGTTAAACTCAACTGAGGCTCATGTTGTCTCAAAATAAAGATTAACATCTTTTTCCTTCCTTCCTATTATATGTTTTGATGTGGAGCATTCATATTCCATGCATGATTCATTTCATTCTTTCAGGGATTGAAGAAATCATATTATCATTTAATTTATATATATATATATATGAATTGTTCATACATGAATATATGATTTAATATAATTACATCATTCTGATATAATATTTTAATAATATCATGCATGACATGAGACCCAAGTTTACTCAGTAATATCTCCCCTAAATTATTGTTATATAGATATATGTTTAGAAAATTATGTAGAAGTAAATTAAAAGGGTTATAAATAATTTCAGCATATTTAACATTTACTCTTTTTTTGCTTACCATAAGTCATGAAATATGTCCAATATATACTGATAACATGATAGTTATTAGATTAGTATCTTGAATTTCCATTTTTATAGTTTTTTTTGGTATTTTTTTGGTATCTTGATATTTCATGATTCATACGATTATAAAATAATTTTAAAGGAATGACACATGGGATGATGAAGTAATTTTCCAGTTTATTTACCAAGAAAACTCCAAAAATCCCAAAAACTATACGGGGAGAAGTTGCTGTTTTAATTGATCGGAAAAAATAAAGCCATCCACATGGCTTTCACAAGTTCCCTCTCCATGTCAAACTTCGATATGGAAAAAAATATTTTTTCACAGGGATGATGCAGAAAATGAAGACAAATAAATAGAGAGAATCTTTGGGGAAAATGTGTACATTAACGCCTAATTCAATGAAGCAACAATACTGACAAAAAAAGAGTAATACAGAAAATCAATGTCTCAGATTGCACAAACTTCAAATTCTGATATGTGAGGGTCTGAAAGACCAATCGAGCTGAAATTGTGATGATATATTTTCCTCCTCCCTTAAATGATATAAAAATAATCATTGAACTTTTCTCCCACATTTTTAGACTTACTGAAAGCGATTAATTGGAGATCAGTAAAGGTGTTTTAGATGTCCTTCCTAATTGACGAGGAGTTCATGTGCATCTGCAAGTCATTGTGGTCCTATAGCAACAATATATATATATATTGTTGTGTGTGTATATATATCCAAAGAATAAGGAGAGCTGATCTTTGAGTGAAAATCCTGTAAATCATCTCTCAAGTTGGCTACTTTTTTCCTATGTGATTTTGCGAAGCTCTACTATGTTCCCTTGTAACTTCTTCAATTTTGCATCAAATATCATGATATAAAATTGTATGTGTTAGAGATAAATCTTATTTTTAATAAAAATAAAAAAAAGATAGCAGCCATATCCAAATAATGATATTTAGATTAAGGTCACTAAAGATGTAAAATCATGAGTCGCTACATTGTTGTCTTTGTAATTTCTACAATATGCATCAAATGGTAGGAGAGTATAGCATATAGATTTTTAGGGATGTTATAAATAACCTCTATGTTAAATAAAATGGTGATCTTGAAACTAAGTTTGCTGATGGCATGAATTCTAAGGCAGAGACTTTTTCTCCTTGTAATTTTTTCAAACCTGCACCAAAAAATGCTTCCAAATCTGATGGATAGGGGATGATTTTAGAAAAAAAATGGTTTTCTTTGTAATGCGAAGGCCATTTTTTAATTCTTCAAAACAGCCTTTAAATTTCAAATGTTTGTTCTTTGTAGAGTAATTATCACCAAGAGAGAGAGAGAGAGAGGGAAGATGTGATTTAAAATTAGGGCTATATCTGCCTATATGGACTTAAAAATCAAAAGGATAATTCTTTAATTTTACATATCTAAAATAAAATTTATTGAATATGAGAGAGAACAATGACATAATAAGTGATTTAATTTATAATTGACAAAATTTATAACTTTGACATTTAAAACAAATAATTTCATTTTCTCCATGAATTAAGATTAAAAAGTTCTTTTAGGTATCTGGAATCATATTCATCAAAACATCAGATATAATTACTTTTCTTGTTCTATAGTTAAGCTCTTCTAAAATAATCCATAAATTCAGATACAAATATCTAAGGTAGACAGATACAAGTACATGTTGGATATGATATTTCATTGGCCAAGTGGTGTCTGATTCATATGCATAATTCCTGATATGAAAAAAAATTATAATATTATGTAACCCATTAATTGAGGGTCAACTTAGCATAATACACTTTCAACATTCATCAAAACACAAAATTTAGGCATTTTACTAAAATGCACATACCTCATCTTCAATTATGGTCAATTAACATTTACAGAGTCAATAAGGAGATGAGTACTCCAAATCATGATCTAGACCATTGGAGTAAGCCCATTCCATAAAAGTAGCATTCAAGGCTCAAACCACATTAAATGAAGCACTAATCCTTGGCCAAAACAGTTTCACATTTTATGGATATGACCTAGCTCAAATGTGTTACCTATTATTTATATCTTGACCAAGGAAGGATGTGGAGATGCAGAGCAACTGGAGTGGTCAAGATGAGATCGTTCACCCTTGGTATAAGAGTTGACATCTCAAGGAAGACGATGCACTGAAGTTCTTGGGCAAGCCAGTGAAATATCGGAGAAGAGTTCTCTGATGATTTCCAAATGCATCAGTACTAACTCGAATGAACGATTAGGGTTTGATAGTTGACCATACCGTAAGTCGTCCTAGAAGTGTCAAGTTGATGAGTGAGTATACATACATGGTGATTGACAAAAAATAGGTTCCATGAGCGAGTCGATACACACTCTTTTGTATCTTCTAGAGCACGAGGTGTAGCTTGTCACGCCACGTGTTGGAGACTCAACCTATCGATTGAGTTAAATCGAATAGACATTAATTAATCTAAATGATGATATAGCTAATTTATCTGGAAGGCCAATAAAGGTTATTGGGCTACTTGAATTGTTAACTGCAAATAGTATTTTGTGAAAAATATACTTAAGTTTTGAAAGTTTTTATGAAAAATATACACTTAGTATAAATAGGGAAAGGCCCTGAACGAAATTCACCCATACCAGAATTGTTCAGGGCCCTTTCTCATTCTTCTTCCTTCTCCCCAAACCCCCTCTCCATGCCCGATGCAATCGGAACGGCGTAACGATGGCGACGGAGAAAGAACGGGGCTCGTCAACAAGAAGGAGGAGATCCGACGTGATGAAGATGACACATATACATCTAGAGGCTGCACATTTGAGTAGCTCGACTCGGCTTATTCTAGGATCCAAGAAATCACGGATGTGATCCGTGTAAATGTACTTTGTTTCATGGTTTTAATTATGTCGTTATGACTCTGTTACATGTCTTATGTTGCGTGGAATCATCCTCTTCATCCATGTCAAGGCCTCTAGAAACCAACATTCTGACCATCCATTTTGTAGTGCGTCAAATCAGGAGTAATTTTGAGCATTTCATACTTCTATTTTATCTCCTATTTGTTGTAAAATATACTATTTATCTTGCCCAAGTAGTGCCCATCATTGTGAAAAACACTTGACCTAATACATTATCATCCAATACTTTTTTATTAAGGATTTCCAAGCGACTGATCAAACATTCTTAGGTTGGACATCACTCAACCTAGGACTAACCCAGAATGAGGTTTTTGTCATGCTTTTCCTTGGACATCTTGAACTTTGCCTCAAATTTATGTAAGATCGTCTAATTAGATATTCAATATCCATAATAAATATACAAAAGAAACTTTACTAAAGAGTTCCACATGTAGCATCTTTCATGCTCGAGAAAGTGGATCACATGCCCTATACCACTCACCTCAGCCATCTATCACCTCAGTCATCTCATCATTTTTGTTAGATGCCTTCCCATAAATAGATGATCTCATAGAAAATTTCCAGATTCCTCGCTGGTCTTCTTGAATTGAATGAATTAATGTCTCTATTTTGAATTGAATGAACTCATGAACTAATGAAAAGTTAGAGACCCACTTCTAGGTCTCTAACTTTGTAACATTAAGATCCCATTAGGAGATCACCTAATACTATCAGTTACTATATTCCAATTTCCAGTACCATCTGCTCATTAGTTATACCTATGGTTCTGTAATTAAAAACATGATATTTGGAGTAAATAACACCAATGAATTAAACTCATCACTGTATAAAACAATATTTAAATGCTATAATTAATTCAAAACGATAGTTACACATAGAAGATAATATTACCAATAAGATAAGTTTAGGTTTATCTTACTTTATTGCCAATCCAAGCACATGTAAAATTACATATTAATCATGCACTCATATGATATTTATGATGGATATTATGTGGCCGTCAAGTCAATCACACCACCGTGAGTTCATTGAACAAAATATTATGTTCATTATTACTCTAGTGTGATGTTTATAATGAAGTCCATGAATACGTGCAATGACCTAGTGAATCATGATGAGATCATAATACAACAATCACTTGTCTTTAAACATGTATTCTAAGTATTCATATTTGATGGATAGTCGAGATGGACATCAAATTATTTGGATAGAATAGCACTAACTAATCCTACTTATAAGATAAATATAGTTGATATTGTGGCTATTAGTGTGGAAACATTAATGAAAGATAGTGGGTGCTCTTCGGAGAAAGAGTTCATTGAATTGATCCATATGAATACCTGAATGGTATTAGTGATCCACTCACCAGAAACACCAAGGACATCTCTTGAATGGATGACTACATTTTGACTATAACTTATGAGCCTCTAATCATGAGATTCAAAGAAGGCATAGTTCCAATGTAATAAGAAGCTCATGGAGATGATTGAGTGACCAAGATGGGATCATTCGCCGTCGGTATAAGAGGAAATTGACTCAAAGAAGATGATGCAGAAAATCCGTGAAAAGGGTAGTGAGGATATTGTTGGAGGAGTTCTCCAACAATATTAGTACGAATGACCCTCGTTACGTATTAGTACTAATCGAATGACGGATTAGAGTTTGACAATAAACCATACCCTAAATTGTTCAAGAGTCTCGCGCCGATGATGGATTATACATATATGGTAATCGATTGCGGCAAGATTCCATGAGAGAGTTCAAAAACTTTTTGGTATCTTCTAGAGCACAAGGTTTAGCTTGGCAACCCACAGGCTAGAAACTTAACCTATCAATTGAATTAAATCGATCCTTAGTTAATTAATCTATATGTTGATATAGTTAATTAATAAAGTTGGCCAATAATTGTTATTGGGTCACTAAAGTTTTTAACTAGAATGATACATGGCCTAGACGGTCACAAGCATAAGGTCATAAGGGCGTTGGTGGATATATTTTACTTTTTAGGGTTTTTGAGAAAAAAATAAAATTTAATAGGGAAGGGGCACTCATTTCAAGCACCTAGGCCAGCCATATTTGAGAGCCCCCCCTTTCTCCACTTTCATCTCTTCTCAACCAAGGAGAGAGTCTCCAAGGAGAGCTGAAGAAGAAGAAGAAGTGGAGATCCAAGCGCCGAGTGATCGCGTGGATACTTCTAGAGGTCGGGCACGTTAATGGCTTTGGAACGATCTCAAAGTGAGCACATCAATGGTGAAATAAATTCCCCACAAGGTACATTTGATGTATTGAATTAACAAGCTTTCACATCCATGGAATCATGTTTACCATAAATGAACCAAGGTCCAAAACCCAACAATTTATAAATTTATTCATCGATTTATGTCTTGGAATTGAGAAATTTATCTAGAAGGGTATTTCTAGAATTCCCCTTTTTAATTTTAAAATATACTAGTATTTATATTCACTCTATAGAAGATGACTTTCAGATTGTCATACCATATCATGTACCATGGTCAGCTGGCCTCAACTCCCATCTATTCCTAGAGTTTGGTCTGGTTCAGATCCGATCCCATCATGTTGACTAGTCGATGTCAAATTCAAAGAATGTATTTGAAAAGAGATGAAAAAGGTAATAAAAGAAGAAGAAAATAATAATAAATGAAGACAGAAAGAACAAAGATTAAGAAGAAAAGAAGAAAAATAAAAGAAGACTGAAGGAAGATGAAAAGAGGAATGGAGGAAAAAAGAACAAAACGAAAATGAAGACTAAAAGAAGAACAAAATAAAAGAAAAGAAGAGAAAATGAAAAGATTAATAAAATAAGAAGAAGATAAGAAGAGAGGAAGATGAGAAGAAGAAGAGACAAAAAAAGAATAATAAAGGAAGAATAAAAAGAAGAATAATAAAGGAAGAATAAAAAGAAGAAGAGAAGAATTACAAAATAAGAATAAGGGGAGAATAAAAGAAGAAGAAGAGAATAGGAAATGAAAAGAGAAAAATAATAAAATAAGAAGAAAGGAAGAAGAAGAGAAGGAAGATCAATGGCAAAGCATGACTGGAGTGGGGGGGGGGGGGGCCATGGTTTACCAGAAATCAATACTATTAGATCCCGGTTCGGTTTGACTCTCGGACCGGGTCCGGACCGACCACCCGGTCCACCCTGAAATGGGGCACCGAGAGTTACAGTCTGGTCTGAGATTGGTCCCTGGACCAAAATGGACCCCAGAAACTGAAGAGAAGTTATCTGGGACCATCGCTATTATCAGATGTTTCTCTCTAGAAGAGGGTCTGTCTCAATTCCCAGTACAGTTGAAGAAGCACTTGCATTAACTGACGACACAACCTTATGGCGAAGACCAATATAAAACCTCTTCTCCTTAGGCCAATATTGAACATTTGTCAGAAAATATGGGTTGGGAGATAAAACAATGTGAGGTGAATACTGCATTTCTTCATGACAACCTGGATGAAAAGGTCGACGTGACTGCACCTCCGGCCAATAAACCCATCAGTTTAGTTGTGTTCTTCACGTCAAATGTGGTTTGGGGTATTCACTTAAGTTATGAAGCAAGAACGCGACAAGCAGAGCCACAGGGATCACACTCTTTTTAATCAAACCTGGAGAGCCATGGGTGACGGTTTTGATCGTTTATGTTGACGATATCATTATCATTAGAAGAGATCCGTGAAGGCCAAACATCTAAGCATGTACTTAGCTACCGAGTTTGATTTCAAATCCATGGGCAGACTGATATATTTTCTGGGTATGGAGGTGACATCACGCGAAGGTATCTTTGTGTCAAAACATAAATATGTGCTAGACTTGTAGCAAGATGTTGGACGACTCTCATGCAAGCCCATTATCAGTCCCATTGACCCCCAATATGAAACTGGGGGCATCATGACTTCTACCGATGACTGAATGGGAAGCTAATCTACACAGATGCAGACTAGGCTGGTTCAATTGTGGATGGGAAGTCTACTCCTGTGAACTGTGTCATTGTTTATGGGAGCGTCGTCCGTCGAAAAATATAAGAAGCAAGACGTGGTTTCCAGCTCCAGCGCTGAACGGTGCCTTCTTTCTTTGGCATCCTACAAGACCTCCAAACCATCTTTAATGACCGCCAGTTAATCAATTTGAAAGTGGATAACAGCTTGATTGCCATCCACTTTTTCAGCTCATCTGCCCAAACTGGTGATATCTTCGCCAATGATCTCCGAACTCTCACCCTTCTCGACTTTGGCCTCAAAGCTTGGCATGAACAATATCCTCAATAAGGAATTAACAAAAATATTAATTATCTTTGCATCTTGGTATATACTTTACGCTTTGTACAGAAAGAAGAAACAATTCACCCTTCACGTAAATCAGTCTCCCAGGGCAACCGGCACTCTTCCTCGGGACTACAGAACCACCGCCTAACCAGGTCCCTCAGCCGGTGGTCGAGGACCTCGCAGAACCTTCCGGACCAATCAGGCGGCTCGACGGCTGAGAATCCTAACCCGGGGGTCCGGTCCTTGGACCCAGCGCTGGCCTCCTGGGTCCAGTCCGCGACGAAGGCCGACGCCCGCCTCCGGAACTTAGCCTTAAACTCCGGCCAAGCCTGGTACTTGTAGTGGTTCACCACCACGCGGCTCTCCGTCGGCGGCTTTGCCCCCACGAACCCTTCCCGAAGCGCAAAATGGTGTATCACGTTGCGCAAAGAAGGGTCCACGGCCTCGAGCCGGACGACCGACTTGTGTCTCTCCGGCGGGCGCCGGCGGCAGGTGTAGCCCTGCGTCACGCCTTCTTCCGGGTGAGCCGTTCGGTTCGACGGCCCGAACTCTAAACAGTCCATCGACAGCTGCCCGAGCCGCGACTCGGGCGGCGGCAGGACCGACTCGAGCCGCCCCCCAGCCGCCTCGGACCACGCCGGGGAGAAGACGAACTCGTCCACGTCGAGGAACATCATCCATCGGCAGGTGTCTTTGGAAGCAGCAGCGCAGTGAGAGAAGCCGGCTTCCTGAGTCTTGGGCCACGGCCAGAGCACCGCGCTCACGTTATACCCTCCATGGTTTAGCTCGTCGACGACCGCGCTAAGCCCGTCTTCGCTTCCGTTATCGTAGAGGACGAACCTCTCGACGCCGATACGCGCGTGGTAGATAACCCACTCGCGTAGGAACTTGGCGACGTTGAGAACCATCGTGCAGGCGCAGACCGTCGACTTCTCTTCGTCCGGGCTTTGTTTCTCGGCGGGGCGGTACTCTGCCACCGAAGGAATCGCCTTCTTCTTGCCGCGGACCTCGAGAGAGATTCCGATGCCTTGTCCGAGCCTGGATGACGAATCTAGAAGCGGGCCGAGCTTGGCGGCGCCGGGGTGGGCGCAGCGGAAGACCTCCTGGCTTGATTTCGTCACCCGCGTGCGCAGCGGGGCCGCGCCCGGAACGTGGAAGACGCAGCGTAAGTCTTCCGCGGCTCGGTTGCTGCGGCGGTTGACGCCCTTGACGAAGACGATGACGTCGTCGCGCGTGGAGAGGGACTCGTAGGCGAGGAAAGTCCAGCGGGCGAGTTCTTTGGCGGGGTAGCGGACGACGTCGGAGAAGACGACGCGCGGCGCGAGTATGCGGGGGAGGCCGCGGAGGGGGTTCGGGACGACGCAGCGGAAGGCGACGCGGCCGGATGACGGGAGCTCGCCGGAGAAGTTTGCGGGAGACGTGTAGCCTTCCTGGAACAAGCAAAGAGGACGATCGGAAGGGGAGGGATGGCCATCGTTGACGCGGAGGAGGACGAGTACTTCAAAGTCCGGGAAGAGAATTGCGTCTGTCTCTGGTGAAATTGAGACGGGACGTGTTGATTGTAAGCTGGTGGCCGTTTGATTTTCTGCCACGGCACTTTGGTGATGTTGTAAGCTGTGGAGGATTGCGGTAGCGCCATCGCCGCTGGGCCTTCTTATGGAAGAAGAAAACAAGAGAGCTTGGAAAGCGATGAAGATAAGTATCAAAACGCCGAAAAACTGCACTACGAACTGGGTCGGCTTCAGTTTCCTCTTCTTCTCCATGGAAGAGAACAACGACTTACGCGGCCGGCGAGAGAACCGGAACAACGATGGAGATGGGAGAACGAATGTCTACCCTTAAAAGCTGAGATTCCTCTGCTTCGATCATAAATTATGATAGCCCGGGAGGCCAAGTCTGGGCGTCAAACCGCGGAATCCTTTTAAAGATCGAATCGGCCCCGACCAGGACTACGCCGAACCCACCTCCTCCGTGCTGTCTTTTAACCCGGAGCGTTTAGAACCGGAAGAACCAACTTGATTTGGATTACGGAGGTCAAAGAAAAAGGAGAGAGCGGGATAAGTTGAATGGGTTTCGCTGGAACAAGGTCTCGTCGGTGGTTGGTTTGCATCTATTGACTTCTCTGCGAAGATATTACCGCACATGAGGGCACTGGAGAGAGACGCGCGTGGGTTAACGCGGGAGGGAAGAGGAGACAATAATAAATAAAACGATATCGATGTCGACTTGTTAGCAGCCGCCAGCTACGGCGTCGGTGTGTTTATGTGGAACGAGTTGCGAATAATAGTTGATTATCGTGTTACGCCAGCAGGTCGCATGTAACAAGGGAATGCATGCCCGGCGGATGTTTTCTCCTGGGGACGGCCCAGTCTGTCACGTCAGTGGTTGTCGCCGTGTCCATGCCGCTGCAAAGGACTTCAATTTCTGGTTTTCTTTGGCTATTTCAACGATAGTTGGTCATTGCGAAGTTTGGCACCAAGTTTGCGAAAATTCGGTCGCACCAAACCCCCTGTGCAAGATTCTTGAGAAATATGCGCGTACCGCACAACATTGCACGATACGTAGAGGGATTCAAAGAAAGAGAGATGTGTAACTGTGTTACCGTGTATCTGTGAGAGAGAGAGAGAAGACAGCGACATAGGGAGAGTGTAAAGATTCAGCAAGGCGAGAGCAAGAGCAAGAACAAGAAGGGAGATCGAAGCGTAGGAGAAAGAGGGAGAGAGAGGAGAGATGACACAGATGAGATAGGTGATGATGATCGTTGACATTATCTTTTTCATGGGTTCGTATGTTTATAATGCATTATAATAGTCTGGATAGTACGAAGTTAGTCTCTATTAATTTTAGCAACTATACAATATTTTAACGGCTAGGTCAAGATAAGCTCTAACCGTTGATAGATTTTATACCTGTTGTTTAATTCTAGCCCGTATTATCTTCTACATTGGTTCGTATTCTTCTAATACATTATAATAGTGTGGATAAGATAAAGTTACTCTGTTTCAATCTTAGCCGTCATAGCACACTACAACGGCTAGACCAAGATAAATCATACCCGTCGATCGATTTCCTGCATACGGGTTAATCCTAGCCCTCTATCTTTGATCCTATCTATGTTTAAACTTAGATTTTACCGTGACAGCTATTTCTCTTAATGAGCTACTATTTAAGTCCCTATTGCTCAGCATTACTGCTTTCTAGGCTGCCAGTCGGGCGGCGAGTTGCTGAATCCTCTTCCTCGATAAGTCAACAGTGAGAGGGAGAGTAGGGAGTGAGATAGAGAGAGAGAGGGAGGAGCGAGCTAGAGAGACAGAGAGATAGAGAGGGGGAGAGGAGCGAGCGAGATGGAGAGAGAAAGAAGAAAGAGCGAGAGAGAAAGACGAGCCAGAGAGAGAGAGAGGGGAGGGAGCAAAATAGAGAGAGGGAGAGAAGAGGCCAAAAGGTAGCGAGAGAGAGAGACGACCAAGCAAGAGAGATAGAACGGAGTTCGCAAAATAGAGAGAGGGAGAGAAGAGGCCAAGAGTGAGCGAGAGAGAGATGACCAAGAGAGGAGAGCGGTGCGACCAAAATAAAGAGAAAGGGAGAGAAGAGGCCAAAATAGAGATAGAGACGACCAAGAAAGAGAGAGAGAGAGAGAGAGAGAGAGAGAGAGAGAGAGAGAGAGAGATAGAGGAAGAAAAGAGACCAATAGAGAGAGGAGGACCGAGCGAGATAGAGAGAGGAGCGTGCGAGATAGAGAGACAAGAACTAGTGAGACTGAGAGAAAGAGAGTAAACCAGCGAGCGAGATGAGGGAGAGTGAGAAGAGCAATCGAACGAGAGAAAGAGTAAAGCGAGCAAGCGAGACAGAGATAAAGAGAGACTTGGGAGTTGGGAGCGAGAGAGTCAATATTTTTTGTTTTTATATTTTTTTAAAAAAAATTACCACAGAACCACACCTACGCACTGCCCAGTGCGCACCCATCTTCGTAAACGCCCCCACTACCCAGCGAAAAGCTTCATGGGCTGCATTTCCCTCGGCCACATAGAGAGAGAAAGCGAGACTGCATGGCCAGGTGGTTCGCTCGGCCGCAACGTTCCGAACGGCTATCTCTCTCCATCTTGATTCTCTTTTCCCGCTCTAACCTCATCAACCACGCTCTCTCTTGCTTCTTCTTCCGGCCAACACCGCCGAGATACCCTCCCAAGAAGCCAACCCTTCTCCTCTTCCTTAGCAGATGCTCGCCCGCTAGATCAAGAATCCTCCGCCCTCGATCATCCCCTCATCGGGCCCAATCCAACCGTTCAATCCCATGCCATGGTGAAGTGCTTCGCGTTCTTGGGGAGATGGTACATCGGGAGAGGATCGAGACGCGGCAGCAAGGTCGAGTCTCCTCCTCCGGCACAAGAACAGCAGCGCTCCTCTTCTGTTCCAGGTTCCGCTAATGATCTGATCATGTCTCCGCGTTATCGTTCGTCTGATCTTTCCCCTTTGATCAGACGGGCGCGAAACGACGTCCTCCGCAAGAACAGCGGCCCGGAACTTCTCCTTCCGCGAGCTCGCCTCCGCCACGAACAACTTCAGAGAAGTGGACTGTCTCGGAGAAGGAGGATTCGGCAAAGTGTACAAGGGCCGCCTTCCGACTGGCGAGGCAAGCTTCCGTTAACCTTCAGCGATAATTCATCCAGAAAAGATAACATTCTTGATCGACAGATCGTGGCCGTCAAGGTGCTCAATCTCCATGGAGTGCAGGGGCATAGAGAGTTCATCACGGAGGCGCTCCTACTAGTCCTTCTCAATCATCCGAACCTCGTTAAGCTGATTGGGTACTGCGCGGACGGCGACCAGCGAGTGCTCGTTTACGAGTACTTGTCGAACGGCAGCTTAGAGAACCACATCCATGGTAAATACGGGCAATATCGTCGTCTCCCGTTCTACAATTTGACGTAGTTGGCGTTGTTATGGCAGATATTGGTCCAGGAAGGGACTCGCTGGACTGGGAATCGAGGGTGAAGATAGCCACGGGCGCAGCGAAAGGGCTCGCGTACTTGCACCATTCCGCGGATCCCTGCGTTATTCACCGGGATATGAAGTCGGGAAACATTCTACTAGACGAGAACTTCAACCCGAAGCTCTCCGACTTTGGAATTGCTAAGATTGGCCCAGTCGGAAATCAGACCCACGTTTCTACCAGGGTCATGGGTACCTACGGCTACTGCGCTCCAGAGTACGCCATGACCGGGCAGCTGACGACCAAGTCCGACGTTTACAGCTTCGGAGTCGTCCTGCTGGAGCTGATCACCGGTCGCAAGGCCTACGAGCCGGCCTCTTCCAGAAGACGAGACTCCGCTCTCGTTCCATGGGTATGTTCTTGACCGATCTCTGGTGCTGATGATGACTGGTGGAGGATGATAGATGGATGGTTTTGGCAGGCGAAGCAGTTTCAGAGGAGCGGATGGTTCGCGGCGATGGCTGATCCGGCGCTTCAGGGACGGTTTTCGAAGAGGGGGTTGAGCCGGATGGCGATAACGGCGATGAAGATGGTGCGCGAGGATCCCCGTTTCCGGCCGACGATGTTAGAGGTGGTCGCGTTGCTGGAGTTGGTCTCTTCTGCGTCAGACGGTGTGGGGGAGGATGCCGAGGACGAGGCTGGTTCGTCTCTTTCGATCTCGCGCGGCTGTCGTTCTTGTTCTGGGGCAGCGGGAAGCGGGAGGGACAAGGAAATGGTCTCTTCTACCTGAGAAATGCAGACGAACGCTTGTCGGTCTCGGGAAGTTTCTAGCTGAAGAACGTAGGGAGGATTAACAACGATTTTGATTGTCAGTGTTTCGTTCTCTCTCTCTCTCTCTATATATATATCTATCTATCTCTATATATATTTGGGAAAGTACTACGAGGAAGCACGAACGTCCCGTTTTGTAAAGAAAATAGCACAAACTTTCACATTTGTAAAAAAAATAGCCCGGACGAATGAGACGTCGCCACTTGGCGTCCATTTTCGTCACCGCTGGTCAAAGGGTGACGTGGATGCCACCGTGGCACCCAGGTGGACTCCACGGTGGCATCCACGTCACCGGGTGACCGCCGACGACGCGGGGCTCCGTCCGCCCACGCCGACGCCCGTCTCCGTCTCCCGCCGCCGCCCGACTCCGTCCCCCGCCGCCGCCCGCCTCCGGCCGCCGCCGACGCCGCCCGTCTCCGGACGCCGCAGACGCCGCCCGCCGGCATTCGCCGTCGACGCCGCCTCTCTTCCTCCGCCGTCGACGCCGCCCCTCTTCCTCCGCCGTCGACGCCGCCCCTCTTCCTCCGCCGTCGACGCCGCCCCTCTTCCTCCGCCGTCAACGCCGCCCCTCTTCCTCCGCCGTCGAAAAATCGACAGTCAGCGGTCAACCTTCCACATCCTCTCTCCTGGCGGGTATAAATAGCATGAGAATATCAAATCAAACCCTATTCGCGCCGTTATTCTCTCTCCTGAACGCGCATCACCTTTCTCTCGTTGGAAGAAGAAGAAGAAGGAGAAGAAGAAGAAGAAGAAGAAGAAGAAGAAGAAGAAGAGGAAGAAGAAGAAGGAGAAGAGGAAGAAGAAGAAGAATAAGAAGAAGAGGAAGAAGAAGAAGAAGAAGAGGAGGAAGAGGAAGAAGAAGAAGAAGAAGAAGAGGAAGAGGGAGAAGAAGAAGAGGAAGAGGGAGAAGAAGAAGAAGAAGAAGGAGAAGAGGAAGAGGAAGAAGAGGAGGAAAAAGAAGAAGAGGAAGAAGAAGAGGAGGAAGAGGAAGAAGAAGAAGAGGAAGAAGAAGAAGAGGAGGAAAAAGAAGAAGAGGAAGAAGAAGAGGAGGAAGAGGAAGAAGAAGAAGAGGAAGAAGAAGAAGAAGAAGAAGAAGAAGAAGAAGAAGAAAAGAAGAAGAAGAAGAAGAAGAAGAAGAAGAAGAAGAAGAAGAAGAAGAAGAAGAAGAACAAGAATGGTATTATATCAAATTGTTAATCGGGTCGATTCACGTCAAGGTTGTGTAAGTGGTTATGAGACACCAAAGACGTCTTGTGGACGGATGGTTGTACTTTGACTTTGGCCAACGAGTCTCTAATCATGGGATTCTAAACGGTATTAATTCAAGTACATCAAGAAGTTCACGAAGATGATTGAGTGGTGAAGATGGAATCGTCCACCCTCGGTATAAGAGGTGACAACACAAGAAAGACGATGCAATGAAGTCCTTAAGCAAGGCAGTGAAATATCAGAGAAGAGTTCTCCAATCATTTCCGAATGCATCAATACTAATTCAGATGATTGGGTAAAATCAATCTGACGTTATCTAATCTATATGATGATATAGTTAATTTAGTTGGAAGGCCAATAAAGGTTATTGACCCACTAGCATCATTTACTAGCCTGATACATGGGCCTAGAGGGTCGCACACAAATGATATTTTGAACGTCGGAAGATATACTTAAGTTTTGAGTTTTTATGAAAATTACCCACTTAGTATAACTAGGGGAAGACCCTGAACTAAGTTCACGCAGGCCAGAATTGTTCAGGGGCCTTCCCCTTCTTCTCCCCTCTCCCCATGACTTCTCTTCACTCTGGATGCGATCGGGACGACATAACGACAACGACGGAGGTTGAACGAGGCTCGTCAACGAGAAGGAAAATATATGATGTTACAGAGACTCATAACTCAAAAGAATAACCATCATAAAACTTAGAAAAATCACCTAGTAATCCCATCATTGCTTATGACTCGTTAAATGGCCAAAGATCAAATTGATCCTAAAAGGACAAAAAATCATCCATCAATATTTATGGAAAGACAACTTGCAGACATATCTAGCACCCTGGATAAGACTCAGCCAGGAGTTAAACTTAGACTATGAAATCTTATGGAAGTATACTTGCAATATGAAGCCAAATCTAGAAATATATGGGAATTACATAATAAGACAACGCAAAAAACACCTGAAATTTTCAGCCATTAGACAATCCAATGCTATAGTGTCTAGTTTTAACCATATAAAAATAAGTATAAGCCGCATCCTTCACAAAAGCAGATAGAGATAACAACTGGATGCACGCTACGTCCACATAATTTGAAACCTTAAAAAAATGACACTAGAAACAAAAATCCTCATGTCATTGGTTGCTAGTGGGTTTGTATTGAAATGTTGACTGAATGATGATATTTATTGACACAAGTCCAGACTGGTGGCGAGGGGATTTAATCAACGAGATGGTTTCAATTTCACTGAAACATTTTTCCTGCGAGCAAACATACCATAATTACATTATGAATATCTATAACAGTGAGTAATTGGAAGATTCATCAACTAATGCTTTCTTACACTAAGATTTGCAAGAAACTATCTACATAGAACAGCCACCAGGTTTTATAAATTCCATTTATCCAGAGTACCTTTTATCTAAAGAAGTCAGTTTACTTTCTCAAATAATTACCTAGAATGTGGTTCAGTGTCTTTAATTCAGTGGTTCCACTGGTTCAAAAATAGAAACCAAGCCTATTTTTATTTTAAATTATGTAGATGACATGCTGATAATGTATTTCCCATTTAAGTGAGATTGAAAAACTACCAATGCATCTACATGTTAAATTTTCCATATAGAACCTTGGTGTAGTAAAATGGTTTCTAGGCATAATTAATTTGTCGCCCTAACGGATACAGTTTGTCTCTGTTGTAGAATATCATCATTACCCCAACTCTCTAATATGGAACATAGTAAAAATCATTGCCCACCCCAATTTTACTGTCATCATCCTCCACTAGTAAAAATGAGGAAGTTGATGATTCTCGCTATAGGAAAATCATTGGTGCCCTTCAATACTTTAGTCTCACCAGGAAAATATATAGCAATCGCAATGAAAAATCCTGCTAGAAGATGCATTCACCCAGCTGTTATTGTTGGGAAGCACTTTAAGATTTAATTCACTATCCAAAAGGATGCATTCCTCACGCTTTAATTATTCATGAAAAGGTCATTAAAATCCCATGATGTAGATCGGGCGGATGATCAAACTGATCGATCTTCAGATGGAGCAAATTTGATTTGTACCGGAAGAAACTCAGTATCGTTAGCTATAAAAACCAATCAATTATTGGACGATCAAGCACCAGAGTTGAACACAAAGCTCTGGTGAATCCCATAGCTCAAGTTTTGTGGATTCAGTCTTTGTGCAAAGAACTCTTAATCTCGACTGATTCATCATGGGATTCTCTAGTGTGGCAACATTGGCACCAATCTGGCAGAAAATGTAGTGTTTGGTGCGAGAATGAAGCACATAGAAATTAATGTTTGCTTCGATTGAGAACAAGTAGCCGCCAAGACACTTTGGATCAACTTCACTGACAGTGAACAGTAGTTAACCAATGCTCTCACGAACCACTCTCCAAGTCTCAGTTCACTAGACTCATGGACAAGCTCTACATCACAGCCGCTGCTGATGAGCTTCAAGGGGAGTATAGGATCGAATAGGAGTTCAACTCAACACTTAAGCTCTATTCTGGGCAATAGGATTAGACTAGTACGAAATCAACAAGTACCTTATACTCAACTAAATAGGGTAAAATATAGAGAGATAGGATTGAACATAGAAGGACAGGTATAATGATAGATATTAAATTAGGTAATTTTCTATTATTACTTATCACAAACTACCCTTTAAATACTATGTAACCATAATTGTGCAGAATAACAACAATTCTAAAGGCCACTGGCTAGTTCTCTTTCCACTGTTCTACCTTCTCTTTCTTCACTCTTTCCATATCCTCTTTCTCCTTGATCTTCTTGATTTGAAGGGTTCAGTGCGTTTAGGATGGTGAAACTTATGATTTGGCTCGAGACTTAATGAACAGCCGTTATGAATAGCGCGGGAAAAAACCGAATGTAGGAATTTAAAAGACGATGGTCTCCGATCCTGGCGGACAATCCTGGCCGTCCATTGAATAGACCTTTAATTCGGATGTGCTGATATCGCGCTGAAGAGACAGGAAGTCGGGACAGAGCTGACTTAGTTGTCGCGCGAATCGGTCGCTTCCCGCGAGCTCCGACAAGGAGCATCTGGTTTTGATGGAGATCAGAATAGGAGAGATTCTGCTCTTGCTGGTCGGTTTGTTTCTGACGATAATCTTTCTTTTGGCCTATCTGGATTTAGTTCTATGATTAATTTTTGCCTAGGTTCGGTGCCTTTTCCGGATCTTGTCTCTCGTTGATCTAGTCGTTTTCTGTTTTTGCATCAACCAATTATGTTAAGTACTCTTGTTTGAACTGATTTCTATGGATATTTCCGTGTATGATCCTCCCGATGGGAAGAATTTGAAATTTGCCTCTTTCCGATGTATCTCACTTATTCAATTTATTAGAATCTTTATTCGTCTCCTGAAGTTTTGAGTCCTGCTTGTTGAAGACTGTGCTGGTGCGATCCGAGTTTTTGAGTTGGATCCCTAGCACCGTTGGGCTTCTCGTTGATCTGGCCCATTTCTGTTTCGCGTCATCCTATTTTTGTTAGATGCTCTTCTTGGAACAAGTTGCTGGGGAAGATTTCCCGTTTATGATCCTCCCGAGGGGGAGACCATGATGTTTACCTATTTCATAAATACCTCGGCAATTCAATTCAGTGGAACCTAAATTCTTCTAAATACGTTTTACGTCCTGCTGATGCAATCCAAGTTTTTGAGACGACTCACCAGAACTGTATGGCTTCTCTTCAGGATAGAATTTTCAATCAAATGTAATAGGATGTGTTTCAAATGGGGGACGCTACTTTGGTTGTATTAAGATCTTCCTTCTTTGAATCTTGGATAGACTAGTGAGTGTTAATGATGTCGCCGTCAACCCATTTTAATTAGCATTTCTCTTTTCGGGGACCATGCAGATGGTGAGTATAAGAGCATTTAGCCTTAAACAAGGAACAGTGCCAGAAAGCTAGTATTGTGATACAGTCTTCTCCGATGAACAATCTCAGAATAGAACAAGTAGATACAACAATATATTATCTCTCTTGTTACAAGTATACAAGACAGTAATTACAAAGTTAACTCACAAGGTGAAGGCTCGCCCCCCCACTCTCTTAAGGATATCTTAAGAGCCTTAGGAAATTCTCCCACTTCTTCTTGAGAGTTTCTTTTCCTAATTCATACATAGATATCTTACACATATTTATACTACACAATTTAAGCAGTTATTCTTCATTTGCTTCTTCGAACATATCCAAGGGTGGTGTCTGTTGGATGCCACCCTTGGATTCTTCATGAAAGGATGCCTCAATTGCATGTGCTTCTTCAGGTACTTCAGTTGTGTTGTTGAGCTGTTTTGATACCCAATAAGATTCCAACGATTTCTGTGAATAACTGTCATAACTGTTGTCTGTAATAGTCAATATCGATTTATTTCGTCTCTTGTAAACTTTAGGAAGATTCGTATCATATTGTTTAGCCGAAAAAAATTATAGGCTTTGGTATGAGAGACTTTTCTATGTTCGAAACGCCTTCGAGCAGTTAACGGTAAGTGCACGAAGGGGTATGATTAGCTCACAAAGAATTTGCATCGATCAACTTGGTTAATGATTTTATATATAACTTAAATCTCACACCCAAAATATATTTTCCCCAAAACAAAGGACTTCTCATATTCTCTTCGTCAACCTATCCTGACATCAATTTATGATATGAAAACGGTATCTGTCACTTCGAAGACATGGATGTTGGGTTTGCTTGTTCGTGACCAATGTCGTCCTTTTGCTCCTAAAATCACTCTCTTGATGGAAGAAAAGTTTCATTGAGAAAATTAGATAGACGTGGTCGGTTAAGCCTACAAAATTTCTCTCATGCTTGTCATCAATGTTTCCTGACTTCTAAATTATTTTAGGTGTCTTCATCTCTGTGAACCAATCGTATGAAAATCCTGGCTGTTTGGTTTACTTGTTCTTCATATATTTCATCCGGATGGTCCCGTATGCTCTCAATGGAAGGAAAATTACTCTTGAAGATCCCACATGCGAGTTTGAAGCTTATTATAAAAATCTTGATATATGGTGTAGATTTAGTCTCGTAATGGCCAAGTTAAATGAGTGTCAGTGGGAGTAATTAAAGCGACCTCCGGCGCTATAATTCTACTAGCATTTAGAAGAAACTTCAAACATTATTGGATTTGTGCTTATCTCTTCTTTTTTTTTCATCTTCAAAGGCATCTATTTTGTTAACGTTGAATTTTTTGTTATGCTTCCCATTTTTATTTTGATTATTTCCAACTAGGGGACTTGTTTATTTTTTCACAACTTTAACTCATACCAAAACATTCAGGGCCTTTTCTTATCAAGTCAAAGCGACGTATCATACAGTTTCCGTGCAGTGGCTTCAGCGCAGAAAATGTAAGATTTTTAATTGTGGTGGGGAATGAATGTGAATTTTTCATCGGCATCTGATGCGTCATAAACCGCTGTATAAGTTGACCTGATTTTATCTTATGAAATTTTTTGACAAGAATATCCAATTGTTTTAAAATCATGTTGATATTTTCCAGAGAAACTCAGAATGATGATCGTGGTCGCCACGCATGTCAAGATTGTACAGATGAAGAGGTTCATATGAATGTTGTCATTCATTCTATTTCTTCAATGCTTATACGATTGAAAATTCATGCCTCTGCAATTAAAAAATCTTGGTTTTCTTATTTCATGAACTTTTTCGATTTTAGGGATTGTTTACTTATATTTTTTTGCTATCCAAATCTCTCGGGGGCTGAATGCAGTGTATGGCGAGATATAGATTTTTGTGTAAATCTATAAGATATTTATTTTATGTTTGTAATATTAACATGGCACCGTAAAAGAAATAAATTTGCGGAAGCACTGAATCAGTCAAACATTACCTGGGTCAACCAATGGGGGTCCAGTTTAGGGAAGCACTAAATCTTGTAGTCCAGTTTTTCTTTGATGAAGTAATTATTAATCTCAAAGTGTTTAGTCCGGTCATATTGGACAGTATTATGGGTCAAAATGGTGGCCGATTTATTGTCACAATAAAGGGTAATAGGTTGGGCTGGTGAAAGCCGAAGTTCACAAAGGATCCCCTTTATCCAAATAGCTTCGCAAATCCCTTTTACAAGTGATCAAAATTCAGCTTCGGCGGAGAGAGAAATGACTTTTTGCTTCTTGCTATGCCAGGTGAGAATGTTTCCACAACAGAGGGAACAATATAGGTGCGAACGTTCTCACAAAGGAGGGAACAATATAGGTGTGAATGTTCCCACAAAGGAGGGAATAATATAGGTGCTAACATTGCCACAAAGGAGGGAACAATATTCTGTAGTAGATCGAAGATCAACCAGTGAGCCTGTGTAATCAGAATCAATGTAAACTTCTGGGGAAAGAGGATTATCCCTTTGTGGGAACGTTAACAGCATATCAATAACTCCATAAGATACTGGAGAATACTTTGTGCAGCATGCAATTGAAAGAACCTAGTCACTGTGTAAACTTCCATTTTAAGAGGCTAACCCCAATAACCCCTTAAGATACCATAGAATACTGTGTGCAGCTTGCAATTGAGAGAGTTTAGGTCACGTTGTAAATTGACTGGGGACATTAATGTCATAAGAAATGTCAGGTCAGGTATGGGAGAGAAATATCAGTTTTAAGTCACTGTATAAGCTGTTGATTCGTCAGTATAAGGTTCATTCTCATCTTATCTTGGTTTTAAGTCTAGTTCCATTGGAGTGGAGAGTGGTTGACATTGAAGACGACTGGACTCATGGATAAAATCATAGATATATTTCTGCTGTGAGAGAATAATACCCTGAGTATGCGCCACTTCAATGCCAAGAATCTATTTTTGGATACCCAGATTTTTCATATCAAATTTATCATTAAGCTGATTTCCTAGGAGAGTAATCCCAGCAGAACCATTCCCAGTTATTAGAATCTCAGCAACGTACACCAGTAAGATTACAAAATTCTTAGGTGATGTATGTTGATAAAAGAGAGAGTGATCACCATTACTTTGGTGGTACTTCAAATAGTTGAAGTCAATTGTTCAAATCATGCCCTAGGTGACTATTTGAGTTCGTCGAGGCATTCTTGACATGACAGACTTGTCCAACGAGAATAGGATATCCGGAGAAGGATTTGTATAAACTTCCATTTTAAGAATTCCTTGTAAAAATACATTTTTACATCATACTGAAATAACTCCCAATTTTAGTTAGTTTCAAGGTATATCAGCATTCAGCCAATGTTCATTTTTTCAACAGGTGCAAAAGTCTCCATCTAATCACTCCCAAATTTCTGAGTATATCCCTGGGCAACTGGTTTGACTTTATACATTTCGAGTTGTCCATCAGCGTGATATTTAATTGCATAGACCCACCTACATCCAATAGCTTTCTTTCTGTTAGGAAATAAGGTCACATCCCATGTCTGGTTTGCATCTAGTGTTTCCATTTCTTCACCCATGGCTTGCTGCCACTGAGGATGAGCAATAGCTTCATGAAGTGACTTATGAATGTTGACCTGGGGAAGATTCATTAAAAACGTTTTATGATCAAGGAACATGTGCTGATAAGTTAAGATATGACTAAGAAGAAATGGAATTGTCTCCTGATGAATGAGATCAGTAGATGGACGCTTATCGGAAAGCCTGTAGTTTGGTGAAGTGTCGAGGGAATTGGCCATCCTGAGGAGCTCGTTGGACACTAGTATTAATCTTGCGGTTAGAAGATAGGTCTATTGATGTAGAAGCTACTATAGGTTGCACCAATTGAGAAGAAGATCCTGATTCTGACCTGTCAGATAGAGAAATAGGAAAAGAATCCAATGTATGAGGAAGAACATGGGGTCCCAACTCTTGAACTTCTCTAAGAGAGTGTGGCACAGGGCCTGCTGGTACCTTGGTGGAGTAAAACTTAGCTTCATTGAACATGAGAAGTGTCTAGCTAGCCTATGCGTCTGTCCCTGACCTTGTCAGAGAGAAATGCATCAATCCATCAAAAATTATCATATAAGATGAAATCTGTGCAAAACTTTGTACGTAGATTAATCTAAGACATAGTTTTGGAGCGTGCAAAACATGTGTAATATCCTCAGTACCAATTCCTGTAACTGAAAGTAAGTTGCTATCAACAGTTTGAACTTTTCTATTGCTAGGACATGGTTCATACTGTATGATTGCTGGCTGATGTATTTAGTGTCATATGATCGGTAGGAGCTGAATCAAAGATCCAGAGTGCAGTTTGATGACATAGATTTGTGGAAATTGATGCATATCAGAATGGACCATAGACGTAGTGGCCAACTATATCAGAATGATTCTTCAGCATAGTCCGAATTTGGTGAAGCTCTTCCTTAAGCCTCTCCACATCACTGGGTTGGTATGATTGGTCAGACTGTTGATCCTCTTCAGTGGTAGGCATAGGGACTTATGTAACATGGTTCCCTCTGTTTGCTTGAGGAGTTCGGTCATGAAGATTCCAACCCGTATCCCTGGTTTGACGTGGTTTCTTGCAATGTGAGCAGAACCTTGGGTCTTTCTCATCATCCTTGTTATTATGTGGTAACTTCTGTCCTCGAGTTGAATTGTTCGGTTCATGACCATGAGGATTCTTGGAAAAACTGAGATTTCCTTGTTGAGGTTTGAGTACATAGGCAGTATTTTGGACCTCAACTTTCTGATCAACGTTAGAGGTGATTCCTATTCTGTGCTCTTTATTTCTGACTTTAATTTTTTTTTTTTTGAATGAAAAGAGGGAAGAGCACCCGAACTTGGTGGTCAACCCAAAATTACCATTGATGTATGTAATTTCTGACTTTAATTACAGTGTCCTGAAAGTTGAGCTTGTGTTTTCATGGTTGAATAGTTGAGCTAGATTTGTCTAAACTCCAGATGTAGTCCCTTAAACTAGTTGTACAGTCGATCTCATAGTATGTATTCTCTTTCTACGGAGTTATTTTGAAAAGGAGACAGAAATCTATTTCTTTCTGAAGAATTTCAAGCTTATTTGCATACTCCATAACCGTCCTCTGCCCCTGGAGGAGACAGATTGACCTATCCACCAGAACGGGCATCTTGGATTCATCTTCACGCTTGGAAAATCGTTTATGTACAATATCCCATATTTCATTTACCGAATCATAGTCCATATAGGACTGACTCAGTTCAGGAAGCATGGAATCTAAGAGCCAGGGAAACGGATATCTTCGTCAGACCTCCATTTTAGGTAAGATTTATCTGTGGATGCTCTGTACATAGCACATCCACTGGTATATATTGTGACCCGTAAACAGATTTCGTGATGCAATTTGGGGAAAAAGATGCCGGTACCACCGTTCTCCTAGATACATGGCCCTTGTCATGGGACCAGGGTCGCCAATCCTTATAACTTCTTCTTTGGCCATAGAGTTCGCTGCTTGATAAACAAACAAAGACCCGTTCCACCTTTTCTAATGGAGAGAATGAAACAATCGCACCCGAGTGATAGAATAAGGTTCAGGCTAGACAGCTTGACCTGTTGATAGACGCCAACTCTTCTCCGTCACTAGTCACCAATCAATAAGAAAAATGGTCGAATGTTGGATGAAATTACGTGTTGGAGTATGTGCTACATCGTCTTGAGTCTTTTGATCTGAGAATTCATGCCTGCAAAAAGCTAGTTCATTCTGTCCTTCAACGCATTTTGCCTCTCGTTTGGAACAAGATCTCTCATTGGCTAATTGTAGTGTGTTGCAATCAATTGGTTCTCTGAACCTGGTACATTTAGCGTGATTCTCGTGAAGTACGTGGAGCCACTTAAAGATTAGATGAGGAATTTGAGCACGATCATTTTTACAGCAGTAATTACGTATTACTGCACAATTAGATTCCACATCTCTGAACTCTGCCCTGAACAGCAAACCCGCCGTTGGGATAAATTTTCGTCTTTGCTTTTAGTATTTTTTTCTCAATATTATTCCTTTTCTTCCCCGACGATCAACAACAAAATTCTGTCATCTTTCTTTATCAGAAAATACTTGAGAAAAATTAGTTTCACAGCCGTCCAGAGTCCTTGTTTCGTTATTTATCTCACTGGCCGCCGTCTTTCATCTGGTATCGTGCAGGATAAAGTGATAACAGCAACATATACGGACACGTCCGGCGCATACAGGATGTACACCATAAAGTCCAAGGACTTGTCTAGCTCTTGGGTCTGGAAGAGTTCTTCAGATGTAAGGCATGAAACGAAAGACGAGGATGAGGTAATATGATTCTGTGTAGTCAGAATAAAAACTGACATTTTCGTGGCTATTTTTCTGTCCTCGATTTTATAACCATGTCTTTCTGTAGTCAACTTTGGAGTACTTATTGCTAATTCAAGCTGACTCTATCTTTGACGCTGTTGATTAATCTTGAAATCCCAGAAGATAAAATGGTCGTCGCCATCCACTATGGGAAGTTCAGAGGATGGTGATGGACACGCGACGCAAGATTTGAGTCCACAGAAGCATCTCCGACTGGTAGATTGCACTCCTCATCCTGGAACTTAGGCAAATAGAAAATGGTATGACAAATTATTATCCTCATGCGCAGAAATTACGGGAAGCAAGGAAAATCGAGAGGGCAGCTGATCTGGCTGCGCATGGAAGAGAATCCCCGGCAGTCGCCCATTCTAAAGACCTCGACAAGAGGTTGGGGGGGAGATACAGCGTGTGGCGGAGGGAGTACGAGAACCAGAAACCAGACGCCACTCTGAAACTAATGAAGGATCAGATTATAATGGCAAAGGCGTATGCCAGCATCGCCCATTCAAAAAATGACCCCGATCTGTACAAGTCTCTGTTAAAACACATCAAGGCCAGCAGAAACTCAATCGGAGAAGCCAATTCCGACGCAGACTTAAAACCCGGGTAATCCTCTCACGATACTCAAACTCATCACCGAATCGCCTCTCAAGATAACCCATTTTTATCCATCTTGGACAGATTTCTAGAACAGGCGAAAAAGATGGGGAGTATTCTCCTAATCGCCAAAGACAAGCTGTACAGTTGCTCAACAGTGGGAAGAAAATTAAGAGCGATGCTCCAATACCAGGAAGAAAACGTGATCGCGGTCAAAAGGCGTAGCTCATTCTTGACCCAACTCGCTGCAAAGACAGTTCCTAAGCCTTTGCACTGCCTCTCTCTGCGGCTGACGACGGATTATTACTCTCAAGGCTACGCGGCCAAGGAAATGCCAAACTCCAAGAAACTCGAAGATCGCAGCCTCTACCACTACGCAATTTTCTCCGACAACGTGCTGGCCACATCAGTCGTCGTCAACTCAACCGCATCACACGCCGAGCAGCCCGAGAAACACGTGTTTCACATCGTCACCGACGGATTGAACTTCGCAGCCATGCGGATGTGGTTCTTGGTCAACGCGCCCCCGCGCGTGACCGTCAGCGTTGAGAACATCGACACCTTCAAGTGGCTGAACGCGTCCTACTGCTCTGTTCTTCGGCAGCTTGAATCTTCCCGGATCAAAGAATACTACTTCAAATCGGACCGGCCGTCGTCTCTCTCCGACGGCCACGACAATCTCAAGTACAGGAATCCCAAGTATCTCTCCATGCTTAACCACCTCCGCTTCTATCTCCCCGAAGTCTACCCGAAGCTGGACAAGATTCTGTTCTTGGACGACGACGTGGTCGTCCAGAAGGATCTGTCCCCTCTCTGGTCCGTGGATATGAAAGGGCTGGTCAACGGTGCGGTGGAGACTTGCAAGGAGAGCTTCCACCGGTTCGACACGTATCTCAACTTCTCCCATCCGCTGATTTCCAAGAACTTCAGTCCGAGGGCGTGCGGCTGGGCTTTCGGGATGAACTTGTTCGATCTGCAGACCTGGCGGAGAAAGAACATCACCGGAATCTACCATTACTGGCAAGATCAGGTAAATTTTTTTTTTTAAAAAACAAATGCAACTTTGACTCGTGAATATAGTTCAGGGACGCGGACAGGACTATTTTATCGTCCCGGGACGAAACAATCGTCCTGTGCGAGGATACGGACGAATTTTGGGACACAAATTCGTCCTGGGGACCACCAGACGGGACGATTTTCGTCCCGTGGGGTGAAAAACCTGTCCGTCCGGAGGTCTCGGACGATGGACGGATGGATGTGGACGAAAATCCGCCCGGATTTTACATCCGCCAGTTGAGATCTCACCACGTGGCCTCACTATGACAATTTGCATCAAGATCCCTGTGTTTGTTTGCATGGGCAAACTGACACCGCTCAGAATAATTGTACATATGTCCATTTGCATTCTCTCTCCTCCATATTTCTCTTTAAAAACTTTAAAAAATCTATATTAAAAATATAAAATGGGTTTTTTTCGTCCGGGACAAATTTTGGGACACAAATTCGTCCCGGGAGACCTGGACGGGGCGAAAAACCGTCCCGGTATGATTGGACGGGATGGTTTTTTAATCGTTGGACTAAAAACCGTCCCGTCCTTCGTCCTCTGAACTTACTGTGTACAATGGATGAAATTCGTCCCGTCTCGTCCATCGTCCACGTCCAGGACGATCCGGAACTATACAGTTGTGGATATCCATTACAGTGGCCCTTTGTTTTACACAGAATGAAGACCGCACGCTGTGGAAGCTGGGGTCTCTGCCGCCGGGTCTGATCACGTTTTACAACCTGACGTACCCGCTCGACCGGAGCTGGCACGTACTGGGCCTGGGCTACGACTCCGGCGTGGAGATCAAGGAGATTGAGGGAGCCGCGGTGGTTCACTACAACGGCAACTACAAGCCCTGGCTGGACCTGGCCATCGTCCGGTTCCGCAAGTACTGGTCCAGGTTCGTGAACCCCGCCAACCCCCATATCCGCGCCTGTCGCGCCGCCTTCGATTAACCACCGCACCCCCCCCCCCCCCACGACTCAATGAACCCACCCCCCGGCCCACGCCATGGACTCCGCCTCGCTCCCCCGCCTGCTCAAAGCCTGCGCCGCCGCCGCGTGCGCCAGGCCCGGCGCCGCGGCCCACGCGCGGGCCGTGAAAGGCGGCCACATGGCGAGGGTCTCCACGGCCAACGCGCTGGTCAGCTTCTACAGCAAGTGCGGCCTGCTCGACTCCTCCTGGCGGGTCTTCCTCTCCATGCCCCGCCGAGACTCGGTGACGTGGAACGCCGCGGTCCACGGGTTCCTCTCCGGGGGGGCTTCCGACTCGGGCCTGGCGCTCTTAGCCGAGGCTTGGGCCGCCGGGGAGAGGCCCAACCTGGGCAACCTCGTCCTCGCTTTGCAAGCCTGCTGGAAGCTCGGCGGCGGCCCGTTGGAACTCTACCACGGGCTGACAGTGAAGACCGGCGTCTCCGGTCACCTCCCGCTGCAGAACTCGCTGCTCACCGGCTACGCCAAGTCGGACCGCGCTTGCTCCGCGCGGCGGCTGTTCGACGAAATCCCCCGCCCGGACGCGGTCTCCTGGACCGCCCTGATCGGCGGGCTCGCCCACGGCGACGACCCCGCGGCCGCGGTGGACTGCTTCCGGACCATGGCCCGGGGGAGCGGCCCGGCGCCGGACGGGCTCACTCTCGTCAGCCTCCTCCAGGCCTACGCCCGGCTCGACGACGGCCCCGCCGGCACGGTCCACGCGCAGGCCCTCCGCCGGGGGCTTTTCGACACCTTCCTCGGGAACTCCCTCGTCGACTCGTACGCCAAGCGCGGCGACCCGGACTCGGCGCGCGGCGTCTTCGCCGAGCTGCCGGTCAAGAACCTCGTCTCGTGGAACAGCCTCCTCTCCGGGCTTGTTCGGTGCGAGCGGCCCGCGGAGGCCCTGTCGCTGTACCGGGCCATGCAGCGGTCCGGCCTCGCCGTAGACGAGGTCACTCTAGTGGGCCTCCTGCAGAACCCCGGCCTGGGCCCGGCCCAGTACCGGTCCATCCACGGCCTGGCCGTCCGCCGTTCCCTCCTCCACGACAACGCCCCGCTGGTAAACACGATCCTGGAGGCGTACTGTCGGCTTGGCGGTCTCTTACAGCTCGCGTTCAGGCTCTTCCGGGGGACTCGGAACAAGAACCTCGTGTCGTGGAGCACGATGATATTGGGTCTATTGGGCTGCGGACAGCCGGCCCAGTCCGTGTCCCTATTCTGCGAGATGGTTCTCGCGGGGTGGAGGCCCAACTCCGTGGTGCTGCTGGGCCTCGCGCGGGCCGGGTCCGCCTTATCTGACCCAAAGCTCGTCCGCGCGGCCCACTGCGCGGCCCACAGAAGCGGCCTGGCCGGGCAGGTCGCGCTCGGCACGGCGCTGCTCGACGCCTACGCCAAGTGCGGCGAGATCGGCGCCTCCGAGAAGGTCTTCCGCGGGATGCCGGCGAAGAGCGTGGTGACGTGGAGCGCCATGATCGGAGCCCACGGCATCAACGGCAGGGCGGCGGCGGCGCTGGCGCTGTTCCGCGAGATGGACAGCGGAGATGTGGCGCCCAACGCGGTCACCGTGCTGTCGCTGCTGTCCGCGCTGAGCCACGCGGGGATGGTGGAGGAGGGGCTAACGGTGTTCGCTAACGTGTTCGGGAAGGGGGGAGTGGAGCCGTCGGCGGAGCATTGGTCGTGCGTGGTGGACATGCTGGCGCGGGCTGGGCTCGTGGGCCGGGCTTTCTGGGCCGCGGAGGCGTTGGAGGAGGGCGGGGTGGTGGGGCCGGGGGCGTGGAGCGCCGTGCTGAGCGCGTGCAGGAGCTCCGGCGACTGGGAGGTGGGGGAGAGGGCGCTGTCGGGGTTGGTGGAGGTGGAGGAGGGGGCGGCCGGGTACGTGCTCGCGGCGCAAGCGTATGCGCTGGGCGGGCTCAGCGATGGCTCTGCCAGGATGAAGACTGTGCTGAGGGAGAAGGGACTGCGGGTGCAGCCGGGTCTGAGCTGGGTCTGCGTGGAGGGGGCGCTGCACCGGTTCGCCGCCCGCGATGGGTCTCACCCTCGCTCGGTGGAGATCCGAGAGGCTGTCTTGGGCCTTCATCGGTCTATCAGAGGAGACCCGGACGAGATCCGAGATGACAGATAGAGTAAAGACAACGCGATTCTCAAAGTCTAGGGATCGGCAGTCGTCAGTCATCCGTGACGTCACCCGTCACCGTGATGGTCACGTGACGGATGATGTGATGGTGACGGTGACGAATCAGAGCGGCCGTGACGGTGACGGATTAACTGTGACGGTGACGGGGTGGCCCGGACAAGTGACGTGATGAATATTCCTTCCGTGACAGAATTTTAATACAGTTATAATTTATTATTAAATAGGTGGTAGTGACTAAATTGTTTAACTTGTCACAACTAGCCGTTCATGTATTGTGCTAAAAGCAATAGCTATCCAACGATTAGAATATATGATTGCTTTCATTACCGACATCGGCGATTTGCTCATAACTTTTTCGTCTGAACTGGGATCGAGCTGAAACTGGTCCCATTGGATTCGGAAGGCTAAAATCTATTGGAATCGACTCAAAGATCGCCTCAAACAGATCAGTATAGCTCGTTCTGGAGAAATTTGAAGTACAAAGGTAATTTTTCATTTCCCATTTTTATTTTTCGAAATTTGAACGATATACTACACGAAATCGTGCGAAATTCGGGCTTGAATTGTTCGTCTCGAGACGAAGAATCTTAAGGTACGTTCAGTTTTACATTTCGTATATTTTTGTCATGTGAAATCTTCGTTTTATTCATCGTTCGCCTAAAAAATCAGAAAAAACGAAGAGCGCGGCCCACAATCCCATGCGGGCCGCTGAGTCAGCGGCGGATCCTAGCTGGCCGCCTGACGTGTCACGCACGTCGAGAAGCCAGCGGGACAAGCGGAGCCCCACATCTGGCGTGCTTAACACGTCGACTGGGATGACTCAGCACGCGACCAACGTTCCAGTAAAGCCGCGAACGACTGACTCGACCCGGTCGACTCGGTGACTCATCAACGAGTCGACCTGGTCGGGAATGACCCGGTCGACTCGTTCGATCAGGTCACGCGGGACCGAGTCGATCAGGTCGACTCGGTCAAACCTGACCGAGTCGACTCGGTCATCATTGACCGAATCGACCAAGTTGACTCGGCCCCTCGTCGACCGAGTCAACCTGTCAACTCGGCCAACGTTGACCGAGTCAACCGGTCAACTCGGCCAACGTCCACCGAGTCAACCGGTCGGCCGCCGACCATCCGATCCCTGCCGACCCCTCGATCACCACTGACCACATGGTCCACGTTGACCATGCGGTCAACGTTGACCATGCGGTCAACGTTGACCAAACGGTCAACTTTGACAAAATGGACAACGTCGACCCAATGGTCAACGTTGACCAAACAGTCAATGTCGACCAAATGGTCAATGAGGCCCAAACGGTGAACGTCGACCCCTCGGTCAATGTCGGCCAGACGGTCAACGTCGATCCAATGGTCAACGTCGACCAAACGGTCAGCGTCGACCAAACGGTCAGCGTCGACCAACCGGGGAACGTTGACCAAAGGGTCAACTTTGACCAAACAGTCAATGTTGACCAAACGGTCAACGTTAACCAAGCGATCATTGTTGACCCCTCGGTTAACGTTGCAAAAATGCGACTAACTTGAGGCGGGACGTTCGTTTTGATACTACGGACGGCGTTGACCAACAGAGTGATTTGATCAACCATAGTACCGCATTCACCTCCATACATTCACATCGTCCGGACCCGAGAGACCATGTCCACCCTAGCCCGGTGAACGAGGCCCCCAAGCCGGTCACTACTAACAGTATAGAATCATTCCCGAGTATGACTTGGGCAGCGAGGGTGGCGGGCGTCACACATACACCACCCACTACCTCACTCCCAAAGCCTACTCTTCCCCCTCTTTATGATAACTCGATCCCCCCTAGGGGTTATATTGACACAGAGGGTGTTCGCTTGGTTACCTTCTCCAAGGAGGAGGTAACACGTATGGCAGCGCCGTTTGCCTACACGCTGATAGGGCGGTTCGCGACGAAGTGGCCGCTCATCGATGACATCACGAGAGTATACGCAGCACCCGGCAACTTCCTTGGATCGGTGGTCATTAGAGCACGGAATCACCGGAGTGTACTCATTCGCTTCGAGCTGGAGGATGACTTTCGACGGGCTTGGAGCCGTACGACATGGACGATCAAGGACTCCACGATGCATACCTTTCGCTGGGTGACCGAGCAGTCAGGGAACTCACGTGATGTTTCTCCCCATTCCATCCCGGTGTGGATAGGCTTTCCTGGCCTGCAACCACATTTGTTTACACCCGCGACTTTAAAATCTCTAGCTAGTACGGTCGGCACTTTCATACGAGCGGACAAAGATGTCCAACTTTTTAGCCGTCCTGGATATGCCCCGGTATGTGTCGAGGTCGACCTACTCACCCCTCTACACCGCATGATACTGATCCGGAATGGGGATGAGATGATCTGACAGACAGTAGTATATGAAAACCTCCCGCGGTTTTGCACACACTGCACTGTCTTAGGACACACCCTACATACATGTCACCAAAAGGCGACACAAACCACCACGGAGGAGGAATACCTCCCGTCCTTGGCCTACGATGATTATATTGCAGCCGCTATCTCCGACACCCAGGGGCGACGCACGAAACCGCCTCCCGGTTCCCGACCTGTGGTTACATCGGTGCAGCCCACTGTTGCACCACCCCCGCCCCCACGACCCAGCGGGCCCACCAAGCCCCCAGTGGCTAAGCCTGCCCCTGCCACTTCCCAGTGGGTGAGGAAGGGTACTTAGAAGCGCCCCAAATCCCCATCATGCACTAGAATTCCCTCCTCTAGCAAGGGTAAGGAGGTCAGCAAGGACATGCGTACCTCGAACTCTTTCGCCCTACTGATGGTCCCCGATGCCCCCGAGGCTAGCATCACCTCTTCCCCCACCCGATCTACCGCCGCTCCTCGATCACCTGCCCCGCTCCCCACGCCTTCTTCTGCCACACCTATCGCCTCGCTATCCTCCCCGTCACCACGTCCTTCCTACACTCCTACACACAACCCCTCTTCTTCTCCCCCCCTTGCTCCCGCATCCGTCCCCCCCCCCCCTCCATCACCCCCCGCACCCATCCCCACCACCCTCCCGCACCCGCTCCCGCCCCTCCCCTCCCGCCCTCGCCCCTGCCATCCCCCCCCCCGCCCTCGCACCCGCTCCCGCCCCCTCACCATCCACACCCGCTCCCGCCCCCTCCCTCACCCCTCCACACCCTCCACGTCCTTCCCCCGCCCCCACACCCGCCCTCCACCCATCGCATATTCCTTCTGAACAAGTGGAACGCTTGACAAACTGTCAAGCCCCTTTCACTAGCTCGGAGGACAGTGCTAGTAGTACTAGCAGTCGGGATTCCACCGGGGCGGAGGATGATATCTCCCTCTCCAAGGACTCGGATGTGGATACCCCTCCTGGCTCGAGACGCCGTTCACATGCATCACCCCCACCTTCACGCCGCACGTACTACACCCGATCTCGGGTGCGTCACGCGAGCCGATAGACTTATGATTCCAAGTCTTGTTTGGAACTGTAGAGGGATAGGTAACCCTCTCACCCAAACCCATCTACTTACCCTTATTACTAGGCATAGATTAGGCATCGTGGGGCTACTAGAGCCGATGCTTACATCGGATCAGTCCCCAACCATCACGAGGAAACTTGGGATGGATCATACTTACTGCCATCCATCAAATAAACTCTGGCTTCTTTGGAAGCGAGATTATTCGATCGCACTTTTGGCCGAAGGAACACAATACGTCACTTTTGACGTGCTGTGCTCCCTAAAGCCTTATCTACTTACCATTGTATATGCTCCGGATAGACACATTGAGCAGGAGACACTCTGGGAAGAACTCGCCCGCCATATTCACTCTCACTCGCAGCTAGTTGAACTCCCTTGGTTTATAGCCGGAGATTTCAATTGCATACGGGACATTAGCGAGCGCAAAGGGGGCCGCCCTCCTCGGCTACGCTCTATGCAAGCCTTCAATGATTTTATTCACAACACTTCATTAGTGGAACCACCTACCACCGGGGAGAAGTGAACTTGGTGCAATGAATGCCAAGCGGATGCGCGTATATACGAACGGCTTGACCGTTGTTTCACGAATAGCTCCGCATTGATGCAGTGCACTCTCACGGTAGAGTTCCTTTTGAGACTTTACTCGGACCACACACCGATTCTCCTCCTCTCGGATTCGAGTCATCGGATCCGCCGCCCCCCATTCCGCTTCCAAACCATGTGGTTAGAGCATAGTGATTTCCATAGATATGTACGTAGTCATTGGCACGGTTCCATTTCTACGTCACCTATGGAAAACTTTAGTTACCGTCTGCGCAACCTCAAGTTCCACCTCAAATGGTGGAACCGCCATGTCTTTGGAGACGTCCATTCCCCGGTAGAGGAGCTTAAACGGAAATTGGTTGATGTCGACCGTCACCTACATGAGTGCTGGACATATGACATGGGGGAGCGACAGCTACGACTTAGAGAGCAGCTGGAGGATGCTATGCGACGACAGGAGATTTTTTATCTCCAAAAATTGCTTATCCAATGGCTGCGGAAGGGTGATAGGAACACACGTTTCTTTCACGCCTCGATCCGTCACAGAGCCCGCCCAAACTATACGACCCTCCTCGAGACGCATGGCCAGGACCCTATCCAGCTAGCAGGTGCAGGCGTGGAGTACTATCACTCCCTCCTCTCCTCGCAGTCCACTGTTATGAGCGAGGATATTCTCACCTCCATCCCCCCCTTAGTGACCAACCAGGAAAATGCACTTTTGCTAGCTACCCCGACGCGCGCGGAGATCAAAGAGGTAGTGTTCTCCTTGGGCCGTAACAAAGCCCTAGGACCCGATGACTTCACTACAGAATTCTATACGGCGTGCTGGGATGTGGTAGGCACCAACTTGGTCCTAGCTATCAAGGAAGCGTTCCAACGTAAAGTCTTCGCAAAGAGTTGAAAATCCACTTTTTTGGCGCTTATTTCGAAAGTGGACACCCCCACTTCCTTCCGTGACTTTCGTCCGATCAGTCTTTGTAATGTATGCTATAAAGTTGCATCAAAGATCATTACAAACCGACTTGGACGCTTCCTTGATAGACTTATCTCGCCAGAACAGTGTGGCTTTGTCAAGGGTCGACAGATCCATGACAGCATCACACTAGTACACGAGCTAGCCCAGTTGATAGACACTCATATTCTGGGCTCTAACGTCATCATCAAGCTTGATATAGAGAAAGCCTTTGATCGAGTTGAGTGGAACTTCCTCCTCGAAGTGTTGCGCCGCTTCGGATTCACGGATGCGTTCATCGCACTGGTCGATGCTTGCATCAGGGAGAATCACTTCTCCTTCTTGATGGATGGAAATTCCACCAGCTTTTTCAAGGCTACGCGGGGACTCAGGCAGGGTGACCCTATCTCACCCATCCTCTTTATATTGATGGAGGAGGTCTTTAGCCGATCGCTCACACGGGCGATCAACCAAGGCCTCATCCAACCGTACTTTACAAAGAGGGGTTGCCCGATCATCTCTCACTCCTTATTTGCTGATGATGCCATCCTGTTCCTTAATGGATCTAAAAAATCCATCAAGGAATTTATGAGTGTCCTTACAGCGTACGAGCAAGCCTCCGGCCAACTCGTCAACGCTTCGAAGAGCAGCTTTATTGTGGGCCCTTCCACCACTATGAGGCGCTCTGAGATCATTCAGCACTCCACACGATACTCACGAGGACAGCTTTCATTCGACTACCTTGGATGCCCTATCTTTCTTGGCCCTGCTCGTCATCATTATTTTGATGCCGTGCTAGGCAAGCTAAGGAAGAAACTGGAGGGATGGAAACTACGTTTCCTCTCCCCTGGAGGCCGCATCCAACTAATACAACATGTCCTCATGAGTATCCCTCTACACACTTTGGCGGTCCACTCACTATCACTTACGGTTCTCCGCTCTGTCGAACGCCTATGTGCACACTTCCTATGGTTTGGTCATTTCGAGGGGGAGCGACGTCACCATTGGGTTTCTTGGGAGAAAGTGTGTCGGCCGACGCTCGAAGGGGGTCTAGGGATCAGACGCATCTCGGATGTCCAAGACATGCTTCAAAAGAAACTGGTATGGCGTATGAGTACCACCCACTCCCCATTGGGGAGTTTCATCTTAGTTAAATACAAAGAATGGGCCCGACGCGAGCTTGATATTCGGGGCACCAAGATGGCGGACATGGCAGCGCCACTGGCTTGAGATGAGTCACGTGACTCGTTGGCACATCGGCCGAGGCGACATAAGCGCTTGGTATGACACCTGGCATGCTGATGCGGCGCTCGCCTCTCATCCTCAGTTCGTACCACACAGTGTGCGCCTCACGATGTGATTGCTTAGAAGCAACACACCACACCTATGGGAGCAGCACGACCTTCCCTTGGCCACTTTATCCGAGGTCTAGACTACCCCTCTTGACCTTAGTCCTGATTGTGCCATCTAGACACTCACGCCCCAGGGAGCATACATGTGTTGTTCCTCTTGGGAGCATTTCCGTGTGAAATCTCCCCCACAGCACTGGGGTCAGCGCATTTGGCATCCGGCGATCCATACATGTGTCTCCTTTTTCCGTTGGAGACTCCTCCACCGAGGCCTCCCGACTGACGACCGAGTGGCTCGGATAGGCTGTTCTCTTAGTTCGCGCTGCCACTGCTGCCCCACTCTCCCGCACACAGAGACGATAAATCATCTTTTCTTCCATAACGAGACGGTAGTGGATTGCTGGCATCTCATCACCGACTGTCTTCGTCCTTTGACATCGTCTGAGTGTTTCAGCAAGTTTATCCTCTCGCCGACTCGCTCTGCACGGAGCCCCATCCTCCCCATCACCATAGCTTATCTTCTATGAGAGATTTGGAAAGGGCGAAATTCATCTCGTTTTGCAGGTACACCTATGCGAGCTGAGGACATCAGGCGTCGAGTTCAGCTGTGGCTTCGACGCATTCAGCCTCTCCTCACACCGTGAGACAGCCGATCACCACTTGCATGCGACCTCCTCCGCTCTATTGGCATCCCGGTGACCCCCCTCGCCACCCGCATCCAGTATCGAGTAGTTTATTGGCTCCCACCGCCAGTAGGCTTTCTCAAATTGAATGTGGATGGTGCGGCGAAAGGGAACCCAAGGCCAGCAGGGGGCGGAGGTGTCCTCCGCGATCACACAGGGAGCCTCCTTCTTGCCTTCGCTTCTTTTTATGGCGTACAAACTAATACAGTAGCCGAAGCTATGGCGATACATGATGGTCTCCTCCTCTGTGAGGAACGGAACCTTCATAATATCGTCGTGGAATCGGACTCACAGATATTAGTAGATATGTTTCGTGCAGGCACATGCTCCCAGTGGCGACTACGTCGAGCGTGGAATGACATCATGCGGTGCCGCTCGCGTATCGCGTGCTTTCGTCATCAGCTGAGAGAGGGAAACCAAACAGCTGATGCCCTCGCCAACCATGCGGTACACGCTCCCACCCACTCCACTCTTTTCTATTCTTGGCAGGAGCTTCCGCCCATGGCCCGAGGATGTCATCGGCTTGATCGTCTTGGCTTGCCCTCCCTCCGCATACGCCGCCTCCTCGCGACGCCCGGCCCGCGGGATTGGAGGATCGCCTGGAACGCTGGCGAACGAGGCGTGGACCACGCCCGCCATGACTAGAGCGTCACTCCGTCCACTCCGAGCACACATGAAGACGGCGACGAAGAACCACACCGACTAGAGCGCCACCAAGCGCTACAATGACCTCGTGGAACCGCTCCGGAGAAACGACGACGAACACACTTCCTCGAGCATCTGCGAGGTATCACTCATGTATCTTTTCTTTTCCCTAACTATGGGCGTGGACGAGTGGGATCCGAGTGTAATTGGGATATATATACTCGATCCACGCCCAGAAACATTGAAAAACACTACACTTTACAAATAAAAACCCCTGGGTGGCATCCAGGGCACGACTGGATCGGACTACGAGCACAAACCTAGGGTTGGACGTACCCGGCACCGTGATTTTTGCCATAAAAAAAAAGTTTAAAATGAGATGTATGGTTTAATATGGTTTAATATGCAAATTATTGACCTAAAATTTCGAGTGTAGATTAAGTTATTGATTGAAAATTAAAGAATATAATGAATAATTTTGTTCACAAAAAAGGGAGACATTTATATATTTTTTATATGCAGGTTAACAACTAATTTGAATTTTTTAAGAAATGTGAAATAATTAATGTAATAATTAACATGTTGACGCAGTCGTCAAGAAGTCATATTAATATATTAATTTATTAATTTATTGAATAATTTAGTGACACACCAGCGAAAGTAAAACATTCAACATTTTAATAAATTGAATAATATTTTAATATCAATGAACGTGTGGGAACAAAAGAACAGGATTAGCAGGTTTCAGATACCAATAGTTTATTACCTAAGAAAATAAAACAAAAAATCTGCAACAGGTCATTACCCGAAGATTAGGAGGCAACAGTCTCTATTCATTATGAGGCTTGATCTTGTTGGACGACTAACAGTCAACATAATTACTGATAAATTTCTAGGACTTTGTTTCAAGGATTCAAAAGTTTAACTCTCTGGGATCAAAAACTGTAGAGACCGTATATTTTGAGGCATTGACACAAGTGGATTCTTTTACAGAAGTCTACGCTTAAAGCAAACTACAGAGTATGATTGGCGAGAATTCACTTGCCTGAAGGGTGAGAAGCCCTAGCAGATTCGATCTCTTTGAGAAGATTTTTGCCTTGTTGAGGTTGCTGATGAACAGCTCGTAGATCCCCATGCCATAGACCAGCATCACCGTCCCTATCAGATATATATGTTCTAATTCCAAGAAAAACCATCATCAAGATCACATTATGTCCGGTACTTAGTTTTTTTTTCTTTTAGAGAAGATACTATTAACAGTAAAAATCACGGGTCTTCACTGGACTGGAGAAATTGTATTATTTTTTTGTCGACAATGATTAGAGAAAATTTACGGTTTTCGCCATGACTATACTTTGTTCAGAGTTTCTCTTCATCAAAATCATCATCATGGGGAGAGAGGTATACGATAGAGAAAATGCCAAATTTTAGAAACTGAATATGAGGAAGGAATCTGTTTTGACGTTTCGTCAAGATAACGTAATGACAAAAGGAGTTTGAAACTGGAAAAATATATAGTCAGCCCATTTTTTTTGGAACCAAGGCCCACTCTCCTCCATGCTCTAAGCCTCCAACCAACTGCTCCTGTTATTTGAAGAGTAGTGTTTTGCACCGGCTTCTCCACATGCTATGCAATCGGAGGCATAATTGAACGAATGAAAGAGATTAATTGAATGAGAATTCAAAAAGTCTATGGTGTTTCTACTTTGAACAGAGATCGTACGGTCGTACCTTTACAGAAAAGGAAGTCTTGATCCCGTCTTGAGTGATGTACAGCGTTAATTTTTTTGGTGACTGAATCTGCGGATACCCAACATACATAACTTTTCTATTCAATTTTCAAAGGGACACCTCAAGTTAAAAAAAAAGATGACTTTCATAATTCATTCATTCAGCTGAGTAACTTTTAGATTTATATATTTCCTGAAAAACGCAGATCACACTTCAGAAAGAAATTTAGTGAAGCAACAATTCAATTTCAAATGTTCAAGGAATTAGGTGGAGTGACCGCAGATTTGAAGGTTTCATGTTTAGAATTGTGGTTAATCAGATGATAAAATGAGGTTTGACAGAGGGTCTGTGTTTCATATTCCTCGGATCATGCGTCACACTACGAATAATTAACAATTTCACTTCAAAGTTCACTACATTATTATAAGATTAACATAATTCCTTGATATCAATTTCGACGAGAATAAGTAATCGGCTAGAAGAAACTTACGATGTCAATTTTCCCCATCAAGATCGACGATCCTCCAAAAAAATTGACCATTGGTTACGCCGCAAAAAAAATTGACCATTGCTGAAAAAAAAATTAAGAGTAAAGACTTACACTAGTCTTCATCGTCAGGAAAGTCTTCCACCCTGTCACCGTCGCACAACTGAGCATTCTCGGCACGTAACCAACACTTCAATATAACCTGGATCTCGATGCTTTCAACACTAAGACGGGCTCCCTTGAAAGTGACAACTGCACGTCCCGCGGAGAATAAACGTTCTGCTGGGGCATTGGTTGCACATACTTAGAGGAATTCTTGCGCAAGTGTAGAAAGCCGTGGGTAGTTTCGTGCCCCAATATGCGCCTACCATCCCAATGCTGTCTCGTTGTCCTTCCTCTCCCTTGATTGCAGATACGCCTCCAATTCCTCGGCTGGAGTTGGTACTCGTCGTTCCTTCTCTTTAGATGGTGCTACGCCATCAATAAGTTCTGCGAGCTAGTCCTCATCCTCGGGGTCGCTACATCTTGCTCACCGTTTTGGGGCATAAGGCGGCGGACAAATGCAAGTGCTTCCTGAATGCCGCTAGAATCAAGCGATGCTCCCTTGTTGAAAGGGTCCAGAATTGCAGCTGTCGTCGTTGCACGGTTTTTGGAAATCATCCTCTCGTATTTTAACATCTTTGACTTCATGCTCTCACAAGCTTTACGGATGGATGCAATTTGTGCAGCCGTCATCCTTCTTCCCGATGCAAAAATTGCAGACATATCAAACTTCAGCAAGATTGTGTCGATAAGTCGCATCAGCGCCTTCAAGATGCGGATCACTTCCACGACTCTCACTGTCTTCGAGCCACTCACGTAATTCGTCGTCCGATAAAAGGGCCCTAAAATGTTGTAGAAGTCCGCCAACATTTCCCACTCCTCACGTGAGATTCTAATGTCCTTATTGGTCACCGACATGATCTGTAACGCCATAAAATTGACGACTTTTCTCTTCTCCAATGCAACATGCAACATATCATGCGTACTATTCCACCGCGTCGGGCAATCTAACGACAGTTGGTTGTGATTCTTCCCCATGTCGTTGCACGTCTTCACATGCTGCTGTCTTCGTTGTGTCGATGCTCAGATGCTCGTCACTAGTTGCCGAACACGGGCAATTGCATCTCCCAGGACGAGGCCACTATCATAGCTGACCATTTCTGCATGACTGACCAGAGGCTCCTGTGTGGTGTCCATATTGTATGTATCAGCGTCGTAATCAGGTTCATACGCTGCATCCGTTGCGCTGCTATCAGCAGTCTTAGGAGGATGTGCGCTCACTGATACATGTAATGACTGCAGTGTAGCCTGGACGATGATGTTCAACACGTGGGCAGCAAAAGGGACATGTCGGTCCTCAGTGAAATGTCATTAATAGGCTTGAGTTCCTTCGCGAGCAGTGCTATCATCCGGCCGTTGCTTGATGCACTGTCGGTAGTGATTGAACTAACCTGGATGATAAAATTGTTAGTCTTTCAATACGGTAGTACGAGACTAAATTGAAGCCAGAGTAGGAGCTGTTGACCTTCGTCTTCAAGCCGAAGTCTTCCAACGCTTGGATCACTATTGCGCTCATATTCTCGCCGATGTGTTTGCCATCTAGCTCGCGTATAGCAAGTACACGTTCTCATAGTTCCCACCGGTTGTTCACCTAGTGAACCGTGATGCTGAGAAGACCGCAGGAATTCTCGACGGTCCATGCATCAACCGTTAGGGAGACCCTGGGGACATTCTCCAATAACTGTTAAGCTTTCTCTTCATGTTCCCATATAACTTACACATTGCATCCTTTATTGCCTTCGAACCCGGCGGATCAACTGTCATCTCCGTGGCGTACTTCCACATAATCTTAAATCCCACGTTGTCTACTATAGCCCATGGGGAGTCTATGAGATAGACGAACTGCGTTATAATCTCCTTAGTCTTTTCCAACGTCTTCTTGACGGCACCATTCTTCCCGTACGCCTCACCTATTGTACGTTGATCGAGATTAGTCCCCTTCATCTCGTGGTATATTCTGGTATGAATGCATTCCAGATGTCTCTAGAAGACGTTCGTAGACCCGTCTTTATGCCGCTTCAATCTATTCCGCAATGGGTCAACTTTCTGGTCGCGGCATAGTAGGCACGCCCACACGCCTGACCCAACCTCCGTGAAGTAAAGCAATATTTCAGCTTTCCCTTTACGTTTGGGATGTGATGGCCGTACCACCGGTAGGGTCATTTCCAGTATGTCCTCATCCGAGGACTCTACGGCCAAGTCAACGCATTCGTCGCTACTTGGATTGCTCATTGCGGACTATTTCCTAGGGAAACAGGTGAACGAACTCGTTTATGCACCCATAAAAACATACCACTTCACAGAAGATTCAACATTTCACAAGCGTATAATTCAAAGATATGGATGCTTCATCTCTGATTTAAAATTTGCACCTAAAGCCATGAAACTTATCTCCTTTCCCAAACGTCTAATGAAATTGACAAGTACTTATAAGGCATTCGCAACAGTTTTCCATAGAAAAATGACAACTAACTAGATGAGCAAGTGAGAGAGCAAGAGAGAGAAGAGGGGAAGAGAGAAAAGAGTGAGAGAGAGAGTGAGAGAGCAAGAGAGAATAGAGTGGAAGAGAGAAGAGAGTGAAGAGTGAAAACAGAGTGAGAGAGAGGGTGAGAGAGCAAGAGAGAGTAGAGTGGATGAGAGAAGAGAGTGAGAGTGAAAACAGAGTGAGAGAGAGGGTGAGAGAGAAAGAGAGAGTAGAGTGGAGGAGAGAAGAGAGTGAGAGTGAAAACAGAGTGAGAGAGAGGGTGAGAGTGAAGACAGAGTGAGAGAGAGTAGAGTGGAGGAGAGAAGAGAATGAGAGTGAAAACAGAGTGAGAGAGAGGGTGAGAGAGCAACAGAGAGTAGAGAGGGTGAGACAGCAAGAAAGAGTATAGGGGAAGAGAGAAGAGAGTGAAAACAGAGTGAGAGAGAGGGTAGACAGAGTGAGAGAGAGGGTGAGAGAGAAAGAGAGAGTAGAGTGGAGGAGAGAAGAGAGTGAGAGTGAAAACAGAGTGAGAGAGAGGGTAGACAGAGTGAGAGAAAGGGAGAGAGAGAGAGAGAGAGTAGGGGGGAGGAGGGAGGAAAGAGAGAGTGAAAACAGAGTGAGAGAGAGGGTGAGAGTGAAGACAGAGTGAGATAGTAGAGTGGAGGAGAGAAGAGAGTGAGAGTGAAAACAGAGTGAGAGAGAGGGTGAGAGTGAAGACAGAGTGAGAGAGAGGGTGAGAGAGCAAGAGAGAGTAGAGTGGATGAGAGAAGAGAGTGAGAGTGAAAACAGAGTGAGATAGTAGAGTGGAGGAGAGAAGAGAGTGAGAGTGAAAACAGAGTGAGAGAGAGGGTGAGAGTGAAGACAGAGTGAGAGAGAGTAGAGTGGAGGAGAGAAGAGAATGAGAGTGAAAACAGAGTGAGAGAGAGGGTGAGAGAGCAAGAGAGAGTAGAGAGGGTGAGACAGCAAGAAAGAGTAGAGGGGAAGAGAGAAGAGAGTGAGAGAGCTTGAAAATCTACAGCTCCTCTCTTTCTCCCCTCTACCCTCTTTTCTTATTCTTGTAATATGGAAGGATAGATAACGAGTAAATTTATTTCTCTCCTTTCTATTTATAATTCACATCTATTTATGGGAGATCATGGAACATACCTCTATATGTTAGATTGACACAGAAAGATAGATGAAACATACCTCTAAAGGAGTGTTTATTGACAATATCCCGCCTATTAGTTTTGCTCTAAATCAACTATGTGCGAAAGTATGTGGACCTTTTTCTTAGATTTCCAACCTTCACGAAATAAGGCAAAGAATAATATTTACTTTACAGTAATTGGAAAAGTCCGAAAAAAATAGAACTTATTTCTTTTGGAAATACTCTGAAAACATCTGGCGAACTTGTTTTGATCTAAATCAGCAGGATATTAAACAAATTGAGCTCCTACAATGGAAGTATTTAGAAGAAGGTAAATGAAACTCATTTTAATTGGGACTCTATCAGAGACAACATATTGCCAAGTTCTTTTAATCAAGTAATATATTATAGTTGACCAGCATTTTTTAAAATGAGTATAGTTTATCACACAACAGAATAAAAAATTAACTTAACAAATAACTGATATGTACGTGCGTTGTCTTTGAATCAGTGAAGCAAATGGGGAGGGGGTGTAGAAAACCATAGAATGGAAATCTTCCCGATGAAGAAACGAGAAACGAGCAATCATTCAATCTACATTCAATCTTGTTATTCAGCAAACAGCACAATTGAGCAAACAAATACAAACAGCGAACAAACGAGACGATCAATCATTCAAGCATAAAAGGACAATGAAATTCAAACGAAATTACCTGATTGATACCCCGAGAGATCAGAAGGCTGATCGCGACCCCCAATCTAGTATCCAGCACTACGTGGAAATCCCGGTCCGCGCGAGAGAAGAAAAATAAACTACTTACACAGATAGAGATGGAGAAAGAGTGGGAACGATCGAAATAGAGAGAGGAAGAGGGACTGAGGTAGAGATCCAGAAATGGAGAGGGAGAAGGAGAGGGAGGGATCGAGAGAGAGACAGAGAGAGAGATATGTATTGAGAAGGAGATGGAGCGATCTAGAGAGAAGAGGAAGAGGGAGTGATCCAGAGGGGGACAGAGAGAGGGAGGAATGAGGAGAGGGAGTGATCCAGAGATCGTAAGGTGAGATTGTGAGAAGGAGAGGGAGCGATTGAGAAGGACTCCTTCTGAAGGAGAAATTATCATATAACATATATGATAATTTTTTTAATTCACGTCACTAGTGACGGTGACGCCATCGCCGTGACGGTGACATGACGAAACGAGAAAGCGAGGACGAGTGACGGGTCGGTGACGAATTTTGGGAAAAACCTTGGACGAGTGACGTGATGGTGATGTGACGAAATGGTCGTCACGTCACCATCCGTCAGAACCCGTCATCCGTCCCATCACATCCGGGGCGTCACGTTCCGGACGTGCCATTCCGTATCTCAAACTAACCCAACATGATTTGGTCCAGCATAGACCTGGCCTTTTTAATTCAATCAGATCGGTAAAAATTTATTGAATAAGTTTAAGATATATTTTTAATGGGAAAAACCCATTAAAAATAAATCTTGGTTGCCCAACCTCTAATCCCAACATATTTGTTCAGATATACTCATACTAGTGGGCCCTGCTCACAATGGTCACTTTAGATAATTTTTTGTGTCTTTGTGCGGGGTGTGGTGCAAATTTCGTGCCTTTGTGCAGGGCACGGGAGGCTGGGGGAGGAGGGCGAGGCGGCGGCAGGGAGGGGCTTCTATCACTCTCTCTCTCTCTCTCTCTCTCTCTCTCTCTCTTGTGTCAGCCAATTAGCATCTAGAAGGGTGTACCAATTTCACACATCGCACCCCACTGAATATTCGTACACCGTACACGGGTCTGTGTGGCATGGTTATGTGCGCACGCCGCAACGCCGCCCCCTCCCAGCCGCCGGCCCGGCCCTCCCCCGACCACCCGCGCCCCTTCCCAGCAGCCGGCCCACCCCTCCCTCGACCGGCTGCGCCCCCTCCAGCCGCCGCCCCGCCCCTCCCCCGGCCGCCCACGCCCCCTCCCCACTGCCTGCGCCCCCTCCCAGCAGCCACCCCACCCTTACCCCTGCCGCCCACCCCCCCTCCCCCCTACTGCCCCACCCTCCTCACCCGCCCGCCCACGCCCCCTCCCTGCTGCCCCACCCTCCTCCCCCGGCCACCTGCGCCCCCTCCCTGCCACCCCGCCCTACTCCCCTGGCCGCCCACACCCCTACCCGCCGCCGTGAACCTCCTTCCCCGCTGCCGTGCCCCCCCTCCCACGGCCGCCCGCGCCCCCTCCCTGCCGCCGCACCCCCCCTCCCCGGCCACCCGCGCCCCTTCCCTGCCACCGCGCCGCCCTCCTCCCCCGGCCTCCCGTGCCCCACCCCGCTGCCAGCCCGCCCCTCCCCCCGGCTGCCCGCTTCCTCCCCGTCGTCGCGCCCCCACCTTCCCCCCGCCAGCCGGCCTGCCGCCCTCTCTTGCTGATGACCGCCCCCACTCCCTGCTTCCCTGGGGTGGCTCCACTGGCTCGAGCGGCTCGACCTCCACCCGGCTCGAGTGGCGGCGGGGAGGGGGCGAGGGGGGAGGGGAAGGGGGTAGTGGCGGGAAGTAAGTGGGCGCCGGGGGGAGGGCTGGGGCGGCGGTAGGGAGGGTGCGCGGGAAGCCGGGGGAGGAGGGCGGCACGACGGCGGGGAGGGGGCGTGGGAGGCCGTGGGAGGAGGGCGGGGTACACCACTTTCTCGGGGTGTGAGAGGAGGGCGCGGGAGGCCGGGGGAGGGGTGGTGGCAGGGAGGGGCCCCTCTCACTCTCTCTCTCTTCTCTCTCACTCTTTTGTCAGCTAATCAGAGGCCAGAAGGGTACACCAATTCCTATTATAGTAGTATAGATACATGACATATCTGTTATCAAATCTCTACCGTAAAATCCAATACAATGTAATCAATTTTTGTATAGTATCTACGTCACTTTTTTTTCAAATTCTTAAACTTTTTCTCTTCCCCACTTTCCTAGAACTCAAGGCCGATTGATTCCCCTCATTAATTTTACTTTTCAGGATTTAATATTGTGATTTTATTATATTCTATGAAATCACTTTTTCAAAGCAATACTTTCATAATAATTTTATTCTGCAGAACATTGAAATATCTTACCCATTCCAGGATTTTTTCTAGTTTTTTTTAATGTTTTCAATGCCATGACATAAGTACATATATGTAAATATTATTTCCACGTTAAAGTCTCAAAAAATTTCACTTCTATAAATAAATTTCCATGAGAAAATTGCTTTTTTTTTCTCGAGTGAAACTGTAAATCAAATTTCCAAGTTTTTTTTCTTTTAGATATAAACAATATATCATTTCACTTGTAAACAACGACATAACACATAACATTATAATTGATACTCTATCTTTTAGAGATTGGTGGATGTGTTTTTATTTTTAGGATTTTTTTTCCCTTATGAAGTTTGATTTATTCAACTTAACTAATTGATAAGTCATAGTATTTTTCATAATCATGTTGGTATTGGCCTAGTTGAGTTGGCACATGTAAGAGTCAATTTCTTCATTTTCAGGTCAACAATTTTCTATTAGGGCTTATTAAAATGAAGACAGTGCTTTGATTCATCCCCTATAAAATTCAAATTTCATCAGGGCTTCATGCATCAATAACAAGCTGATTACTAACTGTCCAGATCACTAACCATTTAGGGGGAGCATCTCATCTTGCAAAAGCCATTGCATCACCATCAAAGGCAATATGTGGAGTGAGGTTGCCCATTTCCCTTTGTTGGGTTCTAGAGGCCTTGATATTGTTAGACAAATCAAACGATCAGCAACAAAAGGCAAACGGAATCCAACGACATCAATAAAATCATTAAATGAAGACCATGTGCACTAATCGCATCCGTGATACATTTGATCCTCGAATGAGTCCTGTGGAGGCTCATGTGTGCACCCTCAAGAAGTATCCACCCTGTCCTCGACACGTCGGATCTCCTCTTTCTCATTGACGAGCCACATTCAATCTCCATCGTCATTGTTATGCCATCCTGTTCGCATCAGAAATGGACAATAGTCATGGGAAGAAGGGAGAAGAAGGGGAAGGCCCTTGAACAATTCCGGCCTGGGTGAATTTCATTCAGGGCCTTCCCCTATTTATACAAAGTGGGTATTTTTTATAGAAACCCCCGACACTTAAGTATATCTTCCAACGTCTAAAAGACCATCTGTGTGTGACCCTCTTGGCCATGTATCAATCTAGTTAACAATTTGTTGAATGAGCCTGAAATCCTCCATTTCTTCCTTAATAACTCTCTGCCTCAGTGTAGGTGGGCCACAGTTTATAAGTGGCCCACCAGGAGGCCCATTGTTACTCTCATTCCCCCTTATTTCTTCAGGTGACAGCGCAGGAGCAAGGAGGCTGTCTCCCACGTGTGACCAGTGAGTAAGTGGTCACACGTGGGGGGGGCATTTAATGAAAGCCTCCCACGTGGGAGGCCACTTAAAATGTCTCCCACGTGGGAGAATGTTAAAGGAGGGGGCATTTAAAGCCCCAAACCCTAGCCGCACAGTTGAGTTATCCATTTTTCTTGTTTTTTCAGTTTGAGATCTCCTCTCCTCCCTCTCTCTCTCTCAGGCGCCGCCTCTGGCTGGAGCACCCTTCCTCTGCCTCCTTCCACTCCTCTTCAAGATCTGACATGGTATCAGAGCTAGGTTCTAAGTGGAGATCGACCTCTACAACGTTTTGAAGGAGCATATTTGCTGTAGATCTAACCCTAAAAGGGCTCGATCTGTGATCTTCAGCAAATATTTGAAGAATTCCTGCCCTCCTCGCCTGGGATCTAACCCTAGAAAGGTTCTTCCAGCAATCTGCAGCATCTGCAGCAGTGAGAAGGAATCCTTCCCAAAGTCTCTCCAAGTTTCTTTCAATTTTCTTCAAGAATGTCAAGTTCTGGAGATGCAAGCACCTCCCAGAGTTGTCCTGAGATGATTCAAGACAGTCGTGAAGGGTCTGCGGCAAGAGTTGCAGAAACTGGGGCCGATGTTTCAGAGATTGGAAGATCTGCAGTTATATTTCCCCCAGCCGAAGTGAAATTTGACGGGGGAAATATGTTCGAGTGGTCAAAAATGGTGACGTTGACGGTCTATGGGTGTTTTCTGGGGGATCACTTGACTGATCTTCCTAGAAACCCTACTGATCCGGACTTCAAGAAGTAGAAAGCGGAGGAGTCGCTTATCTTGGGCTGGATGTTGCGGTCTATGACCCCTGAGATGAGACGGGATTTCTTGTACTGCGAAACAGTCAAGGGATTATGGGATGAGATCCAGAGATATACTGCTGAACAGTCACACGACTGGCAGATTTATGAGTTGAAGGTTCAGGAAACCCTTGCACGACAGGGCAGTGAGAACGTTAGACAGTACTCCTCTCGGCTGAAGGCGATATGGAGGGAAATCGATCATTTGTGGCCCACGCAGAATCCTCAGTCGGTGGAGCGCCAGTACATACTAAAACAGCGGATTTTCACGTTCCTTATGGGACTGAATTCCGTATACGAGTCTGTGAGGAGTCAGCTCCTTCACAGGGAGAAGCTACCATCGCTGGAGGAAGCAATTGGCGCCATTTTGCAAGCCGAAAGCCAATTTGGGGTCACCTCAGACTCACAAGGGCAGACTTCCGCTGCACTGCTCACAAAGAGGCCGGAGAGTCGGACAGACCTTGCTGGGAACAGGACAGCACGCCCATTCCAGCCAAGTACATCGGCAACGGGTGAGGGAGAAGATAGCCGTGATGCACTCTTCTGCAATTACTGTAAGAAACGGCGCCATACCAAAGAAAACTGTTGGAAACTTGCCTGGAAGAATCAGAACTCCGGGAAGAGAGCTATGGCTGTCTCGTCACTACCTCAGACCCCTAGTGGAGCTGTGGCGAGTCCCGAAGTCGAGGAAGTTCAGCAAAAATTGAGTTCGGCTTCACTAGTTCAGTCAGGTAATTCCTCTTCCCCAAAATGGGTTGCGGATACAGGGGCTACTGACCACATGTCTACAGGGATCCCTATTCACTGATTACATGCCGACAAGAGGGCCCCACCGAGTTCAGACTGCGGGAAGGTCACTACCAGTTAAGGGGATCGGTGACATTGTGATTGGTTCTCTTGGAACCCTGCAGAAGGCTCTACACGTCCAAGACCTTAAAGCAAATCTTATCTCATTACAAAAATTAGTTGACGATTACAAGTGGAGATTCGTCCTTGATAGTGACGACTGTTTTTTGTGTGAAAAGGTTTCCGGGAGGAGGATTTCATCCTTTAGAAGAGATGGTGGACTACTTCTCCTCGAGGCGTCTCCACAGAAGTGCTTAGTGGCGAGAAGAAAGTGCCCCGTGGAGGAGAGGGTGATGCGTCTACATCGGCGGATGGGACACCCCCCTTTTGAGTTGCTGAAAAACTGTTTCCCCACTCTGTTTCGGGGTTTTTTGGAAGACAATTTTTTTTGTGAAGCCTGTCATGTGGCTAAACATCGTCGTTCAACTTTTAAATCGATTGAAGACCGTTGCTTGTCACCCTTTGAGCGTATCCACAGTGATGTATGGGGCCCGTGCCCAACGAACAGTCTTACCGGCTGTCGTTGGTTCGTAGTTTTTGTGGATGATTGTACGAGGGCATCGTGGACCTACCTGTTGAGAACAAAGTCAGAGGTGCCTGAAATTCTGATCAACTTCTGCCGGCTGATTTCAACACAATTTGGGAAGCAGATAAGACGATTCAGAACCGACAATGGGACTGAATTCTTCAACTCATCGGTGGAATCATATTTTTCAAGTCACGGAATTATCCATGAATCATCATGTGTCAACACCCCAACAGAACGGACTGGCAGAGCGGCGTGCAGGGTACATTCTTGCTGTGACGCGCTCCTTGCTGATTGATGCGAGTCTCCCGAAGAGCTATTGGGGAGAGGCAGTGCTTACTGCTACTCATCTGATTAACCGACTTCCGATGCGAGTCATTGGGTATCTGTCACCTTTGGCCTTGCTAACTGCTGAGTTCAGGCTCAAACTCTTCTCAGGACTGCCAGCCCGTATCTTGGTGTGCGCGTTCGTTCACCAGACTGCCGGGAAGCTAGATCCTAGAGCTTTGAAGTGCGTCTTTGTGGGGTACTCGGGTACCAAAAGGGATACCGATGCTACCATCCACCCTCCAGGAAGTTCTATGTGTCTGCCGATGTTACCTTCAACGAAGCAGAATTAGTCTCAGAAATGAAGGTTCACCCACAACAACAAGCAATTGAGATTTCAAGCGGACTACAATTTTTGTCCCTTCCGAGACGCGAGTTGAAAATGTTGGGGGCGAACCATCCGACAACACAAGTGAACAGATGACATCCGACAAGGAGAGTATAGCAGACCGGAGAGAACTGCCCGGGAAGAAGAAGTGGAAGATTCCGAGAATCCTCTGATCGTCATCGAAGAGTCCAAAGAGCAAGATGTGCCAGCTGAAGAAGATGAAATTGTAACAGCCTTGCGAGCCAATCCAGGATGATCTTGGATGGCCAATTGCACTACGCAAAGGTGTGAGGGCCTGTCGATCGACCACAAGATACCCAATTGGGCAATATGTGAAATATGAGAAGTTGGGAAGAGAATACAAAAGTTTCCTCACCATGCTGGGAGGCATCGCGATTCCAACCCGAGTTGAAGAAGCGCTTCAAGATCCGGGATGGAAAGCCGCCATGGATGAGGAGATGGCTGCCCTACAAAAGAATGGAACCTGGGAACTTGTTCACCTTCCTAAGGGCAAGAGGCTAGTTGGGTGCAAGTGGGTGTTCACTCCAAAGTTTAACAGTAGCAGGACATTGGAGAGATTAAAGGTCAGATTGGTTGCTAAAGGCTACACTCAAACACAGGGTGTGGATTATGATGAAACCTTTGCCCCAGTGGCAAAGTTCAACACAGTCCGGGTACTCATTGCAGTGGCAGCAAAGTGACTGGGAATCCTGCGATTCGGACGTGAAGAACGCATTCCTTCACGGAGAATTAGAAGAAGAAGTTTACATGCAACCTCCTCCGGGCTATCAACAACCAGGCAAGGCAAATCTCGTTTGCAGACTCAAGAAGGCTCTTTATGGACTAAAACAGTCTCCTAGAGCATGGTTCGGCAGATTCACCGGGACTATTTTGTAATTATAGTACCATCAATCTCGTGCAGATCATACACTCTTCATCAAGCACGGTTCTGGTGGAAGGATCACTGTTCTACTGGTCTATGTGGATGACATCCTCATCAGGAGTGATTCAGAAGAAATTCAGCGGCTGAGTGGTGCGCTGTCCACTCGATTCGAAATGAAGGAGTTGGGGCAGTTGAAATATTTTTGGGAATTGAGGTAGCTCACTCAGTACTGGGATCTCCCCTGAGTCAGCACAAATATACCTGGACCTACTCAGGGAGGCAGGACAGTTGGGATGCAAGCCAGCAGCAACCCCACTAGATCCGAGTATGAAGATTGGGAAAGGAGATGATGGGGCGCCGGTGGACAAGCAATCCTATCAGAGGTTGATAGGAAAATTGATCTACCTCAACCATACCAGGCCGGATATCTCATTTGCAGTCAGCCTACTCAGTCAATTTATGAGTGAGCCCTATGAAATCCACCAGCAAGCAGCTTACGGGATCCTGGCGTATCTGAAATTCAGCATCGGACAGGGTCTATTGTTCACGCGCAATGGAGGACTTAAGCTCGAGGCGTTTACAGACTCTGATTGGGCTGGCTCCCTGGTTGATCGCCGGTCCACATCAGGTTATTGCACCTTCTTAGGAGGCAGTTTGGTCACTTGGAGAAGCAAGAAGCAGAAAGAGGTATCTCTGTCAAGTGCCGAGGCGGAATTGCGGGCTTTGAAACGGGGTGTTTCCGAGTGCAGATGGCTCAAACATCTACTTGAAGACCTTGCGCTCTACGATGAAAGTGGCACTACTCTCTACTGCGACAACCAGTCAGCACTTGCAATTGTCAAAAATCCGGTTCAACACGACCGAACAAAACATATGGCCCTGAATCGTCATTACCTGACCGAGAACATTGACAGAGGGGTCATACGGCCCCAGTTTGTCCCATCGATGGAGCAAACAGCGGACATCTTCACTAAAGCTCTGCCAACGTCGAGATTTCAGGCATTGGTGTCCAAGCTCGGCATGGTCAACGTCCACGCCTAGCTTGCGGGGGGGTGTTGAATGAGCCTGAAATCCTCCATTTCTTCCTTAATAACTCTCTGCCTCAGTGTAGGTGGGCCACAGTTTATAAGTGGCCCACCAGGAGGCCCATTGTTACTCTCATTCCCCCTTATTTCTTCAGGTGACAGCGCAGGAGCAAGGAGGCTGTCTCCCACGTGTGACCAGTGAGTAAGTGGTCACACGTGGGGGGGGCATTTAATGAAAGCCTCCCACGTGGGAGGCCACTTAAAATGTCTCCCACGTGGGAGAATGTTAAAGGAGGGGGCATTTAAAGCCCCAAACCCTAGCCGCACAGTTGAGTTATCCATTTTTCTTGTTTTTTCAGTTTGAGATCTCCTCTCCTCCCTCTCTCTCTCTCAAGCGCCGCCTCTGGCTGGAGCACCCTTCCTCTGCCTCCTTCCACTCCTCTTCAAGATCTGACACAATTCAAATGGCCCAATAACCTTTATTGGCCTTCTAGATAAATTAACTGCATAATCATTTAGATTAATTAATGTCAGTTTGATTTAACCCAATCGATAGGTTGAGTCCCCAGCACGTGGCATGACATGCTACACCTTGTGCTCTAGTATATACAAAAGAGTGTGTATAGACTCGCTCATGGAACCTACTTTTCGTAAATTACCATGTATGTATAGTCACGCATCAACTTGACACTCTTGGGACGACTTAGGGTATGGTCAACTCTCAAACCCTAATCAGTTACCTGAGTTAGTGTTGATGAGTTCAAAAATTATTGGAGAACTCTTCTCCGATATTTCACTACCTTAGCCAAGGACTTTATCGCACCATCTTCCTTGAGCAAACACCCCTTATATTGAGGGTAGATGATCCCATCTTGACCATTCAATCATCCTCGCAAACTTCTTGATGCAACCAAACTATGACTCTTTAGAATCCCATGATTTGGAACACGTAGGTCATAGTCAAAGTAAAATTGTCCATCCACAAGTTGTCTTTGGTGTTTCAGGTCTAAGGACCACTTACACAACCATGAGGTGAATCAACCTAATTTATACTTCAGGATAATATCATTCAGGGATTCGTATGGATCTGTTCAGTGAACTCTTTCAGCTAAAGAGCGCCCACTATATATACTTAGTTTATTCACACTAATGGCTATGGGAACGCCCATACTCATCATATGACTGAGGCTAAATCGTGCTATTCTATACGGATACTTCGATGTCCTTCTCGAGTATCCTTCGAATAGGAATATTTAGAAGACATGCTTGAAGACTAGTGATCTCCGTATTATGATCTCCTCATAATCCACTAAGTCTGATCATGTATTCATGGACTTCATTACAATCATTACACACGCACTATAATGAATATGGAATGAGATGTGGAATGTGTGATTGGCTTGTCGGCCACATGTATTTCCATCACCCTTGGCATAACTACATGTATGTTTTCTGATACATGAACCGGAGTAGATTTTTATTATTAAACCTAGTTATTAATATATCTTTAATAGAAAATTTCTGAATTAAGTTATAAAAATAGTTATGTCTTACTTGTCTCACTTTTTTATTAATTAATTTACATAAATTGATATGTTATTGCTTGAACTAGATTGATTTAATCATATTTAATAATTAGTTGTTTCATTGAATCCACTTTTATTTCATTTTTTCAAATTTAAGTGACGTATCTTACATTAAAAATTGGCAACAATGATTGAGTAGATTTTAACTTTAGATTCGTCATTATTTTTTATCTGATTAGTGATCATTCTATTCATTATATTCATCAATTTTTTTCATTGTGATATTAAACTCTTGTATTTATACCTTGAATATTATAAATATGAATTTTTAGGAGATTGACTTTGAGTGCCATGATCATTCAGTCTTTGTCGATCGTAATTGGCATCTAGTTTCTTCAAATTGTACTAATATAAAAGAAACGAATTTGATTATATATAAGTTGAAGAGTAACTTGATAAAAACTTAAAAGTCAATGAAATTATTTTAATAGTTTGATACTGAAAAAATATTTGAATTTAATATCCAATACCTTGTGATGTAGTCATTGGTTGAGATATCTACTATGTTTGACCATGTGGGAACATAACTTAAATGGTGATTGAGAGGAAGTGAATGATCAAAATGGAAATGGAAATTTAGATACACTTAGATGAAGTTTCTTAGAGATCAATCACAGGATTTCGAAATTTGTTATCATACTTAGCGAGATGAAGATTGAAGATATTTTCAGTGAAGTAACTATACACATTGTGATTAGAATTGCAAGGTTGCATTAGGAATCATCTCAAAAAATGTTATTTGCTCTTTCAGTGACTGTAAAGGGGAATCTTTGTCATTCAGTTGTTTGGTTCTTGCCTAATGAAAACTGACTCCTAGTGGGGTTTGCCACTGGAATGTCAATTACGTTTCATTTTTTGTCTCTTGTATGATCTATACTTGGAGATGGCATAATTTATATTTTATCTTAAATGTTTTCTTGATAGTTATCTATGAACACTGATTTTCTAGGCAGACAAATAATCTTCTATGAGAGTTTTCCATCTAGAGAACACATTGCCCCAGCATTTTCAATGACTTTAGGATATGTGGTTATCTCAATGATATGCTTATCTAGCTCAAGTAAGTAAGTTCTTGAGATTTCTCCATAAATGTATCACCTTTGACTAGAAACATTTGTTCCAGGCAAAACTCTGATTCCACAAGATCATTAAGTCTTTTTTCTCCATGGCCCAAGTAGCTATGATGACAACATAAATGATGTTGTCCTCTTTGTGAAGCTCCAATAATTTGTATTTCAATAGTAGATATTTCTTGTAGTAATCTAATGTAGACATTATTTTATTTTTTTAATAAAATTCATGCCTTCCAGATTAATCTGCAATATTACTGAAGTCAACAAAAATATTGAAGAAGATAAAGATGAATGGGAATTTCTCTATGAAAATCAACTCCAAGGAAATGATAAATTTTAATTTCATGATTATTTAAGAATATAATAGCAGAGAGTCATGCTTCAATCTGAAATGGGAATAAAAAGGTTGGAACATTTGATTTCATTTATATTAAGTGGAAAATGAGTAAAATAATAAGTCATAGGCATCACATTAGATTAATATTTATTTGCTCGTATTAATAGATTGAATTCATATTACGAGTGGCTTTAAATACAAAGGTAAATTTTATTTTAACCCTAATAAGTATAAATTAAGATACGATTACATGGAATTTAGTGAATTTTGAAAGGGGAATTATGAATTATATGTAGAGAGAGATGAATTTGAATCCTAGACATTGAGTTAATTTAAAAATCACAAATTTTCAACAGATATTTAAATAAGATTGATTCTACACTGAAAGTAGGGAATATTTAATAAAATAGGAAATTTAAATTGGAGTAATTGAAGCTATATATTTTACAGGGAAAGTATATGTAGTGAAATAGAAAGAATGATCATATAAACCATAAGTAAAAGTCAGGAATTGACATCTATACTTATATATGTACTTGACAAAAATAGATATTCATAAGGGAATAATGTTTGAGAGGATTCATAGATTATTGAGTACAGATAGCTTGGATTATTTTATCAATTTATACTGCTTATTGTTGATCAAAAAATTTTATCATGACATTATGAGAGATATATATTGAAGTTTACTCTATAGGGTTGGAGAGATACATTTTCAGAAATATTTGGCTGGAGAGAGAAAAATTGGGACTGAAGTAGAGCTGAGATGGACTTGTTAAAATTAATTAAACTTTGGTGGGATGTATGGCCTGGTTTAGTTGGCATAGGATGTGGGTAGCTAGGCACTGGATTTGGAGTGTGATAGAAGGTTAGATTTAGGATTGAAGAATTCCCAATACTGGTTTAAGGAATAGCGCACACTCATATTTTTTATTCTTTGTTTCATTTCCATATTCCCTAAATGAATTTATATTTACCTAGTATTTATCATAATAATTTGCTAGGGTGAGGACGACTCTTTCAAGTAAAAGCTTCATAAATCTCTGATTTTTTCTGTCATCCTTCGTTGGTGTAGACATAGTGACCACCCATCCGATATCCAGATACCAGACAACCAATATCTGATATCTGATAAATTGAGGTTGTTTCAGATACCAGATATCAGATGTCAGACGGATATCTAATATTCATATGATACAAGATATTGGAATGGATATCATAGGCCTGGCATGGCAAGTGCCAGTACTGGATCTCGAAGCTGATATCAGATAGTAAAATCTGATGGCTGGTATCACAGATTTAAATCTTTCCTGAAAATTGGTATCCAGATAACGATATCTGATATCCACATTCTGTTTAATTAATGAGAAATTATTGTCCCATGTGGAAAAAATAAGAAGTTTACAATAGTATAAATTGTTTTGAACAATTTGTAAACTGAAAAAACCTGCACTCTACCCTTCGTGACTTTAAAGTGAATAGTATGTTCATATTGGGCCCAGCGATGCATTCTTTTGGGCCCAGTTTATACTTGGCCAGACAAGTATGGAACAGTAAGTGTAATATTAATTGGAAGCCTCTAATAAAAAAAATGCTCTAACATATTACATTTACATTTATATTTCCGGATATTGGCATCTCGGCCGTGGCCTCCAGAGATCTTGATTTGCCTGTCTTTTCAGAGTACAATAAGGTCTTGATGACCTTCGTTACTTATCTAAAATTCGGACGTCTCTGAAAAATCTATCATTACATTATTCGCGATGACCACTATCGAAGATTATTCATCCTTCTTCTCAAAAAGAGGTAACTTACCTCAGGTAAGGCTTCTCAAATTATCATCTTGTTCGAGCCATGAAAAGGATCCTAAAGAAGGCATCTAAGAAGCAAAACAAAGAAAACAGTACACGAAGAACTAGTCAGAAGGGAGCGCCAAAGAATGAAACGACAAGAATTAGTCCAGGAAGCCGTGATTATCGTCCTGGAAGAGCATCGTCAACGACTCCACCGGAGGCGGCAGGTTGAGGTCGAAACTGAGGACGGAAGAAGCCTCCGAGGAAGGAGACTGAATCTCTGAAAAATCTATCACTACAATATTCGCGATGACCACTATCGAAGATTATTCATCCTTCTTCTCAGAAAGAGGTAACTTACCTCAGGTAAGGCTTCTCAAATTATCGTCTTGTTCGAGATATGAAAAGGAACCTAAAGAAGGCATGTAAGAAGCAAACCAAAGAAAACAGTCCACGAAAAACCTAGTCAGAAGGGAGCGCAAAAGAATGAAACGTCAAGAATTAGTCCAGGAAGCCGTGATTATCGTCCTGGAAGAGCATCGGCGACTCCACCGGAGGCGGCAGGTTGAGGTCGAAACTGAGGACGGAAGAATCCTCCGAGGAAGGAGACTGGACCTCCGCAACGGAAGTCGAACCCAGTGACTGCTCCTCGAGCGCCTTCTTAGCGGCAGCCTTCTCCTCTCTGGCGTGCCCAGCCATATGCCCTCCCAGACCGCGCGACGAGTCGAACTCCTTATCGCAGCGGCTGCAACGATACAGCTTCAGGTTTCTATACTTCAAACACCGATACCCGCCGTCGACGACGCTTCGCGCCCCTCTCTGAAGCAAAACAAGGCCGCGAGCCGCTTCTAGGACGGACTTTTCCCCGGCGTCGTCGAGAAGAGGAGCTTTCTCAGGAAGGATTATCCCCTCCGGAGGAGAGATCCCCCGCCACGGTCTTCCAGGATGCGTCCTCATGTGTCCGCAAAGCCCTTTTTGGGACTCAAATCTCCTCCCACACACGCCGCAAGGGTCTGATATCAGCTCCGGTCCGCGCTCCCGCTTCGGCTTGCGTCTCCTCCGCAACGGTACTGGTTTCAGCTTCTTGACCTCCTTATCTTTAAGTCTACCCTCGCCGCTCTCCTCACTCCTTTCACCAGAACCCACGTACCGAACTCTCGTCTTCATCCTCTTCCTTCTTCCTGCTCTCTCCAAACTGTAGAGGAGAGGTGATGGTGCAGCTGATTACACTGCGGTCGCGAGCGTAAGAAGAGATCGAAGCCGAAGAGGGTACTTGTAATAATCAGTCATCAAGTTGGAACCGCCGGGATGGGATTCGTGGCCCACGAATTCTGAGACAGCAGCGGCATGACGCCATTGCTAGATGTTGGCCTCTCGCTTCGCCACGTGGAGTAGAAACCGAGTCAAACGGGATGGAACCAGCTCCGCATTTCGAACCGTTCGTGGTTTCCGGAAACAAAGCGTGAAACGGCGAGACCGAGTCTGGATGAGGAAGATGAAAGATAAGCAAGACAACGGTGTAATGTTTTCGCGCTGGGCGATGCATGCTGAAACTACAGTTGCGGACTTAAACTGCGATGCAAAAATATAATTAAAAGTGTATCACGATTCTACATGGGCATGGAGAAATACGTACGACTGTAGAACAATTCTTCGATTAATCGGGTGATAACTTGGACTGGTGCAACAAAAATTATGATGCTTTCAGCGAATAATATTCGGTGTTCTCATCTCTAAACTTAGTCTATTTCACCAACTGATCTTATTAAGACTAGGTTTTGTACCACGCTTGTAAGTTTCCCAGCTCAGGTTCTCTTTTGGACTAGGTAGAAATAGTCAAGAGTTTATGAGGTCCTTAATCCATCCAATCAATCCTATAAATAGTTCATAATCCTTTGACTATATGAAATGATATAAAATAAGACAAACTGCTAGTTTTTTTACTAAGTTTACAAAAATGAATTCGGGGTACTCCCCAAGCCACCAGGCTTGAGACAAAACTAGAGATGAGGTTTACGATGGTGATGTTTGTATTTTAAATGTGGTTTGACTTATTCGTGTTGTCTCATCAGAAGTTTGATTCAGTCCTCTGGTTTTTTCGTCTGTTGGCCCTCCCGCACTGAGTGGCTCCTTAGTGGGCTCCCTCATAATGGGATGACTTATCAACCAGGGCCACACATAAAACTTCGACGGATGGTTTATTTACACAGTATATGTTTCATTAGTTAAATTTATAAGTTAAGAATATCCTAGAAGTTCTCAAAGAATTCAAAAAAAGAAAAAGAAAAAACGTATTCCTTAATTAAAGCTCATTGGATTAAAATCACGTAAACATATTTTAACAGTAAAATCATGTAAATATTATGTCAGTTACATCCATGGATAATTATGCATGAAAATTACATAAAATACAATAGCTTATTTTCATGCATTCAAGATAAAATTTGATTTTCCTAAATAATTAAAAAACGTGTGGCAGGAAACACTATTTCTTGCTCCGATACGTCAATTTTTACTCCATTTATGCCAAAATTTTACATTTTACTGATAGCATGAAAGCATACCAACTATTGGCATTTCGTTTACCATCCATTTATGCACTGAATTGATTTAAATAATCTGTTTCATCATTTATTTTTACTGATTTATTTTTTATGCATAAACATATATTTTATATTAATTTTAATGCTACCAAAAATGCTAGTTTTGTGCAAAAAAATCAATCATAAAACTATAATTGATAGTTTTCCCTGAGGTATTGTAATTTTATAGATTTCTAGTATTTTCCAGACTTTCAATAAATTCATTTCATTAAAATGAATTTAATAAAGTAATAATGATAATATCATTTTATTCATTTTTAAATATATTTTCTATTTATTTTGGCATTTTAAGTCTTTCTTAAATTAGCTTATCCTATTTAGGAGTGCTCTGAGCAGACAAGCAAGAGCAGCTCAACATGCCAACAGGAGTGGGCACAGTGGAGAGTGATTGGAGGATGAATGATTACATGATCGAACAAACTTATCCTGCTAATTTTACAAACAACATGCTAAATTTAATTGTAGATTCATATATTTTACATGTTCAATTCCATTAAATGTATATTTATATAATATAATTTAATTTCATCTATTCCATTAAATACTAAATTAAGTATATAAATTCCATCAGTAAGTTGATCACAAGTGGAGATGAATGAGACCTGCAAGTTACCTTGCGATACATAGTCTCGAACAAAATGATACTAAATTTCAATATGTTTATTACGTGCAAAAAGTAGTAGATTTTTTTTGGTGAGATCGATTTCTCCTAAATTGTCACACCAAAATGTAGGTGATAAATCAGATTTAATATGAATTTTTTAAAGTAGAGATTTTACCCAAAAGATATCTGTAGTGGTGTTGGCCATTGTACTTGACCAAGCCAATGTGGACTTCTTCTTGGAAGCCCAGCCTACAAGGTTAATACCCAAAATACAAGGTAGACACTCGTAGATCACTGATTAACAGGACAGCCTGCCCATTCAGCACCATTGAAAATGTCAATTTGAGAGGACAAAAGGTTTTTAAACATTAAGTTTAAGCAAAAATTGCATGTAATGTAATGTACAAGATGTTTAATCTTTCTAGTGACATGCTTGGAATTCATGCATGTGTTGTTAAGCTTTATTAACAGTGAATGCTATGTTGGGACGGGGTAATCTTTTGGTACCCAAGACTTCACATGATTTTCCAATATTCAGTGGGATAATATGAGGGTTTGGAATTGAGGTTTCTGCTTTTGTGGGTGTCTGTGATTGTACACAACACATGGTGCTAACTTGTTTGCATTGATCCATGTTGGCCATGAAAAGTAACTTCAGTTTTAGAGAGGAGAATAGCCGTTTTGGAGAATTGAAAGTTGATGTTAAAGAAGTAATGGGCAGTACCAAAAATGTCGAACAGCGAACTTGGAACTAAGAGTTGCGATGACGATTTTTATGCCATGGGGATCTGAGCCGAGGACAAGTATCACATTCACATAAACAAGAACAGGTGGTATCATAAGGAGTATTTCTACAGAATAGAGAGAATTCAATTAGAGAGCTGGTAAAACCAACATTAAGAATATATGAGCTGAGATTGTGGAACCAAAAGGGAGGAGCTAGTTTGAGACCATACAGTAAATTACACAGGTGACAAATCTTGTGGGGTTTCTTGGGAAAAAAAACTCATCAGTCGATGCATGTAATTAGTTTCATGAAGATTTCCATGAAGAAAAGGATTGGAGATATCAAGTTGCTGCATCTACCAATTGTGAGTAGCGGCAAGAGCGAGAAGAATTGACAGAGTAATCATGTTTAATAACTCCTGGGAGCTGAGTGAAGCCTTGGGCAACAAGATGCATTTCACAACAGTCAAGTTACCCATCCCTATGAAGCTTAGTGCAAAAAATCCTTTTACAGCTGAAAATTTTTGTGTAAGGAGAGGGAATCAGGTCCCTTGTATGGTTTCAAAGAAGGGTTTTGTCTACATCATGCATGGCACAATGTCATTGCCGGTGTTGGAGAGCCTTGGGGATCGAGGAGGCCTTGGATGTTAGGGCAGCCAAGGCATAGAATGTGGGCAGATGATATTAGGAGAGATGATATAGATCAAATAAAGGATAAAAGCATTTGGGGAGGTGTGATAATGTGTAATCATTGGACAATTTCCTTCATTAAAATCCAATCTTAATACATAATTAACATGAATTTGATGCACATTATCATCTATTTGTGTCACTTCAACATTCCATTTCTTCTCTCATTTACTCTTTTTTGAAAAAAATTTGATCATATGTTGACATTTACAAGTTTCACCTTTGTAAAGGTCAAACCATCATAGTTTTTTATTTCATGAAATTTCAGGGTCTAGAGTTAATGAAGTAGCGAAGAATGATCATTGTGCAAAAGCATGCTCAGAAAATTCAAAAACCAAAATGCAATCTTTGGCACCTGTTTTAATTGCTTTAATGAAATATTTTTTCAATGCAAAATGAGTGAAATGAACAAATAGATACATCCCTTTGAAGTTGGAACAAAAATAAAATTTTCAAATCTGATTTTTTAAAGATTTTCTTCTAATTTCATTATTTTTCTTATTTAAGTGTTTTTAACTCTGATGCATTTTATATAATTGATATAAAAGTGTTTTTAGGTGGACATGTGGCCAAAAGCATGTTGGGCGCCATCGCTAGACGAGTGGCGGTTCTGCCACTCAAGGTGCATCTAGGGGGCCAAGTGGAACCCAAGTGGTGCCTATGTGGTGCTCATGCAACATCCACATACACATGTGAGAAGACAAGAGGTCCGGGTGCAGTTAAGCACAAATTCATGTGAATGAAATCAATATTTGTTATAAAGTTTTTATTTGTTCTCATTATACCCATGAGCGACTAAAGTTTTGCATATTGTTCAGGACACATGGCTTGAGCTGAAGCCTCGATCAAAGTGAGTGGATGTAGAACTTTTATTGTCACTTAAAGGCTTTGGGGATTGTGGCATGCTATAATTGGATGGAAATTCAAAATAAAGTGATCAAAGAGAAGCTCATACGTGAAGTACTTCAGACTGTCCAACCAATGTGACAGATCGTGACAGAAGACCCACATGGGTTGCTAGACTGGTATGGCATTCTCTCTCCTCAGAAGCATGAAAACTTGGTGCAATTTAAGCTCTTGTGTCGATGGATCGTACCCATCGAATGGGAGTGACTTTGCCAATTTGATGGGCGTTTATGTGTCTCCATCTCTTCAAAACGCATATATGATGCGGCATCATTTAAGGTGTTGCGCTGTTGTTCCTCGCCTATTGGATGGCCCATGTTCTCTGATCAGGTTATCCTTCTCTCTTTTCTCAATGCACTCTCCTCTTTTCTGTTTTGATTGTATAAGACACATCCTGGCAAATCCACCCCATGTAAAGAAGCGATCAAATGGCCAGGAAATACTGCAATCATTACAAATGAAATAACTCACCATTTCAGTGAGTTCATTCCATTTCTAAGTTGAATCATAGTTTTTATCGAATCATGTGGATTTTTGAATTGCCAGAGCTCTTTCTTGGATGACAAACCTTTGAGATGTGGAGGGATTGATCTTCGGATGCATGGAAATCAACTGTAATCATTAAGCGTTTTAATCAGAAGTTTTAAGGAGGAAATCTTAATTAAAAGCCTCAATCTAGCACAGATTACATCAGTTACTGTCCACATTTATCTAAGTAATTTATCCTTCAATTGATTTGACATATAATTACACTTTGCTTTTTGGTTTTTTAGGACCTTATGATGAGGACAAAATTTCAAATTATGATGCACACGATTTAAAACCAGAGGCATACACGAGAATTGCGGAGGTTAGCACGACCAACTCTGATACAAATATGATGTAACACGATGCACCAGGATCGAACAGTTCATTTTACACCACAAGGAAAGGACAACTAATCTGTAAGTGGTGGCGCGAGGCGACGGGTCGGTAATAGTGACGAGATGAGCCTCAGCGACGGGTATAGGACGACGGAAAGGTGCAGCCTCATAGGGCAGCTGCAACAAGGTACTATCGGACTTCAGCGATGGGATGTCTGGCATCGCTACGATGGCGACGATGAGTGTAGAGCTGGCTACTGGAAGACGGAGGTAGGCGTCGGCAACAACGCCAACCGATGTTCATCCTGTGGTGCATGTGCTTTGCGGCGGTGACTAGTGGCGGCAGGTCGTCCGGCAATCGCTTCCCTCTGAACTACTCTAGAGAACACTAGGCGCGTGTGTAGACGTGGCAGTGCAGGTAGGCACGACGGCACAAATATGCACTGCGGTGCAGGTAGGCGCGGCGGTTCTTGTAGGCACTACGGCGCACGTGGGCGCGGCGATGGGCTCAGAGGCGAGTGCAATCGCACAGATGATGGTGGTGCAAGTAGGTAAGGCTACGCGCTCGGAGGCGAGCGCAGTGACGAGGATGATGGCACAAAGGCGCGGTGAAGGTTCGGAGGCGAGCGCAGTCACGAGGACAGCGGCGACGCAGGTAGGCACAGCTACGTGCTCAGAGGCGAGCAGATAGTGCAGGTAGATGATGGCGTAGGTAGGCGTGTCGCCAGGCTTGGAGGCAAATGCGGAGGCAAGGATGACGACCAGCGGAGTTGGCGTGGTGGCACAGGTTGGCGTGGCAATGAGCGCGATGATAGGCACAACGACATGACAAGGTGGTAATTGAAACCAAGGCAGACGGATGCGGCTGTAGTTGCGGCTGCTCAACGGCGGCTGCGGTTGCTACGTAGAGAAGGGTGTGCGGTGCAATGCCAAAATTCGCACCAACTGTGCAAAATTTTGCACACACCAGAGGGGTTGTGTGATGTGTGGTGCAGTTTTGTGCAAAAATCAGCACCGCACATTGCACAAATTTGCACAGCTCACTGTCGCCGGGCCAGGGCGGCACCGGCAAAGACGGCGCCGATGAAGGAGATTCTCCGAGAGATCGAGATAGTTGAGAACGAGGAGGAAGCCGAGCTCCGCCGAGATCATCCTTGTAAGGAGATTGCTCCCTAGGTTGAGCTCCGTTAGGCGTCGCCATGAGAGCACGTCTCTGGGGAGCTTGTCGGAGATGGCATTGCCATGGAGGTTCAACACTTGGAGCCCGACCAGTCTCCCGATCGCCGGCAGCAGCGGCCTAGTGAGGCAGTTCCTAGCGGTGGAGATCTCAAAGAGGTTCTACAGCGCAGCGATCTCACCGGGGACGACGCCGGAGAACTGGTTGTGATATGGCGAGGACGGAGAGGTTCCATGCTCCAGCTATGGTGGGGAAGATATTGTTGGAGAGAAGGTTCCCTTCGAGGTCCAGCAGGCTGACCCTCGCCAACACACACATCGCCGGCTGGAACTTGTCAGAGAGGGAGCTTCCGCTGAGCCGGACCCGCCGGAGCCTTCTGCAGCTTCCCAGCCCCTCCGGCAGAGTCCCGAGAGAGAATTGCCGATGAGCATGAGCTCCTCCAAGGAGCTCCCATGGCAGATCCCCCTTGGAATCTCCCCGGAGAACTGGTTCTGAGAGAGATCCACCACAACGAGGGCGGAAGTCTCGCCCAACTCCAGGGGAAGCCGCTTGCTCAAGCCGTTCTCGTGGAGGCGGAGGTCGACGAGGCTCGTGGGTAGCCCGCCGGCGAGCCTGTTTTGGTAAAGATGGAAGCTTTCCAGCAGCGGGCACTGGAAGAAGGCGAGGGGGATCTTTCCTTGGAGGAGATTACCGGAGGCATCGAAAAATCGAGGAGAGGAGAGGTTTCTGGCCACTTGGTCTGGAATTGCCCCAGAGAGGCGGTTCCCATAGAGCTCGATCGCGGCGGAGGTCGTTCCGGGTGAGGTCGAGCAGCTCGAGCCGGCGGAGCCACCCCAGGGAAGCAGGGAGTGGGGGTGGTTGTTAGTGAGAGAGGGTGGCAGGGCGACGGGGGTGGCGGGCGGCGGGTGGCAGGGAGGGGGCGGGGCGGCCGAGAGAGGAGGGTGGGGCACCTTCAAAAACTTCGCACAATTTCAGCAGCGGGGCTGTGCGAATATTGTGTGCGGAGCAATGTGCGAAATTCACACTGCACCGCACAAACGTACGAAAATAGTCCGCTCCCATATTTTGGACCTTCCCTACTACTACACGGCTAGCGACTGCGCGGTTGCACAACTGCAGCTGCGCAGCTGCGGCTGTGGCTGCTATGCGGCTACGCGGCTGCGTGACTGTAGCTGTGCAGCAGCACGGCTTCAAGGCTGCACGGCTGCGCGGTTGCCCGGCTGTGCGGTTGCCCGGCTGCGCAGCTGCAGCTGCTGGCGGTGGCGGCCGTGCTGAAAGGCCGCAGCCATTGTGGACGGCTATTGCTGCGGTCGGATGCGGCGGCTGCAGTCAACTGCGGCCGTTGTAGTTGACCACGGCCGCAAGGCGTGGTGGTGGCCTGGTCCGACGATGGCGACTACGCCTGCGGCTAGCTGCTCGGGCACGTTTGAAGGTGGCGTGGCATACCCGAAGGCGGCGACAGCGGGAATGGTGATGGCGGTAGTGGAGATGGCGGTGGTTCTCTGGCGAAGATACAATGGAAATGCCCTAATTTCTCTTCTCGCGGGGCATTTTTGTAAATCTCTCAAACTCTAAAACAAAACTAAAAAAACATTTAAAACCTAGAAAATCCAAGGGGTTACATCACATTAGGTTAGAATTTGTGATTTTCTCTCTCATCACACAAATTTTCTATCTTCAACGTCTCGCTATGAGTTCCCCCTCAATCTAATACTGATTTGCCCAAATTTTGACCCCTTGGAAATATCTTTATGTTTTTTTTATAATTTTATCACCACTTCTCTTGTCTTATTCCATTTCGTTGTTCAATTCCCTTCATTATGTGAACTGTTCTGAAATCACATTGATACTCCCCGATTCTCTATGGACTCTACCTTGGCTTGTTGTCATGACCTATTTCATCAAACTTGTAGTGAATACAAGTTTTTCTTTATTGATGAATTATTTGATGTATTCAATGACCATGAATTACTCTAGTCAAGGTGGATGGGTAGAAGTGGGAGACCGGGACTATGAAGGAAAAAGTAAACGGGGCCAGAGAGGGAGAGGGTGACTGGAGAGGCGAGAGGTTTATTGACTTAGTTACTAGGATTAGTGGTTTGATTGGCATTGGGGGAGACCAGTTAAAGAAGGGGACCGAGAGAACTAAAAAGGAGGCCTCTAGTTGGTGGATAAGTGATAAACTCAAATTGAGGGAAAATTTACATCATTGTGAATTGAGTTTGATCAATATCATGTGTACACCTTTACTCATGAATAATGCAATTAGTGAGCGATAAGCGAGGGTCATGGCCACTTGGAAAGGATCTTAGGGAAATAACTCTTTCAAGAGGTGAATTCTAGAGGTGAGCAGGATTATGTATAGTGTAAGAGAGTGAATGCTGAAGATAGTAATAACAATAGAGGTAGTGGTAATTTGAGAAGACAGAATGGGTATCTTACTAGTAATGGATCAGTATCAAGCAAGTGGGACTAAAGCTTAGGGTGAAGGAATATGTGAACGGTGGCGTTAGACAATATTAGAGTTAATGATACTAAGTAGCTACTTTAGGGTTTAATAATTTAGGGTTTGACTAACTTATGGTTTAATGGAGTATAGTAGGATGGGAAGACGAGACTTGATGAAGATGGTGGTGTAGGACATGGTGACAGAGGTAGTGAAAATAATGTAGAATGAGGATTCAAATGGGAGAGATAGTGACATATATTTTCTTAAACAAAAGGAGAGGGGTAGGTGGACAGTAGGTGGATGTTAGGTGATTATAGGTTGGGATGATGATGGATGAAGATGGATGTTGATGATGTATGGAACTGCTAGATGATCTACTTAAATGTGTTCAAAACGAATAAGTGTAATGCAAGAGGCTAACCTTAGATCCTTATGTTACGCCAAGATCAAGGCATATTCCTGATCCAGATCAGCCTGCCCACTTCTCTGTTGACCCTCTCCAAGCACTAAAGACACCAATACCAACCTTGATGAACCTTTAAACTTCACTTTCTTTCAATCTGCCTCTCTAGGAGGAAGTGAGCTTAAATATGTTTTTTTACAATTATCAGGTTCAATTTATAGATCCAATCACATGGATGGACAGAGGACATAAACACAAAGCTATTGATAACGTGATAAATGCATGGGTATTTACATACATTTTATATAATTTTGGAATTATTAATTTAGGATTTATCAAATTATTATTTGAATTAACTAAAAAAATTAGCTATAAATTCCAATTTTTCACATTATGGTTACTTTTTACTAACCTTCTTGACTTATTTGAAGTCAAGAAGCTTTATTATTGATGTGTATTTTATAGTTACACATGTGCAGAAATTTATAGGAATGAGAAGATACAATTCTTAAGGAGTTGGAGAATTTTTGGGAGTTTAGTGATTCTCAAAAGGGGTTTGAAAGGAGAAAATGGTGTTGTGGGCCTTCAAAAGAGAAATCAGAGGGAGATGGTTCATGACCTGGCCTGCCCATTGTGCTCTCAAAAGCCTTACAAAGAAAGAAGCTCAAGATCATGAGTAGAAGCTCTAAACCCATGGAGAAAAACAGGCAAACTAACAAGAAAAAATAATAGAAAATGCCATAAGGGGTATTTTAGTAATTCTTCCTATTTATAAATACTCTTGTTCTCCCTCAGTTTTCCTCATTATGGACGTACTCTAGCATGTGGCTGGCCAGCAGAGCAAAGCATTTTCAGAATCCATGTTGTTCAACCTGCTTGATGTAAGTTTGTTGAAGTTTTCATTCAATCTCTTCTCTTGTTTGCATTGAAAAATGCCTGATCCTGGAAAAATATAAGGATCCACACTTGATAGGAAGCATTGAGGGCTCACCATACTTGCATTGAGGTTATAGGAACGTAGATTTCCATTTTCCCATCATTACCTATCCATTTCTCCTTTAAATACATCACTTTCTCACTCTAAACACTTGTTTTTTCCTACTTTCTCTCTCTATAATTGACTATATCTCTTAGACCTTCATCCATATTCGCATTTTTTCCCTCAAAATTTCATGAAAAAGCTCCACCATTTGCACCTTCAAATTCCCTCTCAAACTCCTCCTACACCATTTCTTCATTTTTTCTCTCTAGTATACGCCCTTTTCCCTCTCTCTAGGGTCAGCCCTCTTCTCTCTCTAGAATATCCATCATCTCCCATTTCAAAATCCAAAAAACATTGCATCAAAATGTCATCAGCTAGGCCAAACAAGTCTGACTTTTTACTCTATCGCTACCGCCGCCATGTGTTGCTGTGTGGTGTCGTGCAGTGCTTGTGCAGCAAGAACACCCTTCTGATCGCCGGTCTGCGAACGGGCAGCACATCCAACTACCGGGCAAAGGAGTGCCCTTTTCAGGACTTGGCCAAGTCCCGGCTCAATTGGGCCAATCCCAATTGGGCCAACCCATATAGGCCGGCCTACATTTTCCGAAGTGGGCCAACCTTAAGTGGGTTAACCAATCGGGCTGTCCTACACTAAGCTGATTTGAGCTGCTGACCCAAATCCCCAAACGGGATGATCGCCGCTGCTGCCGCCGGCGATTGCCAGCAAAGTAAGATTTAGATTCTTGGCATTTAAAAATAGCAAAAAATTAGGAAAATCCCTTAAAAATATTTTTCTGCATTTAAAAATAGTAAAAAATTCAGAAAAATTCTATAAATTAACCTAGTCAATTTATAGTCATTTTGGCGTTTAAAAACAATATAAAAATCTATAACTCTCATCTTCATTATTTATAGTGGTTTTAATTGTGAATTTAATTCCATAAAAATTTTCAAATATTTATTTTCAATTTCTGGTGTTAACTAAAATTAGAAAATTAGTATTAAATATTCTTAAGTGTTTTTCCTTGTATTTATGCTTCAATTTCAATCATAGAAAATTATAAAAATTAACTAAAAATCCATAAAAATCCAAAATTTATACTTATCAGCTACTATCTCTATATAACCTAGAAAGGGGTATGCAGAAGCAAAGGCTTGAATCAAGACATTGTTGGGCCCATGATGGGCGTATCCTTCTTCCCCCATGGATCGTGGGGGTTTGAAAAGAGATGGAGTGATGGGGACTTCTTGTGACTTAGGAGGTTACCTATGCATTGTGAGAATATTATGGCCTGCACACATCGCAACCACCATCGGTGGCTTAGCTTGGTGAGTCTCATCCCCACCATAGGAATATGACTTAGATTATGCTGTCAAACTGCTCATTCTGGTGATCTTATTCTTTACCTTTGTGGTCACTGAACAATAGCCTCACATTTGTGATCATTTTGGAGAGGTTTCTTCAGGCTCTGACAGGTGTGCCTCAGATGCCATGATTAAGAATTGGAGATGTATGAGACAATTTTTAATTATAAATATTCATAGAATGAGAATGACAGAGCAAACTAGAGAAGAGCAAGTTAATGAAATAAATTTGTATGTTTATTTGTCTCTCCAGGGTTTTTGAAATATGAATGTATTTATAGCGACAGAGGTAGAAAAGATGTAGGAATTAAGATAGATAATTTGATGTGACATCTGGAAGGAGTTGGCACAAGTGTGGCTTTGTTGCCATGCAAAAATATCATGGTAGTGTCCTGGGCAAAGGTGATGCCTTACTGCCTAATGACATCCTCCCAAAGACTGAGGTTGGCGCCATCATTTCTGCCACCTTATTTTCTTAAACAAATAGCAACATTCTCTCTTCCACTAGCGTATATTGTCTTTCGCTTTCCTTCTCTCTTCAATAAACTCAGATCTCCTTTGTCCATCAATCATCCTCCCCACACAGATGTGTCTCCCTTATTGGTCTGCTTTATGGCACTTTCTATTTCTCTATATCTGTATCTCTATCTCCCTCTCTCTTTATTTCGCTGCAAACCTCTACCTTCTTTGTATCTATGAATTATCCGTCTCTCTATCGGTTCTCTATCTATGTGTGTGTCAAATTCTACACTCTTTGTATCTGCCAATTCCTTGACTTTGTCAATACTCTCTCTCACTACTGATTTCTACTGTCCCTATACAATTCCCTCACTCTATCAATCTTTGTCAATTCTCTCTCTCAATCTGTGCCAATTCATACTCTCTAAATATCTTCCAATTCCCTCACTCTATCAATTCTATCTATATCTAAAAATTTATGCTCTATATGTATTTCCACTCTACCAAAATTTTAAGGCAATGCGTAGTTTAATGAAAATGCCTCCGCATGAATTTTTTTGAATTTTAAAACTGTTATGCAAGAAATTACTAGCCAATGGGTTTTACCTTCATTAAGTGAAAGCTTGGTTGAATCCATCATCATTAAGATTGAATTCAGTCTCAAAATGTATGTATCGTATTTTTATTAATGTTAAATCACATAAAAAGTATTCAGGTGAATAGTATGTAGGCTTTGACATTTTGGACCGGGGACCGGTCGGACCGGACCAAACAAGGACCAGAAGTTCGCCATTACTCCCCCCCTGAAATGGCGAACCACATGTGCGCTCGCCGCTGCCCAAACTTCTCCCCCCCCCCTCCCCCGTTGGGCGCTCGCCACTGCCCCCCCCCCTCCCCCCCATTCTTCTTCTTCATTTTTTCATTTTGTTATCTTCTTATTTTTTTTCTCTTCTCCTTTTTTTATTTCTTCTTATTTTCATCTTCCTTTGTTTTATTCTTGTTCTCTTCTTCTTTTATTCATTTTATTTTCATCTTCCTTCCTTTTTGTTGTTCTCTTCTTCTTTTATTCATATTATTTTCATTTTCCTTTATTTTTATCGTTCTCTCCTTCTTCTTTTATACTATAAACCTTTTTTTCATGTTCTAGTTGGTTTTGTTTTGATACTCTTATTTCTTATTATGTTGGTTAATAGTCTTTCACTATCTCGTCTTGTTTAATTTTTTAGTTTCCAAAATGGACGTTCTTTTTGTTATGCATACAAGATGGACATTCTAAATTACCTTGTAATGACATATTCTGTTAGGAAAATTTATTGCAAACTTTTCATCTTGACTTTGATTTTGAATTTGACTAGTCAACATGACTGGACCGGGACCGGACCGGGACCAGACAAGAAGACCAGAACTAGACCGAACTTCAGGTAAGGTTTAGGTCTATGCCAAAAAACTGGACTGAACCGAGACCGTCAAACCCTAATAGGATGTCATTTATCTATTAAATTGTGACTTTTAATAAACTTTGTAAGCATATTGGATAATAATTCCTTGTTTCATTAATTATTTTATGGAAATTAAGTAGAGAATAATAATTTATATGTTTGAAAGTGAATCATACCACAAATATATCAAATTTTATGTGCAAGTTTTTAAGCCGATATCCTCGAAATGGCTATTGTTGACACCATCATTAAGGTCTTTTCAATGAAGTGAAAACGTCTGAATAAAGAAGTCCACAACTAAATGGGTTACAACTTATAAACTTTATTCATCATAATATTTTTTTGTCGTTTAATACATATGAAAATTAATGACTTTCCCATTTCATTTTAAAATTCTATTTAAGCGGATTTAGTCATAATTTCAGATCATGTCTTTTATCTCTCTCCCTCTTGAAGAAAATAACATTACAAAGGGCAAGCAAGAGATCATGCCTTTTGAAAAAATTATAAGACTAATTTTGAAAACTATTTCAAGCATGTTCTTTTTTACACCAGCTCAAATCCATATGATTGGAATTGTATTTATTAATGCTAATTTCCAGAAGTTACAGGGAGGGAGGGTTGGGGAAATTTCATATGCCACATCTTCTGTCGCGTCACAGGAGTCATGATGGGAGACAAAGAGGAGATAGAAGACAGTGAGGACAAGATGTGAAGGAAAGCCTAGAGTACCAAGATGTGATGGATCTGATGGTCCACTTGGGTCATGTTACAGGATGTCACATCTAGATGATAATGGTGATGGTTTTTAAAATATAAAACAATGAAAATAATTTATTTTTACCAATAAAAAAGGGATATAAAAAAATCAAGGTAAATAGTTTAAAAAATCATTAATTTAATGAATTTTTAAGTAAAAAAGATTTTTAAAAATACATAATAAGCCTCACCGAGTGATGCAGTTTTATTTCTATTAGAGGATGCAAATTATGCAATGAGCGTGGAGGTTATAATTTGATTACATTGATAAGTTTTGTTCTAATTATAGAACTAATTTGTAAATGATAAACATTAATACTGGTATGTTATCAATATCATTGAGTGAGGGCAACTATATGTATTGAATGATAAAACATGATATACATTAGTTGCATGGTAGGAACCTAAATGTAATAAATCATATAGTGGTGAATATGGTAGGAATTATATTAGATATATTTAGGTTTTTATTAGATTTCAATTTTTATGAAAGAAAATATGATTTTAAAATGATATAATGAACTTAATGTGAATGTAAAAATAATTTGGAAATATGATGTCAACTGATAATGATAGCTTATAAGACCTCTTTGACTGAGACATTAACACATATAGTGAATGACGCAAAACATATATATAGTTGAAACCCTTAAATATATGAACAGTTATACTGTAAATAGTGAACCTAAATGTAAAGGAGGCTATAGAGGTGCACATGGTACGAATTATTATACACCTATCAGGCTATGGCCTGTATAAGTTTAATTATTTTTTAATTTTTAAGAATTGAAAAACTACTTTAAAAAAATTACTGAACCTAAATGTAAATCTAAAAATTAAAATTAATATGATATCAATTAATAATGATAGCTTATAAATCCCATTGAGTGTGGCATTAACATATGAATTGGATGGAGTAAAAATGACAGAAATTATGTACCCATAAATAATTTATGCAACAACAATACTGTAACTCGTAAAGCTAAATATGCAGAGGGCTATAGTGGTGACCATGGTAGAAACTATGTTATGCGAAGAAGGATATGACATGTATACATTTTAATTTATTTTAATTTTTTTGAATTAAAATTTTTCTTTAAAAACATTATTGTGAGCATATATGTAAATGTAAAAATAAATTTTAAAATATGATATTATGTAATAATGATAGCTATAAACCCCATTTACTGAGGCATTAGCATGTGCATTAATGATGTACAAAATAATATAAAAATTATGCATTCATAATTAAATTATGTAACAGTAATACTGTAAATAATGAAAATATTTTTTAAATATATTTTTGTTTTTGATATAAGCAGTCCTTATATTTTTAACTATTACCTTGTTTTAAACTATTCAATTTTTTTAAAAAAATAACATGTGTGGCATTATTATATTAAATGATATGATTTTTTAAGAACAGAAAAACTGACCAAGTACTTTCGGGCTTTTCAAATGAAAACTGAACTACATCATTGAAACTAAAAAAACCCATTTGTCAGCACGAGCATCATGAAGTCATGCATTTGTGGCACACAATTTGCACTTTGCAATGACAAAAAAGCTCAATGATTCCCACACTAGGATGTCCCCTTTCAAACACGATGATGACACACTTCACACAAAACAAGTGTTCATCCGGAGTGTTGGTTGCACATACAAAGAAACTGCTTTCAGAGTGCAGCTCATCAAAGGTAAGTACGTGTTTTATACTCAACCAAACTGTACAAACTTTGAGACTCAGAGTTACTACATCATAATAATTTATTTTCCTAATTACTTCAAAAACTATTTCCAAGATGATTTATAAGTATAACGGATATGTCAAGTATATAAACAATAGTTCTCAGATTAAGGGAATCTTGGATTTATTAATAGATTTGAAGAATGGATATTTCAAAAATTATGATGTAATACCCTAATCATTATGACATAATACCCTAAAAATTGGAGTAATACCCTAAAAATTATGACGTAATACCGTAAAAAATTATGATGTAATACCCAAAAAATTATAGTGTAATACCCTAAAATATATGATGTAACACTAGATAGTTAATATAATTTGATTACTAGGTAGTTCAAAAATTAATCTGAACACTGCCTATTATTCTCACAATAAATTTCATCATGCACAGTAGAGGTCTTCTATGTGAAACGTCATTAATAGCTAGTAAAATGCAAGGCCCACGTGAAGCACTGTTTGGGCCGATGGTGGGCTCAAATAATGAATTTTTCCTTTTTTGGGAAAAATTAAAGTATGTCTGCCCCGCGAATTCCCGCGCAACAGAACGCAGCAACGCAAATGAAAGCCCCCGCTCGGAAGAGAAATTGGGGAAAGCTTTCATACTCGTATTGTTCTTCACGTTGTTCTAAAGAACGGGACAATATTGTCTTCTGTTTCCGGTGTGTTTTCGATTCGCTCTTGTCGTTTCAATCATCTTTTTGTCATCTTTTGTGTATTTTTGTGCTGGAGTTTATTACTTTAATCGCTCCCGCCCTCTCTCTGTCAAAATTTTACTTTAATCGCTTCTTTCGAGCACAGCGTGATCTTATGTAAGAGAGACGTAGCGAGAAAATGGTTATAACTGAGATTATTGATTGGCTTTGTTTTGTACTCCCATTTGTTTCACTTATATTGTGAAGTTTTCGATATTTTTCGTTCTCTGGTTTGGCCTCTTTCTCGTTTGTGATGGGGTGTCTGCCTTCTGGAGTTCTCAAGCTCTGAATTTCGTTATAGTTATTGCATTGTTTCAAGGCAACAATTAGGTGAGCGTACCTTTACGGTTTCAAATTTAATCATTTGAATTATTGAAACACGTTTCTGCTGTCATTCATGACTTGAATGAAAACCAGTGATTCGTTCTTTGAAGATCAGCTTGATGAAGAATCAGTTAATCTACTTTTCATCTCCTGAGTTATTGAAATCGATTTCTGATGTCATTTGTGGCTTAAAATAAAACCGCTGATTTGCTCTTTTAAGATGAACAAAGTTGAGGAATCTGTTAATCCCCTTTTCACCTGGCAGGCTTGACTTAAGAATCTCGAGATACGAGAAACAATTTGAAAATGCGCGAATCTAAGTGCCCGTTCATGTGCAAAGACGAGGATGATTGTGATTCCTCCGAAACTGATGTCGAATATAACATATTTTTGAAGAATCTTAAGGAAGAGGGCACCGCATATGCCTTTGATGATTCATGTACTTATGTGGAGTATGAAGTAAACGAAGATTCTTCGCGGGTTGATTCCCAAGAACAACACTCTGTTTCAGAAACAAAAACAAAATTGGAGGGAAAAGCCGGGGCAAAAGAAAGAAATCATAATCAAATTAATGGGCAAGATTTGGTAGAACGCCTCAAGTTGGAAAAAGCTGCTATTGACCCATGTTTTGAGCTCTTCCTCAGCCATCTCCAGGTAACTGTTGGTGGGCCGTTTCTCCTCAAATTGAATGATGAAACTCCTGTCATCGAATATGATAGGCAAATAGACATCCAGTCTGAGGCAGATCAATCTCTTGACGGAGAAGTGGGATCTGAGAGTGAAACGTCCGAATCATCTGTTAGTATCATTCTATAAGCTTTGTAGATCTGGCGTTTACTCATAATTCATTTCTTTAAACTATAATATGCTTTCATTTCAGGTGGAAGTGGCTGACGGATGTGAAATCCCTATTGATAATCGCATATACAGTGATTCATCTCTTTTCAGGACGAGGCTTGAAGCATACAGCGCAAAACAGTTTAACGAAAATGAGTTTCGAAGCCTTTTGAGTGATGTTAGATCTCATAAACCGTGCAATAGAGATAAGCAGTTGCGCAGTGCGATTAAGAGTTACGAGACAGATGAAATGGGAAAATCATTTTTAGAATACTATCCTGGTATGTCAATGCCCTACTTCCCATGAAGTTTTATATCGACGAATTTCATGCATCCCTTTCTTACCCTGTAAGACCTATAAATATAAATGTAATGCCCATTAGGTATAATCCAACATCCAGACAGGGAAAATGTACTATACTGTTCCTAAGAAGTAAGAAACGATGTGATCTGGTAACGGTTTAAAATTTTCAAGTTCTGTTTTGCTTCGGAATACAGCTATTTAAGAAGGCATCTTAATAATGCATGGAATCTGGTCATTGATAAATTATCTGCATTGATTTGATCATTCATTGGATTACCGACATCATTGAGGCAGGATATCTAGGCCGACATTGTTGTATTTATTCTATTGAAGTGTAGAAAATTCAGATTATAAAATCCAGTTTCTTTCATAAAAATTAAAAAAATCTAATAAAAAACGTCTATTTTACTTTAATGCCAAAGTGCTATGGATGGTGGGCATCATTCGCACATTTTTTTTCTGATACATTTTCTATTTTCTCTTGTTTAACCTATGCTCCAAAGGATATTAATCTTCCCTGCACACGTACCATAATAATCACAGATTTTGCGGACAAGGTTGAGAAGGCTTGCTGTGACAAACACCGTTTCAAGCAGCTCCTTGGTTTCTTCTTCTGGTTGAAGGTGTCCTTTATTAAGACATCATCTCTTCCTTTAAGTATATCGTCAATTTTGCCCCAGTCTTCGCTAATTAAAATATAATTATTTGAAATTCTTTACAGAATCTGTCCCATGGTGGTGCATTTCGGCCATGGCTCGATGCGACCTTCAACTCCTGTCCTTGTTTCCGGTGAACCATAATCTCTCTCTCTCTCTCGTGCATTGCGTATCTATCTTGTCCACATCATTGACTCTTCATGGGTCCTAATCCAGACACTACTAATATGCCGCTCATTTGATCATCTGCGCATTCTATGCTTTTGATTTGTAAAGATTGACTGGCCCTATCAACGATCCCAAGAAATATCCACATACCATTATCTTACAACTTTCTTTCTTTTCCTTGTGGATTATGAGAGAAGAATAAGAGAAGCAGGTTTGCTTATGCTGGAAGGGGGGCAGTGATATGAGAACTTCTGACCCAGCTCAAAATTTATTTTCCTGGTGGACTGTGGCATGATCAAAATTTAATTTCCTTATCCATGATCACGACCAATATATGTTTTCCTTTTGGACTGTGACAGGAGGATTTAGTGGGTTTGGTATGCTGTTAAGAGCTTCTTACCATTGTCAATGACTATTGATACTCTTTCAGGAGTCAGATTGGGGATCAGGTCTGACTGGGGCTTGATTGATCCAATCTGTTCAATCATGGCAGTTGGGCTGTTGTGTGGTGCAGTTTGAATTTTAGAACCGTCCCTTACATGCGGAGCATTTGAATGGAGTAGACATGGTTGTTCTGTTCTGTTCGTTTAAAACAAACAAAAAATTTGCGCAAAAGAAATGCACAGGGCCTTGTTCTTTGTTCTGTTATTATTATTTTTTAAAATGAACAAAATTCGCACATTCTTACAAATTTGCTTATTTGCACAAAACTAGAACAAAATTTGCGCAAAGCGAACAAAGGGACCACACACGGGTCTGTGCAATGTCCTGTTAGGAAAACAGAACAGAATGAACAATTGGCACAATTTTGCACAAAAAGAACAGCACGACCACGTCTAGAACGGAGTGAATGGGCAGTTTTGATCGGTTATTTATAAAAATATTCGTAAATTAAACAATTGACTGATACGGTTGATTGGAAACAGGTTTTTTGGTATAAAATTTACCGAATTTTTGTTCATCATTGGGCGTTGTCAGGGGCTAGTTTTGGGTTGTAGACAGTTTGGATTTCAAATTGGAATTTTTGGATAAAATTTGTGAATCTGTGACTAATATAAAAAAGCAGTATTCCATGCCCAAAGAATAACCCATAATTCTATCTCGGAGCTGAAAAAAAGTGCAAAAATTTAAATTATCGATCATAACACAAAATCCTGATTCATTTAAATTATCCCTCGAAGATTGCGAGGAATTGCCCTCGTTTGACGCTGGTCAGATCAAATTCTTCGAGCGATCTCAGTCCGTCTATCCGTTGATCGAGGATTGGTATGAGCAACCAAAACTGATTTGACGAGCGATCTCCGAGCCCTAGTATGAAACAAGCTTTCTGAAGAACGGAGAGCCAAGTGCGAAAACATCTCCCGAAGAGCAGGCTGCCATTGAGCTTGCGTTTCTGCCGAGATGGAGAGTGCGCGTTCAAAGTTGCCTGATATTCCTGACTGGCTTCCTGATGGCTGGATCTTCAAGACCATTCGTCGGATAGACGGACGATTCAATCGGGTTTGTTTCTGATTTTTCTCAGCCCGCCAAGCCGATGTTTCTGATTCAATCGGGTTTGTTCCTTGTGTATTTCTCTTGTCATCCCCATCAGGAAATTTGATCGGATTTTTTAAAACCCTTAATTTTATTTCCTCAATTTAGTCACTTCCTTTCCTCGTGGCAAGTTCTACGCGTTTTTTTTCAATACTGTGAACGAGTCATGCTCAACTGATGGATATTTTCGTTCGACACATCTTAATTAGTCCATTGTCTTGGTCTTTTCTTGAAGTTTTCGTACTCGCATGAAGAGAAATAATTTAGAAAGAACTTCGCGGCTTGAATATTTTAATAAATTATTTTCTTTTGACGCTTCGAGCATGTTTGTTTTTTCTCAGACTTATGTCTGCCCTGTGACGGGACGCGCATTCACATCTCGCGGGAAGGTGTTGGACTATCTCCATTTTGGAATTGCGTCAGCATTTAATCCTGATGGACCTGTCTCACAGAAAGCTAACTCAATGGTAAATCAATCGTTTCATTACCACTGTCATTACTCTTGGGTTTAATAAATCATTAGTTTCATTAGCGTTTTCACTACTAGTTTTTAGTAAATCATTAGTTTCATTAACAATGTGGCTGTTGCTATGTTTCTTGAATCGTTAGTTTCATTACCATTGTGACCTCTGTGGTGTTTACTTAATCATTAGGATCATTACCATTGTGCCCACTGTTGTGTTTAATACATCATTAGTTTCATTACCATTGTGACCACTGTTGTGTTTAATACATCATTAATTTCATTACTATTGTGACCACTGTTGTGTTTAATGGTATATAACTTTTTTCTGTCAATGCAGGAAAAAATGCCAGAGAAGAGCCGACCATGGTTGCCCAATGGGTGGAAAATACAGGATAGAAAGCGTGGTGGTACATCTGTGTACTCGTACAAGGTAGCCCGAAACTGTAGTTCTTTATACTTCTACTACGCTCATGCACGATTTTGATAAGACTTTCCCCACGTTCTTAAATGGCCGTGAAACAAGTTTCTTGTTAAGGTGCATGGCTGTCAATTCTTTCCACTAAAATCACAAGAACTTACAATCTTCCTTTGTGTTTAGTCAAATTTGACCTATCTACCGTTTTTGTGAGATAATTTACTCTTTTATTTTATCAAGGCACTGGTCAGTGTTTATGCTGACGTGTTTGGCTAAAGGATATGAAATTATACGAGGAAATACTAAAGAATTACCTTACTGGATTATTTTCAAAACAATACGTTTTTCATATTCTGTAGATTCGGCTATAATACTGGATTATTCTCACTCAGGTCTTCATAGATCCCATGAGGGGGAAAAAATTTTATTCTAAGCCGCAGGTCTTGCAGTACTTGTCCTCAGAGGGAAGAATCTTCGAATATGCAGAGAAGAGGCAAAAACCTGATCTCAACTGTGCAGACAAGCAGCTCTGCAACTCCAAATCAATTGGGAAGAGAACTGCTTCAGATTGTGAAGATGATGCATGTTCTTCATCTCTACAATTCATGGTTAAGTGCCGGCAATTTTCGGCTGATCAGAGGGCATCAAAGAAGGCATTATGTGTGGCTGCCAACACGACTGCCACTGCAACTACCAATGCCGCTTCCGGGGCAGCCCAAAGGCAATGCTTGATACTTGATATCTCTGAGTCTGGCGCCGCTGTCCCTACCGGTAGTGATGAAATTCAAAAGCAATTAGTGATACGGCGAGCTTCAAAGAGGCTTGCAGGACAGATTGGAAACAGGGTCTAGAAGCACCTCCTCTCCATTGGACATAGTTGGCCATAGAGAAAAGGAGATTATAACCAGCCTTGATGCACTTTAAAAAAAACCAACCTTGATGTAGATATTATAGAGATTAAAGAACAGTGAAGTTATTATCCTGTAAGCAGTTCAAAAAGGATGAGAAATGATGCCCAGGTCATGCATTTTCTTGAAAACCTCTGGGATATTTTTACTGTGGTATATTTTTTATTATTTATCTTACATTTTTCATCCTTTCACTTGAGGCACGTGTTTAAGAAACTAGCTGTTTTGTAAATTATCTGGTTGTGATATTTTTTGTAATTTTTTTGTGCAGCTTCATGATCATAAATCCTCAGAAAACAACCTGGATAATATGTTTTGATTGATGCAGATAATGGATTCATATTTTTTGGAATATATTGAACAATTATCCCCAAAATTAACCAATAACTCAGACTTTTTCAGACTTTTTCTGAATTTAACTTATTCTCGGCTAATTGTGTCGGATGAAAATGGCACACATATATGTAAATAGATATATGATATATCTATATATATCTCAGTGGTCTCCTAACAGAATGTGGTTCAACCTAGAAGGTCACAAAGTTCTTAAGTAGTTATCGGCCATGGTCTGTGGACAAACAAGTTGAATTTATCAAAGTCTAAGGTCAAACCTGTTAAAGATAATCAAATATATCATTAATGATAGCACAATTGCTCTAACAGTGGCATCAGAATCATTGTTAGGCGGAGGTTTGTAGGTTAGGGATTCTTGATGCTAAGGGGCATTATGGTTTGATCGATAATGAGCTCCTTACCTGATCGTCAAGGTCCCTAAACTATATGGAGAGCTTATCGTCTTGCTAGAGACAATATGCTGCCATTAGAGATGATCCATTGAGAGACTAATGTTTTTGTTGTTACGGCACCTTCAGGTGTGCTCCTTATCCATCAAATGGTAACATACCGACGAGTTCAACTCTAGCTTTGTTGTTGTATCAATGTTTTGGATCTTGCAAGTAGCTGCTTCCATTCTGGCAAAAAGATTCCTCTGCGGTATCATTTTGAACACCTGACGGCTGAGCCATTCAGGTAACCCATGCGACCGCAACCTAGTTGGCTATCTGCTCAAATAGGGTCCATCACAGTTTCCATCAACATGTCCTTAGTGAATAGGGAATGATGGTTTCGGTCTTGGTATCGGTTTTTGGCCAATACCTATATCTATACAGTCTTGGTTTGGTCAGAATTCGGTTTCGGCTCGGTAGAACTTATAAGTTCGGTCACATGCCTCTGAAAAAAATCATATTGAAAGCTTAAAAATCAAAGTCAAAATTTAGGTAAAAATAGTAATTAAAAGAGTTAAATAAACATATGTACTAGGTAAAGATTCCATTATTTCTATGGATTCACAGCATAATCAAAGACAAAACTATATTTGCGGCACATTTTTATATATTTATATTTGAACTTATCTATTTACATTGTCATAGATTTACATATTTACATAGTCATACACTTATTTATTTATATATTTAAATATAAAGGTATTTACACAATTACATATCTAGGTGTTTACATTTTTCTGTAGTTAATGTATTTGCATATTAACATATCGATGTCATTTGTGTATTTTTGTATTTATATTATTTGAGTATTTTTATATTTATGTTATTTTCATGTTTATATTATTTTCGTATTTATGTTGTTCGTATATTGATGTTATTTGTATATTTGTATATTTTTTATACATGTTATTCATGTCTTTATCTGATTTGTTTATTTAAGTACTTTTGTATCTGATTTGTTTATCTGATTTGTGTATCCATCTTAATTTCGCATTTATGTTATTTGTACATATATATATATATATATATTTATTTATTTTATATGTTATTTCGTGTCCTAATCTGATTTGCGTAGTTATGTATTTTTTGTATATGTTATTTTCGTATTAATGTATTTTTTGTATATTATATTTACATATTTATGTATTTTTTGTATATGTTATTTTTGTATCTATCCTATTTTTGTATTGCTGTATTTTTTGTCTGTGAATTATTTTCCTACATATTATATTATGTATTTATATTATTTTAGTTCATTTTATAGAGCGTAAAGCTGACCAGTGCAGTTGTTGTGAGACTAGTGCTAGCGCGTTACCGACTCAGGTTCAATACTGAATGTCAACTTTTAGTATTACATTTTTTTAATATAATACTCGGTCCGGTTTCAGCTCCTTTTTCTCCTGAAACCGAACCCGTTACCGAACTTTTGGTAAATCCGATATTCCCAAACTGAAAATGGTTTGATTCGGTTTGACCAAATTTTGGTAAGAAATGGCAAACCCTATTAGTGAATAAATCAGGCATGGCCCACTAGGGCCCCACATGGATGTGGCCCATTTACCAGTCCACTAGAGCAAGGCTATAATGGGATGTATAAAGTGTCATTGGCTGATCTAAGCTAAAACTGAGCCTGTTTCTTATTTTTACAAATGTCCTTATGTCTTTGGTAAGTTTTTGGGTCTCTTTAATTGTTGTTAGGCAAAAACTGGATCCTAAGTTATTTCAAGCCTACTTTTTATGACCTATGTATATGTCTCCCAAATTATATAAATATCATCAAGTTAATCTTCGTAGAAATATTTATTGGATTGAGAGTACATTTGTGTTGAGGCATTCAAATTTTATTTTTCTATATTTACCTTTCCATTTTCTATATTTACTAGCTAACCTGTATACCTAAACATCATATAGAAATATTTTATTCGTTACACTGGGCATGAAAGCATGCATGAACATCCTCATGCTAGAAGGATACTTGGTTCATAACATTTCGCAAATGCCACCAATAGCATTTGACACTTTCAAGGTCTCCTAAAATGCAACTAAGGAGTAATTTTCACTTGATGAGTTAATTATAAAATGAATTTAATAAAAGGAACTTCATGCAACTAGTATGCTTGAGTATATTATGAACAACCAGAACTTATTAATACATGAAGATGGGAAGAAGTAGTGAAGGGCTTCATGGAAAAAAACCATTAAACATAGGGACACAATAATGTTAAGAAATTAACCCTTAGATTAAAGTGTCATTACTACAGGAGACTCATTCCCTTTAAGACGAGATGGACCAACAAGAATACACGGTTGGCCAAGATTTAGTCAGGTAAAGTTACCTAAAGTAATAATGTATCAAAGGAATCTAGTTAGGATTACTTTATAAGGAAAGTGGATTGAATCTGGTTTCACTCTGGATATTTCAACCCCCTTGTAGAGATTTCAGACAAGGCGACCAATTTATAATCTCCTACGATATGATGCGCTCACATGTCAAATCTGTGGGAGATTACCACCTCACCAAAGACACCAGAGAAGTGTTGCTTTTGAAGGCATATTTTATTCATAGATATTAGATGGCCTCAAAATAATCTCACTTCTTTGTCTCAATCAAGTTTATTGAAAAAAATACTTATTCATTATCATTATTTTGTGATATTTATAATGAAGTCCTTGCATATATGCAATGCCTACGTGAATAAGTATGAGATCATTTTACAGTGGTCACTAGTATTTAAACATGCATTCTAAACATTTCTATTAAAAAAAAATCCTCAAGATGTACATCATAATATCCTAAAATAATAATGGTATTAAATCACAATCATATGATAAGGGTGGATGGTTCTATTTGGGGAAATAATTCTCTGAATTGATTTGTAACTAATTGTGAATCAGGTTGATTCATGATGTAAGCGGTAGTTGGACTTGAGACACTACATACACTTTATGGATGGATATTTGTATATTAAATATTACTTACAAGTCTTTCACCACAAGATTCAAGTAAATCCTAGGTATGATGCCACAATAATTTTACAAAGGCCATTGTGTTGTCAAGATGGGATCATTTGGCGTTGGTATAAGAGGATAATGACTCAAGGAAGAAGCTCAAAGATTATAAGAGGTTCTCCTATGATTTCATCTAGGAATTTGAACTAACTATAATGCTATATTCAGGTTTGATGTTTCACCATATCCTAAGTTGTTTAGGATTCTTACAGGGACGAAGGGTTATAAAAGCACAACATCCAATGAGGGACATATTTGGTATACTCCTGTTTGTATTCTAGAGCATTAAGTGTTGCTTATCACCCACAGATTGGAAATTAAACCTATCAACTGAGTTAAGTCAATCCTTAATTAAATAATATATATGTCATTATAGTTAAATGGTAAGGCTGGTCAATAAATTTTATTGGGCCATTAAGTTTGTGAACTAGACTGATCATGAGCCTAGATGGGCACTTAGTATACATGTCTTAAAGTTGTGAAAGAGGAAACAGAAAACCTACATTAGGACTGAATAAGTTAGGGTTCATGTGATAATCAAATGTGTATAGGTGAAGCTATTTTTATTAAGTGTCACAAACATAAAATAAATATTGACACATGAAAATAAAGCATAACAATATATCATTAATTGTGAGATTATAACATAAAATAATACAACTATAGCCATTTGTAATTTAAATGTATATTGACTGTATAATTGTGATTGATCCATTTGACCTCTACAGGGATAATTTGTTCATAATCAATATTTTTCCCGTTAAATAAAATAAAATCTTAATGTGTTGAAGGTAGTATTAAAAATCCCAAACAAATCCAGTGTCATGCCAACCGAACATAAAGTTACAAAGGCACTTTAAAAAGTGTCACAGGTCCAGATCCATATCAGTCAATTTCTCGTCAAATTATTAATATTTTATGAATATGATGGGAGGATGATAGTGTGAGGGTTGTGAAAATATGCCTTAGTCAAAACCTTGTCATTCATCCAACTGGATTCCCTCGCATCTTCTTCACTCTCATCGTCCTCTTAATCTTTTATGAATTTAATACCAACCAAATCATTGATTTTACTATCAAACAATACGTTCAGATTTATAGAGAAAATTAAAACGTTTTCAATTTTTTCCCTTCCATTTGTATATGTTCCTGAAATTTTAACCAGCTATAACCGAGTGAATGAAAAAGTGAGGTCCAAAACCCATTCTTGTTCTAAGAGTACAATAGAAAATGGAAATATGGATGCATATTCAGAGATTTTGGTGTAGACACATCTTTTTAAGATATGAAAATCTAAAAAATTAAAATTTATGTCATCTCCCACTCTTGAGGCCCATAACCCCTTCCCCATAATTCCAACATCATCCCCCCTTCTTCCAAATTATTTCCATGTCTTTCCATAAAAACAGATCACACACTTCAGCATTCATAATTTCTTATTCACCTATCACCTAATGTATACCACCTTTTCATCACTCTTTCATCTTACCTACATTGCTATCCTCATATACCTTCCTATATATCCACAATAATGCGTTCTGATTATCTTCTTTCACCCCGTGAGACCTTAGCTTTTTTATTGATGAAAAACACACCGCCAAGTACAACCAACTCAAGAACTGTGCTTATAGGTCAATCACATTGTGCCATATATGCAGCTTCAGGGGGTTTATTATAGTTTAAGGTTTAGTGTTCAACAGATACTGTTAGAATGAATAAAGCATAGTGCACATTGACCATTGTTGACCATGCCCACATCACAAAGGAAAAGACATACAATAGTAATATCATGATGGATCATTGAAGAGTCAGATGCTGACAATCGGGTACTGTCCTTCAAAAGTGTAGGTAGGTGTAGGAGGAGGCTCTGTCAATTCCCATATTGAATGTTCCCACTGGATCTCTGTAGTGTAATGTGGGTTATGGGGCCTAGATATGGATGAAAACTTTAAATGATTCCCCATAGAAGGCTGATAACAAAAAATAAAATGACATTAGTAAAACAATGAAATGATCACCTGGACACAAATCACATTTGTAATTTCTTGTGTGCAGCCTCTAGATGTATCCACGTGAACCTCGACATGTCAACTCTCCTTCGCCTCAACGACCTCTGACCACCCTATGTCATCATTGGTACATCGTGTGAATTACATCACAAATGGAGAGGAGCTAAGGGGAGAAGGAAGAAACAAGAGAAGAGCCCTGAACAAGTATGGCATGGGTGAATTTCATTCAAGACCTTCCCTATTTATACTATGTAGGGTTGTCAAGTGTATCGTCTAACATCCAAAAGACCATTTGTGTGTGAGCCTCTACATACATGTATCAGTCTAGTTAATGACTTTAGTGATCTGATAACCTTTTTTGGTAATCCAAATTAATTAACTATATCATCATATAGATTAATTAATGATGTATACATTTAACCTAATTGATAGGTTGAGTCTCCGACCGGTGGGTTGTCAAGACACCTTGTGCTCTAGAAGATACAAATGAATGTATATCGGCCAACTCATTGAACCCTTTAATCATTTGTAATCATGTAGATATAGTCCCTCTGTTTCTTGATGCTGGTAGGTTGATTTTGGGTATGGTCAACTATAAAATCCGAATCGATCTTCTGGGTTAGTCCTAATGCGTTCATAATTATCAAATGAATCTTCTCAGATATTTCACCACATTGGCCAAGGATTTCATTGTACCATCTTCCTAGAGTTGGCTCTTCTTGTATCAAGGGTGGATGATTTGATCTAGAATACTTAATCGTCTTTGTGGACTTCTTGATGAACTCGAACTAAAACAACTGATAATTTCTTGACTAGGAACCCATAACTCATAGTCAAAGTAAAATTATTTATCCACATGATATCTTTGGTTTCTCAACTCTAAGGACCACTTAAAAAACCATGATATGATTCAACCTGATTGAACGTTTGGTATAATACCATTTATGGATTCGTACAGATTAATTTTGTGAACTCTATCCACTAAAGGGCACCCACTATCTTTATTTAATGTATCCACACTAGTGACTATGAGACTGGCCATACTCATCATATGAGAGATGTTGGACAGTGCAATTCTATCTAGATACTTCAATGTACTTCTCGAGTATTCTTTGAATAAGAATATTAAGAACACATGGTTAAATGCTAGTGATCTTTATATTATGATCTCATCATTATTTACAAAGTCTGATAATGTATTCATGTAATTTATTATAAGTATCACACATTCAATCTAACGAATACATTGTATTAATGAACATGGAACGGGATATGGAATGTGTGATTGGCTTGCCGAGCACATATATTTTTCAACATGTATGAATCACCTACACATGATGTTATGCATGCCTGCCTTTAATGCTTCATGAAATGTGCAACTAACGGTGTTGGGTGAGAATAGACAACATGATGAGACTTTAAACTAGTGGAATGTCTTGCCAGGTGGAGAAGAGCGAATGAGTGCAAAAATGACTACATCCAATGTTTGGTTTGCCTATTACAGCTAGTTGAAGGTATCTGTAAGTCACACCCAACGACGAGTTATGTCTTGCTAAACACGAGGTAGATGCCAATAGGAGCAAGCACCTACGTGGAGCATATTAACTAACAAGTATGAGTCAGATTCTATCATGATACCATGATGGTGTCATTCCTTACAAAGGAGGAAGCCATTAGGTATCACCATAACCTCTCTTGTTGTGTAAGTTTGGTGCCATTTAAATAAAAAATGCAGACATGATGCTACCCACATGGTCTTTAAGGATGCCTTCTCCACTGCCTGGGCTTGGATTCTCTTAGGCTGCACCATCCACATTAACCTTGAGAGAGCACATTCGTTGTGGGTGCCAATGAATACATTATATTTGGGTGGTGATGTGGGTCAAAGAGGCTAAGATGCCCCCAATGTGTAGTGTCTCATAGGTTGATTATGAGTGATTTGTGATAGGTGAAAATACATGATGGGGTTACCCAAGCCATTTCTTTGTATGTCACATGACCTTCTCGGTGCTCATGGGTGAACTATAAAACAAATTTTTTTTTTAATCTTTTCGTATTTTCCATAGTACTTATGCTATGGTAATGTGTAAATAAGAGCTAAGCTTAGAGTGTGTTGATGAGTCAAAGATCTAGCTATAACACTCTAGCGACGGTTTAGTAGAATGGGATGGAGTGTTTGATGCCAATGTAGAGTAAATTGGTGTGACATTTTGCAGAAACCTCACAATGTAAAATGAAGTGTTCCATAATTTCAACATGGGGAGTTGGGGTAATAACTGGATCACAAACTGATGTGATGAACAATATGGGTACACATGAGGAGCCCATGATGCATAGTAAGAAATAGACGTGACTGAGAATTTCTTACTAAGTTGAAATTATGGAAAACTTCATTTGGATTAACATGTTATTTTTTGGATAACATGTGACTGCCCCATGCTTATCCTCGTTGATCCATGCTTTCATAGGGAATGTCTCTCAAAAGTTGTCCAAATAATAATGACCAAAATCAATCATATGTACAATTTTCTGTGGTAAATTTTAATTTGAGTCAATCAACTAAAAAGTGTTAATTTTTAAATTCACTCAAAGATGTTGAGTCGTGAGTAGACATGGTCATTCGGTTCACTTTGTGCGAATTTGAGCGATTTGTGCGTTCTGTTCGGATTTTCGAACAGAACAAATTTGAAAACGAACATAAATTCGCACAGACCCTTGTGCGAATTTTTTTTTGTCAATAAAAAAAAAGAAACCCCTCGTCGGCCTTCCATCTCCCCGTCTCTACACTCTCAAGTCTCGAGTCTCGATTCCATCACCCTTCTTGATTTTTAGGGCTTTGTCCTCCCCTTCTTCTCTCTCCGACTCTCGTCCATCGCTGCTCTCCCAGCTCCCCCTCCTCGGCTTCGCCCTCCATCCCTCGCCGGCTAACGATCTCCCCATCTACCTTCTCAGCTGCGCATTCCGTTCCTCGTCAGCCGTCGCTGTCGGATCTCTCCATGAGGTACGCACGCTTCCTCCTCTCCCTCTTCTTCCCCCTCTCCCTCTTCCTCTCCATTCCTATGCCTCTCCCTGTCCATCTTCTTCTTTTTTAGGCTTCTCCGTTGTCCCTTCTCTCAATCACTCTTCTTCCCCGCTCTTCTTCTCTCCCTCTTCTTCTCCAATACTCTGTCTCCACCTCTCTGAATCACTCTTCCTCCCCCTCTCCTTCTCCCTCTTCTTCCCCAATTCTCGGTCTCCCCCTCGCTCTATCACTCTTCCTCCCCCTCTCCTTCTCTCCCTCTTCTTCTCCAATACTCTGTCTCCACCTCTCTGAATCACTCTTCCTCCCCCTCTTCTTCTCCCTCTTCTTCTCCAATTCTCTGTCTCCCCCTCGCTCAATCACTCTTCTTCCCCCTCTCCCTCTCCATTCCTATGCCTCTCCCTGTCCATCTTCTTCTTTTTTAGAATTCTCCGTTGTCCATTCTCTCAATCACTCTTCCTCCCCCTCTCCTTCTCTCCCTCTTCTTCTCCCATCCTCTGTCTCCCCCTCTCTGAATCACTCTTCCTCCCCCTCTTCTTCTCCCTCTTCTTCTCCAATTCTCTGTCTCCCCCTCGCTCAATCACTCTTCTTCCCCCTCTCCCTCTCCCTCTCCATTCCTATGCCTCTCCCTGTCCATCTTCTTCTTTTTTAGACTTCTCCGTTGTCCCTTCTCTCAATCACTCTTCCTCCCCCTCTCCTTCTCTCCCTCTCCCTCGTCAATGTTTCTGGGGTGTAAAATATTGTCAAATTAATCACTAACTTTAGTACACAAGATTTCTTCTCTGATCCTTTGTCATAATTTTTTTTTTGATAATGATTTTAGCACAGATCTCTTCTAGATTAGCTTTTTTCTAGTGATGACAAACATTTCAAGTTATTTAGTCCCATGAGTAAGACTAAAAAATGGATGTGGGTCAAATTTAAGAAACTATCATGTGCGAAATAAGGGGCAAATGTAAAATGTAATAAACTCTCTGCTCCTGCAATGCACTCGACAGTATCACTGTTTTGGGGCAGATTCGGCTGAGAAGCGTTGGGAGCATTTCTGAAGTCATCTGGAATTGGAGCTGCATAGTTTTGGGCAAGTTTTTATTATTGAATCTAATTTTAGTTCGTGCTCATTTGGCTTGGTGTTTCCAAATAGTTTCCTTTTCACTACGTTGAATTCACCATTTCTCTATGTCAGCGTATATTCTTGTTTGTCTTGCCGTCTTGCATCCTTTCAGTGCTGATGTTTGAGTCTACTTTAGAAGGAATGGTTGCTATATCCGTGATTAAAATTTCAGAACCATGGTCTTTCTGTTAGATCCATGAGACAATGATCTTTTCGATAAACCAACGTATCTGTACTATGTTGTGTAAAATTGGATCACATAATGTTTGGTGATGTTTCCGCTGATTTCTCTCTATGTTTGCCTCCCAATTGATTTATTTGTCTTTCTCGTAATTTAGGATGATCTTGTAGCATAAGATGCCTAGAACACATCGATCGCATACCTCTGCTTCATCCGAGAGCTCTACATCGACAGAGGGGAGTGTTGGCCACGGCCAAAAGAAGAGGAAGAGAAAGAACGTATGCGTTGGCCGGATACACTTCACAGAGGTGGCGCATAGGGTTTTCACATGCAATTTATGTGCGACTCGGACTAGGGGTCATGCAGTGACAGTAGAGCAGAACAAGTATAGCTGTAGTATGGTGCTATGGCGACATTTGTTAAATGTACACCGTAAAGAGTATAACGAACTGAAGGTTCAAGAAGGGAGCTCTTCCAACCAACCGTTAGTGGCGAACATCTTTGGTCGACCAAGTACAAAAAAATTTTACTTCACTGGTCGCACGTCGGAGACGACAAATGAGGAGCTTGTACGGTTCATTTGTCAGTCAGTCGCACCATGGAACATTGTATGCAAGAAATACTTCATACGAATATTGCGATACATCGCACAAGAGGAGATTTCGATCCCATCGACAAGGGTTGTGAAGGAAAAAGCTTTCAAGCTTTACACTGAGTTGAAGATTGCTATTCGCGACCGACTAGAGGGTGTCGAAAAAGTGGCCATTACTTTAGATTGTTGGACTTGTGCCGATCGAATCTCATTTTTAGGACTCACCGTTCATTGGATTGATGCATAATGGAAGATGTGTGAATGTGTCCTCGATATACGTCAGTTGGACGGCTCGCACAGTGGGGAGTGCTTGAGCGAGATTGTGTTGGAGGTTCTTGCCGATTTTAAGTTGAGCGCAAAAGGTCTGCGCGGTGATGACGGATAATGCATCGAATAATTCAACAATGATAGCGACATTAGAACGAGAGTTGAACTCTGTGAACGCCCGTTTTACTGCAAAGAGACATGTGTTGTGTATTGCACACGTGATCAACTTAGTTATGCAGGCCGGACTGAAGGCGCTCGATGTCAGCGACGATGGCCCCGAGGCAACCTTCATTGATGAAGTCGACCTCACAAACATTGACAATGTCCTCGTTGCGGAGGAGTTAGCTACCCAAGCAATTTCCCTAGGTGACGTTGTTTAGCGCCTGAGAGAGGTGGTTGTCGCTATATGAGGATCGTCAAAGAAAGAGGCAAAATATTTTTCCTTACTGCCGACAGTTGAATATGTCAAACACAAGGAGGATCTCGATAGATTTCCCTACAAGGTGGAGCTCAACTTTCAAAATGCTCCGTGGATGCATTGAGAAGAAATTCGTCATTGATATGATGTTGTCAAACTTGCTTCGCAAACGTTCTTTACTTGACGCAGAGTGGGACCTCATTGAAAAATTTGTCGACTTACTCAAACCACTACAGCACGGTACCTCTGTCGCTATTCGGAGAAAGTCACCGACGTCAAATGAGGGTATAGTCATTATTAAGGGTCTGATGAGGCACCTTGAGCATGTTAGAGTGGGAGCTACGGACTCCTCCATGCTTCTTATTGGACACTCTATGTCCGCCACACAAAGGAACGCCTTATCTAATGTATGCTCAGCTATGCGGGCGATGTTAGAGAAATATGTCTCCTTACTAACACGAAATGAGGCGTTCACTATTGCCTCTTTACTAGACCCATCCATGAAGCTTCGCTTGATTGATCCACATGCGAAGAATGATGTTTTATCTACCGTTCGCAATATTATGGAGTCCCATTCGGTATCCACGAATGTTGGGAGTCGATCCACCGAATAATCTGCTCTATCAACGATGAGTGATTTCATACAAATGGAGCTAGAAAAACTACTAGATCCCTCTGAATTACCACAAAGAGTTGATCCTATTGAGGAGCTTGACGTATATGCGACGACCCCCCCAGCTTTCGGCACAGAGGTGTTGCATTGGTGGAAGACGACAGGTAACATTAAATTTGGATTTTTCATAGTCCTATTATCTTGCTTCCCTGATTGGATATCTGATTAACTTTACTATCATAACAGGTCAGCTTTCTTACCCAACGTTAGCGTTGGTTGCAAAGGAATTCCTAGCTGTGCAAGCAACGAGTGCGGCGTGTGAGCGTCTATTCTCAGAAGGTCACAGCAGAGAGCGTACAAGTCCTAATGATGTTGAAGTCATGGTAAAGCAACGACGATTTGAGAGCGGACCAGGATGAAGACGGTGATGAAGATGATAGGCCATTCGACATTCATGTCGACGCACCCTAGAACAGCAAGGTGAGTGTTTCTAACTCATGAACTACCCTCAAACAGAAAGTATGCCACGAATCTCAACTATGAACGTCACTGATACGTTGACTATTGATGTTCAAGCACAGAGTGGTCCACAAAAGTTATTTATGTTACATCTGAGAATGTTCATATATCCTCGTTTATTTCTCCTTTAAATGCTCCTCGACTGTCATGTTTGTCTGTTAAAGTGTGGTCCGCTCTCTTTTAGACTCCCTATTGGTTTCAAGCACAATTATTTCTGCATGTCATCATTCATCACATACATATTGTGACGTCTCCCACAAAATGCAGGTATATCCACAGCGACGCGGAGGCAATGGAGGGCGCATGAACCAGATATAGGGGCGCCCCACAGAGAAGTTTGCGACTTCTATGACGACGACTGAAAAAGCAACACCAAGGCCAGACTGTTACTGCCATCAGCTCGGACTCCGAACCGGACGGTGATGACGTCAACACACACAGAAACAATACAGATGGGGGAAACGCAGAACAGTTTTCCCCAATTCAAGAGCGATTTATTGTGATAGGTTATGAACGCATGCTTACAGAAATTGTTTCTGTCCTGACAAAAGACTTCAACCCTGCGACAAATGCCGAAAGAGTTTTGAATACTGAATGGGATGACAGCGAATTTTGGGAGCGCTTCAATTTCACTCCAGCAATGATTGATGTTATCATGAAACACATCCATCGTTTCGCCTCCCAGCTTTGATGTTCTATCAACTAATTTGGTAGGACATCTTTTACCTTTCCTAAATGTACTTGGACTTTTCCATCTGTAACCGTTTCCTAAATGCACTTGGACATCGTTTACGTACTAATTGTCGTTGTGCGTGGACTCATTCATTTTGTCATTTTAACTTCCAGCGAGTAATAACAACTCAGAACAGAACTACTTTAAGCTCAAAAATCAAAACTCAAAAAATGCCACATTTAATTTTGTGAATTACACAAGTGTGATAGATTAGTAGGGTCCGCTTCTTCATCAGTTTCCTCATTTTTAGTTATAACTCTCAATTTTTTCTAAAAAATAATAATCACTCACTTATAAATTAATAATTCTTCTACCACTAAAATTTCTATTCTTCTTATTGTAATTTTTAATAAAATTTATATTCGCACTTGTCATCTTGGAGAATTTGCCACCATCTTAGAAAATTAATTCATCATGACAACAAACATACCATACTAACCTATCCATTTAAACTATTATCCCCCTCTTTTGTATATTAGTTAAATATATAATAACTTAGAATATTTTTAGTTCTGTATACTATCCTACATACAGAGCAATGTTTTCCCAACTCAATTTTATGCAATTTACAAGCAAAATATGCAATTTCACTTCATGTACAAATTGTGTTCGTTTTGTGCAAATTGTGTTCGTTTTGTGCGAATTTGTTCCTTTGTGCGACAATAAGCAAAGTTATGGATATTGAGGGTTGGTAGTGTTGTGGGATTTATTTTGTTTACTATGAATAATTAAGATAATATGGAAATAATCAATAATAATTTGAGAATGGATTTAAGGAAAAGAATAGAACTAATATTTCGGTAAGAGAGAGTATTTTTTATGACTCCCCAAAAGGGGAGAAGAATAATTGTTTATATAATAATTGGTTGTAGTACTATAGATGGATAATGATATTTGTAGATAGTGAAAAACAAGTTTTCAGATTATAATAAAATAGAAATTAAATAAGGTATAGGGAGTAGAAACAGAGAGAATAATATCAATAATATTATTATTAGTGGAGATTTATTATTATTATTTATTTTAAGTGGCAGTCAAATTATATACATAATAAGAGAGCAGATTTTTGTATTTTGAGGGTGATAAAAATTTATGAACACATTGATAAGGTGTATTTTACTTTTTACTAAAAAAGTAAGAGAAATTAGATACAGAGAAATAAGTTTGGTAATAAGAAGAAAAATAAGTTTTTTGTGATAAAGATAAATTAAATAAAAGATGTATTTTATATTTTACTTGTAATTAAATTATATATTAATAAAATGTGAGGTTAGATTAGTTATAGAAATGGTGAAAAGAAACAAATTTATAGTTGTGATGAATTATCAATGATTTATTTATAATATAAAATTAGGCATAATAATATAATAAATATCTGAATTTTGCATTTATAGAAGGTGTTCAAATAAATTCTTAATGATGGTGTTCTAGGAAACTCAAGTCATAATATAATTTAAGATATGATTTGCTTTAAATCTATGCACCTATCTTAGTTTGAAAACTTGAGATGTATCTGAAAAAGTTCCAAAGAAACCGGAATCATCCTGATTTAGACTACCTAGGGGCAGGGGCATAAATTTCTGACCCTTAACTTTGGTATTTATCCTTGCTCATCCTCCTCTATGCTGGTAAAATATCCTTCTTCCTAGAGCTCCTCCGGCACTATCCACATCTTGCCAAACTACTACAAAGATCCCACCACCCGGGATGCTTCTCTTTTCCTCAAGAATTATTTTTTCAGTGTTCTAGTCATCTAGAAGTTTTTACTCATAATGTCTCTCAATAGCAAGCTATGGCATCCACAGCTTATAGATGACTATAACATTCTATGGAGCGGCCGAGTTCTGTGGAGCGTCTGTTCTCATGTGCACCAGCCACAGTTGGTCCTGCTAGTGACGAGTTTGTTGTCACGACAGGGTGGTGATGACAATGAGGTCCTCTTGATGGTGGCACTGAGGTTCTCCGGTGATGGCTGTCTCCACGAGGGCATGGTGACAGCAGCCAGACATCCGGCAATCGGGATTGATATCTCAATCGATGAAATTGGTATGGCTCCCCGATAAGAAGACAAACTCAAAACGACAGAAAAATGAAATATAAGTTTCAAAACTTCATTTTCGATTCAATTTTCTCCCTCCCTTTTTTGAGGGGGTACCATGCCCCAATTTTTTTACGTTTCGGGTAATATGGCTCCCACCCCAAGGAAAAAAAGGAAGAAGGCCCACATCTAGGGTCCTATGGCCCTAGAAGGTAGAGGCCTACACATAGGCCCATAAACGTTGGCCCAAATAGGTTTGCCCAAACACACAAACACATGGGCCCAAAAACACATAAACAAATACAAACACCCAATCACCTTGGCCCGTAAACAAGGCCTAGAAACAAAAAGAAGTCCCAAAAAAGGAACAAATATAACGTCAACCTCCGGGGTCTTGTTGACTAGGCCAACTGCTTGAAGGACGGGCCTTTCACCTCAGCCCTGACTCCTCGAGCTGGTTGAGACCGGATCTTCGGAGCTAGATGGTTCCCATCACATTGACTCATAAAATAAGTTGATTAGTTAGTGATAAACAAGGTTCATATCCATAGGGAATGAATATAAGAGATTTAAATTTTTTTTTAGATTGTAATTGGAGGGAGAGAAGATAATATATTATAACTTAAGAAATGTAGAGAGATGAGAAGAATGATAAATATATGTGTAATAACAACTGTATATAACTGGACATGGTTGGATGTAAATTATGAGTAAATGGACAGATGATATCAATAAGAATATGGTGATGTAAAAGCAAAAAGACTGACCCAAGATCCTTACATTCCACCAGGATCAAGTCAATTTGTGACAGTGGGAGAGCCCCTATACTTCTCTTTTGCATTATAACTTCAAGATAAACATAAAGAAAACTTGATGGATTTTGAAACCACTTTCTTTCACTTGGCCAACTAAAGTATGAGAATTTCCAAGATATTTTTACATCGTTCGAGAGGTATGGTTATTGATCCAACAAAAGGGATAAAAACAGAGTAAAAGACAATGCTATTTCCTAAATTTTATCCCAAACTCATGGGTCATTCAATATTGCAATTTGAAGTTGAATCATTCTCAGCCCTCAGACTTTATCTCTCCTCTAATTTTATCTCTCTGGTTTTCTAGCGAGGCACCTTAATTTAACAAGTCCAAAATTCATAACATGCATTAAATAATTCTAAAAAATAGTTTAATTCATTAAATTCCTAAAAATATATACTTTTCTATTTTAAAAAATAATATATCCTTCAATTTAATGTAAATATTTTTTAAAAAAAACATATTTATACTTGGAAAATTATTTTCTTCAGTACTATGATGTCAGAAAGATCAATAAAATACCCAAAAATCATAAAAATCAAAATATCATTCTAAAAATAGCTTTAACCATTTTGAGCTCCATAACACACATTTATGTCATCATTGTAATGCAAATAAATATAGGAAAATGATGATTTCAATATCTTAATAACACCTTATTGGACCCCTCAATTTAATTTTTTGCTAGTCCCTTAGCAGTGACCTTTAATTCTCCTATAAGGGTTAATCCATAAATGAGCACAAAGAATTATTCACCCTAAACTTATTGATATTCAACCATTTTATTGCTTTGATTATGAACTCAACAAGTTGAAAGTGATCGATAGAAAAAAAATGATTATAATTTGTGATCCATAGTTTTGATTTATGAATACCTAAATTTGACTTGAAAATAGATTCTCAAAGGTAAAATTTTGTTTGACCGATATCGTTATTATGCATAATTTTCATTTATCCTAGTTTTGAAATTTTAAGTGATTGATTAAACTTATATTATGCCTTCTTATTTAATTTTCAATTTGATAGATTCTCAATAACTCTAGGGCTTTTGACTCTAATTGCTATCATATCTTGGGAATGAAGATCACTATCACATTATAGGTTTTTTGCAAAAACCAGAAAGTTATACCTAAACTTCAGTACGCTAACTATTTGTTCTAAAATCAGTTTTGGTTAAAATCTGTAAAGCCTATGAGTTTAAAATAAAATTCAAAATTTGGACTTCCAAATGTAGGAAAATAATATTAATGAAAATACTTAACAAACAACTTTAGGAGCTAAAGATTCCATTTTTTCTGAATTCATGACAGAATCAAAGACAAAACTGTATGTTTGAATATTTTAATATTTTATTTACATTTATATTGTTATTTGTGTATTTACATATATACCTATTTAGGTACTTACATGCTTAAATATTTAGGTATTTTCACAATTACATACTTAGGTACTTACACAATTACATATTTACCTATTTACATAATTTCTTATATAGGTATTTACATATTTAGGTATTTTCGTATTTATGTAGTTGAATATTCATGTGTTTGATTATTTATGCATATGATATTTGTATATTTATGCATTTGTGTACTTGTTGCTATTTTATGCATATTATATTATTTGGATTTATGCATTTCCAAATAAATATTTTTTCCCCCTTCAGTTATAGTCCAGTTTTCAGTATGGTTTGCTCTCATCGCTGAATCCAGTGCAAAACTTTCTGTGAACCCATGACTGTCGACCGATGTTTTCAGTTTTAACCGACGGTATGTAAACAAGTGGCGGACTCGAATCATATCATTATAAAAATTCAAGTAATTTACACTAATTTTTGGGTAATTTACACTAATTTCAAGTAATTTTTGGGTAATTTACATCCAAATCTAAAGTAATTTACACTAATTTTTTTTGAGAGGGAAATCACTCAATAAAGCATTAACCACCCAATTTTCTCTAAATAATGTTATTATATGTTGTATAAATCAGATGAAAATATATTTTTAATAAGCGATAAGAAATAATGGCCTTGAGTAGATTTCCCAAATTCAAAATTGAAAGATTGGCATCAGAGTCTAAAATACTTCAAAAATTTTCACTTTAGTATTAGGGATTATGTATGTAAGGTTTTCAAAATAATGTAACACTCATATTTGTTAGAATACGAGATTAAAGTAGGGATGCCCATAAAAACTAGAGACAATTGATGATTATAGAAATATAAAAGTCTCAGTTGAGTGTTCCATCACAGGTGTTCTCAAACATTAAGAAGTCTTGCACTTTGATTTGAATGATACACTATAGAACACAACAAAAGTGGTCTTATCATTTGAACATGCCGGTTCACTCTTTCTAGTGTAAAGAAAATCAGCATAGTTCTATTATTTTATGCCTAGATAAAATTCAAGTATTCTTCTTCTTTTTTTCCACCCAATTAAAGTATTATGTTCAAGATTCAGATATCAGAGGGATTTGGATATTCAGCAAACCAGGCCTCTTGTAGGAGTAGCTGTTGATGGGCCAACTAGAGAGAGAGTGAGAAAGAGCGAGAGAGAAAGTAGAGAGAGAAAGAGACTGAGAAAAACTGAGAGATAGACTGATAACTGTTGAGTGATGGAGCACGCCAGCTTGTTTCCTCCGAGATGTCATCATCACCGCCCTTCTTGTCATCGACGGCCCGCCGGTTAGGGTTTCGCCCGACCGACACGCCAAGGCGCCACTCCACTTGTATCTTTTATCGCGTTTTGGTTTCTTTTGCCCTCTTTGTTTAGTCGCGTTTATGTTTTGGTCTGGTCTACGCCTTCGTTGTGTTGTGATGTGTCCATCGTTTAGTTTGTCGCTTGTGTGTGCGTTTATAATTCTATTTTGTAAGGGGTCCTTAGTTATTTTGGGCCCCTCCCCTACCCCTTTTTTATGTTTTTTGGTTGTAATGGGGGCCCATTATATAAGGCCCATTATATCGACCTAAACGGAATCATAGGCTGATTTGCTGACCATCAAGTGCTCGCTACAGTGTCTCTTTGGCACTTCTTGTCGCTCCCACCGTTCGGGCACCCTCGATACTACCATCAAGGTTTCTGAGTTGTGCCCTCCGTGGGTGTTATTGCTGTTGCAACCGCCGGTTCGTTGTGGATATCTGCATCCGGACATAGACCGACGTCCGCCGACATCCTTCTGGCCGTGCCGATCCCCAATCCTGGATGCGCCAGTTGATCCGTTGCTGCTGCACAAGCTGATGCGAGCGCCGCCATGTTATTCGGCGCAGCTGTCCTGATCACATACCTTGCAAGGCCCCTCCCGCACGTAGCTTGCGTTCGCCGCTCGACTCCGACTTATCCACTCATCCCAAAGTCGCCTCACCAGACTCGGCCGGCACTCGAGCCGCCTTTCCCAGTGTGTTACTCTCTTTCTCTCGACTCCTCACCTCCAAGCTCCACCCATTGCTCTCGCGCCGCATCTCAGCTGCCGGTCGACCTACTCCGGCCTCTTCCGGGTGATTCTCCAACCGATCTACTTGTACCGGTTCACGCCGACGAGGACATTGATGATGAGCGACGCAACTGATGAGTTATGTTGTCCTCCTATTCACTCGCTACATTACTTCTTTCAGTGTACTATTGATTGGCTCCACCGTGCTCGGGCTAGATATATGTGAGAGAGAACTGGGAGTAAACTATGAGAATTTGAGTGTCTTTCCCGGTATGGATCGAGCCTGTCCGTTACGTGCGAGCCCCTACGAATTGATTCCATTCGGCGCCGTAGACGCCTTCATCCCTCTGACGAGGCTCAAGAGGGCACCTCCGTCGTCACCCGGCAATCCCTTTGGAACTCGAAGTTCGGCACACCTCATCGAGTCAGGGCCTGCAAGTATGATCACGTAGGAGGCATCATATTGTCCGTAGTTACATACCCTTTAGGGTTTATCCATCGGATGACATCGTTGACGACGTCCAACATCACTCTCTAGGTCACCAAGCATTGTCTCAATACCCGTGTGGATGACGACATCGTTGACGTCCTGCATCATCGAGGAGTCAGAAAACTCCTCTAAGAGAGTCAGCCAACTTGCCAGTCAACCAGCCACTTCAATGGCCTCGTCAGCAGCCAGATCGATAGGAACTTAAGAATATTAAATAGTAAAAATCTGGCACGTACCCCTATACTCGTAATGAGATTTAGTGGTCAAGATTAAATCTAGGTTCAAAGATAGATAGGATGAAAGATAGAGGGCTAGGATAAAATCCTAGATAGGAGACACATCAATGGTCCTAATTTAAATAAATTTAACCGTTATATCCAGTTATAACGGTCGAGATTAAAAGGTTTGTTGACGACTATATCTGTTATAAATAATAGTTATAGTTAAAACATATATATTTCAATAATTACAATACTTTATGATACTATAAATTAATCACCAATGTTAAGAAATCTCTGGAGGAATACGATGATCTCTCAACCATCATTCTCTGTGTCTCTCTTGTTCCTTCTATTTCTTCTCCTTCTCTTATATCTCTATCTTCTTGTGTCTCGTTCCAAGATTCTGTACATGGTATCAGAGCTAGGCGATTCAGGCATGGGAGAAGAAAAACGAGTTTCCACTGTCGCACTCCCTTATTCTTCAAGCCTTCCAAGCATAAAAGCTTTTGGACTGGTACCTATTGTCATTCCTCCTGGAGTTACAATCTCAATCAAGCTCGACTCCAACAATTACCAGATGTGGAGGAACCTCGTCCAGCCACTTTTAAATGGGCATGGACTAAATTGATTCATTAATGGGACTATACCTTCTCCTATTTCTGTTTCAGATCAACAAGGAAATTCGGTGGAAAATCCCGAGTTCAAAAATTGATGGAAAATTGACCAGCAGGTCCTTGGTTTTCTTCAATCCACCATTTTCGAACAAATTTTACTGTGTGTTGCTAATGCTAATTAGAAAGAGAAGCCTGGGAAACACTAGAAAGCACATTTTCTGGAAATCAGTCCAGGATAATAGAATTTAACATACAATTTCACAACATTGGGAAAGGTACTATGTCAATTGACGAATATATTAAGCATTTCAGGTCAATAGAATAAGCATTGTAGATTGTGGGGCATCCTGTTAATGAGCCTTAAAAAAATTACACCTTCTTGAGAGGACTGCCTCCACAATACTCACAATTCGTTATTAGTATCAATGCCAACATTGATCACATGGGATTCGAGCAGATTGCCAAAAATTTGAATGTTCATGATGATTACTTAGTTCATCATCAAATTAAGGTAACACAAATGGCTTCTCTCTGATGGCAAATTCAGCTCAAAGACAAACATTCATGAACAATGATCAAGGGCGTAGCCTAAGGAGTGACAATTATCAGAGAAATAAAACTGATCAAAGACATAGCTCAAGGAGTGACAACTATCAACGAAATACAACTGATCAAGGGCGTAGCTCAAGAAGTGATAACTATCATTGGCGTGGGTGGCAGGATACAAATCGAGGGCGAGGAAGAAATCAAAATTACCAACCTCGCTGCCAGATTTGTTCCCAATACGGACATCGAGCAAGAGAATGCCAGGAGTTTGTAAAATTGTCTTTAGGGAATCTGCAAAACCATCATAGTGGGTCAGGTGAGCATCCTCAAACTTATTCTTCAGAACAACAAGGTCGGTATCCAAACGGTGGAGCCACCCATCATGTTACAGCTGACCCGAGCTCTATTCAACAATCTCAAGTTTACCAAGAGAATGATCGTCTCCTAATAGGTAATGGCACAACTTTGAATATTTTAGCAATTCGTAATTTAAAAATAACTACATGTGATAAAACTCTTTTTTTAAAAAGTATACTTCATGTTCCATCTATCACTAAAAATTTGTTGTCAATCCAAAAACTAACCTTGGATAATAATTTTTTTTTAATTTCATGATTCTTCTTGTCTTGTGAAGGACAAAGCCACCAACAGAGGAACAACTAGAAATGGACTCTACTACTTGGCAACAGAGGAACATCAGGAACAACTCCCTAAAACTACTTACATTGGGGAAAGAACCTCTGAAGCAACCTGGCATTAGAGATCGGGACATCCCCAACTCAAAACTCTAAAAGTTTTAATTCAGAACTATGAGCTCCCTGATTTACACACCCAAAGACATTTTTTTTGTGACTCATGTCATATCTCAAAATCACATCAACTTCCTTTTTCTCTCACTATAGGACTTGGAGACTTTGCCGATTGAGAACACCTTCGAGGCTTCGACGATTGAGAACTCCTAGAGGCATCATTGAACTAAATATCTTGAAATAATTCATACCAATTTATGGGGGCCTGCTCCGCTACTGTCGCATTCAGATTTTTCTTACTACGTTGTCTTCGTTGATGACTTCTGTATATATCTCTAGATTTATCTTTTAAAAAGAAAAGGTGATCTTCTAGATATTTTTATTGTGTTTCAAAAACAAGTGAAAAGACAATTTAATTAAAAATTAAAATATTTATAATCTGACTGGGGAGGATAGTATCAATCTCTCCATACCCTCTCAAAACTCGAGGCATTGTTCACATAGTGTCCTGTCCCCACACTCCTGAACAAAATGGAACTGTCTAGAGCAAACATAGACACCTAATTGAAACGGCTCTCACACTACTTCATCAGGCCAGAATGCCTAAGCAATTCTGGGATGAAGCTGTTGTGACTGCAACATTTCTTATAAATCGTTTAACTACTCCTATCTTGAAAAATGTCCACCTGATTATACTATCATCAAAACTTTTAGGTGTTTATGCTGTCCATATATCAGACCATATGCACAACATAAACTTGATTCTAGATCAGAAAAGTGTGTATTTCTAGGATACAGTGCCTTGCATCTCGGATATCGATGTTTATCTCTCCAGACAAGTAAATTTTTTATTTCCAGACATGTTATATTTTTTGAAGATTTATTTCCATTCTTTCAAATTAATACAAGTATTCACAATAACGGAATACTTGGTTCATTTCATAATAGTTCTGATCACACAAACTCTTCAGATATAATCATTTCTTTAAGTTCTCATGATTATACAACTAACAATTTCTCTCATACCAGAAACATATGAACTGAAATAGTTGACTCTCCATCTGTAAAATCAGAAATTGAATTGACTGAGCCAGAATCTCATGGCTCGAATTCTATTCAGTTGTTTGATCCTAATAACCCCTCGGAATCTGAACTACCTATTTTATCGATTTTAGATTACTCTCCAGAACCAAGAGATCTTCTAAAAACAAGGGTTGTTAAGGATTGTTATCTACAAGATGATCAACGACTCACAGATCAACAATCCAAACAAAAACGATTGTCTTCTACTGCTATCTGACATCCTATGCCACAATGTTTTGTTACTAATTTAATCAATGTCGTGGAACCTCATTCCTATAGCATTGCATCTAAAAGTCCTGAATGGATGCATGCCATGGAAGAGGAAATGCTTGCATTGTTGCAAAATCAGAGTTGGGAATTATTTCCTAGACATCCTAATTTACATGTTATAGGATGCAAGTGGCTTTATAAAGTTTAATATAAACCAATTGGCATCATTGATAAGTATAAATCTGGGCTTGTTGCCAAAGGATACACTCAACAAGGATGTTTTGATTTCACATAAATATTTAGTCATGTGATCAAACATAGCACAATAATTCTATTGCTCTCAATTGCTATTAGCAATAATTGGGCAATACACCAATTAGATGTCTCCAATGCATTCTGCATGGAGACTTATCTGAAACAATTTACATGGAACAACCCATTGGATTCAAAAATCCCAATCATTCTAATCATGTGTGTCTTCTTTGAAAATCTATCTAAGGCTTAAAACAGTCACCCAGAGCTTGGTTCACTAAGTTGACCCAATTTCTCACTACACTTGATTTATCTGTTCTAAAACTGACACATCTTTGTTTTTTAAAATATCCCAAACGACACCCATTTTTGTTTTAATATACGTTGATGATATACTTGTCATCTCACCTTGTTCTTCCACTATCAGTGACTTAGTTCAACAATAACAAAATACCTTTGCCATCAAAAATTTAGGTCCAGTTCATTATTTTTTAGGAATTGAATTTTTTAAACTCAACGGCAGTTTTCTTTTGTCCCAATCTAAGTATCTCTTTCAAACTCTTCAAAATGCAATCATGGAACATTGTAAACCTGCCACCACTCCTAGCTTGGCCAAATCTTCCGCTCCATCTGAACCATTTGCTGATCCCCCTCTCCATAGGAAACTAGTTGGATCTCTTCAATATCTCACATTAACTAGACCAGACATTGCCTTTGCTGTGAATAAAGCTTTCCAAAAAATGCACACCTCCCACCAATAATAATAGGAAATCTTCAAAACATCCTCTTAGATATCTTAAAGGAACAATTTTACATGATATTTTTATTAATAAAAAATCTAATTTTTCTATTTGTATCTTCAGTGATGCAGACTGGGAAGGTGATCAAGAAGATAGAATATCCACAAGAGGTTTTCTCGTCTTCCTTGGTAGCAATTTAATCTCTTGGAGTTCCAAAAGCAGCCAACCGTCACCCGTTCCAACACCAAGGCTGAATACAAGGTATAAGCAAATGCCGCTGCTGAAGTGTTATGGATTCAATCCCTACTCCGTGAGCTAGATTTATCCACATCGACGCCTCCAACTCTGTGGTGCGAAACATTATAGCTACCTACCTGGCTGCAAATCTAATCTTCCATGCACTCACAAAGCATATCAAAATAGGCTTTCACTTCGTACGTGAACAATTTGCGGCCAGATCAATCATTATCCAGTTCATCAACAGCGAAGGGCAGCTAGCTGATATTCTCTCTAAATCTCTCCCAGCAGCCAGATTCAACTATCTCAAAAGCAAGCTCAATGTCATCTCTAAGCCGTTGTGCTTGAGGAGGGGGGTGTTGAGGAGTTAGCAAACTCCTCTAAGAGAGTCAGCCAACTCACCAATCAACAGCCACATCAATGACCTCGTCAGCAGCCAGATTGGTAGGAACTTACGAAGATTAGATAGTAAAAATCTGACATGTAACCCTATACTCGTTATGAGATTTAGCGGTGAGGATTAAATCTAGGTTCAAAGATAGATAGGATGAAAGATAGAGGGCTAGGGTTAAATCGTAGATAGGAGACACATCGACGACCCTAATTTAAATAAATTTAACCGTTATATCCAGTTATAACAGTCGAGATTAAAATGTTCATTAACGGTTATATCTGTTATAAATTGATGGAAATATATGTGGCCGGCAAGCCAATCACACATTCCTCATCTCGTTCCATATTCATTAATAGAACATATTCATTATAGTGCACGTGTGATGCTCATAATGAAGTCCATGAATACATGATCGGACCTAGTGAATTATGATGAGATTGTAATACGGAGATCACTAGTCTTTAAGCATGTGTTCTAAACATTCCTGTTCAAAGGATACGCGAGAAGGACATCAAAGTATCCGGATAGAATAGCACTATCTAGCCTCACTCATATGATGAGTATGGCCGGTCCCGTAGCCATTAGTGTGGCGACACTAATGATAGATAGTGGGTGCTCTTTAGTGGAAAGAGTTCACTGAATTGATCCGTACGAATCCCTGAATGGTATTATACCGAACTGTCAATCAGGTTGATTCACATCACGGTTGTGTAAGTGGTCCTTAGACCTGAGACACCAAAGATGTCTTTTGGACGGACGAGTGTACTTTGGCTATGGCCAACGAGTCTCTAATCATGGGATTCTAAACGGTCTTAGTTCGGGTGCATCAAGAAGTACACGAAGGCGATTGAGTGGTCAAGATGGGATCGTCCACCCTCGGTATAAGAGGTGACAGCTCAAGGAAGACGATGCAATGAAGTCCTTGGCCAAGGCAGTGAAATATCGGAGAAGAGTTCTCCGATGATTTCTGAATGCATCAATACTAACTCGGATGATCGATTAGGGTTTGACAATTGACCATACCCAAAGTCGTCCAATGAGCGTCAAGTGGATGAGGGATTATACATCCATGGTAACCGATGACAAACATGTTCCATGAGTGAGTCGATACACACTTCTTTGTATCTTCTAGGACACGAGGTGTAGCTTGGCACCCCACGTGTCGGAGTCTCGACCTATCGATTGGGTTAAATTGATATGATGTTAATTAATCTATATGATGATATAGTTATTAATTTGGAAGGCCAATAAAGGTTATTGGGCCGTTGGAGTCATTAACTAGACTGATACATGGGCCAAGAAGAACACACGCGAATGGTCTTTTGGACGTTGGAAGATATACTTAAGTTTTGGGGGTTTTATGAAAAATACCCACTTAGTATAAATAGGGGAAGGCCTTGAACGAAATTCACCCAGGCCAGAATTGTTCAGGGGCCTTTCCCCTTCTTCTCCACTCTCCCCACACCCCCTCTCCATCCCTGATGTGATCGGGACGACGTAACGACGCCGACGGAGAAAGAACGGGGCTCGTCAACGAGAAGGAGGAGATCTGACGCGCCGAGGACTGCGTGGATACGTCTAGAGGCTGTGCACTTGAGCAGCTCGACTCCTCTCACTCCGGGATCGAAGAAATCGCGAATGAGATTCGTGCAATGGTACGCCATTTCAATGTTTTCGTTGATGTCGTTCGATTCACAAAGAGACTTCCGCTGCGCATCGTTTTGTTATGTTCATCCATCTCAAGGCCTATAGAACCCAACATAAATAACATATATAGTTAAAACAGACATACTTCTATAATTTCAATACTTTATGATACAATAAATTAATCACCAATGTTAATGAAATCTATGGAGGAATACAATGCTCTCAGCCATCATTCTCAATGTCTCTCTTTTTCCTTCTTTTTCTTCTCCTTCTTTTCTATCTCTGTCTTCTTGTGTCTTGTTCCAATATTCTTTACAATAACGAGAGAGACTGATAAAAACCAAGAAATAGACTGATAACGAGAGAGACTGAGAAAAACTGAGAGATAGACTGATAATGAGAGAGACTGAGAACAACCGAGAGATAGACCGATAACGAGAGAGACTGATCACGAGAAAGACTGAGAAAAACCGAGATATAGACTAATCGAGAGAGAAACACACACCTAGATAGAGATAGATTAAGAGAGAGGGTGAGGGAGAAAGAGAGGGAAAGAGAGAGAGAGAAAAATAGAGAGAGGGAGAAAGAAATAGAGAGATAGAGAGGGGAAGAGAAAGAGACATGACGATACAACGAGAGAAAGAGAGAGAGGGAGAAAGAGAGACA